>NC_045616.1:124935129-125535129 GCF_009829155.1 Mustela erminea
TCTAGTCCGTGATTAAAGCCCTGTGCCACACACTCTGTTATTGACAAGGTCTTACGTGAACTGGCCTAGAACAAAAAGGAGGGAAAAAATTCTGCCACTTGTTCACAAAGCAGATGTCGGAATACAGCAGATTTTCTTTAAAGAGGGAAGCAAGTCAAGGGGGGAGAAGTCCGTTCCGTGGGACAAACATTTAGTTGTAATTTCTTATTCTTAATCTCGTAGAGAATGTCTGAATGTATCCAGATCTCATTTGCCGTTTGTAGAATTGGCATTCACACGGTAAGCGCTGTGTATTTCTGCAGTACCAAATGTTGTGAAAGTATATATGAAGAACTGAGTGTTGGAGAGCACATGGAACCATGGGATTTGCCCTCCACTGCTGGTGGGCGTGTAGATTTCTACACCCACTTTGGAAAACAATAAAGTTGAATGCCAGCATATTCTGTGATACAAGCAAATCTACTCCTAGGTATATGCCTCAGAGGAAATTGTTCTGTAATTCTAAGACGACTTATGCAGTGACTGGCCCTAGAAATATTCATAAAAACACAGTGTTAGGAATGTCTATTAGTAATGGATTGGATTAATTGTGGAGTTTTAATTTCCTAGTATGCTGTACAGCCACAGAAATAGATGACTTAAGAAATGTACATGAACTCCAGCTGTACAATTGACAATACATTTTACTGTCATAATTTTGAATGAAAAAAAGACAAGTCACAGGAAAATACATGCAGTTTGATTTCATTTCTACAAAGTTCAGAAATAGCAAAACTGAGCAATACATTGTTGTAGGACTGCATATATAAAGACGCATTATAAAGACACGCAGAATTTTAGAGTTTACCTTTCAAGGCAGTGGTGGTTGTCAGCAGTGAGTGAATTTTGCTCCCAGAAGATACGTGGCAATGGCCTTTTGGTTGCCACAGCTGAGCTGGGGGTGGGTGGGTGGGTAAGGGGTTAGTGGTACTATTGGCAGCTAGCAGATGGAGGCCGGGGCTGTTGCTAAGCGTCCAACCACACACTGGTTAAGCAGGTAAGGATTATCTGGCTCAACATGCTGATAGTGTTGAGGTTGAGAAACTCTGCCCTAAGAGATTGGAAGGAAGGGGGAAAAAAAGTCTTAAATGCTTCACTAATAGTCTTCTTAACTTGAACGGCATATTTGTGGTGTTTGCTTTATAGTCATTCTTTGAACTACATAATTCCTTTATATACTTTATTGTACATAGGATGTATTTTGCAGCAGAAAAAGAAAATCCCAACCCACTGTAGCATTTTTTTTTCTCTCTCCCCACATCCGTCTGCTATCAGTTGACTCAAATGCCCTGAGCCAGTTTCTTAATTCAGAAACCTGGAGTGTTATCTCTGTGGAAGAGCATGAAAGAGGACTTTTCCAGTCTTAAGACTCAGCAACAAAAGTGTTGTCTTCTCCCTTTGAAGGCTTAGGTGGAGGGGTTTCTGCGACCGTGGACAGGAAATACAATGATACTTACTTCTGAAGACCAAATTATTTCCCAAGGAAGAATTTAAAAACTTGATGATTTTGTTTCCCATCGTGTACAAAAGAATCCTTCACAGGTGTGCACACAAGTTTAAGGAACTTATCAAATGGTTAAAGCAAGAATTCGAGGTAAATGATATGACCACAGGTTGTAGGGTTGAGGGCAGCGAGCCTAGCTTGCAATTGTCCTTTGATCCTCCCCTGTAACTCCTACACTGGCTGGGATGTGGGACGTGCTGAGTAGCTCTAGGTCCCCTTACTTCCATTAAAGGGAGCAGTTGTCAGCCATAAGTTGAATTTAAGAAGAATCAGATTTTTATTCTTTTTTTTTTTTTTTAAGATTTTATTTATTTATTTGACAGACAGAGATCACAGGCAGGCAGAGAGAGAGGAGGAAGCAGGCTCCCCGCTGAGCAGAGAGCCCTGATGCTGGGCTTGATCCCAGGGCCGAAGGCAGAGGCTTTAACCCACTGAGCCACCCAGGTGCCCCAGATTTTTATTATATTACTTGTTTTAGCTGCTTGTCTTGCTGAATATCTCTTCATGTGTTTCATGTGTTCATTCACGATGCTGGATTTCATACATAACCTTTACAGGCTCAAAACAAAATTGGGTGGCATTTGTTGGCAATTAGATACATAGGTTATTTGGGAATTAGACATGTTTATTTTATGTAAAGTTACTTTGTGAGCATGACTTTTTTTTTTTTTTTTTTTTTTTTTTTAATCTTTGGAGGAGCAGATGCTAAATTGGGTTTAGCTATGCAAGAGTAGACTCAGGGCAATGTCTGTGAAGGATAAGGGGGAGGGAACAGAAGAGAGAGAGCCTTAAGGCCATGCTGCTGGGTTGACTCCCTTGCATGGAGAATGGGAAGAAGGAAGGACGTTTAGACAGCAGGGAGCTCCGGAGGAAGTTTTGGGGCAGGTGGCGGCCTCCCTGAGTGAAACTGCTTGTTGGAGGAGCCCTGGGATGGGCAGGAAAGGTCTGACTCTGGGACCTCTGCATACCTAGGCATTGGCTGGCAGCGGCCTAGGAGAAGCAGAGCCTCCCATGGTGGACGTAGAGTTGTGGCAGCTGGAGACTCGGTCATCTGTGCCTCTCTGGACAAAATCTCTGAGCATGGCCACCCCAGGGAGTCCACACAATATGATATGGACAACTGGTACCTGTGAATCCTGGCACTGTTGATGGCAGGCATTGTTTAGTTCTTCTGGAATACCTAGTGCTTAGCCTGGGCCACAGACCTGGGCCTCTGCTTGTTAATGAAGAATCTGTGGCTGTGGACGAATTCTAAGGCTGATAAAAATTGTCCCTCGAAGGAGGGGGCTATGGACTGAGGTATTCCCCTCCCCCATTTCATATGTTAAAGCTCTCTAATCCTCAACTTGAGGGTATTTGGAGATGTGGCTTTTGGGAGATTATTAGGTTTAGATCAAGTCGTGAGGGTGAGGTCTTCATGATGGGATTAGCCCTTCCGAAAGACTGGAGAGTTTGCTCTTTTGGGGCTGTAAGGTGGCTTTCTAAGAGGCAGGAAGAGAGCTCTTGCTAGAACTGGACCATGCTGGCACCCTGATCTCAGACTTCTAGATGAATGAAGGCATAAAATTTAAGCCACCCAATCTATGGTATTTTGTTATGGCAGCCCAAGCAGACTGCAACAAAGAGGAGGAAAAATCTTGTGGATTGTAAATAATATAAACCTGAAATCTTGGCACCTGCTGGAAATAAAAAGTTCTAAAAAAAAAAAAAAAAGTATGGTTGAGTTTATGGGGTGAGAAATGGTCTTAGGTGACTTTTTATTTCTATGTGTTTCTAACATGGACAAATAGCAGCTGATTAAGCCCCTAAAAGAAAAAAAAAAAAAAAAAAGGGAAATAAAGGCCAGTTTTTTACATATTAAGAATCCGTAATGTGAAATGAGCAAGACCAAAATGGAATATATACAGGACTTACACACCGAACACTTCCAAGGTACAAATGTGTTGTATACAGTGAATGCATACTGAACCTTAAACATTAAAAACTTGAATAAAAATCATTCCTGAGACGACAAAGGCTATCCTGTGCATGCTATCCATTCTTCTCCAACATTTGGCATAGACAGAGCTTTCTATAGGAATTGAAAGGAAATGCTTTGAGTGCCCTAAGTCGGGAGACTGAAGAAAATAAATCTTGCAGGCAGGAGACTTAAGCCACAGGTGGAGAAACTGACACTTCCGCAGTGGTTCTAATGGCTACCGCGGCCTAGAACAAACTGCAATAGTGAAGCAGGAGAGCCTTTAAAACCAGAAGTTAAGCTCCTCGTCCTGTGCTGAGTAGCGCAGGAGATAATGTGTGTTCTCCGGAATGTGATGTCCTGATGTATTACAAAGAAGTAATTTAGTTTTTGAAACAAAAGGAGTCCTGTTACATGGATCTAAACTATTTTGGATATTAAACAACATTCACTGGGCTCTGGTCAGGAGGAAGGAGCGGAAGTAAGTTCAGTCCAGGAGTTTACATTACAATTGTGGGTCTATGATTTTATGAAATCCTGGCAAGGGAAACCCACCATACATGAGAATATGATTTTGAAATGAATCTTCTGTGGTCACTTGCAGATTAACTCTGGGTTAAAGGGCATGTTGGGGGCATAGTTTAGGACTTTCCTTTGGAATGTCAGTGTGCGTGCCCTCCCAGGAAACTGGATCCAGCTCTAGGGACTTCTGAGCTGGGAACAAGAACCATCACACCCACAGCACAGCAGCTGGTGGTGGCCAGAAGCAGTGTGGAGCTGTAGTCTGAGCATGGAGCCACCTTTCTGATGGATGGTGAACCCCTTGGATCAAAACTAAATGACGAGGCCTGAAGGGAATGAAGTCAGGGCAGTTATCAGTCCCCCAGGATAGTATTGATTAAAGCACATGACCCCACTGGCCTGTTGTTGCCTCTCTGGATCCAACACTTGCAGGAACTAATTCAGTCTAGTGATGAATGATATTTGATCTAAATACCAGTAACATAACATGCATGGTTAGAGCCTTTGCTTAGTAATAGAGCTGTGAAAACTCTAGATTTGTCTGACTTCACAGGAAGTGTAAAATGCTATTATTTTACCAGCAAGCATTCATCGTTTAGAACAATCAGTTTGTTTAAAAAAAAAAAAAAAAAAAGGGATCCACATTCATCCTGAGATCAGTTCATTCAGCAGTGGGTAATGGTTATCCTTACTGAGCTAGGACATTTGCTTGACCCTGCCAAACTGCTCCTATGCAACTTCTGTGACTTTTCCCCCCAGGAGGGGACAGGGAGAGCTACCTATGCTAGTACAATAAAATGGGAAAACACTTTTTAAAATCTTATTTAAATTCAAGTTAACATATAGTGTGTTACTAGTTTCAGGGGTAGAATTTAATGATCCATCAGTTGCATAGAACACCCAGTGCACATTCCATCAAGTGCCTTCTTTAATGCCCGTCACCCAATTAGCTCCTCCCCCCAACTCTCATTTATAAAACTGCTAATTTCCATCTGGCTTTTTAGGCCTGCATAAAGATTCCCCTAAACTTCGATTGAGTTCTTATAATGTACAGTGCCACATGTAAGGGCCCTGCATTTATATTCTATTGCTGCTGAGGCAGATGACTACAAATTTGGTGGCTTGAAAGAACATAAATTTTATTATTCTGGAGGTCGGAAGTCTGAAGTAGGTTTCACTGGGCTCAGAACACGATGTTGGCAGGGCCGGGTTCTTTCCTGAGAAGAGCACCTCATCCTTGGCTTTTTGGGCTCCTGGTGGCTGCCTGTATTCGGTAGCTCAGGGCCCCCTTCCAGTAATGACAGCACTCCCAACTCTGCTTCAGTTGTCACATACGCTTCTCCGTCACTCCTGACCCTCTAGTCTCCCTCTTTGTAAGGATCCTTAGGGATTCAGTTGGGTTCTTGTGGGTCATAATCCAGGCTAACCTTTGACTGAATCAGGAGTCACATCTGCAGAGGGCCCTTTTGCCACGGAACAGAACATGTGTGCAGGTTTTGGGGACTGTGATGTGCCTCTCCTGTGGGGGAGGGCAAGGAGTGTTCTGCCTCCCACAGGCACCAAAGGGAGAAGTACAGAGCATTCTGTACAACTGTTGCTCGTTCTTGGAGGGAAAGCAAGTCAACAACGGTAGGCAAGTCCTGATGCTGGCATTAGGAGGTCCCCATCATGTGTTAACACCAAGGTTAAATACTTGTGGGACGGACTGAAAGTCCTGTTTGTGGGCTCTTCAAATATTGGGGACAATATTTGCCCCCAAATATTTGTTCCTGAGCAACAAACTCAGGAACAGGTTGAATACGTGACCAGATGGAGAAGACTGGTGTTGGCACAACAGGTATGGTCTCCTGAAGACTGCAGCCTAAATACGCGTTGTAAACTGTGTGGGCTGCAGTGATACGTGCGATAATGATAAAGAAATGAAAAGCTCCACGACCAAATGAGGCACTCCTTCCCTGAAGACACTCTGTGTAATTGAACAGAAATGAATGAAGATACTGGCTTGGCTCTTTTAATAAAATAGTAACCGTGACTTAAACAGCAAATTTTTATTTCATGGAAAAATCTAGAGACTTGGACTCCTTCTGGCTTGTTCTTTCATTGCCCAGGTTCTGCTCAGGTGCTGGCTGTAGACAGCTCACTGCTCCTGCGTCTTTGTTAGACTGTGGGAAAGAGAAGCAGAGGACAAGCAGTTCCTTTTATGGGCATGACCTGGGAGCTGCACACATCACTTCCCCTCACCTCCTGAGTATTGGAACTTGAGTCACAGGTCTACATCACTACAAAGGAGGCTTGGCGATGGGGACTCAAGGATGGAAGACTCTGGGGATTCTGTTCTTGAAATGTAGAAAAGAATGGGCATTGGGGGACAATTTGCAGGCTCTTCGTGAGGAAATGAGATAAGGCAGACTGTTCGATGGCTGGAGTGTAGACCAGTGCGGTATACCTTCAGGAAAGTGTGTAGTACAGTCACTATTGCCTGTAACCATTATCTCTACATACATTGAATGAGCACATGGTGTGGCAGCGAGAGTGATCTTGTGTTTGTGATGAGTGTAGCTTCCGGTTGGATTGATCATTGATACTTTTTGGGCCAAGATTGAATCTCATGTTTTATTTATAAATATCAACATAGGTGTTTTTGTCCAGGCACATGCACACATATGGTTGGTGTTGTTCCCAGCAATTTTATTTCGAAGGGTGTAAGTGGGGGTTTATATGCTTTAAAACCTAGGAAATGAGGGTTTAGGATTGTTTTCTTCAATAGAGTAATATTCTCAAGTAAAGTAAGAATCTCTGGCTAATGTTGCTAACTTCCCAGGCAGGAGAATTTAAAGTGTTACTTAAAATGAACTTGTTGAGAGCCACAAATATCCATCTTAAAATCTGTTTATATAGAAAGAGTTACACCATGGAATGTGTGAGATGGACAGGACTGCCTTTAAAAAAAATTTTTTTTAAACATCTTTTGCAGTTGGAGCCCAGATAAGAGCAAGATAAAATCTGGTTTAGGTGTTCTAATTTGGGGAATGAAGAATGCATTTCCACCCCCCCTCAAGATAGAGACTGGTCTGCCGCAGACCTGAAAGACTGACCTGCCCCAGCCTGACTCGGTTGAAATAAGTGATCCTTCCCATTGAGTCCCACCTAGACTGAACGCATCTTTCCTCCCCTAAAACCACCGTAGATCTGTGCTTCCTTCCTCAGTGACCAGCACAACTGCCCATGCCGTTGCCTTTCCAGGGACTGTTCTGCATCAGGCCCACACCTCTGCGCTTCCTCCCGTCGTCTCAGATTCCGACCTCGTCTCTCTGCTGCTTGCTGTTCCCTGGCTTCTAGCCCCGCTGCTGGAAAACCCTAGCAGCCGCCCCCAAGCTGGGCTTCCCTTTCCAGTCTTGCCCCCTCTCAATCCATTTCTCCACTCTGCAGCAGCATAGTCTGTGAAATGCAGGTGTGCTTATGCTAGAAACTTCTCGGTAGTCTCCTGTTGTTCCTGAAGTGAAAGCCCAGAATCTTTTTTTTTTTTTTTTTTTTTTAAAGATTTTATTTATTTATTTGACAGACAGAGATCACAAGTAGACAGAGAGAGAGGAAGGGAAGCAGGCTTCCCGCTGAGCAGAGAGCCCGATGTGGGGCTTGATCCCAGGACCCTGGGATCATGACCTGAGCCGAAGGCAGAGGCATTAACCCACTGAGCCACCCAGGCGCCCCGAAAGCCCAGAATCTTTAACCTAGTTTCGAAGGGGCCTTGCAGGAGCTGGCTCTGCTGTCCCCGTGGGCTTCTCTCTGCCTCTCTTCTGCCTCCAGCATTCTGGATCCGGGGCATAGTCCTCTCCGCTCAGCTGCTGGTCTGTTCTTTTTAACTTCCAGCACTCTTCACACGCTCTCCTCTCATCCTAGAATGACCTGCTGTCTGTAAATTTGAGTCCCTATAGGACCTCAGCACCTGGATTCATAGCTCTTTCTAGGTCTTCCCTTTCTTTGTACTCCAGAGGCTTTCGCCAGCGAAGGTGCTTGTATCACACTGTCTTTGAATTGCTGCTACTTTTTCTCTAGCTGTAAGCTCAGCGAGGGCAGTGCCCATGTCCCAGTTTCTCTGTTCCCTGCCCCCCCGCGTCTGATGGCACTTTACCGTCCTTAGCACCACTGACTGACATTTACCGAACACTAAGTGTGTCAAGGCCCTAACTCCTTTGACTTCACAATCTGGTGAAGAAGGTACAGTTATCCGTATAGTTGCAGAAATTGGGGCACAGTGTGGTTAAAAGTTTTTTTCCATGTGGTGGAGACGGGATGTGGAGCTGGAGTTCAGTTGATTTATGTATGCTGAGTCCTAAACCCTGAGTCCTCACACTTTCCTATCTTCCAGATAGCAGATACTCTATGAGTTTGTTGAATTTAATCTAAGAAAGTCTGTCAGCATTTAAAAAAAAATTCAGTGACATTTTTTAAAAGACCAGTCTAGTTATTTTGCATAATGTCTTTTAGATCTGTAATTGTTTCTTCATGATTAGATTCACGTTAAACATTTCTGGTAGGACCTGAGGTGTGTGCTCTGTGTAGCTCATCAGGATACCTGATGCCCATTTTCTCCTTCTTGATGACTGATATTAAGTTCATGATTACCCCAAATTCAGACTGCATCCTGTTTAGAGCCTATAGTATCTTTTATACGCATAATGCATGATCTGTATCTTTGGATGATAATTTTGTAGCATATTTTGAGGTCAAGTAAAGGACTAAGTTCATAATGGCTTGCTCAAATTTTGGAAAAAATATCTAGATGGATCTTAGTATTTCCCCTTGCTTGGGTTTAATAATGCCTCATTATTACGGTGTTAATATACAATGCATTGTATCCCGGGTGGTTTTTTCCAGCTGAAGGAGTTAAGAGTTCAGCTTTCCTGTTTGTTCCATTTCACTGTCTATGGTCCTCTTCAGCTAGCTGCCTTTCAAGACTTGGTGTGAAGTAGTGGTTGTAACTGCAAGTATATTATCAGTGGCAGAGAGGCAATTCTAATTATATATTCTGTATTAACTAAATTTACATGTGAATTAGAACCATTCTCATCTCCTGTAGGTATCTTAACTTTTAAAAACAAAGAGGGGATGAGAAGTGGGCTAGTTACAGTATGAGGGTCATGTATTACAAAGGGCCTTTGTGACATTTCTTTCGGTAATTATCAACTCTAGCTGTATGGTTGGGTGGAGAGGCTCTTTTCTTGATAAGAGACTTTTAGAGTCACTGAACTTGGGAACTGAAAATGTTTTTCATTTTCCAAATTAAATGACATGGTGACCCTTAACAAAACTGTATCTACTTGATGGAAATTTCCACCCTCGGAGAGTGCATTTTTATGTTGTCTCTTTTCATGGGTGGTTGACTTCATTATCTTGAGCAAGGTTTAGTGGTTAGTCCTCAGGACGAGTACTTTTCTCTTGATAAGGGGAGTAACTCATTTTTGTCAATGATTAAAAATTACTTGAGAACGCGGTCACTATCCAGGATGTGCTTTACCCACATTCATAACTTGGGGACAAAATGGTGCTTTAGACTTCTTAAGCAGTGCCAATAGATGAATATCGTGCCTATAAAGGAGAACATAACTGGCAGCCCAGTGACTGGTCTTTGCTTTGTAGAACTCAAATTTACTTAAACACAGACTTAAATAATACAGAAAGTGAATCTGAACAAAAGGCTTTTCTCTACGGGTAGCATTCTGGAGAGTCCATCTGTGTCCTCTGTTGTTCCTTGGGGTTTAGCTAGGCTCTGGCATGCAGTAGGTGCTCAGTCACTGTTCCTGACCGGGTGGGTATGCAGTTGTTTGGGCTGGGGAAACGGAGTGCCTTGCCCAGACTCTAGCAGCCTCGGGCGGTTCTGCCAGGGGTGCCGGGCTCAGGTCTCACAGATCGTGCACTTGCACTTGGAAGGTCCGTGAAGGCAGGGAGTGCTGCTTGTTTTGCTCACTGCCGCGTCTGCAGGACCTGGATAAGTGTTTGGCACGCTGTAGGTGCTCCCTAAATATTTGTGGAATGAAGGAATAGAGCTCCAGTCGGTGTGTTGAAACTGGTATATATCTGTCCTTGGGATACAGAAGACTCTCCAAGAGTTCTTTGGGCCTGATATGACTAAGGAGATCAGTGTCCCATCTGTGGAGACTCATTTCACAGTTACCCAGCTTTTCCAGTTAGGAGGGAAAGTCACTGCTTTCACTTTTCAAGTTTATCACAGTGCATTAGCCTTGGGTAAAAAAAAAACCTCCAGGGCACAAAACGAAGGAAAAACTGAAAACTGTGTCAGTGTTGAGGAAGCGAACGACTCTAATGTGGCCAGATCAATTATTTTCAGTTCTTTGCTTTCAACAGAATGGAAGGCAAACTCAGATTGTCAACTTTATCATTAAAAATAGCATTGATAAGTCATGATGTGATTTGTCATATAATTAAAAGGAAGTTGAAAGAACTGAGCGATCCCACTATAGCAAAGATTCCTATTCCCACCTATTTATAAGAACAAGTTTCTCGGGGCTTATGTCTAAATAAGAAAGTATGAAAGTGCAGAAATAGAATTGATATTGAACCATATCTCATTCTAGTGATAAGAATCATCCATGCTGGGCGCCTGGGTGGCTCAGTGGGTTAAGCCGCTCCCTTTGGCTCAGGTCATGATCTCAGGGTCCTGGGATCGAGTCCCGCATCGGGCTCTCTGCTCAGCAGGGAGCCTGCTTCCTCCTCTCTCTCTGCCTGCCTCTCTGCCTACTTGTGTTCTCTGTCAAATAAATAAATAAAATCTTTAAAAAAAAAAAAAAAGAATCATCCATGCTCTGTAAAAAAATGAAATAAAATATAGCTTATCTATCTCGTTAAGAGATATATTTCCAGAAAGCTGTTTTCTATTACAGTGGGCTTACCAGCCTTTATTACATATTTGTTTTGACCAATTGTAGACTGGTTATAATTTTATGACTCAATTCATAAGAAAATTTTTCTAAAAAACATTTAAAACCTGTGGTAACAGGAAATTAACATATGAATTTATACACAATTCATTTGCAGAGAGGCAGAGTAGAGTAGAGGGTTTTTTTTTTTTTTAAAGATTTTATTTATTTAACAAAGAGATCACAAGTAGGCAGAGAGGCAGGCAGAGAGAGAAGAGGAAGCAGGCTCCCCACCAAGCAGAGAGCCCGATGTGGGGCTCGATCCCAGGACCCTGAGACTATGACCTAAGCCGAAGGCAGAGGTTCAACCCACTGAGCCACCCAGGCACCCCTAGAGTAGAGGTTTTCAAGCATAAAAACATATTAAGATTAAAATTCTGTTGAGAACATGGAAAAGATAGTAATTCAAGAAAACAATAAAAATGGTGTAAAGGTTAAAAAGGAGGTTGTTCTTTTGTTTTTGTTTTTTCCCCCAACTGATGCTTTTCATTCACATAAGGCATCAACCATTTTATTCATAAATGTGGATATTTACAAGTTAGAGTTTGAACATGACTTGCCAGTTAGTGGCCAGGAGAAATGCATGGATGGTGTGCCTTCACCTGTGATAGGAAACACCTGGAAGGAATAGTTGGGGAGCAAAGACGATCATGGCTTTAGGTGTGAGGTGGAGGTCCATGTGGAAATACACTCTTAGAGTCTAAAGACAATGTTAGTATTGCAGGTTTGTAAGGAAAGGGGCTCTGTTTGGTTCATTGCACTACCCCTGGTGCTCAGAACATTGCCTGACCCGGAGTAAGCATTCATTAATTTGTCGGATGGATGGATATAATTTTGGAAGTCTTCCAAATAGAAAGAATTGCTGTTTTACTCTTTGGCCCCATTGGTTCATTAGGCGCGTTCCTTCAGTTTCCTGTTTCCTTTCTCCATGGGGCCATAGGGTTATGGACCATGGGCTAGGAAGCATATGTCCATGCATTTGCTTTATATATATTCCATGACCAAAATGCTGCCTTTTCCCTTTTAATTCTATCTCTTACCGTTGTGATTCTTTTTTGCTGTTTATGTGGTGGAGGTAGAAAAATCTTCAAACAAAATCGCTTCATTGTATTTTAAATGTCTGTGTTGTTGTTGTTGTTGTTGTTTTAAATTTCACAGTGACCGTGATGGGTTAGCCAGGACATTTGACCTGCCATTCTTCAGCTTTATTTGGTACAGGTTCAAAATGCAAATGATGATAGTATGATGATGCAAATAACAACAGAAGTGCTCATTTTTTTTTGCAATTTTTTTTAAAATGCAAAATTCATTTCAGCCTATGATTAATGTTAAAAAACAAAGCAAAACAAAACAAAAAAAGGGCTTTGCTATTGACCCTGTAATCTCTGCTTTACTGTTTCCCCAACCATCAAGAGCAGTGACTGGAAAACTTGCTATATTGTTATCCTGCTTTCCCATTCCATCCACATGATTTCAACCTGGATGAGAAGATAAGCCAGAAGTTTTATTGCCCATTGGCCCCATTAATGCCCATTATGTTACCGAATGTTCTTTGTTGCCAGGACCTGGCAAAAGGAATTGAAGTGCCTGCCTGTTCATTTCACTGAATTTCATCATGTCATTTTCTGTCTAAACTTCTAATTTGAAGAGAACACAAACTGAATTTTTGTGTATGGGGGTTGGGGGGAGAATAAGCTAATGTAGGAATTTAGATAAAACTTTTAACAGATTTAGAAGTGAAAAAATGTTCATTTTCATGATCACATGAAGAGCTCACGAAGGGGCTGTCAGCTCTGCTTGGCAGAAAGAAAGGTCAGTATACCTTACCATTTGTTAGAGACAGGAAAAAAAGTTGTCTGCTGGGTTTAGTTTGTTCTTCCCATGACTGCCAACTAAAGATATAGGATATGACATAGGAATATAGTTATGAAGGGGGGAAAACAGATAATTGGAGTTTGGTCTTTTTTTTAGGGAAGAGGAATTTCTCAGCACGAGGTCCTCAGTTGTCTAAAAATTCCATGAAGGCAGGCAGATTTGTGGAATGCCAAGGAAGGTTCTGATTCAGGTCCTGCCATTTAGTCAAATGATTTGGGCAAGATATTTTATAATTTGGGCCTTTTTCTTGTCTGAAAATGAGTTTGAATGAAATTCTCACTGGATTCACCCCCAGTTCTGCTTCTGGTGAGTCTAGCTTTGGCTATAAAGCAGCATTTAAACTAGAGGCTTTAGGTGGTGGCTTGAATCTTAGGAAAAAAGTTGTTGAAGAGAAGCAGGAATATCCATTAGAATTTAGGACTTGGTGTGGGAGACGTTTTATGTATGTTGTATATTTATTTCATTACTTATTCTACTGACTTAAGTGATTTTGGGGGAGGCCTTGTATTGAAAACATGTATTACCCCAGATTAACATGAAACATTAAGAATTTATTAAACTATCTTCTGAGACACATGAATGTGAAACTCCATTTTGATAGGAACCTGATTTACTGGAGTCTGTTGGAGGTTTTGCTTGTTCATTCCTAGGTGGTAAGAGCAAAAGACATCCTCCAACCCCAGCTCCCTCCAGAAGAGATTGTGTGTGTGTGTGTGTGTGTGTGTGTGTGAGAGAGAGAGAGAGAGAGAGAGAGAGAGACAGAGATTCAGTTCTGTAGTCTGTATAACAGGTAGGTATAGAATAATTCACCTACCTGTCCTGAACCTCAGGTTTCTGCTCTATGCAAGAGAACTAGACTAGACTAGATAGCTTCTAAGGATATTTTCAGTGCATGTGCTGTATGATTAAGAAGGTAATAAAATTCAGGCTTCTGAAGCTCTCTGGCTTTATGGCCAATTTCAGTCCCAACATTTCTATAGTCAGCAAATGCCCAGTTCAGTTTGAAAAATACCTATTGAGTATCTGTGTCAAAGTGCTATGCTCTAGAGGTAAGAGAACATCCTGACCATGGAAGAATCTATTGATGATTCTAGAAGGCCTTTCTGAGTTGGTTTAATAAACTGGAGCATGGTAAGACGTTTTATCAAAGATCTACCTCGTTAAGTCATACGGTCCAAAATTGTGAAGCATAAATTCCAAGCATTAAAAACAAAATGAAGTCTGTTAATGGGTGTGGTTGGCAAGGAAGAAAGTGTTCCCTCCTGTAGGGTATCGTGGTCCAGGCAGTTTCCCACAAGGTGGATATGGCTGGCAGGGCTGTGCTGTTAATGACCCAGTTAGACTGGCTTGCTCCTGTCAAGTCTGTAAGGAAGTCATGTTGGAGTTACCTTCTGACTTGGGAGACACTGTTCCTCTGTAGACTCTTGCTCCTTGCAAATGAGAATAGGAATTGCTTCTTGTGGGCTGTCTCCCTCCAGGAGATGAGATCAGAAGCAGAGGAAGCTTGTTTCTGTGGCTCAACACTGCTAAGGCCTATCCAGAGTAACATGGGGCTTACTTGTTGACCAGGCTACATTCTAAATTCTGAGCTTGAGTAGCTTGGGGGCGGGGGTGGATGTGTCATGAGTTGATGACATAGATTGGGACTACAGTAAAAAGTCTTGATTCTATGACTTTGGGCACATTTCCTTCTCCCTCCTGATCCTGGGCATCATCTGTAGCAAAGGGTTTGGACTATGGTCTCAGAAAGTTTCTTCTAGCTCTGTGATTCAATGACCCCAAGTCTTCTAGCTCTGTGATTCAGTGACCCCAGTTTGACACCAACCTGAGTTTCATCCTGTTTAGATAATCCTTCCCTGTAAGACAGGAAAAGATAAGCTGTGCATTTTGTAAAGAATGTTCTCAAATAAGGGTTTGAAATCGGGAGGCTTTTTATTTCTAAAGTAGTATATCAGCTTAACCAGAGCCCTATGTTCTCTTGGTGTTAGTGTCTACTTCAGGCGGGCATTGCGGTCTTTGAGTTGGGTTAGTATGAGTGGGATCTCTAGGACTAGGACTTGTTGAGTTTTACTTAGTTTCTGGGGTACCAAAGGTCAGAGACCAGACTCAGAAGCAGCAGACAGCAGATCAGTGTCTCAAAAGATGTGTTTGCCCTGCAGAGTCCATGATGACCTCTGGAATCGTGACTTTCTCGTTCTGTAGCGCCTCCTTCTCCCACCTCCTCTTGGGTCAGGGGGCTCCAGGGGCTTCTGTGGGCCTGCTGTCCTGATGTTATTTAGCAGATCTGGCTTCACCAGACTCTTAGGGAGAACCTGGGCTTTCCCTCCCAAACCCCTCTCCTGATCTGGGCGGCTTCCATTGTCCCTGATCATCTTGAGCTGCCTTGGGAACTTTGGCTCAAGACAGAGTTTGGGTACCCTGGGAAGTATGTACGTTCTGGAGCTATTCTAGGGACAGTGTGGGAATTATTTCTGGATTTAGGTTCGGCTTATGATCCAGAACTGGCAAGAAGAGAAGATAGATGCTCTTAGTGTATAGCTCATCAAGGATTGGTAATTGTTTCTTTCTCAACACTGCAGTTTTCTTTTTAATTATAAACTGCTTCAGATCTTTTTTTTTCTTCTTCTTTTTAAATGGGGCTAATTGGAAATAGTACACGAATAAGTAAAGACCCACTATCCTTCTGTGAACCTCCATCTGTAGTAAGAGGGTGGGTTGATTTCTGATGTGCTTTAAGTACCAGCAGCCTGTGGTTCTGAAGGTCTAGCTGACTTAGCTGGTATCTACAAACAGTTCCCCTACCTCCACTTAAGTATGTTTTGCAAATACAAGGTGTTATTGTTATGGCAGCAAATAATGTAAGTCAGTACTCCTGTGTTTATATATATGGCTCTGAAAGGAAACCAACAAGAGAGAAGAAACCAGTAATTGTGGTTAGAAAACAAGTACCTATCCCGGTTTTCCTGGAGGTGCTTTCTTTGTGTGGGCTTACAAAGGAGTCAGGTTTTTCCCAACAGGAAACCAGTAGCCTTTTCTCTGACAAGCAACCAGAAACTTGGGTTATTTCTTACCAAAAAATATTTAATTTCAGAAATAATGCATGATGATAAAAATGCATCAGACAACTTAGGTGCTTCTTTATGTTGAAGTTGGTTCCATGTGTTTACAGGCCCTGACTCATAGCCCCTTAGACCCAAAACCTGCAAGCATGGTTTATTTTCCAGAAAGGAATCTCCAGCAGAGAGGGATTTGGCCCAGTTGATCTTTCCAGCAGCACAGGCCACAAGTGAGGTGTTCACCAGCCAATGGCAGAGTCCCTCTTGGGTGAAGTGTTGCTTCTGGATCAGTCTGCTGGGGTGGCATTGTCCTAGTGGAGGGTGTAGGCAGGATAGGTGGTAATTCATTTCTAATATAAACATATATGATTATTTCCTTAAAATAAGTTCCCAGGTGTGACATTGAGTATAAAGTATATCATTTTAAGTTGTGTGTTTTTTTTTTTTTCTCCCCAATATGTATTATTTGTCTCCTTCCTACTTTCTACTTCTGCTAGCTAGGTGTGAGAGTGACTACCCTCTTGTATACCTCATCTCAGCTCTGGATATAAAGCGAAACAAAACCTTTACCACTTAAGGTAGTATCAGTATCATGTTGATTTTATATAGTTTTCGAGTTAGTAGTGATTTTTATTTTGCCTCTTTTTACTAGTGATTTTTTTTTCATGTTTATAGAGTGATTTGTGTGTTTTAAATTCTTCCCCTCTGTTTCTGTTGCATTCTTTTTTAATGTCTGTGGAAAGATAAACTGAAGCATATTAAGATTTGAGTTTATTTGAGCAAAAATCAATTTGAATCAGGAAGCACCAAAGATGTTTAGGGAGAAGAAGAGGTAGCGAAGCAAGAAATTATTTGATAGGCTACAGCTTAAATAGTTGCATTATTTGGGAAAGCCTAGTTGGCGGTTTGGGATAGGTTGACCTTAGGTTTTTGATTTCTTAACCTAGAAGCATTTCAGGTTCAGGTTTTGGGCTGCTAAGGCATTAAAGCCACCTTTATCTAATGGCCTTGTTTAATAAGTTGAACACTTCCCTTCCCAGCCATTCTAAGATAGAGTAAGTACAAGAATAAGAAATGATTTGTATTAGTTTGGGAAATCATGTAAAGTAATTCTGTATGTGTCCATATCCATAACCAGCCTTTCCTGGGAACATAAATTCCTAGAAGTGAAGAATTCAGGTAGTGGAATCAAGGTTACAAGGTCATGGCCATTAACTGGCTCAAGGTCATATTTGCTTTTCTCTCCAGACAATGACTCTAAACTGACAGGATAGAAATATAGGTGGATCACAATAGGGCAGGGTGGGGGTGGGGGTGAGGATTTTTGAAAGGCCCACAAGGAGCTGGGAAGACTGGGAAGCAACTGAGCGTTGTCGGTGTCCAAAATAGAAGAGCACAGTGTGCTCTAATGCAAAGCAATCTGTACTGTTGTGATTTGCAAATGGTAACTTCCTATTACATTTTGTATCAACAGTTTCAAGCTGCCCCCTACCTCCGCGCCCCCCCCCCCCCCCCCGATCTTTTCCAGATAAGGAAAGCAAGGCCAGGAAGGCCAGTAACTGAAGGGCATAGAGGTTCCTATGTCTCGATCTTCAGGAAAAAACATTTTACTAAGTGCCTACTATAAGGGAGGGAGAAATTTCCTTGTTTCCTCCACCTGGAGTTCTTCTAGCTGGTTTAGGAATTAAAATGACATGAGACACATCAATAGGAGAAAAACAGAAACGCTTTATTTGTGTACTAAGGGCCATTAATGAAACAGATCCAAAGAAATGACCAAGGCAGGCAGTTTTATAAATTTTAGACAGAGACTAATTTGTGAGGAATTGACAGGATAAAGAGAACAAGTGTCGGGACCTTAACATCAGTAAAGCCTTCTGAGCAGGGTTTAGGCTGAGGTAATAGATTAGGAGAACAGTGTGTGTACACACAAGGTTTGTTTCTTTAGCTTTTTTCTTTGTTTTGTTTTTGTTTTTATAGCTTTCTTTACTAAAGTCCCTATCTCTGGTGATAAGGATGTCTTTTTTCTTTTCTGCACGGGGAGGGTGTTTTTCATCAGGGAGATTGGTTTCCTGCTCTCAGAGGGACAGAAGGAGGGTCTGACTGTCCTTGTATTGGTTTCCCAAGGAACTATGATTCAAAATAAAGATGCCATTGTAGTACATCTTGGGGTGGCTTGCCCTGGGCTCCTACACTATGTGCCAAACACCAGGCTGGGAACTGGAGGTCAGTAATATTTTGCAGGGATCTTTTATGTAAAAGTTATCATGAGGGCCTTTGTGATCTGGAACCATTGAACCCAAAGAAGCTATTTCTTTACTCCTGTTAAGTCCTTTTATGACTTAAGTATTTAGATTACCTAAAAAAAGTAAATACAGACCCCCAACTATTGTTCTAATTGGGCTTCAAATTCTAGTGGTAGTGGGTCTCCAGAAGTTACCACATTCTTTCTGGGACACCCCAAAATGTTGAAAGCCTAAGCTTCAGATAATTGTTAAATCAGATTCATTATATAATAGTGGCTTGCGTAGGCAAGCTATATTGCAAGTACCCAAGGTTAAATGTGAGCACATCTTGAAATTGAGAACTGTCTTGTTAACTACCCTGCCTTCCTTTGGCAAAGGCTCTTCGTTTTCTGGTTTTGGGTAGTAGAACAGCTTCTATTGAAGAAACAGCATATCAGTGCTCCATGAGAAAAGTTTGACAATCCCTAGTTTAATCCACAGGAGCCCTTTTTTTAAAAAAAAAAATAGAAACTTCATTTGTGATCATCCCAGTTTTTCTGACTGTATTTGTCACCCCAGCCTCCATCTCCCAACTTGTTGATCTTGAAAAATGGCTGAGATTTGGGAAATTCTTTTACCTTGGAAGACTGCGATAATTTCTGTGAGGGTTTAACCTTACACAGTTACTTATGTCATTTTAAATTAACCAAACCTCTCCCTCAGTTATACAGTTAACCATACATTTAAAAATTAACCTACTTCACTTTTCTCTATGGCTTGACAAGGCAGCCTTATTGAGTTGTATGATCTTATATTTTCATTCTGTGAAGCTTTAATCAGGTCTTCAACCTTCTAGCCACCCCCCCACCCCCGGCCCGTTGATGACATGTTGATTACTTAGGCATCGCTCTTAGTGGCCAGTAGGAGTGATGTGGTCCAGCTTCATGATCTGTCACGTCATCCTGATCCATTCTGATTGATCCTTCTCCCATGACACAGAGCCTCTCGGTGGCTAAGCTGCTGAAGGCTTGTCCTTAGTTACATGGATTTGTCTTTACTGAAGACTTAACTGAAACTGAAGTAGGTTCATGTATTAAAAATATAGGTGGGGCTTCTAGGCAGCAAACATATTTCCTCTAAGGAACAGCACAAGCATCTAGGAACCTGGACTTTAGAACTTCCTTGATACTCTTTTGCAACTGAAAGGATTTGAAGAAATGAAGTGTCTCTTTCGATTTTTGAGGGGGGAGGGTGATGGGGGGTTGTTTCTGTTTTTTGCCCAAACCGACCTACTGAGACAGTCTCTTCTGTAAAGATGCCTTTAACTGCTACATCACTACATCTTCTGCTTCGTGTATTGAAACCCTTTCACTGGCGTTTCAGAGCATCCTAGAGTTTCCAAACGCATTGTCACCTGCTTGGTTTTGTTTCTGAGCTCTTTTGACAGTTCAGAGAGTGGCTCTGGTTATTCCAAGGGCTATAGCTTCAGCACTGTGTCCTGCGTCTTGATACTAGTGTGGAATAACAGTTGCTTTGTTCAAATACAGAGAAATTCAGAGAATTAGAAGTTAATGGTTTTCGTTTATTCATTCAATAGTTGCATGGGCCGACTCCTTGCGTACATGAAATTATCAGGCTTTAGCATGCACTTAAATAAAACCATAAACAAGTTACCCTCTGCCTTGGCAGTTGTTGACATTGACTGGATATTGGAATTGGATGGGTAGTAGTTTCAAAAAAGGCTGGTGGGGAAAAAAAAAAAGCTGGTGGCTAGATTTATCCTCAGAGAATTCTGTTGTAATAGGTCTGCCGTGTGGGTTAGGCATTGGGGGTTTTAAAAATCTTCTCCCCTGTGATTCCAGTGTGCAGACAAGGTAGAGAACCATTGCTTTAAAATTGATTGCATTAATAACTGGGAAGAGTCTGGGTTTACTTTACGCTACAGGTGTTCTTAAATAGAAAAGCATGGTAAACTTGGAGGAACTTAAGATAAAAGATCTACTTGTTGGAGTCCTGTCCCTGCAGACTCTGAATCAGTAGGTCTAAGGTAGGAAAAGGAAAAGCTCCTAAGTAAGGGTGCAGATAGGATTCCATAGGAATTCTGACAGTAAAGTTGATCAGAGGTCTCGGTTCTGGTTTGCCACCCCTGAGAGCTATAGGGAAAATATCACATCAGACTTTTCAGTGCTAGCATTAGTATTCGTTTGTTTTTAAAAAGTCTGGCTTTCCTTAGTTTACATATATATATGGAAAAGCATCCTTAAGGAAGAATGAGATAATTAAATCAAAATACATGTCTTTCAGAAACCTATAGATGTTTATCTTCTTTGCTTCAGTTCAGAACATGCTTGAGTATTTTTGGCTACCTTAGAACTTTTGGTGTATGTGTTTTATCATAAAAAGTATGAGACACTAATTAAATCCTACATCATTGTTTGCTTTTCTCTTCTTGCCTAAATTGGGAGGGGGTTTTAAGTGAATCACTTCCTTAGGCCTCTGTACAAATTGGCAGTGTTAGTTTTTTTTTTAACTTTTGCAAACTGTGCTTAATTTGGGGGGAAAAAAGTGGTTTAATACAGCATTTGATTGAATATGTTTGAAGTTAGATTACTAAGTAGAGTAAAACTAATTTCGTCACTGTTGAGAGGTAGACCTTGTGTTGTATAATTTCAGAGTGAACGGTTTTAGTTGGACTAAAATAGTGGCCCTAGTGACCTTTTGTGGGCCCATTTGTAATTCTAGAGCTCTCCATAGCCAGTTTGTTCTGGGAGCAGATGCCAAAAAGGGAGGAACTTTAGGTCCACTCCATAGCCAACATGGTGCTCTCCCCAGTACCTCTGAACTCTACTTTATCTCCCGTGGTCCCTCTGTCACCCTAGCAAGCAATTCATCTGCAATCTCTTAGGGCTCTTCTCTACTACTTGTGTCCCTACATTTGCCCCCTTGACACTGTGTTTCTCTCCTCAAGACCCCCAGGGTTGCAGGCCCTTTTCTGGTTTAGTGACCCTCATGCCTCCTGCTCAGAAGTCACTAGACTTTGATCTTTCCCTTGAAAGCTGACAAAATCGGGATTTATTTCTCTTAATGTAATCCAACTTGCTCCTCTTCCTTTTGATGATTTCAAATATCTGGTCTCTTATGCAATTTTATGACTCCTGTCCACACACCTTTTCTACCCTGATGAGTTTGGATCCTTATGGCCATCATTGAATGTATTCCCTAGAGATCCAGTCCCCAGTCCTGTACTCCAGATCAGTTCCTCATGGCAGCGTGCCGGACTCCAGTCCAGCCCCTGGGACTGGCTTTGGTACACATTGATTTACAAGCCCTTCAGAGCCCTCTGTGGCTCCTTAGCAATCCTCTTTACCCCTTAGACAGCGAGGGCTCTTCTACTTGACCCCAACAACTGATAAAGATCTTTTCTTATCTGTGAACTTCAACCACAGGCCTTCCTCCTTTATAGGCTCCTGAAGTGGCCTTACTAACTCTTTCACTGAGAACCTAGAGCCAGAAACTCGTCCTTGCTTCCTTTCCTCAAAAGTGTCTGTGTATTGCTTATCTCTCCTCTTTGCTATTCCCTTCCAAGGTTGATTGGCCAACTGTGCTCCTCTGGTTCTCTCTTGAATTTTTTTTCTGTTATCTTTACTTCTTCGTACATGTTCTTGAGTCTTTGCTTTTCTATTGACTCTAGTCTCCTAGTGTAACATATACCCTACTTGGTTTCTCTGCAGTTGCCTTAGTCTCTCTCCCTTTTATTGACAAGACTTCCTAAATGAGTAGTCTATTGAGAGTTCTACTCCTGTTTCTCTTTCAGCCAAGTGCAACTGGACCATAGCTTTACCATTCCAGTTCAACTCTTACATACATTCACTTGTTTTCAGTACCCCCCCTTTTGCCAAATTTTGACACTTTTTCCTCTGGGTTTCATAATACAACTTTCTGTTTTCTTAATTCTTGTACTGCTTTTTTGGAGATGGCTTCTTTGCTATTACTCATTCTTTAAGTATAACCAGTTCCTCAGTGTTCCGTGCTTGGCCCTTTTTCCTTATTTTTAGCTTGGGATAGGAATTCATCCATTCCCATGACTTGCTTCCTTTGAACACTCATTAAGTTGAACGTGTACCCAACGAGTACCAGGAACTATGTAGTCAGAGATGAACAAGGCAAATTCATTTCCTTTGAGGAGGTCAGCATTTATAAAGAATTTTTTTTTTTTAAGATTTTATTTATTTATCAGAGAGAGAGAGGGGAAGAGAGCGAGCACAGGCAGACAGAATGACAGGCAGAGGCAGAGGGAGACGCAGGCTCCCCGCCGAGCAAGGAGCCCGATGTGGGACTCGATCCCAGCACGCTGGGATCATGACCTGAGCCGAAGGCAGCTGCCCAACCAACTGAGCCACCCAGGCGTCCCGAGGTCAGCATTTATAAAGCACGCAGTACATGCCAGACTTTTTTTTTTTTTTTTTTTTTTTTGCTTTAAGATTTATTTTTCAGAGTGTAAGTGTAAGAGGAATAGGTGCAGAGAGAGAGAGAGAGAGAGAGAATATGAATCTCAAACAAGCTCCCCTCTGAGCATGAAGCCTGATGTGGGGCTTAGTCCCACGACCCTGAGATCGTGACCTGAGCCATAACCAAGAGTCAGATGCATAAAGGATTGAGTCACCAGGTGCCCCACCAGACACTGTTGTAATGAATCACACAAAGTCCCTGGCTTCATGCGGCTTACATTCTAGTTGGGGGAAACCCACAGTTAGCAATGAGTAAATGCAAAGAATATAATTTGGCGATAAAAGCTATGATAATTATAAGGCAGTGAGAAAAAGAGTACATAAGGCATGGGAGTCATGAAAGAAATTCTCTGTTAATAAGAAATGTGAAGATGCAGGAGTCAGCCATGTAGCCATCAAGGAAGCATGTTATTTAATCTGTGTCTGTTTCCTCATCCATAAAATGGAAAGAATAGCACACCTACCTCCACAGGAGTGTTTTGGGGATTAGGAGATTCTATCCACGCAAAATACTTCATATGACATCCTCCCTGTGGTAGCTTCTGTCTCCCCTCTGCCTCACCCCTACTTCTGTCAGTATGTCTTCCACTTCTCAAACTCAGCAGGGCCAGTGAGTACTTGGTGAAAATTAATAGAAAAGATGTATCAGGAGTTTGACTTTAAGAAGGTGTAAGAAATGAAAGTAATTATAGGAGTTGATTGAAAGGCAGAATTGGTAGCCTTCGATGCTTTCTAAATGTTTTAGTGTTTTTTTTATTTAAAAGATTTTATTTATTTATTTGACAGACAGAGATCACAAGTAGGCAGAGAGGCAGGCAGAGAAAGAGAGAGAGGAGGAAGCAGGCTCTCCGCGGAGCAGACAGCCTGATGCAGGGCTCGATCCCAGGACCCTGGGATCATGACCTGAGCTGAAGGCAGAGGCTTTAACCCGCTGAGCCACCCAGGTGCCCCTGTTTTAGTGTTTTTGATATGAAACATTTAACTATCTTTCTTGAAGCAGTATCAGTAATCTTAATGTCTTATACATCCAAAAAAATTTCACATGAGCGTGAGATTGTTCAGAACATAAACATTCATGTGTGTGTGGGTACGTGCGTGTGCACACGTGTGTTTCCCCTTTAAAAGGGGAGATTGGAAGTGTTCTGGCCATTAGACTCCGTTCTCAAGGTTTCTTGAGTACTTCTACTTCCTCTTACTCTGTGTTCCCACCATCTCTTCCCTGTAATTAGGGTTCATATTTTGTCTCAGGATGGAAACACTTCAAAATGAAAAATATTAAATCATTTTGAAAACTATGCATTGTTTCTCACATTGCCTATGTGCTCTAAGAAAAAGGAGTTATAGCTTGGCTGGTTTTTCTTGATTGGGAGAGAAACTGTTAAGAAATTCTTAACAGTTTTAATAAGTCAGAATGTCCTGAGAATTAAATAATTACACAGTTAGAATCTGGACTGAGTATGAAGGAGGGAAGATTTTTACCTGGACTTGGGGACTAGCAAACTATGTGGAACCAGGACCATTTCTTTGGACTGCGGTTTCTTGCTGGGCTGTGAAGAGACAAACAAAGATCTAGATGATCTCTGGGTTCCATCAGTGCGACGATGGAGGCTTATAACCAGATCCCATTTGTTTTCATGACTCCTGCAGCCCTGGCAAGCAGGTCAGCGGTGCAGAGGGTCCCAGGGCAGCTGGGCATGTGCTCTGGGTGTTACCAATGGGTGTTGCTTGGACCCTGGTAGTGGGAAGCTGTTGATGACCAGGGGTAGGAGGTCATCTGTAGGATTTTCAAATGAGCAAGTTAACCTTCTGAGAGAGGAGGTATCCATGTTTATTAGGAAATGTTGAAATGAGTTGAAATGTTGAAATGACTGGCAAACTGCGAAGTGCTGAAAAGCAGAGGTACCGGGGGTTTTCTTTCAAGACCAGTCTTAATCCGTAAACTCTCTAGTTTCATTTCACTGCGGTTGTTAGAGTTTGAACAGGTTTTTTAGTACACCTGCATATTGGACCTGTGGAGATTCTGGGTTGGAGGAGGTGGTTTCTGGGAGCGAAGACACATAGTATCAAGAGAATGTAGGAAATGGTGAGCTAGAGGTATGGGGTCGGGGTGGGGTGCGGGGAGAGAGGGAACTGGGCACTGAGGCCTGAGGCTAAAGACTGGCTTCTGGGGGAGGCTGCTGATGGAACAGGTATGTGTTCTGGCAGCCTGGTGAAAGCCACTGGAAAGCTCACTCCTGAGAGCAACATCCTAAGCAAAGGCACACAGCAGGGGGGATTTTGTAGGACATTGCTAGTAGAGATCAAGGGAACATGGAGTCAAGAAATATTTAAGAGGTGAAAATGATGTAAAGTGTGTGAAAATGAGAATGTTAAGCAGGATTTCCTGATTCTGGCTTGATGACAGACGGTGGTTGTGAGGTGCTACGAACTTAAATGCAGAAAACACAAGGAGGGATGTGTTTGGGGAAGGTTGGTCCTGGGCATGTCAAGTTTTTGAAGTATCTAGGGGAAGTCATTGTAGATGTGTGTAGTGAATGTGTGCAATGAGAACCTGAGGTTTGGAGGAGAGGTCAAGGCTAGAGTAAGAGACTGGGGGAACTTACAAGGTCATGGTTAAATGTAGGAAGTGGGTGAGTTTGCTGGAGGGAGTGTTTAGATGAGCAGAGACTCAGAAGAGACTTTTGGACCAGTAATAATCGGGGATCATGAAAAAGATGGGAAAGGAGTGGCCAGGGAATTAAGAGATTGTACATAATGGCTTGGAAGAAATGGAGATCTGTTTTAAGAAACAGGGAGTCGCTTCAGCGTGGAAATGCAGAAGAGCGTCCAGTAAGATAAGGAGTGAAAATGTTCAGGCTGTTGGAGTTGGCAGTACGGAGGTGGATCAGAAATGATCTTTTCCTCTAGAGTTCCCCGAGACCCTCCATGTTTGATGGCATAGCCATAGAGTAACACTTGCTCCTCACCATCAGCTCTCCATCCCCATCCTTTTGACAAGTGTGCCCCAGTGTTTCCTGGGCTCACTTCCAAAGCCAGGAACCTTGCCTCCAACCTGTAAGCCCCGTCATCTTTTCTTTTCTCTGTCACATTATTAACTGTCATTGCTCCACTCACAGCAACCCCTGCTGCTGTTAGGTTTTTCTTTTGTTTCATTTGACTTGATGTACGTTTGCCTCTGATTTGAGCTCTTTGTTTTCATAGTTGCCTAACCTGACAACATGAGCCCCTTGAGTCATGTATTGATACTAGCAATATAAAGGCGTTCTCTCCACACCAAAATTGTTACAGATGGGTTATTTCTCTCATCATCTCACTTAGTCCATTTTTCTGATAGTTCAAAGGAACTTACGGTTTAGTTTAAAAAAAAAAAAAAGGAAAAGACTAATGCTGTCTGTTTCTAAACACATTCAGTGTTGGGTTTTCTTGACTTTTTTTTGCTTTTTTTCTCTTTTTTTTTTCTTTCTTTCCTCCTCTTTGTGTTTGGGAGTTTCAAAATAGGGTTGGGCAGAGGAAATGGGACAGTGACGTTTTGTTTTCTGGTTTGCAGTTGTTGAGTTTAGCAGACGGTGTTCACAGGGTGTGAATTGCAGGATGTAGTTCTGGGGTCCTCCCTACCAGCAGACCCCACATCAGGGTTATTCTGGGAAATCTTATCCAAAGCTGACTATAAAATACAGGACTGAACTTTGTCAAAAGGCTAAACAGGAAACAGATATAAATAACTATTCAATCTTAATTCACTCCTAGCTACTTTCTCACACATCTTTTATAATATATTTTAAAAAACCATTTCCTCTTTTAAAACAAAACCTTTTTAATTTTTAAATATCTAAGTCTTTTTTGATGGGAAATGCTTTACTTTAATGTTTGTCCAATGATACCCTCCCTTTAGCGGGGGGGGGGGGATATAAACATTTAATCACTTAACAACCACAATATAAAAATTTTTGAGAACACAAAAACACAAAAATAACTTTCATTTGAATTATCTTCTAGGTTTTGTTGATGTGCATTTATATGATCTTGGAATGCTAATAAGGAGCTATAGAGCTTTAACAGATTTAGCAGACAGTCTATTAGGTTTAAAACTGCATTTCTCGGGCGCCTGGGTGGCTCAATGGGTTAAGCCGCTGCCTTTGGCTCAGGTCATGATCTCAGGGTCCTGGGATCGAGTCCCGCATCGGGCTCTCTGCTCAGCAGGGAGCGTGCTTCCTCCTCTCTCTCTCTCTCTGCCTGCCTCTCTGCCTACTTGTGATGTCTCTCTGTCAAATAAATAAATAAAATCTTTAAAAAAAAAAAAAAACCTGCATTTCTCAACTTTCGTTATGCACCGTCCCTCCCCAAGAGCCTCTTGAGACATCTTTTCACCTCCCTCCCCTCCCAGTGGCATCTTAATTCCACACAAGGTCGTGTATATGGATTGTATGTATATCTGCTCTACACATAAGATTTTTTTTTTTCTTCCCAAGAACCTGTTTTACCCCCCATGTGGGCATTATTACTCTGTTGAAAATGTGTGACTTAAACCACAGAGAAAACATGTTTCAGTGCTGAGGCCTTTTGGTTATATCTAAACCGCATGTAAGTTGCTTGAATCCATTTATAAGACCAATATTACTGAAAGGTTTTCTTTCACGACTGTCCTCTCCTTTCTCAGACACAGATTTCCTCTCGCTTCCAGAATGGCAAGAATTTGACTAATCGATGATAGGACGACCTCGATTTTTAACCCAGAGAGCCTTTGTAGGGTGATTGTTCTAGCTTTTATCTAGCTTTTATCAATGGTTTTCAACATTGACTGGCTTATATCAGATATATTCTATATACAAGGTACATGCTAGGCTTGACCGTAAAGATGTTAAAAGGTATTTAATACCTGCCTGATTCCAGAACCCTGTGACCTTATTGAACAAAATGAACACAGCCAAGGGAAATGATCAGAGTTTGAATAGTAGTGAAGGAGCCCTGGGAATAGGTGGTTGCCAAATGAGAATTAGTAGAAAGGTAAGGGGTGTGGTTCTTCAGAGAAGGATGAGATGTTCTAGGCAGAGTGGTCCATGAGCTCTTAACTGAAGAAGAGAGCTGGGCTGGAGGGGCTGTTGGGTGGAATCATGATTAGGAGGCAGCACAGGGGAATCCAGAAGAGCATATTACCAAAATATGTCCACAGACTTGTCTGTCTGAGTATCTCCAGTATCTGTATGAGTATCTCTAGTATCTGCAAAACTTATTTTTCCACATCAGCCAAGTATTTTCCATGAAGTTGGTTGTAAGTCATTCAAGTGGTGCCACATCTCTCTCTCTGGGTCCGCTGGTTGTGTAGTACCCAGAGGACTCTGGTAGCCACTCTGAACTCAGGGATTCAGGCAAAAGAATTTGAACATTAGGCTGTATTCCTTGGGGGAGCCTGATGCTTTAAGAGGATTCTTAAGGCCATGGTGTGTAGAACAACTGGAGTGGGAAGGGACCGGGAGCCAGGAGGCCAGTGAGAAAACAATTGCCAAGCAAGAGGTGGCAAGCACCTGAAGTGGATGGTAACTGGATGAAAGAAAACTGACCTGAATTTGGCAGTGGGGGCAGGGCTGGAGACAAAGGGATTCTATTTTAAAAACCCTAATGAGGTTCAGATGGCCAGCCTTGTTCATTGTGTGTGAGTAAGGGAGGTGAAGAAGTGGAAAGGGAGATTTCCGCATTGTGGCTTGGTGACACCAGTGGTGATTGGGTGCTGTAGATGGAGATGAATACAGGAGGGGGAACATGGTTGAGGGGGGCGAGTTTTGCACATACTGAGCTGTGTGTGGGTGTGTGCAGTAGACAGTGTATGGTGAGAGTCAGGCTTGTGGGTAGAGGTTGTGGCTAGAGCCAGAGATCAGGGAGTGACAGTGTCAAGGCCATGGTTAAATATCAGAAGTGGATGAGCTCCCTGGAGAGCAGGTGATTCTGGGACCAGTAATCTAGGAAAGGGGAGGCAGGGTTGAAAGGACAGGCTGGATCCTAGATCAGCAATGGCTGAAGTTCTAGAAATAGGTAACTGGATGAATGATACGGTTATTAGCTATTACTTACAACTCTTCAATCAGAAATGTGCTGAGGTTACTTGATTCAACATCTGTTCAACACCCAGGATCAATATCTGATTGGCCAGCCGGCCCGGTGACTTACAAAATTTCAAGGAGGGAATGGTCTGTTCATCTCTCCAAGGTGTTCTGGATAATTACCTGTTTATATCTGTCTCAGGGTTTTTAGTTCCAGAGACTGGTTTCCTGTCCTACTGCACATGTAGAAGCAGTGTCTACCTAGCATGCTGTCTGTCCTGCTGGCACTTGAGAATTTGTTAGACGTGTGAATGCGTGATTGGATGAATGGTCAGGGTCCTATGGATCACGCAAATCCAGAAAATGGAGACTGAGGAAGACAACTTTGGGATTTGAGGATTTGTAGATCATTAATGACCTTTAAGGAGGCCGGTTTCAGATTAAAGAACAGAACTCACAATAAGGGGAAGTACGGTTTGTGAAGTTTATCTGGAGAAAGTATTCTAATTTGGCAGTGAAAAAGAGCAGGATTAAGAGAAGATAGTTTTGTTAGTTTCAAAACAGGGAGTGAAGATCTTTGTAGATCTTATATACCTGTTAAATTTGAGTGTAAAAGGACACTTGGTTCAGGAAATGTTCCCTCAAAGAATCCAGCAACTTTCTAGGATACACCTAATGTCTCTGTGACATTGTTATGATTTAAGAGATTAAGACTTTGCGGTCTATCAATTCTACTTCCCCTGGGTAGAGATAGAAAAGTAAACTGACAAAGGTGTGTGATATTGATAATCCATTTGATCTGTTTTAAATACCACATGAATTAGATACAGGGTTATCAAAAAAGGTCTTGCTGTAGAATTAACAGAATCGTTATAAATGGACTGTAGAAATCCAGACCCTCTCCTCTTTCTTGGTCAGGACCCAGGAGGCTTTGAGAACTTGCCTGGGCTGCAGGATAGCCATACGGCAACATCAGTATCTAAAGTCCAGATTGCCATGCTCTGTTCTGTTGTCAAGAGACAAAGGTGTTAGAAGATCCCTTGTGTCTTTGAACTGATTTTAAAATCCAGGATTTTGTCTATTTGATGTTTCTTTGCTCATTCAGTCTCAAGAAGTTTAAAGATTCTTTTTCATTTAGTCTAACTTCTGCCTGATTCCAAAAGGCAAGAAAGTTATGTCTGTCTGTTTGACCACAATCTGTTCTGGAGGTTGATTGGCTGCTCGTTACGTGTCCTGAATGACTCTTTTCCTTTGAATATCATCAAACATGCTTAAAGATTTTTTTGAAACCTTATTTGAGAGAGACTGAGTAAAGGGATGGAACACTATCTTCAAGTGTATTTATAGAAGGATAGCAGGCGGGAAGATAGAAGTTGATGGAAGGCAGCCTCAAACATAATTACAGCTAGGCAAAAGGCAATTTCTCTACCCTTGAGTTCAATCTGGCATCATACAGAAAATTTATTTGGAATCATTATTATTATATTGGAGTATATTATTTGTTCATTTTAGAAATGTAGTGCTTCGTAAATTAATACTGAGATTGGTAGCATTTACTGAAATCTCATTTTTTGTTTCAAAATTGGAAAATTTCTAAAATACTGAAACTGCCATAATGCTGTAACCATTGGTTAACCTGATATTTTTATGGTTACCTTTTTCTTTGTTTAATTGTGTGGGATTAAGGAAATCATTAATGGGGGGAAATGATGGGGAGGGACAGTGCTGAACGGAGGCAGATAGTGCCCACCCTGAACTCAGTTCGCAAAGACTGGCAGGAGGGTGTTCGGATCAAATCACATTTCTGATTTAAAAGCCCTTTATTCTATACAACAGGAAGTGATGGTATTGCTGCCAGTGTAGATTATTTCTTATCTTGACCTTTATTGTGTTTGATTTTTGTGATCCCAACTTTTTTTTTTTTTTTTTTTAAACGTTTGGGTGTCGACTGGAGAGAATTCCTTTCCCTGTTGCAGGGAGTGGTATTAAAACACACTGATTTTGTTCAGTAGTTCTGTTTCATGCTTCCGTACAGATAAAGACCCTTTCTTTCTGTTTGGTTGTGATAGTGTTGAGTTTGGGTATGTCTTGCTCTGATGATATTTGACATAAAAAACTTCATAAAAATTCATGAAACTACTCATGACACAGGTCCACAAAGTACATAGGTGTCTGTTTCTATGCAGGCCAGTCTTGTTTCCCATATGAACAGCGTGCAGGTAGGTGGGTAAGTATTTTCCTTTTGTCCAGTTTTTTTGTGAATTATTTTATTTTATTTTATTTATTTATTTTTTAAAAGATTTTATTTATTTATTTGACAGAGATCACAAGTAGGCAGAGAGGCAGGCAGAGAGAGAGAGAGAGGAGGAAGCAGGCTCCCTGCAGAGCAGAGAGCCCAATGTGGGGCTCAATCCCAGGACCCTGGGATCATGACCTGAGCTGAAGGCAGAGGCTTTAAACCCACTGAGCCACCCAGGTGCCCCAGTTTTTTGTGAATTAGATATGAGTGGCATCTAGAGTTCTTTCCCTTCTAAGGATAATATTTAGGGAATTGTTATGGAGAGATGAATTTGTATTGCTTGAAGGGAACTTTCAAACCATTTATCCCCCCCCCTTAAAGATTTTATTTATTTGTCAGAGAGAAAGCACACAAGCAGGGGGAACAGCAGGCAGAGGGAGAAGCAGGCTCCCTGCTGAGTAAGGAGCCCCATGTGGGACTTGATTCCAAGACCCTGGGATCATGACCTGAGCCGAAGGCAGGTGCTTAACCAACTGAGCCATCCAGGCATCTCCCAGACCGTTTATTCCTGTTGTCATTTGGTGGAGACTAAGGCCTGGAGAGGGAAGATGACTTGTCCAAGCTCTGAAAGTGAGAGCATTGTACCGAACTTCCCGGAGATCTGCTTTTTGACCATTACTTGAGCTCCAACCCACACTTGTCAGTCCTCACTTCCTGTCTCTTCAAAAACATGGGGCCCAAAGGCCTGTAACATAGTTTGCTTCACCCTTGATCCACATATTTTTTACTGTTTCTCAGAATTTGCCACCAGCATTTGAGAGGATTTCACACAAAACTTCAGCTCTCTGGCTTCTTGGAAAAATGAGTATTGGGAGGTTGGGCAAGGTTGGGTCTCCATTCATGAGTGAGTGCTGCCCCCTTTGGATGGGACTGGTACCTTCTGCTTCCTCATTTGGTCCTCAGTGATCACTTTGTTGCCCCTCTTTGTTTGGGTGACTCTGCAGGTATTTGAATTTGAAACCTCCCCTAGTTCTAACGGGATCTGGTTTCTGATTATTTCCTGCCTGGCCTGGGTTCCAGTGTGTATTATATCCCCTTTGAAATTTTGTGTCTGTGCATAGAGGCATTCTTTTTCCTCTCTCTGTTGCCACAGTGGCCCACCCACTGTACTTCCAGAGCCTAGAGCATAGTCAGTGATCGACAAATGCTTAGAACCATAGACCATAGAACAAAGGACCTTAGATTTTTCTGTAAATGAGCCAGATACTAAATATTTTAGTTTTTGCAGGCTACCTGGTCTCTTGCAATCCTTCAACGCTTATGTTGGGGTGTGGAAGCAACCAGACAAAACAAAACAAAGGGAAAAAAAAAGGATATTTTTTTATTGGGCTTGGGGTCCAATAAAACTTTATTTATAAAAATAGCAAGCCAGATCTGGCCTAGGGACTAGAGTTGAGTGACCACTGCCATGGAATTTTAGTATTATAAGAAAACGTTAACACTTTCAGTTACCACGTATTTTTCTATTTATACTGCATACTGTTGTCAAGCCTTTACAGTATCCCCCATTTTTATGAATCTCAATTGCTGCCTACGCTAGCAAGAATTTGTGGACAACCGTCTCTCTGCCGGTGAGGAGAATAAGGAAGGATGGATAATTTCAGCTTCTTAGCTGCAATACATATTAGTATTAAATGTAATATTAATATTAACTTGATGTTAATATTAAGTCTAGATTAAACTGCATATTTTCAGAAATTCTGTGACACCCATTTTCTCAAGACACTACCAGGACAATTTAATGGTACTAATGGTTTTAAAGATGTGAGTTGTCCTGTTGTCTCCTTGGCCTGCCCCCTGCTTTTTTTTGAAATCTTTCTGAACCTTTCCCTGAGCAGGTAATAGCCTACCATTGTTAATACTTGGCCTGTTCTTAAAAGGATTAGAAGTACTAAAAATATCTCTGCAGCCATGTTTGAAGGAGGATGTTTTTCACAGTATTTTCATACTGTGAGGGGTACTCAGATTTCTGAGTTCATAAAACTATATATCTAGACGTGTGGATCTAGAGCTTCATTTATGTAGTCATTGTATTGAAGAGGTATAGGCAGCTTGTTCCCCCTCTGGGAGGATCACAGTCTTAACATTATTGGAAAGTCCTGAGGAGAATGTATTAGAATTCTTGATTACAAATTGATCTGAGAAACAGGTAACCGTAGCTTCAGGCATTTCTGGGTTCAGAGGCACAGTCATGAGAGGTGACTTGCTTTACCTCCCTTTTCAGCTCTGCTTTTACTTGGTGTTGACTCCCATCTTCCAGCAGGGCCTCCTCTCCTGGTGACAAGATGGCTACCAGAAGCTCTGCATTTGCGCTCTGGACTCCACACAATCTCTTCCAAGAAAACACTTGTTCCTAATAGGTCCAGCAAAAATCCTGTGCTAGATTCTCATTTCCTTTGATTGTTCTGGCTTAGGTTGTGTTCAACCATGAGCCAGCTAATGTGACACAAGGTATGGGAATGTGATTGGCCAGGCCTGCTTCTGTGCCCATCTCTGGAGCTGAAGATGGGCTCATCTTTACCCAAACCATAGGGACGTGGTGGGGGAAGTGGTGTTGTGCATAACAAATCAAGGTATAGAAGGCCTTTCTTAATGTAGGATTGCAAAAATTTCCCCTATATATTCCCCAAATACTTGTTACTGTTATTAAAATTATTTTATCATTTAGCCCTTTAATTTATCTGGATTTAACAAGTCATTTAGAACTCAATTTTCTGTGGTATTTCCCCAGTTAGATTGTGTGTTCCTTAAGAGCAGATCTTTTAAATCTTCTTCCATCTGCCTTTCTAACATACAATAGGGATTCAGGTAGTTCAGTAATTCCTGAATTCAGGTAATTCAGTAAATGTTTCAACTCAATAGAATTTTAGAATTGAAAGATATCTGTTACTTCCCTGATAAGTACCATTTCAAGCCCAACAGCTTTAATATGCAGATAAGGAAGCCAAATCTTTGAAAGGACTCTTGACTTGCTCAAGGACTAGGTCTCATTAATGCAAGTGTTGGGACTTACACTCAGTTCTAGTTTTTGTGACAACACGACTGAAGCCTGTTCATGAATTGATTGATTAAAGAACCAAATAATACATTCTTTTCTAAGGTCCAAGATGCCTTTGGTAAGAAGCCAAAAATAATAAAAAGTCCTCTGTTTCCTAAGTTTGGATTTCTAGAGACCTATTTTATCATTGGCTGAAACTCAGCAGATCAGTTGGTCAAAGTATGGGTGGGAAGTCTAAGACCCAAATGACAGATGAGTTGGATACAGTTGTCTAAGCATGCCCCGAGGAGGATCTGTGCAGATGGAGAAGCGAGGAAGGAAAGGGAGAAGGGGGTAGGAATCAGAAGCTGCCTTCTCATTGAGATTTGGAAGGTGTTGGCACTCTGTGCTACACGGCTGATGGTAGAGGACTCTGTCCTCGTGTGGTGGTGGAGTCCTGAGGAGGACGCCATACTCCTTTCTTTGGCCACCTTCTGTACTGTAAAACCTGGAGGCTTGAAGTGGGGGCATGGTGACACGGCACACCCCTCCACCCTCCTGCAGGGACCGCCTGGCTGGGTGTTCTGAACCTGTCACAGCCATCAGGGTTTGCAGTGTCCTTGAGAATGCAGCACATGCCACAGTATGCAGAACGGACAGAGGTTAAGGAGCCCCAGCTACCACAAAAGGAAGTCCTCCTGTTGTGGACCCTGAGCCCGAACATTTTCTTGAGAGATTTATCCCCACCCCCACAACCTTTGGGGCTTGGTAGAGGACTGATAGAAAGATGAGAGGTGGGGGACTGGAAATTCATATTTGAGGAACGTATCTTTGGCTGTTAGCCTGTTTGGTTTTAGGAAATGGTGTACATCCAATAACAGAACGCAGTTCAAGATAATAGTTGAGGTAATTCAGTTTCACCTTTCAGAATACATGTTATAGAAAAGGGTTACAGGAAAGAATATAAGGTCCAGGCAAAAGACAGTTCTGTTTGTAAGTGCTGGGTTGCAAAAGTTGTGTGTGTGTGCTTGCGTGAGTGCGTGCACTCGTGTATATCGGAATGAGGCCAAGTTGGTAATGTACTAAAGAAGGCAGCAGATTATATAATACGATTATCCTGCCATTTGGGAGATAATTCTTTGAGAAGCATACTTAAAAAATCATGTAATTCTGGGTATCTTTTCATGTGTCTGTTGGTAGTTTGTATGCCATCTTTTTTTTTTTTTAAGATATTTTTTATTTATTTGACAGAGAGGTCACAAGTAGGCAGAGAGACAGGCAGAGAGAGAGGGGGAAGCAGGCTCCCTGCTGAGCAGAGAGCCCGAAGCGGGGCTCAATCCCAGGACCCTGGGATCATTACCCGAGCCGAAGGCAGAGGCTTTAACCCACTGAGTCACCCAGGTGCCCCTGTATGCCATCTTTAGAAAAATGTCTGTTAGGTCCTCTGCCCATTTTCAATTTTTTTTTTCTTTGTTTGGTGTTGAGTTGAAGTTCTTTATATATTTTGGATTTTAACCCTTACTGGGTATATCATTTGCAAATATATTCTCCCATTCAGTAGGTTACCTTTTTGTTGGTTTCCTGCACTGTGCAAAAGCTTTTTATTTTGGTATAGTCCCAAAAGCTTTGGTTTTGTTTCCCTTGCCAGAGGAGACATTTGTAGAAAAATGTTTCTACAACTAATGTCAAGTAAATGACTGCCTATATCTCCTTCTAGGGGTTTTGTGGTTTCAGTTCTCACATTTAGGTCTTTAGTCCATTTTGAGTCTATGTTTATGGTGAAAGGCAATGGTCCCATTTCATTCTTTTGCGTGTAACTGGTCTAGCTTTCCCAGCACCAGTTTGGTAGAGACTCTCTTTTCCCCATTGGATATTCTTGCCTCCTTTGTTGTAGATTAATTGACCATATAAGCATGGGTTTACTTCGGACTCTACTCTGTTCATTGATCTGTGTGTCTGCCATACTGCCTTTATGATGAAAGCTTTGTGGTACATCTTGAAATTTGGGATTGAGATACCTCCAGCTTTGTTCTGTTTTCTCAAGACAGCTTTGACTAGTCCTTACCTTTTGTGATTTTTTAAAAATTTAGTGTTTTAGTTCTGTGAAAAATACTGGTATTTTGATGGGGGATTGCATTAAATCTGCAGATTGCTTTGGGGAGTGTGGACATTTTTAGTGATGTTCAACATTACTGATGAACAGGGGAATGCAAATCAAAACCACAGTGGGCTATCACTTCATACTAGTAAGAATGGCTAAAATTAAAACCACAAGAAATAACAAGTGTTGTCAAGGCTATGGAGAAAAAGGAACCCTTGTGCACTGTTGGTGGGAATGTAAATTGGAGCAGCCACTGTGGGAAACTAATACAGAGGCTCCTCAGAAAATTAAAAGAACTATCATATGACCCATTAATTCCACTATTGGGTACTTACCCAAAGAAAATGAACATAGTAATTCAAAAAGACCTATGTACCCCATGTTTATCACAGCATTATTTAGAAGAACCAAGATCTGGAAGCAACCCAAATAACCATCAGTAGATAAAGATGTGCTGTGTATATACATAAAGGAATATTACTCAGCAATAAAAAATGCAGTCTTGCCATTTGTAACATAAGTGGACCCTAGAAGGTATAATGCTAAGTGAAATAAGTCAGAGAAAGACAAATACGTATAATTTCATTTACATGTAGAATTTGAGAAACGAAGCAAAGACAAAACAGTCTCTTGAATAGAGAAGAAACTGGTTGTTGGGAGGGGATAAGTGGGGGGAAGAATGAAGTCGATAAAGGAAACCAAGAGTACACTTTATCACTGAGTAATGTATAGAATTGTTGAATCATTATACACTTAAAATTAACATAACACTGTGATAATTATATCTCAATTAAAAAATGAGTCTGGAGAGGGCTGGTTGGAGGGTCAGGAATTTAAAAAAAAAAAAAAAGACCTTGGAAAAAACCAACCTGTGATGTAAGTGTAATTATCTTCATTCTATACATGAAGAAATAAAGCCAAGTAAAATACATTTAGAAAGAGTGTCTAAATATCTAGAGTGGTTCATTTTTTGGATTCTGAATAATTAGGTTTTTTTTAAATTAATAAAACCATTGAATGAATTATATATATTATCATATATATAAATAAAAGATTTTATATATTTGACAGAGATCACAAGTAGGCAGAGAGGCAGGCAGAGAGAGAGGAGGAAGCAGGCGCCCTGCTGAGCAGAGGGCCCGATGTGGGGCTCCATCCCAGGACCTTGGGATCATGGCCTGAGCTGAAGGCAGAGGCTTTAACCCACTGAGCCACCCAGATGCCCCTGAATGAATTATATTTAGATTGCCAGATATTGTTGCAGTTTTGCAGGCTTATTGTTAAAAAATTTTTTATTGAAGTATAATTAACATGAAATGTTATATTAGTTTCACGTGTACAACTTAGTGATTCAACAATTCTGTACATTACTCAGTGTTCACCATGATAAGTGTAGTCACCATACAGTGTTACTACAATATTACTGACTGTACTCCTATGCTATAGTCTTTATCTGCATGACTTATTTTATGACTGGAATTTTGTACCTCTTAATCCCCTTTATTTCTCCCATCCCCCCCACCTGCGTCTCCTCTGACAACCACCAGTTTGTTCTCTGAATTTAAGAGACTGTTTTGGTTTGCTCTTTTTTTAGACTCAACATATAAGTGAAATCATGGCATTTGTCTTTCTCTTACTTACTTCACTTAGCATAATGCCCTCTAGTACATCCATGTTTGTTGCAAATGGCAAGATTACTTTTTTCTTATGGAACAGTAATACTGTACTGTATGTATTAACCAAATTTTCGTCTATGAATAGACGCTTGGGTTCCTTCCGTATCTTGGCTATTATCCATGCTGTGATAAACATGGGGGAACATGTATCTTTCCAAACTAGTGTGTTTGTGTTCTTTGAGTAAATACCCAGCAGTGGCATTACTGGATAATATGGTAGTTCTATTTTTAATTTTTTGAGGAATCTCCATACTGTTTTTCAATGGCTGCACCATTTACATTAACCGCAACAGTGCATGAGAGTTCCCCATTCTCCACATTCACACTAACACTTGTTATTTTTTGTCATTTTGATACTAGCCATTCCAACTGGTATGAGGTAATCTCATTGTGGTTTTGATTTGCATTTTTTAAAATATTTTATTTATTTATTTGAGAGAGAGACAGAGAGAGAGAGCATGAGCGAGGAGAAGGTCAGAGAGAGAAGCAGACTCTGCATGGAGCTGGGAGCCCGATGCGGGACTCGATCCCGGGAATCCAGGATCATGACCTGAGCCGAAGGCAGTCGTCCAACCAACTGAGCCACCCAGGCGTCCCTGATTTGCATTTCTTACAGCCTTATTCTGAATAGAATAATTAAGGATTGGGAGGCTTTTGAGTATCATTGATAGTATTAAGTATGACCAATAATTCAAAGTTTGAAGGCTCTGTTACTACTGATGGAACTGGGTAGTTTCTAACTAGTTCCGAAAGACCAGTGTCTACCTGTTTAGCCTGATAATTCTTAATTGTGTTATTATAATCTTTGTTAAGTTTTCCGAGAGAAACACTGTAACTTCCTATAAGGTCTACCTTAAAGTGCTACCCCAGATAGCCTGCAGTAGAGAAAAGACCATAACAGCTTTCTGAACCTGTAAGAAGTCCAGTAAAATGTTAAATGACTATAGACAACATTGACGAAACTGATTACAGTTAACATGGATAAAATAAAATATGCCTTTACAAAACACTTCAAAACTGGCATTTATTATAAGTGTAGGGTTTTAAGAGTGGTAACTAATAATTGATGAAATTTTGAATATTAAGAAAAAATGAACTTTAGTAATATTGCTTTGAATTGTAGGGTGAAGTCTTAATGTGAAAAATCTTAAAATTTTAACAATTCCAGGGGAACTAAATGTTCCTTATTAGCATTTTTATTTTAGGAATACAAGTTGTATTTTTTTTTTTTAACATTTTATTTGACAGAGATCACAAGTAGGCAGAGAGGCTGGCAGAGAGAGAGAGAGAGGGGGAAGCAGGGATGTGGGGCTCGATCCCAGGACCCTGGGATCACGACCCGAGCTGAAGGCAGAGGCTTTAACCCACTGAGCCACCCAGGTGCCCCGTGGAATACAAGTTGTAAACAAAGGATATAAGGAGGGATTTAAGAACACTTTGACAAAACAGAGTGGTTGGGTAATGTAAAAAAAAAAGAAAAGAAAGAAAAGATAATCAAAGGGAGAGACTGGGAAAGGTAGAAGTTGGGCTGTATTTAGACAAATACACAGAAGGGTCACAGTATTTTATAGGAGCAGGACGACTCCCATTGATAAAAGACAATAGGCAGTTTTTCCACTCTGATTCCAGAGAACAGCATTTTTCTCTATCCCCTTTGCGAAATCAAAACCCATAGGATTTTAAAGTTACTATTCTGTTCTCCTTCTCCTCCTTCCTTGAAAATGTTAGTTGTTACAAAAACTATGAAGGTCTTATTTGTGTACACTACATGTGTCTAGAATCCATCCCAGGTGGATCTCATTCAGTGATATTTGGGGGCAGATGTGATCCAGAGATCTGTCATTCCTAAACACTGTCTGTGGGTGGGAGCCACTAGAGTGAACTCAAAACTCCGTATTCTATCTAACTAGTACTTGGAGTGGACTTCGAATCATGACTGGGATCCCCTTTGTGAAGGGCAGTCTTTGACATGTTCTTTTATCACACAGATGTTGTCTGAGTGTCTGTTCCGTGCCTGGCGTGATGCTAGGCATTAGGGCTTTGACCAAACTAGAGAGTTTCTAGTCTAGTTGGCAGAGAGAGAGGGGTGTGGTGGTCTTGGCAAACTCCCAAACAAATAGTTAAAGTACAGTGTTCCACATGTTGTGAAAAGGATATGGATAAGGTTTTTGGAGCATGGATGAGGTGGGGATTTTTGATGCAGTATAATTTTTCAACAGAGCCGCCCACCCCCATTCTTGATACATGTGCTTTTGGAAAACACTTATTTTTGGATTTAAAGGAAATGAAAAATTTGATAATTTGATGCCATCTTTTGAGAGAAAAGAGATGCTTGAATGTTGCAAGGTAGTAAGAATCGTGGGTGCTATATCTGTTACAGTTACATTCTCTCCAATGTATAGGGGCTTAACCAAGTTAGGTTATTTCTGTAAACAGAATTGGAGGTGAATAGTCTAGGGAGGGGTGCTCATCTGGTGGCCACCATCATCATCATCATCATCATCTTCTTCTTTTTTTTTTTTAAGATTTTATTTATTTATTTGACAGACAGAGATCACAAGTAGGCAGAGAGGCAGGCAGAGAGAGGAGGAAGCAGGCTCCCTGCTGAGCAGAGAGCCCAATGTGGGGCTCGATCCTAGGACCCTGGGATCATGACCTGAGCCGAAGGCAGAGGCTTTAACCCACTGAGCCACCCAGGCACCCCTGGCCACCATCTTCCAAGAGCCAGCCTCCTATCTTGTTGCTTCATCTACAGAGCGTGGTGTAAACCTCTGTGTACAAAATGGCTACTTGAGCACAGTCCATTTTGCCCATGTTTTCAGACAGTGGGTAGGAAGAAGGGCAAAGAATAGTGTGTCCCCTTCCTTTAAGGAAGCAAACTAGAGTTTCATCTCAGCTTTGCTTCTCATGTTTCAGAAGTTTGTCACATGATCATACTTAACTACAGGGGAGATTGGGAAATACAGAGTTTTCCCCACAGGGCCGAGCACTCCGATCTCTCACTCAGGAAGGAGAGGGAGCCCTTGACAATCTCTGCCAGAGGGACAGATGCCCTATGCCCCACGGAAATCAAGGACTTCAAGAAACTATTTTTCTCGGGTAATTGTTTACTCACATAAGTCATCTTAACATGTGGCTCACCGTAGCGGCATACACATTTAGGGTAGAAAAGAGAAGTTTTCAGCTGATACTTACCAATATTTTACTGTAGGAGGGATATTTGAACTGTACTTTATACGTGCCATTTATTTTAATCATAAAGTTTTATGTCTGGTGATGGAGCAAGTTGCTTCTAGGTAGGATATGAAAGAAATTCTCAGAAAAAGATGCCATTAATAAAAGTCTTTTCCCTTGCTACTGTCTCAGGATAATGGTTTCTTACCTAGTAACAGTTGTGTATCTAGTGCTCAGTCTTCATATGTTATAAAGTGACCACTGAGGGTGCTGTAGGATGGAATGGAGGGCCTCTGTTCTCGGGAGTCAAAAGACCAGGAATTGAGTTATGATTCAACTGCTTACTAACCTCATCTTAGAAGACTCACCTATGGCCTACTTTCCCATCTATAAAAGCACCACAGTATTTTACTTCAGGATTGTTGCATAGATTAGATTAACATTTGCATTTTAAAATTTTGTCTGTCCTTTGTCAGACACACACATCAAGACCAAAACCTTTGCCACTTATATTCAGTCGATCTTGGGTCCAGTGTACTTATCTCTAAGAATACCTTTTTGGCTCACGAAATGTGTTGATTGCAGTATTCCTTATTATAGTAACATGATTTGTTTTATTTGAGGGCGATTTGGAAAACACTTGCCATTTAACCTTTACTCAGGGTTTTTCTTGTTTTTTTTTTTGTTTTGTTTTTTTGAAGTGACAGTTGATCTATGAAGTTGGCTTAATGTCAAGGTCAATTTCTTGAGTCAGAACTGGTGAAGAAAATAACCTTAAGATTACTGTTAAGATAACCACTTATTCTAGTGGCCCGTGTTCCTGAAAAATATTCTTTGGTGGCGTAACATGGGAAGAATGGGGCATCCTTTGTGTCTTGAATTCATGTGTTACAGGCTGCTTTTAGAAGTCAGGAAGGGGACACTCACAGTCAGCTTCCTTAATGTTCTAACAGCTTCTGGATTCTTTGTTACTGTTTTTGTTGTTTGTTTGAAGGCCAGGTTTGGGGTAATATCTGAGGCTCAGTATTTGGGGCTGGCCGTGCTGGGCACTGGGGAAGTAGACACGTAAGTTGTTCATGGGCATAAAGGGTTGCCCATCCCCAAACTGGGGCTTACTCTTGGCTGAAAGATGAGTGACCACATTGCTCCATATTTTTTGATTCCTATTTTGGTTTTCCACTTTGTTAAACTTAAGAGTGAGGTAACCATATCCACAGGAGGGATGTCGGAGAGTCAAGTGGAGAGAATGGCTAGTTGCTTGCCTTTCATTCTTCAAATGTTCTTCCACACCTCTAAAGATACTGTTATTAATGTCCTCTGGTGTTCCTGTGTTTATCTGGTTTTTTGTTTGTTTGTTTGTTTGTTTTACCCTGAAAATTTAGACCAATTTGGACTTTATTTTGGAGTAATATGAAAGCAGGCCTGCAACTTGACCTGCTTTCCCCATTTGGTTAGTCATTGCTCAGTCCCATTTGCTGAATAATCCACGTGTTCCCACTGTTTCAGATGCGAAGTTAACCACAGGTGGAACAGGGGCTATTCCTGCTTAAAAAAAAAAAAAAAAAATGTGTTTTTGAAGCCTCAGTGTATTTCAGGTATCTTACAGAAGATCCCCTCCAATTACTATTATTTTTTTGCTTATTTATTGATCTAATGTGCCATCAGTATACTGCTTTAATTTTGATAATTATATGTTTTAATATTGTAGGGTACTTCTAGGCTGCTAGAGAAAGTAGACCATGGAAAAGGAGGCAAACAACAAATTTCTTTACGAGCAAGTGACACAGAAGTTGCACACATCACTTCCACTCACACAACTAGCGTTGTGTGGCCGCATTGGACAGAAAAAGAGGCTGGAAACTGCTCCATAGTTGAGGAGCCATGAACCCAGCTAAATCCTATTAGTAAGGAGAATGCTAGGGTTCAGCATGCTCTGGTGGGCACTTTTCAGTTCGAGGACTTCCTGAAAGTCTGGTGAAGTCAAGTTACACTTGCAGCAAACACAAACACTTGTGACTTGTGACAAACAAGTTACACTTGTTTGTTGCAGCTCTCCCAACATGCTAGCCACGACTGGTGTGATTCAGGATCTCACTTCTCCAGGATGGGTTTGGTGGTGGTGATGTGTGTGTGTATATGTGTATCAGAGTGGTCTGTGTAGTAAGTCAGGGAAAACTAGTTAGGTGTGTGGTAAGCCTTCAGGGAAAACTAGTTAGCAATGGCCCTGCTTTTTTGACCCCAGTCTTAGTATTTCCGCCTCCGAGTGCTTTTCGTCTGTGCTTAGGAAAGTGCTTCAAACGGAGGAGACCTTCCATAATTTTTGCTGCCTTTGTACTGGGGGGGTGACAGAATTTTCTGTACTTCTCACAAATACCACTCTTGACCAAGGTAATCTGTGTCAACCACCAGGGTCCTTTCATTGGTCCCCCAGCCTTAGCTTTAGTTTTGATGAATTCTTTGTTTCCTGACCCTTCTCCTTTTTTGCTATTTTTGGAGGCTTTTTGGTTATTTTCACATAGAGCACATTTGTAAGCCTGTCTTACTTGACTGTCCTACTTTGTGAGTCTTTATTCTTATTTTGGCATAGTTTCATGTAATTTCCATGTTTTAAATTTTTCCATCTTTGAGATATAATTGACATATAACATTGGTTATAAGTTTAAGTTCTTGATACACCTATGGATATAGGAAGTGATTAATGTGGTTAACATATCTGTGCCCTCACATGATTCCTTTAACACTTTGCAGTATATAATACTGCATTGTTAGACCCTGTTTTTTTTTTTTTTTTTTAAGATTTATTTACTTATTTTAGAGCTCGTGAGATGGGAGGGGCAGAGGGAGAGGCAGATTCTCAAGCAGACTCTGAACTGAGCTCAAAACCTGATGTAGGGCTCCATTCCACAACCCTTGAGAACATGACCTGAGCTGAAACCAAAAGTCACAGGCTTAACTGACTGAGCCACCCAGGTATTCCTAGGCCATGTTTTTAAAAAGTAATGCTGGCATGCCAAAACTTGTAAGAGACATTCTTAGATCTCAGATTCAGAGGTTAAGAAGTAATTTCAAAAGTAATAAGAATGTGTCTTACCGTGATAATTGGTGACAACTGAGAAATGTTTAGTGAAGATTATTTTCCTTTATCTCTTATTCCTTTTTCCACCTGACATATTGGGAGCACCAGTGTTTATATCCTAGTGAACTCCAGACCAATGATAAGGAAGCGTTATAAACAAGCAATTTCTCATATAACTTGAACAAAGTTGGGGAAGGATTGAAAATTGAATCGTGGTTCATCTGTTGACCACTCAACCTTTTTATTGAAGTAAAACTGACATATACTAGTTTCAGATACACAACACAATGATTTGATACTTGTATATATTTAATTATTTTAAAAGATTTTCTTATTTGGGGGCACCTGCGTGGCTTAGTGGGTTAAGCCTCTGCCTTTGGCCCTGGTCATGATCTCGGGGTCCTAGAATGGAGCCCCACATCGGGCTCTCTGCTCGGGGTGGGGAGCCTGCTTCCTCTTCTCTCTCTGCCTGCTGCTCTGCCTCCTTGTGATCTCTCTCTCTCTGTCAAATAAATAAATAAATCTAAGGAAAAAAAAAGACTTTTTATTTGTTTATTTGTCAGAGAGAGCAGGAGCACAGAGAACTGCAGGCAGAACAGGTAGAGCGAGAAGCAGGCTCCCTGCTGAGCAAGGAGCCCCACGTGGGACTCGATCCCAGAACCTCAGGACCTGAGTTGAAGGCAGATGCTTAACCAACTGAGGCACCCAGGCGTCCCTATATTTAATTTTTTTAGACTTGCCCTGCCTGTGCTCAAAAGAGACAACATTTAAATGTGAGGCAATTTTAGTTGACTAATGGAGAAGGTTGTAATTCTTTGAGCACAGATAAGATTTTAGAGAAACAAGACAAATGGCTAAAAAGTTGTTGGAGTAGGTTTTTAAAGAATGGTATAGGGGATGAGAGTTTAATTACTTGAAGAAAAGGGGTTTTTCCCATGGCCAGTATCCTACTCAATGGTGAAAAAATGCAAGCTTTCCCTCTAAGTCAGGAATAAGACCAGGGTGTCCACTCTTAACTGCTTTTATTTAATATTGTACTGAAAGTCCTAGCCACAGCAGTCAGACAACATAAAAATAAGGCATCCATATTGGTAAGGAAGAAGAAAAACTCTTATTTGCAGATGACATGATACCACATACAGAAAACCTTAAAAACTCTACCAAAAAACTACTAGAACTGGTCAATGAGTTCAGTATAGTCACAGGACACAACGAATTTACGGAGATCTGTTGCATTCCTATACACTAGTAATTAAGCAGCAGAAAGTGAAATTATAGCTGTACCAAGAACAATAAAATACTTAGGAATAAACTTAACCAGAGGTGAAAGACCTGTACTCTTTTTTTTTTTTTTTTTTTTAAGATTTTTATTTATTTACCTGACAGAAAGGGAGAGATCACAAGTAGGCAGAGAAGCAGTCAGAGAGAGGAGGAAGCAGGCTCCCCGCCGAGCAGAGAGCCCGATGCAGGGCCCGATCCCAGGACCCTGGGATCACGACCCGAGCCAAAGGCAGAGGCCCAACCCACTGAGCCACCCAGGTGCCCCAAAAGACCTGTATTCTTAAAATAATAAGACACTGATGAAAGAAATACAAGAAGTCACAAAGAAATGGAAAGACATTCTATGCTCATGAGTTGGAAGAACAAATACTGTTAAAATGTATGAGTTACCCAAGTAATCTACTTGGGTAGATTTTTGGGTAGAGATTTAATTCAATCTCTGTCAAAATACCAACAGCATTTTTCACATAACTGGAACATTCCTAAAATTAGTATGGAATGACAAAAGACCTGGAGTAGACAAAGCAATCTTGAAAAAGAAAAACCAGACAGGAGGTATCACAGTTTCATATTTCAAGTTATATTACGAGTGGTAATATTTAAAACAATATGATACTGACATAAAAATAGACGTATAGATAAACAGAACAGAAAACCCAGAAACCTACAATTATATGTTCAATTAATCTTTGACCAAGGAGGAATGAATATACAATGGGAAAAAGATTGTATCTTTAACAAACGGTATTGGGAAAACTGGACTGAAACATGGGGGAAAAAAATGAAACTAGACCACTTTCCCCCACCATACACAAAAATAAATTCAAAATGGGTGAAAGACCTAAACATAAGACCTGAAATCATAAAACTCCTTAAAGATAGCAGAGGCAATGTCGTCTCTGACATTGGCCATAGCAACATTTTTCCTGATAGGTTTCCTGAGGCAAAGGAAATAATAGCAAAAATTAACAATTGGGACTGTATCAAAATAAATATTCTGCACAGCAAAGGAAACAGTCAAAAACTAAGAGGCAATGAATGGGAGAGGATATTTGCAAAGAATATATTTGATAAGGTTATAATATCTAAAAAATATAAAGAACTGACATGATACCCAAAAAACATAATACAACTAAAAAATGGACGGAAGAAATGAACAAACATTTCTCCATAGAAGACCTACAGCTGGCCAACAGACGCACGAAAAGATGTTCAACATCACTGATCATCAGGGAAATGCAAATCAAAGCTACAATGAGAGATCACATGACATCTGTTAGAATGGCTAAAATCAACAATTGCAAGTAGTAACAGGTGTCCGTGAGGATATGGAGAGAAAGGAGCCCTCTTGCGCTATTGGTGGGAATGCAGACGGGTACAGCCATTGTGAAAAACTGAGTGGAGTTTCCTCAAAAAAAAAAAAAAAAAAAAAAAGAACTATCCTGTGATCCAGGAATCACAGTACTGGGTAGTTACCTAAAGAATACCAAAGCATGAATTCAGAGGGACACATGCACCCCTATGTTGATTGTAGCATTATTTACAATAGCCACAATATGGAAGCAGCCCATCGATAGAAGAATGGATAAAGATAGGGTGTATATGTACAATGGATTATTTCAGCTATAAAAAAACGAAATCTTGCCATGTGCAGCAACATGGATAGAGCTATAGGGTATAATGCTAAGAGAAATAAGACAAAGACAAAAATATGATCTCACTCATACATGGAATTTAAGAAACCAAACACATGAGCAAAAGGAGGAAAAACCCCCAAGAAACAGACCCTTAAGAGAACAAACTGATGGTTACCAGAGGAGAGGTGGGTGCGGGTGGGGGAAATAGTGGATGAGAATTAAAGGGTGTGCTTCCCCCCACCCCCGGGGCGGGGTAGGGGAGAAGAGAAGAGTGGTTTTGTTAGATGGATCTATCCAGTGGCAGTATATGAGAGAGAGAAATACTGGCACCTCACGGGGATCGGAATTTCACATGAGTGTTGGCAACAGATTTCTTCTTGGCTGGTATGTTCCATCTGTGTAAGTTACTGACTTGGAAGTGTTGTGTGTTCAGGTAAGAATGACTGTGGAGCAAACATATCTTTTATTTTGTACCTGTTGTTCAAATTATAATTGGAGATGTGTGTTCCTTAATGACTGTCATCTGATAACACCACTGAATTTCCAGTTTTCAGTCAGCTCTCCCACTTCGAGTTGAGGTGAATGATGCCATTTTTTTGCCTAAGCATGATCTGTACCAGGCTGCTGTGTCCCAAGCCAGCTCTACAAAAACTCACAGCTGGAAAATGGTGCCATGCCCAGGATGGCCTTTCAGCGCTTCATAGGTCCTAGAATTCGAGAGTTAAAAAAGGATCATCATCATCATTTAGTTAGGTATCAATTGGAAAGGACTTACTGCCCCTGCCAGAATTGGGAAAATAACCAAGAGGATCGTAGATGCCCTTAACAGCATTGTGTTTTCACTGAAGGAATCAGGCCTTATGCGTTCTGTTGATGAATGCATTAAAAAATTCCTTTTGCAAATAAGCCTCATCATTTAAAATCCAAACAGATCAAGTGCGATATTACATAAACTTTCTAATAATGCCCTAGTTGATGAAATAACTTTTTTACGGTTCATGAGATGCTTTGAATCAGCTATTATCCCTGTAATTTCATAAAAAAGCCCATCTGATTATTCTGCATTAAGAATGCTCATAACAGGGGCGCCTGGGTGGCTCAGTGGGTTAAAGCCTCTTCCTTCGGCTCAGGTCATGATCCCAGGGTTCTGGGATCGAGCCCCACATCGGGCTCTCTGCTCAGCGGGGAGCCTGCTTCCTCCTCTCCCTCTGCCTGCCTTTCTGCCTACTTGTGATCTCTGCCTATCAAATAAATAAAATCTTTAAAAAAAAAAGAATGCTCATAACATTTAAACAGTATAGAAGTATAGTAGAAAGCTCTCCCCTTACTTTTGCCATTAATGCATATTCTTAAAAATCACATGTCAGTTTATCACATATTAACATACATCTGTGTTCATAAACATAGGTGCACATGTATACATTCTTAAGAACATAAATTCGACCAAACCACCCGTTATTCTGTACCTTCATTTTAAAAACAACTATTTCAGACATCTTTCCATGTCTTTATGTTATTAACCGAAGAATAAAGTTGTACATATTTTTACTTCTGTTCTCTTAGGTCATTCTAAAGGAGGACATAGAGAATTCTTTTAACATGAACATACAAAGGTACACTCCAAGTATTGGTTCTTCTCCTTCACCAAGCCCTTTTCAGATTTTTGGCAGATCATTAGAATACTGGGTTTGTGAATTGAGGGGAGGTTTTTTAGTATCTGGAGATGGAACAAATTTTAAAAATGCCAATTTTATCCAGCAGTGTTAATGTCTCTAAATATTTTAAGTTACTATTAATTAAAAAAACATATTTAAACATAGCATTTTGTATATCTGATGTATGGTCAGCTCATAAGAACTTAGTGTTCACTAAGTGTGTAGCATGTGACTTAAGGTCCATGTTTGCATTTAGTTATTGACCAGATGAGATTTGTTTTCACATTGTATTTTTAAAAAATATGCTACCAAAAATTGAAAGCTTAGAATTTTCCTGTGCTCATAGATTACTTATTTTATTACCTGAATTGTTGGGGATAAGGCAGACAGAATTCTGGCAGTTTGAATTTCTCTTGTGTCCTGAGCTTACATTACATGTCCACTAGAGGGTGCATTTTACTCTTTTTTAACACAAGATAAGAAGTTTAAATCTATAATTTTGTTTTCGATTTCATGGAGCTGCCTCTGTCAACCATCAGAAAGCAAATTCCCCAAAATTATTAAATATAGGCATTAGGAGTCTGTTTTATAAAAATAAAACTCATTAATATAAAAACATATCACTATTAAAGTAATGGCTTGGCCACGAATGCTTTAGGGGAGCGCCAGGAGGGGTCAGCAAGGGATGGTTAGGGGAACCTCATGGGCAAGCTAGAACTTGATGTAGCATGGAAAGACCAGCTAAGGTCGGAGAGGGTAGTACAGTGGTTCTCAAAGTTTGTAGTGTCAGGACCTCTTGACTAAAAATTATAGCCCCGAGGAGTTTCTGTTTGTGTGGGTTATAGCTCTCTATATTTAAAGCTAAGCAAATAAAAGATACCTTGAAAATACTTGCCAGTACATTGAAAACTAAGCTATTGCCTATTCATATGATTAACATTTTTTCAATGAAAAATGTATTTTCCAAAACAAAAATTAGTTTGAAGAATGGCATTGTTTTACATTTGCATAAATGTCTCTTTAATGTTTGACTTAGTAGAAGACAGCTAGATTCTCCTATCTGCTTCTGCATCTATGGTCTGCAGTGGGTTGCTTTAGGTGAAGTATGTTAAGAAGATTCAGCCCCATGCAGAAATGAAGTTGGAAAAGGGATGGGTATTTATTTTATTTTTTTTAAGATTTTATTTATTTATTTGACAGAGAGAGATCACAAATAGGCAGAGAGGCAGGCAGAGAGAGAGGGGGAAGCAGGCTCCTCGCAGAGCAGAGAGCCCTATGTGGAGCTCGATCCCAGGACCCGGAGATCATGACCTGAGCCGAAGGCAGAGACTTAACCCACTGAGCCACCCAGGCGCCCCAGGGGTGGGTATTTTAATAGCCTTTTCTAATAACTGAGGATCATTTTATGGCTCTACACTAACTTTCACGTGGCCAGTTTGTAAAGGTTAACTACCGTGTGGAGTCTGAGACCGTCTCAGGAAACTGAGTCTGTTTTGTTAAAAATCCATAAGTCTATCTTGGGTTTTAAAAGGATCTTTACCCATGTATGGTTTTGTAACAAGTATTGACCTTGTAAAATACTGGTTCATTTAGTTACATATATCTTCCAAATGTTGACATAGTATAAGAAAAATCACATTTGTTAATATCACTATTAATCTCTTCAGGAAGGGCTTTAAATATTGGGACTTCATCAAGTTCATGATGGTAGATACAGGTTTTCCAAAAACTTATTTTCATTTGAAAGTTTAAATTTTATCACTGGTAAAAAATGCTAAGTTTTTCTTGAATTGACTGGCTTGTGTCATTTATTTATTTTTTAAAAAGATTTTATTTATTTATTTGACAGATGGAGATCACAAGTAGGCAGAGGGGGGGTGGGAAGCAGGCTCCCTGCTGAGCAGAGCTGGATGCGGGGCTGGATCCCAGGTCCCTGAGATCAGGACCTGAGCGGAAGGCAGAGGCTTAATCCACTGAGCCACCCAGGTGCCCCGTGTCATTTATTTTTGAGAAAATGTTTATAAAATACCCAATTTTGAATAATTGTAGTTTGTCTGTTAGGCATTCTTTCAAGTCAAAATAGCATTCTGTGAAAAACGGTGCTAGGTCATTTGACTACATTCTTTTCCTTGAGACAGTCCTCATGCTTTGGTATATGGCAAAAATGCTGTATGTGTTGTTTGCACTTTATCACACAGAATAATAAAGTAATAAAAATAACATTTAATAAAAATATACTATGATAATAATAAAAAATAATAAGAAATCATGTGTGGGTAAAAGATCCTTTCAAAATCTAAGATAGAATAATGAATTCAATAAAATCCGTTATGTTTACTGCTTCATCAAGGCCATTCTTAAGTGAAACTGACCTCCTTTTGCCAGTGCATGGCAGTGACAATCACAGTGGCTGTTAGAATTTGATGCCGTTGCCGTGACTTGTGCCAAGGAGCCAGTAGTTTTATTCACTAATGCTTTGGAGTCATCAGTGCAAATGTCAACATAGTGTGAGAGGTTAAGTACTGATCCGGTACTAACGCGAAAATAGTTTTGACCTTGCAGGTCCTTTGCAAGGGTCTTGGGAGGCCCTCAGGAGTCAGTGGTCTGCACATTGACAATGACTGGGCTGGTTTAAAAGAGTAGAACTGGGTGTTGTGGAAGCCACTGCAAACAAGGACCGTGTCTGACGAAAGTGGGAGAGCAGGAGTGAGCTGAGCAGGGACGGGAGAGTGAGCTACATGTGTGGGGTCTTGTGGGGGATAGAGGGAAATCAGTACAAGACAATGTGTCCTGAAGGTGGAGCAGACAGAGGTATCGAGGCTGTCTTGAGGTTTTCCTGGTAGGAGGGCATACATCTTTAACACTTTCCTGTCTTCCCACTTCACCCTGTTTCTCTTCTGCCCCTCTGTTCTTCTGGTTTTTCTTTTTTTTTTTAACCCTGAAGGAACACAGGGCTCTGTTTTCCTCTTTGTAGGCCTTAAAATATGAACATTAAGGTCTTGGGTTCCAGTACCACGCGAGGGTACTGCACTGTGGCCAGTAAGGAGCCCTTGCTTACTCTCGTCCTTCCTCTCTCTGTCCCTTCTTGAGAGTGAGCTTGACACTGACACTAAATCATGTAAATGTTAAGGATACAGCACTGAGCAAGATGCCCTCAGTACTTGCCTTCATGGAATCTAGTAAGGAATATCATCACATGTCATCTGAATTCTGGGAACCTACGATGGGGACCTCTAATCCCAGCGTGGGGAACAGGGTTGTAGGTCAGGGCAGACTTCCTGGGGGAACTAAGGTCGTGTAGGTTGAAGCTTAAAGAATGAGAAGGAGTTAGGCAAGCAAAGGAAGAGGTTAAGGAACAGGGGGAGCAGGAGAGGGTTTCCAGTGTGGGAGGAAACTATGCAAAGGCACGGTGGTAAGAGGCAGCACAGGGGTAGTTGGTGTGGCTGGAGTGCAGAGTGCTGAGGGTCCGCGGTATTCTGTTCGAGCAGCCTGTGCTGGCTAAGATGGGGAGTCACTGGCCAGAGAACTGGAAGCGGCCCTGTCTGCCTTGTTCAGGAGCTTGGTTTTGACTGAGGGTTCCTAAGAGACCTGGAAACATTGGAAGAGGAGTAATGAAGTGGGCTTGGGGGAGCAGGTGAGTGTGAGAGAGAGAATGGGTCCTTAGTGAGCTAGACAAGGCTAGCAGCCTTGGGCGGTGGGGTTGAGAAAAACTGGTTTCCAGAAGTAGTGTAATAGTCATATAGACAGAAACTGCCAACTGTGCGGGTGAAGGAAATTACGGAGTCAAGGACTTGAGGTTGCTGGCACAGGCAGCAGGTGGATGGTGGGTGACATTTGTTCACTGAACTGGAGAACCCAGGGGAGTGGCATATTCAGATGGGAGAAGGATACATGTGGTTTGGGAGACCCTGAGTTTAATGTGTCTGTGGCATATCCAGGTAGACATGTTGCCCAAGCAGGTGCTTTCCACAGCTCTGGAGATGAGGAGGCAGGGAGGTTGAAGGGCGGGCGAGAGAGGGCCAGGTTGCTGATGGTAGGTAAAAGCGTTGGCAGGGTTATTCTAGTGCGTCTGGCCAAATCACTTAGACCTGAATCTTTCATCTCTTGTCTAGTAGAAACCGTATTTTCCTAGCCTACCTCACCAAGCTGTGGTGTCACTCAGAACTAAATTAAGCAAATGTTAGCAAAAGCACACACCTGCAGAGGACAGTCTGGACTTGAGTAATTATTACACAGGCATCAGTAAGGACAGTTTCCACACGGCGATGAATAAGGACAATGCTGGACCCTGGAGAGCGCAGAAGAGGGGCTGGTGAGTGAGGGGACTGAGGGCCTGGACCATGGTAGGACCGAGGAAGGGGGTGGGGGCAAAGGGAGGACTTGGGGCTACCACACAGGGAAGGGAGGGGTCCTGGCCCCTTTTCCCAGCTCATCTGGCAGGGGAGGTGATCATTTCCTCAGGAGAAGTACGAACATCAGCAGAAGGAGCCGGTTTGTTGGGAAGGTAACCTCTTTTTTTTTTTTTTTTAAAGATTTTATTTATTTATTTGACAGACAGAGATCACAGGTAGGCAGAGAGGCAGGCAGAGAGAGAGGAGGAAGCAGGCTTCCTGCTGAGCAGAGAGCCCGATGTGGGGCTCGATCCCAGGACCCTGGGATCATGACCTGAGCCAAAGGCAGAGGCCTTAACCCACTGAGCCACCAGGCGCCCCGGGAAGGTAACCTTTTAAGGAAAATGTTGCATTTGAGGTGGTTCGGAGACCTCTGGGTGCAGGTGTCCACGGGGTGGTCGGGACATGCCGTTCACCTTTCATTTTCTGTAGCATTTATACACAGCTGCCTCAGGCTTTCTCATCACCATAGGCCTCTCGGTTGCCCCTTATAGTGCTGCTTCACAGAGGGCTTTTGGGGCCCGCCCTGCAGGCCTGTGCATTTATGGACCCACATGTACAAGTGTGTGACACTGCTTGGCCGGAGAGGGGAGAATGGTGAGGTGGGCGTGAGGATTCGGGTCAGAATCCAAGCCAGTTCAGGGAATGAGAGGGAGCCCCCCTGGTGTGAGGGAATGATCCCTGAGGTCCGCTGAGAATGGATTTAAGCTTCTCTCTCCCCTTGAGAGCTGCAGGATGTGGGGCAAGCCGCCTATCGTACGTGGGATTTAGTTCCTCACCAGTGAAATGCACATCCTTTGGGGTTGCTGTGGGAACCCAAGGACGGAGGGAAAGGCCAGCACTCTGTATGGCCGGTATGCCACCAGCAAATGCTGGCACGTCTCTGGGCGATTTTGATTGGAATGTGAGGTTGAGATTTTGAAATAATCTAGTAATTCATGTGGGATTGTCAGGAGTTAGCAAGGCTCCTTGGTTTTTATGTTTTGTCTCTAAGGCAGACTGTTTATATTTATACAGTCATTTACAAGTTGTGTGGCATGCGCTTACTAAATAGTACTTATCCAGCACTTGGCTTTTGTAAGTCTTGACCAAATACCATGAAGATATTTCCAAAGGGCAAAGCTAGGACAATGTTCTAGAACTCTTATTGGTGCGAGTGATCGATTGATTGATAAGCACTGTCCAGCGCCCCTGGGTCTTTTGTTAAAGCCACTCAACTCATATGGCCTTAGAAGTTCTACACTCCAGGGGCTCCTGGGTGCTCAGTCAGTTAAGCATCTGCCTTCAGCTCAGGTCATGATCCCAGGGTCCTGGGATCAAGTCCTGCATCGGACTCCTTGCTTGGCAGGAAGCCTGCTTCTCCTGCTGCCTGCTGCTCCCCCTGCTTGTGCGTGCGCTGTCTCTCTTAGACAAGTAAATAAATAAATCTTAAAAAGAAAAACAAAGTCCTACACTCCATCCCAACCTCTGCTCTAGCCCAGGGGTTCTTTTCCAAGACTATTCTACCAAAAGAGAGGGCCTGGATGTCTGTTTTACTTTTGTGTATGTGTGCGTTGGAGGGGAAGGGGAACCAGACCATTTTAGTATTTTATGAAAATGCTCCAAGAAGGGTATTTTCCAAATAATTATTTGGAACAATAAGGATAAGTGAGTGAAAATGAAACTGTCAGATGCTGCTTTATAGCTCCTGGTTTTGAGGGGGTAGGGTATGTAAGGCTGAAGAGGGTAGACTAGAGAGGGCTTCTCACTAAGAAAATCTCTTCTAAATAGCAACATAGGTGGGGGTGGGCAGGGATGCTTTCCTGTCACTTCTGTTGAGTCTATCTGGCTTGTTCTGAAGCCTTCTCCTTTAGGTCTTTGTTCCATTAGACCTTTGTTAATGTGATCCTGGACCCCGCTGAGAAGAAGCATTAGTTTCCAAGGTCACTTTGTCTTGAGGCAACTTGTACCTTCTTCACTAGGAGTTACCTAGCCCCAACCCCTTTCCGTGTAATAGTCATTACCGCAGTGTAGTTGCTTAAGGATTCCTTGGGAAGATTGGGAAAAGGCAGGGTATAGGGCCCATGTCCAGAGATTTTAATTTCATAGGCCTAGTTCAGAGTCTGATTCTGATCCACATGGTTTCTGAACACATTCTTAGAAACTTTGCCCTAGAGCAGTGGTTCTTACCCCAGGCTGCACATATGGCGATCACCGGGGAGCTTTAAGAAAGTACCAGTGCCTGGGTTCTATCCTTAAAATTGTGATTTAATTACTGAAGGTAACAGTAGGCGCACGAATAATTTAGCATGAGGGACCCAGGTCAGTACATCTCAAGACGAGATCTCAGTGCTTTGTCTCTGAAATTGTCCTAGCACATTTTTTTTCTTATTATGTTTCCTTCCATTTTGTAATAGGTCTTCATATTTCGTCATTAGGATTTTTGGTTTATGAGCTTTCTTCCATCACTTCTTAATTCATTGTCGCAGAGTGTTGGGTATACCTAGAGGATCTCCTACAGAGTGTCCTTTACCCTGACACCCACCAGGGGGCAGGCACACTCAAATGCTTGGGATGTTACTGTTGTGAAGGTTGTAGCTGGCAAGGAAAAAAAAATACTAAAGAATGGAAAAGCCAACCTATTTAAAGAGATCCTATTATGACTTGAGCTCTTAGCTGGTGACAGATTTTTGCTGCTGCCCAAGGATTTTCTTTCTAGGAAGGCAGTAGTTGGGTATGTGAGGCTAAAGGTTGTGTCCCTGTGGTTGAAGTCTTGCCCGTAGGTCAAGGACTGTTTAATGAATCGAGATGATTCCTTGGAGCAGTGAAGAGTAGTAAAATGTGTGTGTGATCACTGACGGCCAAGGTGACAAGAGGGATCCTTGCTTTCCAAGAGTGTCACGCGCATGCCTGCTTTATCTCCACCTTCCCTTCACCCCCTCCCAAACTGGGGAGAAAAAGCTCCTCACAAATACCTTGAAATGCTTTTCCCAACAGTAAAGTTATTTTAGGGATGGTACATTTGGTGCTTCAGAGTAATACCGTAGCATCCTTTTTCTAAGATACAGTTAGTTTCAAGGAGATGAGGGGATAAGGAAGACAGACCTCTAATTGAAGAGCTCTTAGAATCCTTAAAAATGGAATCTGTGACATCAGTTTTCTTCCTGATTCCAGAAATTTATTAAATGGAAATAGTTGTCTTACCACTAACATGAAGGTTGCATTGGTATTTACATGGGCTGGAGGAAGAGAATGAACAAACGAACAGTTTCTGGAAGAGAACGTTTTCTTTTTTTTAAAAGATTTTTATTTATTTATTTGACAGACAGAGATCACAAGTAGGCAGAGAGGCAGGCAGAGAGAGAGGAAGGGAAGCAGGCTTCCCGCTGAGCAGAGAGTCAGATGCAGGGCTCGATCCCAGGAATCTGGGGTCATGACCTGAGCTGAAGGCAGAGGCTTTAACCCACTGAGCCACCCAGGTGCCCCACGATTTCTGATACCTACATGCTTTTTATTGTAAAATCTGTTAGAGACATCAAGATACAGTAATAGAGGAGGTGAGAAGGACAGTTGCTCTTCCTTCATTGACTTTGGTTGTTATCTTGGGGTGGAGTTCCTGTGGTGGTCGGGGTCTTTGAACTGGAGGAGCTTCCCTTGGGTATCAGGAATGCATTTTTTGTTCCTGTTTCTGAGCTGTTGGTTAACCAAGCTCTTTCCCCTGCATCTACCCTTCTGAATGGAGCAAGCGTCTCACTGCCTGGGGCTTCCTGGTAGATTCTGCCCTTCAGCTTGCCTCGCTTCAGGGAGACTGACTGCAAGGCCGGAGGAGAGAGGAAAGAGGCAGAAGGAGGGACTTGTTCTTCTTCCTGTTTTCTTACTGTTCGACTCCGTCACCCCAGCAGTGGCCCTTTCCCTTAGCAGTGCTAGTTGGTTGAAGTCCAGCTTTTCTTACACACTTCCAGAACTAGTTGTAGTATGTGCCCCATCAGAGGTCTTGTCCCCAGCTAGCAGGGCAGGGCCCCTTCCTCAGACATCAAACACCCCCCCCCCCCACCGCCAGCTCCACGGGACGCTCTCCAGGCCGCTGAGGGACCAGCACCAGCCCAGCAGTGCCGCTCCTGAGTGCTCCCCAGATCCCCGTGGCTAAGTCATCTGCAGCCCAAATGTCCTGCGTTTTCAGTTCTCCGGTCCCTGTGGAACTCCCTCTTCACGTGACATTCTTCGTCAAAATGAGTGTGGTGTCTGGTATTCGGACAACCCTCTCAACAAGGTTAGCGCTTGAACTGGTCCTGATTCTGTGTCTCTTTGTTATGGGTTCTTCTTAAAATAGCTGTGTGCTAACTTTCTAATCACACATATTCTCGCGCTTGTCCCTTTCACTGATGGAGGCAAAGCTGGAATTGTCCCCAGGAAGTAGAAAGGATCTACCTGTTAGGAGGACAAATTGCAGTTGAGTAAGAGTTCCCTGAACAGAAGCTGGGCGTTCAGTTTCTAATAACTCACAATCTGAATATTGGAAGAGGAAATTTAAATGGGTGACTTTCCTCACACTGTGTTTATAAATAAAGTAACACTCATAACGGTGGGTACATAAAGGAGAGAAGTTTTCCAGATGTGTATGAGAGCAGGCAGAATGGAGAGACAGCACCAGCATAGGAGACCCACGTGTTCCAAACCGTCAACCAAAACAGATGAATTTGAAGGTGGGACAGAGGGAGGAATGGGAGGGTCGCATTTTTGTAGAAAATTAAAATGAAACCAAAAAATTCTGCTAAAAAAGATTGTCTTTGAGAGATCAACTGCAGTCTCTGGGGGGTATGCGCTTTTTTTTTTTTTTTTTAAATGCATCTACCGTCCAGTTTATTCATAAGTCTTTAGTATGCTCAGAGTTGTGTGGTCCTCCTCTGATGAGACACTGCTGCATTACACAATGCCTTAACTCGGCTATCTGCCACCTTTTTACTAGTCACAAAAGATGAGATTTGCCTGCCCACTTGTCTGAGTAAATTAACCTGTTAGAGCTCACTCTGAATGTGAAACATACTCTGTCCTGTGCCTTGTGCAGAATTCATTTGTGGTTTGGGATCAGCACTTCTGCAGATCAGCAGTGTGTCTCAGAACACCTTGCCAGATAGTGTGTTCTGTGCTAGAATTTGTCCTGTCACAATATGGTTTGCCAACACTGGAGTGGTTTCTGTGGATATTTTTTCCTCTTTTTTGGGGGGGAGGTGGTTCAAAGATTGTATGAAGCAAAGACTGGAAGCAGAATGTATTTGGAACCAGATGCCCTTTAGAAATGAGCTCTCTGATAATTTTTTCTTGGTGCTAATTCTCATGTGAGGGAATTACGTGAGTTGGCGCTGGAATCCCAAATTCACCTCTCTACCTCTGTCTTGTCTCTCTTGGCTAGAAAAGATGTCATTTGCTTTTCATAGCCCACCCTCTATCTCTTTTTCCTATGTTCCTTCTCAGGGAAGTGTTACTCTGAGGAAAAGTTTTATCTCCTAACACACCCAGGGACTATGTTCCCTGTTTTGTGCCTACAGCTTTGAAGTGGTAATGCTGTTACTCTAGATTTCTGTGTTGACTCTGGGTTTTCTTGTCCTGTCACTGATATGACCACATGACAGTTGTTGGTGCACTCTGTGTAGGTGTCTGAAGTGATGTATCCCTGAGGAGGACTTCATGGCCCTTCTGGTGCCTGTAGCTGCTTCGTGTGACCTTGAGAGTGACCCCAGAGCATTCAGACCTCTCTGTTGTCCCACTTCTGGAGCAGAGGGTGACACTTGACACCCAAGATTTATAGGGCATAGCAGACCTCTGCCCAGCCCCTATATACATAAGCAGGGAAGGTGGAGGCCATCATGCCTAAGGGACTCCTCTTCTGTTGTTCCCCTGAGCTCTCCCTCATCCATCTGGGCCCTTGAAGTGACAGCATGATTTATTGGAAAGTGCTGGACTCTGGAAGACTCCAAATCTTTGAGTAAGTGTTCTTGCCCCAGAAGCCTCCCTTAGAAACCTGCTCATAGTAATACTGGCCTTGCAGAGTGCCTGTGAGGATTAAGAGAGGTAGTAGATGTGGAAGAGCTGTGTCAGCCCAATGGAGAGAGAAGGTCTATGTTAGTGACGCTGCCTTCCTGGGGGTGAAATGACGTGTGAAGACATTTTGGGTTTAGGAGGCCCTGAGGATCCTGTTATCCTCTCTCTTACCCCGTGCATGAAGGATGAGCTCCAGTAACTTGGCCTCAGTGCTGACAGAGTCCGTGTTCTTTCACTCAGTTATTATGAGCACTTTTGCCACGTCACTTGAGATGGGTTGTGGCGTAGAAGAAAAAGTTTAGATCCTTCAATGTCCCGCCTCCGTTGAGGGTGTATAAATGGTGGAATGGCTTTCCCAAATGTGGCTTTGATTTGAATTAGATTTCATTCACGTTAACTTCTTAAAAAACCTTTGAAACAAAGTATTATCTAGAAGAACAATTTTAAATAGCTTTTAAATTCAGAAGATTTCATGTCTTTGTCCCTTATTGTCTCCTCGGGATTTGTTCCTGTTGGCCCCATCTGGTCTTCCGGCATTATTGTGGGTAACTTCCCTCCTCTTTTCATGACTGGCTAACTGCCTGGCCTCTCAATCCTCAGTGTCTCCATTCCTCTGAAATCAGCCAGCCTCTGCGCGTGTGTGGCCTAGACTTGCCTTACTCCCAGCGGTCCAAATCCCGAGCTCTCCTGCTCACAGCCTCCTGTCCTTTACTGCCTGTAAACCCACCTGTTCTTCGTAGTCAGTCTAGGAAATGGCCATTTGACTGTCTCTTTCTTCCATCTGTCCCATCCTTCTCTTGCTAGTCTCTGAGGCCTGAACTCGGGAGCCCACCATCTCAGCTGTTTGCTCATTGGCATGCCTGGAATCCCTTGTCTGCCCCCACCCCCCCTTTTATGGCTGTACTTCCCCCACCTCCCGAGGTATAATGTATATATCTCCTCGCCCTTCTAACTTCTTCTCTACCACTGTTCGGTCCTTTCCCATCCTCCTCCCCACCCCTGTTGTTACCTACTAGGCCCTTGAGAGTCCCTGGAGGAAATCCCATTTATGGGCCGAAAGCTTCTAGTGTGGATGTTGATCAAATGGAATTTCCTTGTCCTTTACAAGTCACGATTTATCCACATTTTCCACACATTTCTCACCTTTTCCCGACAGTGTGCCTTAATCCTGAGGTCAGCCTCCCTACTTGGGCACCCTTTCATCTCCTTCAGGAACTCACAGTTAACTCTGTCCTCTCTTCCCTCTCCATACTTTCTCTCTTCATAAACTCTCCTTTCTTCATCCGTGAACCACTTAACTTTGCTGAAGCCTTATTTTTTACCTCTCACCCAGTCAGTCACACATTTCTCAGGAGACTGCCTCGGCTCCCTTCTCGGCTTTTCACCACCTTAGCCCTCTGGCCAAGTGGCATCCTTACCTGTTCCACTGATCTGTTCTGTCAGCAGGGACCACTTTCCTAGTTGTTGAAGAATCCTCGTCAGCCCTTCTCCCGCCTTTCACATAGTGGTCCACTCCAGTCCCTCTCAGGTGGTTGGTTTCTCCTGGGTTGATGAATGAAGGAACTTTTCTCCTTAGTTTGTTTCTTCTCTTGGTACCTTCCTCTTTCACTTGCAGGCTCTGACCATGTCTTTTTTGGTCTTTTTTTTTTTGGTCTGCTTGACTCTTATATTTTGGGTTTCCCCAGCTTGGCAGAACGATTGACATTAAGGGAATCTTAACTGAGTAAGTACTATGTGCCAAATGCTGGCCTTCAGATACTTTTTTTTTTTTTTTTTAAGATTTTATTTATTTATTTGAGAGAGCGACAGTGAGAGAGAGCATGAGCGAGGAGAAGGTCAGAGAGCGAAGCAGACTCCCCATGGAGCTGGGCGCCTGATGCGGGAGTCGATCCCGGGACTCCGGGATCATGACCTGAGTCGAAGGCAGTCGTCCAACCAGCTGAGCCACCCAGGCGTCCCCTTCAGATACTTTTTAACTACACTGACTTTCTAATCTTCTCAGCAGTCCTATAAGCTTTTTTTTTTTTCAGTCCCATTTTTATAAGAGTAGCTAAACTTGAGAGAATTTAAGAAATCCCATGTTGTTACTAGTCTGTGGAAGAGCAGAGGTTTGAATACTGTTTGATTCCAGTGCCTGTGCTTTTCCCGTGAAGCTCTCACAGGGCTCGGTGGGGGTCATCTTCCTGCTTGACACATTGCCTGGCCTAGTCCTCATATCTATGAAATGTCCATTAAACATTTGAGGAGTAAATCTATGATATTGTTTGTCACAAAGTAGTATGTGCTTGATAAAAATACAAATAAAAGCATGTTATAAAGTTAAAAGAAAAAGAGGGAAAAAAAAATTCATTCTCTCCCCTCCTCACCCCTCCTAGTCTCAAGGGGCGGTGACAACTATCCTTTTTACATCGAAGTCCAAGTTTTCAATTTCAGTCTCTGGATTCCTCTTGAGTTTCACAATCTAATCTCTAACTGCTGAGCCCAGATGCCGATTTATGGCTATTTATATTGTTTCCATATAATTGTCTGTACTCCTATGTTCAAACCATTTGAAATTGTTCGGATAGCGACAGATGTGAAACCATTCCATCAACCGGTTAATCTCTTCTCATACTCTTCAAAATTAAACTCCTTTTCATCCTCGAATCCTTCAGTTCCATTTCCTGTGCCTCAGTCAGTTGCAATGCCACTTTCCTGTCATTCATTTCTCAACCCTCTTCATACGGTCCTTCAGTGCAATGGCAGGTCCTTCCATGGTATGTGTGGGGGGGGGGCCGGGGCCGGGGAGGGATCACCACAGTGCATTCCCACTCCCACCGTTGGAGTTCAGCCACACCTTTTCCAACTTGGACACTTAGACTTTCGTGGCCCCCTCACAATCCCCTTGCTCTCCAAACGCCACTCTGCTGAGATGAAGCTTCTTCCTAAAACATAATGGTCATCGCGTCTCCTCATTGCATTGCCACAAGCACACTTTATCCTGGTATAATTTAAACTCCAGCCACATTTGTTTCTGGACTCTGCCCTGAATTTGTATTCATCTACTTGTACTTAAGCTTTCATCTTTGCTCAAAACGCACCCAGCATTCAAGGTACTGCTCAAATGCAATAGTGTTGTGCCAGTCTCCTCCTGAAATGGCTCCAGTTCTCCAGTCCAGAGAAGCTCTTGCCGTCCCTCATGCTGTCGGAATTGATATTTCTTCTCAGTCTTAGCTTGATCTGTTTTGCCTGGTGGGAAGTTTGTAATCTAGATCTATTGCCTCATTAAACAGTAAATTTTTTTGAAAGGACTCTGTTGCAGTTAAATGGATGTTTTGTTTGTACTTAATTTCTCAGCTGTTTTTTTTTTTTTTTTTAAGATTTTATTTATTTATTTGACAGACAGAGATCACAAGTAGGCAGAGAGGCAGGCAGAGAGAGGGAGGGAGAAGCCGGCTCCCTGCCGAGCAGAGAACCCGATGTGGGGCTCGATCCCAGGACCCTGGGATCACTCCCCTAGCTGAAAGCAGAGGCTTTAACCCACTGAGCCATCCAGGCGCCCCTCTCAGCTCAGTTTTATTTGGACTTGTTTTCTTGAAACTTTGAGACCTTACTTAAAATGGATCAAATCTGTTATTTTCACATTTAGATAATGCAGTTCAGCAAGCTTATCTCTGAAAGTCTCAATCTAAAAAATGGAAGTCTGTGTCAGGTGGTCTAAATAAGTTCCTGTTAATTATCAGTCAACCTATAGACCGTTTTCTGTCTCTGGAATTACTTAGGTAAAATATTTTAGAATGGTAATAGGATTCAGCCTACCATGTCTACTGTGTGAACTCCCAAATGCCAGAAGAAAGGTACCATTAAGGTGTTAAGAATATTCAGAATTTCAACTTTTAATCCTAACATAAACATTTCCTACATCTCTTTTTAACCAAGCCATTTGAATATAAAATTTTCAAATGGGGGTGCTTGGGTGGTGCAGTAGATTAAGCATCTGACTCTTTTGATTTTGGCTCAGGTCCTGATCTCAGGGTGGTGGGTTGGAGCCCTGAGTCGGGCTCTGAGCCCAGTGAGGAGTCTGAGATTTTGTCTCCTTCTTCCCTTCCCACTTGTGCTCTCTCTCTCTCTCTCAGATAAATAAATCTTAAATTTTTTACAATGATTTAAGTTCTAACTTAAAAAATGTAGTTTTTAAAAATGCTAGGAGGATGGTTTCCTGTTCTCGTGAAAAAAGGATGAAGGCCATTCATCTCTCACCCAAATGTCTTTAGATAATGATGCATGGTAATTTCAAGGCCCAACCTCTCTCCCAGAGGACATGTCTCCTTTCATGAATTATACTTAGTCCAGGCCTTGAAGTAAAAGAATAGGAAGGGTTTTCCCATATTTCACTAGTACCCTCCAGTTTTAGCTCAACAGGTAGATGAAAAGTTTCTTCCCAGTACCCTTCTTCGGGAAGGTACCAGAGCATTCGGTGGAAGGTGAAAGAAGGAGTATCTGTCCCTGCTCGCCCCCACCTCCCATTCCCTACCTTCAGACAGTACCGGTACATTAATACCTTTAAAGGTGATGATTTTACGTGCTTGTAAGACAAACATAGTTCTGATTTATTGCTGACTGGCTGTGTCGGTGTTAACTTAGATGAGAAGCTCCTAGAACACCTTTTTATAGAAAAAGCACCATAGTGTCCAGATTGGTGGCTTAAATATTGTTTTGGTTTTGTTTCATTTACGGGGTGAGCCCTAGCCAAATCATTTGTAAGCTGGACATCAGATTTCAGGGTTTGGGTTTTTGTTTTGTTTTGGTTCGGTTTTTTTTTGAAACGTAGTGCCACTTCATTGCCATACTCTTCTACTCCTAAAATTTTTATGTGGAAATAATCAGTCTTCTGTTTTTGTTTTTGTTTCCAATAAAATACCAAGGAACTGACTTAATTGTGCTGTCTCTTTAAGTTTTTGTCTACAGGACACCTTAAGGGCTGAGTGGTGCCTCTTACAAGTGTGAGAGTCATTTGGGTTCAAGAGAAACTTACTTATTTTTCCTTTCAGAATTGAGCTTTCAGTTTTGCTGGGTTCATATTTACTTCCCATCCACTAGTATATAAAATCTGCTTTTAGAATTTATTTTATTTATGCTTATTTGGTGCGAAGGAGTATTTTCCAAATCACTTGAATTTCTCCTGCCTTTTCATTGTTCAGAATTGTTCCAAACTTCTAAACAAAAACCATTACCGGGGAGGCACATGTACGTGCACGCACGCACACACATGCACGCGCGTGTGTGTGCATGTCTCTGGCCAGATAACCTGAAAATTACTTATTTGGGCCTTCATGACTTTTGGGGGCATCCTGTTATAAGCCTGACTGAGGCTTACTATGAAATGTGGTTTGTTTATATCTAGTTCTTTGTGTGAAATTCATGCTTAAGAAGAAGGAGATTGTTTGGGATATATTTTCTCTTAAACCAGCTGGACTCTTATTAACTCTTGTTTGAAGATGTGTGTGTGTGTGTGTGTGTATTTTTATGTGTGTGGGGCAGGGGGAGAATGTGTATACACATGCCAGCTTCTTGAGTGGTTTTTCAATTGTAAGATTCAAAAGAAAGAAAAAGATTGCTGAAGCAGGAGGACAAAGGAATGCTCTCCTCCCTGAGCTGGAATTGAAGTTTGTGTTTCATTTAAAATGACAAATCAGCAAATCCCTCTTCAACTATGTTGCATCAAGGTGAATTTTCCCTTCATTCTGGGCTTTGGACACCATTTGCCTGGCCATCTTCCCAGGAAACCCCCTGTGTAAAACCCCTATTAAAGCAAAGTCATTATAAAATCATTTCATTTTTGTAATGCTTGTCTTCTGACCCACGTGAAGTGTACCACAACTCTTGAGGTGTGTATTTTGGGTCTTAATCTTATAAAACAAGAAAATGAAAAGGGAACACAAATTTTCATAGATGCCCAGACTGATACAAAATGCAGATAGAAGGTAGTGATTCTTTCCTTCCATATGGTGAAGCAATTTGGGGAGAGAAATTAGACTTTCAGCAGCAAGATAATGTCAGATTTGTGGTGGGGGTGGGGGCTGCTTTTTACTGCTCTCAATTCTGGAATTTTATTCAGAATTAAAGAGGGGGGGGAAAAAGGACAAGTGCCTATGATTTTACTCCTAGGACTTATCAATCTTAGCGCTGAGGCTGGAGTGGGGGCCGTGGGTCTCACCAAAGCAGGGCGGGTGACCCAGCCAGACCGCACAGCCTAGTGGCCACCATTAGTTTCCCAAACTAAACAAAGAGTAATAAATGACATGGAGTGCATTGTTTCTTATCTCTTGCTGGAGTCCGTTGATAATTTCAGAGGGAAAATAAATGGGGTTTACTCTTGTGTGTAATTCCAGAATAAGCCCCATTTAATCACACTAGTAAACGTGGCAAAGTGGAAGGAAGTAGCACAGTTCCCAAATCGCTGCTTTTTAAGGTCTCCTAGTTCCTAGAGTGCCTTGAAACATGGGACGGGGGTTAAGGTGCTGGTTATTGTATTATTAACATTAAGAAATAAGAACATTTCCAACCTAAGGCCACTGGTATCTGAATTCCACGCCAGAATATTTCCAGGTAATGAAACTTGTGAGCAGACACTTACGTGAGGACACGCTGGGGCGAGGGGTGGTGGGGGGCACGGGGGGAAGGAGGGGGCAGGAACCAGCTGAATAAAGTTTGGTAGCAGATTCCACTTAGATAAACCGTGGACTCTGAAAAGCTATCTATCTCCTGTAGAAGCATCTGTGTTTCCTCCTTTCATCTAGAGCAAAAACAAACAAAATGGAGGAGAGGGGAAGAGCATCATTTTGATGTCTTAGATCAGTTTTGAAGCCAATTTTGACCTTTATAGCAAACCGTTTTCCACACCTGCCGACCACAGATGTCTACATATGGTAACAGGTAACTTGCTTTTGTACCATGTAATCTGCAAGATCTAAATAACTAGGCATTGTAATTATATGGCAGTTACCATACAGTTGGAGTAGTTACATGGTTATTAGTACCCCATAAAATAACGTGATAGAGTCTTGTTTTTATAATCTGTTATAGGAATTTCTTTCCCTATTTTTAAAGATCATAAATAATTTTGGTATGCTCGGCCCATTCGGGGAGAGCGCTGCAAAGAAAGATGGTTATTCCTCCAAGAGACCTGTTAAGGTAGTCTCTTCCTGAAGACATTCGTATGGAATATAGAAGGACTAATTTTGTGTGAAGTTTTTGATTTTTGCTAGCTAGTCACCCATAGCTTTGAAAGAACAGTCAGTTCTTTAGAAAGTGAGTTTAGTAATTGTTTAGAAATTCCTAAAAATCACATTATGACAATATTAGTAGTTACTGTTATCATTCTGTTCTCCCCGCTTCTTTTCTCTTCCTGTGCTTCCTTTCTCTATTGCTCGATTGCCTTTTTTTTCTTTTTTCTTTCTTTCTTTCTTTCTTTTTTTTTTTGCAGAGCAACCAGTACAGTCTGTATCATATTGGTTAAAAACAAAAAGGGTTTCCCCCAATAACTTGTTTTCAATTAATATGTAATTTAAAAATGAGCTCCCCACCTCTCTCTTTTGCAGACTCTCTTGGTTCCTGGTTCCTGTTTTTTAAACAGGGAAAGTTTTAGACCTTCTTGGTTCAACTCTGTTGTCTGCTGCATACCTCACTCTCCCTACCAAAGAGGAGCATTGAATTTGAGATTTGATGCTTTTACTCTTTTTTTGTTTTCCTTCCACGCTGATCCTCTATATGTGGCTTCTTTGCAAAACAGTTTTGTGCAAGCAGACATGACTTAACTCTATTCCCTACATAGAGAACTATTCAACTTTACTTTTATGTGTTTTGAATACTGCCTCATCTGAGACCGTGGCAGCAATGAAGTATGCATGGCCAACCTTATTTTAATAGCGCAAGAGAGCTGCTTTTAATTAATAAGTGGATCTCTTTATGTCTGGGGTTTTCAGTTTATTTCGTGGTTCTTTAGAGTTCTGCAATTATGTGGCCTGAAACGGCTATGCTAGTGGAAACTAAATCCTTTTAAAAATCTGTCATTTACATGTTTTGTGTCTGTATCCTGTGTTTTCGGATTACTATCTTTAAGAAAAGAAGAAAAAAACCCAGCAGTGGCATTTTCTCTCTAAAATGTTAAAATCCGTAGCCCATTCTTGTAGATATTTTAGCATCTAATGCAACTAATGGAATGCAGCATCCTTGTCCACAGATCGAAGACCTAGCCTCTCTTGAGTTGTTACAATATGCAGATCCAAGTTACTTTAAAGAACCCTCATATTGTGTGTTTCCCCACTTGACATATACTTGTAAACTACTAAAAAACTGGTAGCACTCGTCCTGTGGGCCATCCGACTGTAGAACTTGTATCATGCCTCCACTGTGTATGTTTGAGCATTAAAAGAGTGTGCAAATGTTCTTCCACGCTGGCGACGTCTCTAGGCCTGTCTGATATATGGATTTTTATTTGCGTCCATCAAATCTAGGATTTCACTGTGCACCGTTGTTCCCTCTTAGGGGGACTTGAATGGTGCAACAGGAATCCAGAGCCAGACTTGGATCCACAGTGGCCCCAAGTAAAGTGATTTCCTTCGTGGTAATACGGAAGGAACACTTTTGTGATTGGCCTGTGAATGCCAGTATCCCGGCCTGCTTATGCGGTGTGTGTTCTGCATTCTTCAGAAGAGGTGTCCCTTTTGCAGAAGGAGATAGAATATTTTGTGGCGTTGAAAAGAATTATCTGTAGGAGCCATGAGCATTCCGTAGGTACAGGTGTGACTCTTGGCTGGATATTCATTACTAGGTTAGTTTAATCTGTGCGTCACTATATTTTAAATTTTCCAAAAGTAGTGACCACTGCTGTGTACATGTTGAAAGGAAAAAGAGGCTGTCTTTTTGTTTAAAGTCAGGTAAAACTGTAAGCCATCCGACTGCTGTTTTCTTTTTGGTTCCCTGTGCAAAGTGAAGTGAAGGCTCCCCCTGGTCAGCTGCTGTATGGGAGGCTGCTGGCGCAGACACTTCCTAGGCACTGTTCAACAGCTACCAGTAGATGGCAGTACTGTTCCACTACAGCGTTTCTTAGGGCCTTCAAATGCTGCCTGACATGAAATCCCCAGCCTAATTTTGAAAAAGCCTGATTAGCTACATTAAGCAATGTTTGGGTGATCCCCCCACACACACCTTTAAACTTACAGAATTATAGCCACTGCCTGAAAGAACGCCATTCCTACTAGACAGCACGATTATCAGTTGTAATGTAGTCAGTCCAACGTGGGAATGTCATAAAAGTTTTCAACTATATTTGTAAAAAGTCTATATAAATGTTTAAAATGGTTAACAAGCATGATTATGATTTCTCACTTATTTTGTCTCAACTGTTTTCCCTTAATTCTATTTAGAGTAACATCTGATCATTATGGTGGATTATCTGAGATACGCATTTGTGTGTAAATGTTACTACTTTTTATGCCTGTGGGTCTGCACATATGCTTTACAAATGAAATATTTTTAATCCTGTTAAGATGTCTTGGTGTATATTAACTAACTTGTATACCAAAATAGCAAATATCTTCACAGTTTGTTTATTTGGAAGTTCAGGGTATAAGGCTATCTTTGGGGAAGGCTAAAACCTTCTTGAAGTTTTCTTGCAGTTCCTTTATGGAAGCCTGCAGTACAGAAAAAAAGGCTGTTCTATTTTTCTTTGTGATCCAGATTATGTTGTAATACGTAATAATAATGAGCTCTATTTTAGGTTGAATATAAAATAACAATCTATGATCATCATTTAAATGGAAACTTGCATGGTCGATTGGTAGAATACATTTCCTGAATTTTTAAAATTTTAAGATCTTTCTAGGGAAGATTTCATACTATGGGACGGTGAAATTGGTGGGTTTTCCTTTTTAAGAAACAAAAGCATCACTACTAATACTCCATGTGAGAAGAAGATAAAATGGATTTTGTGAAACACTTGGTGAGAAGTCTTTCAAATTGAACTGAATTTTAGGAAAACTGTGGCTTAACTGTTTACCTTTCGTTTTCTGTTGACTGCATTTCTATCTGGAATGGTAAAATGACTAATTGTATAGTTGAGCTTTTCCTTTTCTAGTTCAAGACATTTTAAAAACTGGAATGTAATGTTGTCTTCTTTCTTACCTTTAAAGGGTTTAGCAGGTAGCATAGAAATGGCTCAGACATCTGTGTGCTGCCAAGTGATATTAAAGTCCTCATCCTTCGCTTCATTTGTATGGATATTCCAGGAGTCGTAACCACCATATAACCTTGAAATTTGCAACATAAGCCACAATTTGTGATAAAGCCTGTCATTCCCGACCAGTTCTGTCATTGTCTTTTTAAACCCCATGACATGATTAATACATGTAAAAAATTTTACTTACGTGTGTGTGTATGTGTGTGCATCTACATAGACATGCGATGGGGAAACCACTGTTAACTGCTGTCATAAAATATGTTGAGAAGGACTTTGTGTAGCTTATGCTTAGGATATATAAAAACTGGAGACATACCCTATTTAGTGTCTCCCAGCAAACGGACAAATGTACTAATAACAAATTCATGAGATCCGTTTTCATTATGTCCTTCCATCAGATAGGAGCCAGCCAAGAAGCAAGTAAATCAAAGTTTCTTAGAGTTGTTCACAGTGGAGCAAAATATTGGGTGTGGGAAGAACTTCCTTTCTCCCTGGGAAGTTTGGTTCACAGGCTGGTGAGGATTAAACAGTGCTTGTATGGTTTGCAGTTGAAGTGGTGCTGTTGAGTGATACACATTTTGAAAGAGTAGCTTAAAGTTTTGAAGGAGTAACATATTGACTGAAAATTTCCTGTCAGAGTGAGTTCATAAAGACCCGTATTCATTTCTGCCTTGTTAAGTACCTTGGGACAAGTCAGGATTCTTCCCATTTGACTAGCAAGAGAGATTTCTGCAGCAGTGTTTCTCTCCAGCCAGCTATAGGATGAGAGTGGACCCAAAAAAAAAAAAAAAAAAGAATTGGCTTTGTTTCTATTTTATGCACAGCCAGACTTGCTCTTATGTTTGTAATATTTAAAGGAGTTCAATAGGAGGCCCTTGATTCTTTGATCTAATGCCACGGTGCTGTTTAATGAGAAAGGTTTTTAATATTGTGTGCAATATTGAAAATTTCTGCCAGCTCAGACCAATATAATATAATGTTAGATTTACACCTTGGATCCCTTCTTTTATTTCTTGTCATGAATCCGCCATGCCCCCCCACTCCACCCCTCCCTGGCTGAAACAGGTAATTACAAAGGTCCTCAGATCAATTTTTGTAAAGGGGCACCCTGACGGGTACCATGACTGAAGTGTGACATGAGCCTTTTCCAATACAATGGGTGGCCTAACATTCCTCTGGAAGCCCAAGCTCATTAAATATTCGGTTCCTTTTTTCCCCCCTCTCCCCCCTTCATGCACTTAGCTTGAGTCACACTAAGTCTGGGGTTTCTTCACTGAAGACTTAGGAAAATTGCTTCGAGTTCTCAGATTGAATTTTTTATGTGTATGACTTCATGATAGCATTAGCATGTGCTTTGATCCATGTGTGAATGGCGCTGGGTCGGCGCTTATTGCCATATCCAGATGGTGTTACAGGGAACAAACAGTTGTGTTTTAGGATTTCTCAATAGGCTGTCTAGACTGGCCGCGCAGCAGACAGATACAGCCACCCATCAAATTAGCGTTTGTCAGATTTATGGTAATGGTTCACCAAAGCCTTCCTGTCATTGACATTAAGATTTACGCCTCCGAAGTTATTTTGTCTTCCACAGAATATAGCTTGTGATTGCTTAGATTTAAAAAAAAAAAAAAAAAAAAAGTTTAAGACAGAAAAGTCTTGCTGAATGTGAGCTGTTTCTGAATGAAAAGAAAAATATAAAAGGAATTAGGCAGTGGCTGTGGCTCAGGGGCTGTATTGATCAGGGAAAGGCGCCCTGCCCACCCCCACCCACCCTCAAGTGATAAGAAGATGTTCTGTTCAGGTCAGTGTCTCCCATTTGCCCTTGTTGGAAAGAAAAACATGTATGTGGGTGACTGTGGCCAGATTCTGCCCTTTCATGTTGTTACTCTGGGGTAACGTGATCTGCTGCCCCAACGCGGTGGGAATAACCTTTTGACAGGCAGTATGTCCATTTTCAGTGGAAATGTTTTCCCAAGTCTGGCCAGGCTGCCTTTGATCATGCCTCCTTCCAGCGTGGGGTCACAGCTACTATGCTATGCGAGAGTCACCGGTTCCTGCGTGGAAAGTGAGAGACGTGAGGGTTTAGAATAAATAAATAAATATGACCCAAACCCTCTTGAATTCTCAGTCATTGGCGGGATAAAGCTGGAAGTGTGGAAAATGCCCACATGGAGCATTCGGGACATTTCAGGTTAAACCTGTGTGTGTCTTTTTGCATACACGTGTATGTATTTTGCATGTATTTTGCACATTTTGTCTGAAGCGGTTTGAGTGGTGAGGGTCCCTCCCATCCCTGGCATGCTGAGGCATGTCTGAAAATGTTGTTTGCCTCTTGTATGTTGGTGTGCATGACAAATGGTGAAGAGGCTGGGGCTTGATTAAAACTCCCAGACGGCCATGGCAGACAATATATAGGGAAACCGGCCTTGCAGAGGTGAAAAGCTCCAGCATTTTTCAAAGGAAGCTCTTTCATCTGACTGAGAATGGGCATTTGGGGAAACCCCTGTTAACTCCTTTGGTATGTCAGGATTGAGAACTGCTGCCTGTTCTCTTACAGGGCAGAATCCTCACAGAATTCTCACTCTTGGGGTATCTCTTATCTCGCCCAGTGTCTGGTGCAAAGTGATCTCCGTTCCTGGAGAAAGTGCTCTCTGTTCAACCTGCCCGGGACCGAAGGCTCCCTGCTAACCTCCAGTAGCCCCCTAGTCCGAGTGCTTTTACCTCCCATCCGCCTGTCTGTCTGTCCTTTTGCTCCTGTGCCTTACAGTAATCATTTGATAGAACTCTTTTGGGATCTTGGTAAAAGCTTCGCACTGGCGTGTGCTCAAATTTAGTGATAAGTGTATTTTTACCACCGTAACGACGACAAAAAACAATTGGTGTTTTGTTTGGAGCATCACTTACAAATCACGTTCTCTCCAATATGAGGCGATGGATGGGTTTTCAGTTCTTCCCATTCTTCAGGTCTTTAAGTAGTGAACCAAGTGCACTAGGTAAGAATAGTTTTCTGTAATTAAAAAAAAAAAAAGTGGGGTGGGAGGTCGAGGTACCAGGTGGTGGGTATTATAGAGGGCACGGATTGCATGGAGCACTGGGTGTGGTGAAAAAATAATGATACTGTTATGCTGAAAATAAATAAATGAAAAAAAAAGTGTTACGGCATTCACTTAGTTTGGGGTGTATTTTTAATGAAGTTATGACCAACTTATTGAAGAGAATTTATCTCTGTCACATAAATATAAACCTAGATGTCTCAGAAAAACATGGGAACATGTTTGCTAAACAGAATTTTTCTCCAGAACTTCCTCTCTCCATCCATTCTTGTCTCCTCTTCTTTTCTTTCCTGTTTTGCTCAAATTGCTGAAAGTTAACTCATTTGGATTCCACTTTGCAAAGCACATTTCTTAAGGACTCTTGGTGGTTTTTACTGTTTTGATTAATTTCCAATTTATTGGTAAAAGGACGAGCATTTGAGTGGTGCATCCAAAATAAATTTGATTACTGCCTTCTCTTCCACAATGCTTCCCTGGAGTTAGGGCAACAGGTGAGGGGTTTCCTGGGGGCCATCCTATGTTAGTTGTGTATCTAGAACAGTTACCATCCTGGACTTGAACCATTTTAAGGTTGTTGTAAGAAACAGTATAACTTTTACAAGACACATTTATAGTGTTTTTAAAAAGTTAACTACTCTTCTTACACGTGTGTTTTCTTGGAAATTGGGAGGGCTGAAGGGAATGCCAATCTTTTAGCAATGTGTGAAACATTAGTTGAATAAAAGTGTTTTTCTTTTGTAAGACTTTACTCTCTCTGGGAATCCTTCATATTTGTGATTTGGGCTTTGCTATTTTCAAATGAGATTTTTGACTCTGTACTTCATGCTGTATTTGCTTGATCAAATAACATAAAGACTTCATAGGATGTTAAGGAATTAGAGAGCATTCATTGAGCAGTCTCTTTTTTCTATCTGGCGATGGTGGCGTGCCTAGGGGAAGGGTTTTTGCTCAGGTTGGAAAGCCAGCCCACAGGACTATCAATCAGGTGACTCAGTCCCTGCTTCCCCATTAACTCACTACTTTTAGGGAGCCACAGATAGATTTACTTTTTTTTTTCCTTCCCCCATCAGACATGCTGAATCATTAATTTCCATTCAACTAATTAGTTCAGAGCTAAGCAAGCACATTTAATTTTCTTGAAGTGGATTACACCAATAGAGAAAATACAAAAAATAAAGTCCAATAGGACAGATACTGTTAATTGTATACCCAGTAACAGTTCATCCATTTCTGGTATAAGAAACTTAGTTTTCTTTGAGGGAGCCATGTGTCTAGACCTGGGCAATGGATCACGATTTGTCTGAGATGCTTACGACTCTTGGGTTGTATTCATCTCCATTGCTTTGTTCTGACCAGTGATGGGGGCTGGGGGGGAGGTTTACTCTCTGCTTGAGGTGCTTTTGGGAAAACTTTTGCTTTTTTGTGAAAGGACAGATGTGGTTGCCTCAGCCCCCCCTTTTCCTTACCCCCATTGTTCTTCCTCTGATATTGAACATGGATATGACATCTGGAGCTGCTGTGCAGGTTTCTTGCTACCTTAGAGTGGTTTTTGGGTTTGTTTGTTTTAGTTCTGTCTCTTTAAACCAGGGTTTGACGTGCTGATTAAACTGGTGGTTGGCAAATTAGGACCTGTGGACCGATGGCCTTTTTTAAACTGAGGTGTTATTGGAACACAACCACACCCATTGATTAGGTATTGTTAGTGGCTGCTCTCAGGCTACAAGGCAGAGTTGATTAGCTACCACAGAGACTCTTTGGCCCAAAGCCTAAAAGGCTACTCTCTGGCCCTTTTAAGTTGTTGACCCTTGGTTTAAAGCATCATAAAGTGAGATTTCGGTTACTTGCAGCCCAACACATTCCTGGTGGAATCAACCAGTAACCAGAGAGCCTTGAACACATTTGTGACTCAGCATTTCCACCTGTTGACATGAATCTTGTCTGGTTAAGCAGTTCTGCTCCAGATGAGCATGGGTTTTGTCCACTAATCTCTCCTTCCTTCCTTAACTTTGATTGTCTTTATATTTTATTTTTTTAAAAGTAAGGTGAGAATGTAAACACATTTCACTTAAGTGCAACCTAAAATTCACATCAGCTCCCTGGTGTTCCAGTAGTGTAATTGTCCAAAAATTGCTTTCTGGAGCACAGTTAAGGAAGATTGCCCCGGTTTTTCACACAGCGAATAGGGCCTGTTAATGGATCTTAAAGTTTTAACTGCTATGATGGCTCCCTGCCAGCCACCCTGCTTCCCCACTCCCAACACACACAACTTGTTGCCTTCTGTAACCTAGTAGGACCAGAGAAAACTGGTAGTGACACCCAGCCTGAGACCATGTGTCGTACTTCCATGCACATCAAGCAAGTCACTAACCTGATACAGGAAGATAACCTGGAAATACAGGTCTGGTTTCAATAACAGCTGTGTCTTTTGAACAATAAACAGAATCCTACCTTGATTTTGCATGAAGGTAGAACATCCTGTATGTGTGAATACAAAGATAAAAGTTACCTAATAAAAAATATTTTCCTGGGCGCCTGGGTGGTCATTTGGTTAAGTAACTGCCTTCAGCTCAGGTCATGATCCTGGAGTTCCAGGATCGAGTCCCACATCATGCTCCCTGCTGAGCAGGGAGCCTCTTTCTCCCAGTGACCTCTCTCCTCTCATGCCCTCATGCCGTCTCTCTTTCTCTCTCTAATAAATAAATAAAATCTTTTAAAAAAAAGTATTTTCCTGCTGGTTGCTAAAAATTATCAGGTAGTAACTGTATTCGTTTTGCTGGTTGTATCATGTTGTGTTGTAGAAAAAGTACTAGATCGGGTTTTAGGAGAGTGAATTAACCAAGAGTCTTGTCAACTGAGTTAACTTTTCTGTGCCACAGTTTTATATCGATAAGGAAGAGATGGGACTGTAAGGTATTTAAGGTCTCTTCCAATTCTAAGATGGTTATACTTTTGAAAATTCTTCAGAGTGGTTGGAACCTACTTGAGTCAATTCAAACAACAAAACAATAATAAAAAAAAGTCTTGGGAAGATCAAGGTACTTTATTCAGAATGACCTTCTAATTTTGAGGCCCAGGTGCCTCAGATTTTGCCATTGCTCAGGTATCCATCAGCATCAGAGGAATTTTCTGGAAATGGAAATTTCTGGGTGAATTTGGGTTCCCTAAAGGCGATTTGCAGTGCTGTATTTTGACAATCAAATATATATTTCACAATAAATTTATTTTTTGAAATAACACATTGAGTTCCTTCAAACCCCACTGGCTTGAAAGTATATATTTTCAAGAAAATAATGGAATCAGTCAGTTGGAAAGTCCAGGGAATCCAGTAACAATGGGTAACAGCAATACATGATTACTTCAGTCAAAATTCTCTTGCCTTGCTTAAGAAATGACAGTTCATGAATGACAATTATAATTTGGGTACTTTTATGATTACAATACTTGTGTCACAGAATGTTACTACAGGGTGCCTGGGTGGCTCAGTCCTTGGGAGTCTGCTTTCAGCTTAGGTAGGTCATGATCCCAGGGTCCTAGGATGGAGCCCTGCATCTGGCTCCCTGCTCAGTGGGAAGCCTGCTTCTCCCTCACCCACTCCCCCTGCTTGGGTTCCCTCTCTCGCTGTATCTCTATCAAATAAATAAAATCTTAAAAAAAAAAAAAAAGAATCTTAATACTATTTTGAAGTAGGTATGTTGAGACATTTCTTGCTTTTTTAAATAAGAATTGTTTGATACAAAGAAAAAGCTTTTTTTGTGAATTAATGCTTGTTTTTCTTTGACTTTTCAATTTGCATGGAAAACCTAAAGGGACAAGCATTTTGGTGTAGGGTTCAATCTAAACATTAAGAAAGAAAAAAATTATTTCTGCTTCCTTTTTTTCCTTTTTCAGAGAATTGTCTCTTAGTTGTTCTGGAAAGTATGTTCTAATTAACACTCTGTAATGCCCTAATTCACTGTGTATCTTTATACTTTTAAGAGAAATTTATGATGTTAGAAAAAGTTAACTGTTTGACTCCTTTGAGGAAAAGGTGGGTTATGAATACCTAAAAGTTAAAAAATAAGAAAGGCTGCTAGTTTGAAAGACTCTGAAAGAATGTGACTTTGCAAATAACTGTTCACAAATTAGCCATTATTTATGCAGTGTGTCTGGTCAGTGTCTGTGTACTAACAAATGATCCTTTGGAGGTGATTTTTTTTTCCCCCTCGCAGAATATGCTTTGAGAGAAGGCCTCAGAATTGACACTTAAAAAGAATGGCATTATCTGTGCTATAAAATAGAGGCACATGTATTTTTCTAGTATGATAAGGGATGTAGAAGTGAATATTGAGTTCTGTTCTATATCTCTTGCTTTTTTATTTAGTTTTTGTTCCTATAGGGCCCTGATAAAAAATAATCTTAAAAGGGCCAAATAATTTTTTGAAAGTATATTATGAAAACAAGTGGTGACTCTTTTCTCCCCTTCCTGGTTCCCTCTAACTTTTCTCTAGTTTTCTGTACTTTCAACCGTTTAGCTTTTTATGTTGTCTGTGTGTGTGTTTACCTCTGTCATTCTAAACGGTGTGCTTACATGGCTGCTTCTGGATTTTTAAGTTTCTGGTAAGCTCTCTTGTAAATGCTATTCATGGCTCTTGTGACATATATTAGGATTACTCTTTCTTCTTGTTCAGGTCTTTTCCCTGGAGTTACTGATTAGCCTGTCTTGTCACTTTTAAGCTGTGTCCTCATCAATTCATTCCCCTTTTCTCTCATTAATAATTTCAAACAGGTATGCTGTGCAAGTCTGTCTGGTCATCTTGATGGCCTTTCTCCCAGAGCTCCCAGTCTGCTCCCATCTGGACTGGTTGCTGTCCAGGCTGCTGCATGGCTGGCCCTCCCCAGCCCCCTGGATTATCCTGCTGGGGAGCCCCCCTGTCTTCTCGTGTAGGATCCCTGCTGGCCTCCAAGTCTTTGCCTTTCTTGGCTTCCTCCTGGGTGCACTGGAGGTCAAGGTTTTTTTTTTTGACATTTTGCTTATCAAACTCATGATTGATGGTTTAGTTGGTGTAGAATTCTAGGTTGGGAATAATTTTTCCCTTATGGTTTTGAAAGTATTGCTCCATTTGTTTTAAGCTTCCAGTTTTGCTCTCTAGAGGACCAGTGTCATTTTGATCCTGAACTCTTTGTATCTGATCTGTTTTTTTTTTTTTGTTTTGTTTTTTTTTTTTGGTAGCGATGATGGTGATTTTTGTTGTTGTTGTTTTTTGTTTGTTTCAGAATCTGGTTTGGAAACTCCAGTCTTCTGAAATTTCATGGTGTCTGAAATCAGTGTGACTGTTTTCATAGCCAGATGTGTTAGGTCCTTTCCACTCAAAAACTCAAATCCTTTAGTTCTGTGAAACTTTCTTGATATTTTTTTTTCTTGATTTGCTCTCCTGGAATGATCCTCTAATCTTTGTGACTTGCATTTTTCATCTCTTTGTTGTTCTTTTGCTCTGTTTCCTGGGAGAGTTTCCTTAAATTTATCTGAAGTCTTTTATTGAGTTCCAAATTTTTGCTCACCCGTTCCCCCCCCCCATTTCCACCATTTTTGTTGTTGTTGTTGTTTTGTTTTCTTTTGTTTTGTACTATCCTGTTGCTCTTCTTTCACAAACACATTATCTTCCTACTTGAGGCTTTTTTGACATTAATAACATAGATATGTTTTCATCTCCCTGCACAGCTCAAGTTGCCTTTTCTGTTAGTTAGGCTTCTTTTATTAATGACTTTTTTCTTAGAGCTCAGCAATTTTTCCCTGTTTGTATCTTTAAAAGTAGAGCATATAAAGCTAATTCAGTTCTCTGTGCCCAGGTAGACTGGTCTGCTCTGAGTTTGACCCCAGGAGTACTTGGTGGTTTTACCCAGGAGGCTCCAGTAATCATTCCTTTAGGTTTTCTCTCCTGGGCTGCTTAGATATTCTGAACAGGAGCCTTTCAAGGGCCCACCTGGAGAATATAAACTTAGTTCTCAGTGCTCAGGGAAGCCTGTAGGCCAGAGGGTCCAGTGATCTGAGAATTCACCATTTTATTAAAGTTTTCCTTGGTTCTGTAGGGCACTTGGGTGGCTCAGGCAGTTAAGCATCCTACTCTTTTTTTTTTTTTTTTTTAAGAGTTTATTTATTTATTTGACAGGCGGAGATCACAGAGAAGCAGGCAGAGAGAGAGAAGGTAGCAGGCTTTCTGCTGAGCAGAGAGCCCGATGCAGGGCTCGATCCCAGGACCCTGGGATCATGACCTGAGCTGAAGGCAGAGGCTTTAACCCCTGAGCCACCCAGGCGCCCCTAAGCATCCTACTCTTGATCTCAGTTCAGGTCTTGATCTCAGGATTGTGCATTGGGCTCCACACTGGGTGTAGAATCTACTTTAAAAAGAAAGAAAGAAAGAAAGAAAGAAAGAAACCGTTTTGCCTGATTCCCCTTTTCTGTACATACCCCTGCAGTAAGCTGTGCCCGGCTCTCCTCAGTTCAGATACTGTGTTCATCCCTTCCAGGGAAGAAGTATCTAGTCTTTTACTGGGGTAGGCAGGGGCAGGGCAGTTGCCCAACTGGTGAAATGGGGAAATGGATCTAGAATTGCCAAGTCCTTAAAGGACTTGAAACCAGCCCTTTTCTTTTCAGCCGCACCTTCACTCTCTCTTACAAGGGATCTCAGATTCCACCAAATCCTGGGGTGCTCTGGAGTCACTGAAGCTAAGCGTGTTGTCTGACCTGTCCCTCCCTGCTTGTTCAGGTGGAATTCTTCTGTTCTGCTGGGTCACAGTTACCACTCCTGCCGTCTGCTTTCCTGAATGTTGTAGTTCTTTTCTTTGTCCAGGTGTGGTTGATGTTTGAAAAAGATCTTTTGATCATTTCAGTACAGTTGCAGGTAGAGCTTAGTGATCACGTTTTATCTGCCACTTGAATCAGAAGTTTCTCCTCATTTTTCTTACCATGCGGGTTGCCTTCTCAACAGACCCCTTGGTCAGGATGTCTCTGCAGTCGCAGCCGTTGGCAGAAGTAAGACCAAGTGCAGGCATACTCTGCCCGCATTTAGATAACTTTGCCTTTCACCTTTTTTTTTTTTTTTTAGAGATTTATTAGAGCGAGAGTGCACGTGAGCGGGGGGAGGGGGGGTGCAGAGGGAGAGAGAATCCCAAGCGAACTCAGCCCACGCAGAGCCCAACCTGGGGCTGGATCCCAGGATCCTGACTGAGATCATGACCTGAGCAGAAGCCAAGAGTCGGATGCTTAACCGGCTGCGCCACCCAGGCACCCCTGTGCCTTTCACTTTTTTAAAGAGTGGTGACATGGGGCTACAGTGTACTGCCTCTTTGAGAAGGGTGTTCAGTGCATGGGGGCTGTTCCTTCCCCTCCCTGCGCATAGGACATCCCCACCCGACATCCAGGAGTATGCTGCGTCCTCTGCACCCACACAGCGGCGGCTTAGAGTCCATTTGTGCGCTGCGTGTTCTGATCACGTGGTACAGGGCACCGAAGAGCCCAGGAGAGGGGCATGGTTTCTCAAAAAAAAAAAAGGGTAAGAAAACGTAACAGCATCTGATGCATGGACCCTCCTCTCTTCACTCATTCAGAGGGTTTGTTGGATTAGATGAGCCTTTCCAGTTCCAAATTGGCCATTAATTAAGAATTTTGAAAGTCAGTTTATATTATTTACTGTTGCTCATTTTCTCAGATGTGGGATTTGGATATTCATTGTTTGTCATTATCTGAGATGTTGGATATAGACACTTGTAGCCTATCTTCAGGAGTAATTGGAAGACTTTTGGTCAGGTTTGTTCATAGTTTGGCTGCCCCTTACCTTCTCTTGGGCCTCTTTCTTGCTTTCTCCAATGGCTACTTCACTACCACATGGGCCTGTTCAGTTAACATAACAAGTTAAACTATTTTCTTCCTCAAGACTTATACAACCACAGCTCCTCCATTCTTTTCCTCATTTTTGGTCTGGCTAACTTCTCTCTGTCAGCTAAGATGGTCTCCCTCCACCCCCTTCCCTGGCACCCCAGGTATGTCTTCCTAACTCCATTTAAGTTAACTTTTTTTTTTTTTTTTAAGACTATATGTTTTCATTTGACAAAGAGACAGGGAGAGCGGGAACACAGGCACAAGAAGTGGGAGAGGGAGAAGCAGGCTTCTGGCTGAGCGGGAAGCCCAGCGTGGGGCTTGATCCCATCATCACGTAAGACGAAGGCAGATGCTTAATGACTGAGCCACCCAGGCGCCCCTCTGGTAAACTTTTAAAAAGCGCCCTATTGGGGCACTTGGGTAGCTCAGTTGGTTAAGCAGCCAACTGTTTGTTTGGGGTCTGGTCATGATCGCGGGGTCCTGAGAGCGAGCCCCTCGTTGGGCTCCAGGCTCAGTGCAGAATCTGCTTGAAATTGTTTCCCCTTCTCTTCCCTCTCCCTTCCCTCTCTGTTCCCTACCCCACCCACTGCCTGCATGTGCACTCTTTCTTTCTTTCTCAAATAAACAAACAAAATCTTTAAAAAGCACCCTGTTCTTTCCTTCATAGTATTTCTCACAGTCAGTATTAAAATGCTTATGTTTCTCTTTGTTTAGTATTTAAGTTTCTCTCTGGACTAGAACGTCATTGAAGGCAGGGAACATGACTTCTTGTTCACCTTTTGGCACCCATGACCTTCTGAAAGCTGCATACTTTGGGGAGTCCTAATTACTGTGTTTGAGGTGCTGGGGTTTGTTTTTTCTGCCAGGGTAAGTCTTACAGCTGTACATAAGTGGTATGTGCTGGGATTAAGTGGGTTTAGACTTTTAGCCAGTTCATTGTAAAACTCATTGTCTGTTACTCCCTCTGTTCTGTTTCTTTTCTTTTTCCTAGTGAGGTCTCTTATTTGGTGCTATTAAAGGGCACCTGGGTGGTTCAGTCAGTTAAGCATCTGCCGTCAGCTCAGGTCATAATACCAGGGTCCTGGGATCGAGCCCCACATCAGGCTCTCTGCTCAGTGGGGAGCCCACTTCTCCCTCTTCCTGCTGCTTCCCTTGCTTGTGTTCTCTGTCAAATAAATAAATGAAATCTTTTTTTTTTAAAGATTTTATTTATTTATTAGACAGAAGAGAGAGAGAGATCACAAGTAGACAGGCAGGCGGAGAGAGCGGGGAAGCAGGCTCCCTGCTGAGCAGAGAGCCTGATGAGGGGGCTTGAACCCAGGACCCTGAGATCATGACCTGAGCTGAAGGCAGAAGCTTAACCCACTGAGCCACCCAGGTGCCCCAAGAAATAAAATCTTAAAAAAAAATTATTAAAAAGTCGTGATCATCAGGTATCTCTAGTGGCTGTTGCTGGAGATGGTTTTCTTCACGCCTTTGTCTGGATGTTGCTAGAGGACAGGAATGTATCTTTCACATACTTGTTTCTCTGTGGCAAAATTTCATTTACTTTAACAGTTACCTCAGTATGGCGGTGCTCACATAAGGTTTGTTGAACAGTTAATCATAGGTAAGATACCAGTTTGAGTTCCTCACTGCGTCCTGGGTCTAATAATAGGTTAAGTGGCATGTCCCTCAGCTCCTAGAAGATTACACCTGTAGTCAAAGAACAGATCTTCAGTATGTTAGATGGATCAACCAGTGAAGATGGACAGTAATTCTGGGATGTCTGATATTTGGGGATCCAGGGCCAGTCCCTAACCTTCTGCTGAGAAGAAACAACGTAGAATAACTTTGTTACCTTCTGTCTTTTCCCGGAGAGGCAATATAGTGCAGTGGTTAGTTTTTTTTTTTGAAAGCAGATTAGACTTGTGTTCAAATTCCAAATTGTGTTATCTGTGTAATCTTGGGCCAGTGTTTTCTCTAAACTGCAGTTTCCTTCAGGGTCACAGGGGCTGATTCAAGTGCATACCTCCCAGTGGAGTTGTGAGGATTAAGTGTGATAATCCTCCTAGAGTGCCTGGGAAGCACTTCACCCAGAGGGAGGGCTCTCCACACCATAGCAGCTACTAGAATTTTCAGGGGGTGTGCAGTCAGGGGAGCTGGAAATGTGCAAGGGAATCAGTAGCAAAGATAATCATTAGTAAATGAACTCAACATTTCTCTGGGTGTTTCATGAAAAATATTTCACCAACAACATATAAATACATGGATTTGGAGTGCTAACTACTAAATGAGTTTTGCTGGTTCTGAATTTAGGCAGAAATGTTCAGAATCACTGCTTTAATTTTGACTTTGGGTCCCCAATGCTGAGAAATTTTAAGTGTTAAACTGTAACTTTACAAATCTTACTGTGTCTGCACTACCATATAAATAAAGGCAGGAAAAAAGTACAAACTTGTCTTGAAACTTCTTTACCGTTATCAAAATTTTAGGGTGTGTGTGTTGTCATTGGTTTCTCGGAGGAAGATCGGGTAATGGGTAATTTGTCGGGGACTTTAAGAAGGCCACAGTCTGGGGCACCTGGGTGGCTCAGTTGGTTAAGTGGCTGCCGTCAGCTCAGGTCATGATCCCAGGGTCCTGGGATCTCGCCCCGCATTGGGCTCCCTGCTCAGCATCAAGCCTGCTTCTCCCTCTTCCTCTGCCTGCTGCTCTACTTGTGCTCTCTCTGTCAAATAAAAATAAGTTAAAAAAAAAAAAAGAAAACCATAGTCTGAAATCAGTTTAAAAGGGCAGAAGAGAAATTCATATTCAGGTATCGTAGGTACTGGTGGGCAATTGAAAGTAATGTACATCTGTCAAAAATCTGAGCTCATTTATGACAGTTTTTAAGACAAGTTCTTAGAAGTGGTGTTGGGAGAGAAAGAAATGTGAAAGTCTTAATTCTTGCAGATATGGGCAGTGTGGAATTTCTGCACGTCTCCTGTAGGAAATACAATGGAGTCTGGCATAGATGATGGTCACATGTGATTTTTTTGTTTTTTTTAATTGGTGCTCACAACTGTGGTTGAAAAGTTGTCTTTAATGATCACAAAGGACAGTTTTTGGTTTGATTAACGTATAACAAATACACCGATTTCCTTCTCAAAATGAAAACTGTATATAACTTAATATATCCTTTATTACTCAGCTTTCCAAAGATTTTTACATAGTAGCTTCCAGATTTAGGGATTTTTATGGAACATAACAAAGACAAAAGCCTGGATATATGGCTTTACTTTGCCATAAAGATATTAGAAAAACAATACTTACGTACTGTCACCAAGTTCATTTCATGACAGAGAAAACTTTCACCCCCTCTACCCTATGGCTTCACTAGCAAGTTTATAAAGGTAACTTATAGAAAGAAAAGCCCTATATTAACTTTATCAGTTCACTGTGGATCATGGAACTTCTTACTTAACACAGAAGTTCTGGGGATCATTCATTTGGGTATGGAATGGTCCCAGTTGATGGCTCCATGCATACCAATGAATTGCCATGATTAAAGTTGTTTGCACGAGTCTTAAAATTAATGTTACTGAGTCAGATGTAGAAGCTTGTGTATATGACCTGTAGATCATCAAAAAATACTGTAGAATTAACTATGAAAATCACTGGATGTTGACTTATACTTTCACAGACTTTTATGATGCAAATAAGAACAAGATATTGGACTTGTGCTTTAAGAAGAGAAATCAAATGTGTTGAATAGTTTGTTGTTCAGATCTATTCTAGTAAAGAAGGGTAGTTATGATAACTAGGAAACACTTGGGAAGGTCATCCTTGAGGACCACCCCCCCCCGCCTTCTAGTCAGTTATCAAGTACTTTTCCAGTAATTTACACAGCAATAAAAAATTTATCCAGCATCATTGGTGTTGGCAGAGCTACATAGGTTATCAGTTAGATGGAAAATTTTTCAAGTATTTATCACATATTTAGTCTTTGCAAGAATATACTGAAGATAGTGTAGTTATCAGTTACTGTGCTATGGTGCAATGTTGATAGAAGAAAAACAGAGTACTTTAAAATGGGCAAAAAAGACTTCAATGCCAGGATGAACTTCCAGCCCTGTCTAGGGGGATTTCTCTACATAAGGGCTTGAGTTTTTGTCTTTGACTAGACTGTCTTATAACTCTGTAGAACTAGAAGTTGTAAAAATTGAAACCAGTACAGATAATTCTTGTCCATAGAGATGCAAATTAATTATATCCTGGGGAATGCATTTGACCAGTGTTTGCACGTGCGATTCAGCATTCCTCTGCTACATTAAGTCTGTGGTCCTTTGGCTGCTCTTTTGAACTGGCTGTGGTATCTCTTTATGTTCCCTCAATTAATTAATTAATGACTTGAATGGAACTTTTCATACATATTTTATTTATACTGTAGGAGTCGTGATTTTACCTTTTTTGAAAAATCTGTTTATCTAGGGATGCCGTTAAGAGATTTTTAGTAATGCCTGAGTGTTTTTTCAGCGTTTACCTGACCCTCCACAGTGGCGCTCTTGCTAAGATCTTGAGTTTGTGTTTTGACCCATTTTTCAGACCCTTACTGTCAGGAAGCAGTGTTGTTGATGTTGAGGTGATACAGTTTAGTGAGAAAAAAGTTCATTTATGAATCAGATGGAGAAAAGATTGAATTCTCTTCATATATATATATATATATATATATATATATATATTTTTCCCCTTTTTTCTAATTCTGGGCCATTCATTCAGCTCCAGGGAGAGCAAAGCTTTTTCTTCTGTGTCAGACCAGGTGTTCGAAGTGCTCTCCATACAGGGCTAGCATTTGTAAGTACTCAGTAAATGAATGTTGCCTGCCCCACTTTTCTTTGTTTTTAAGGTGTCTGTCCCTAATCTCTTACTGTTTTTCACCCTTTGGTTTTAAAATATACTAACCTTTTATATCTACTTGGGAATAATTATGTTTTCTCTTGGTTGATATTAAATCTGTTTCCCCTGAGGTTTATACCAACAAGTGAGAGGTGTGTAGGTAGAGTTGGTTATGTGTGAAAGGTTGAGGATTCAGGAGAGTAAGATGAGGCAAGTGACAGGGAGGAAACAACCTACAGTGTTTGTTTTCTTTGTTTCTTTCTTTCTTTCTTTCTTCCTTCCTTTCTTTCTTTCTTTCTTTCTTTTTCCTTTAAAGATGTTTGGACAGAGTGTTCCCATGTCAGGTGAATGTCCCTGGATGATAGGGAGCCTCATGAAATGGTGACAGAGAATGGGGAGTCATAGTAACTTTTCCGGCTCTCAGGATGGACAGCCAGTGCTGCTCGAGGACTTCAGTACATTGCTTTTTAATTCAGAGGTTTGTCACAACTTCTTTTCTCTTCATTTCATTCATGGAAATTGATATGCCAGATATTACTCTGACCTCAGAAAAACCCTCATAAGGAAAATGAAAACAAAAATATAACATCCTTTTTTGCAAATACTTCAAGAATGATCTGTATAATTTAGAAGATCTGGGCCATTCTTCAAGCAGCTCACTCTAGTTTTCTGTGGCTGCTGTAATTAAAACAACATACATTAGGGGTTCCTGGGTGGCTCAGTTGGTTAAGCGTCTGCCTTCAGCTCAGGTCATGATCCCAGGGTCCTGGGATCCAGCCCCGCATAGGGCTCCCTGCTCAGTGGGGAGCCTGCTTCTCTCTCTGCCTGATGCTACCCCTGCTTCTGCACTCATGTTCTCTCTCTCTCAAATACATTTAAAAATAACACATTAATTACTCAATGGTTCCAGAGGTGAGAAGTCTGAAATGAGTCTCACCAAGATAAAATCAATGTGTTGGTGGGATTGCATGCTTTTCTGGAAGCTGTAGGGGAGAAGCTGTTGTCCAACCTTTTCTAGTGTCTGGAGGCTGATTGCCTTGGTTTCTGGCCTTTTTCCATCCTCACAGCCAGCAATGACTACCCCTTCTTTCTCACAGTGCTCTGACTCTCCTTCCCTGTTTAAGGACCACTGTAATGGCACCGGGTCCGCCTGGATCAATCCAGTGTATTCTCTTAGAGGTCAGCTGATTAGCAACCTCAATTCACCCTCTTACCATGTAATATAACACATTTATGGGTCCCGGGATTAGGATGTGGGCATCCTGGGGGCAAGCTGTCCTTCTGCCCTGTACGCCTCTCTGTCACACAAACATCTTTTTTCTGCCTTGATGGTTCTACAGTGTAGGAGAATGTCCCTTTATTGCACCTGCTTAAAAAAAATAAGTTAAACATTAAACCTTTAAGGGGGTGGTAGTGGTTAAGCTGGGGCAAAGGAGAACTCATTCATGGGACTTTAAAAATTATAATCCACTTGTATCTCCTCTGGCTGGTACCAGTGGATTGGGCTGTGAGGGAATCCCTTCTTGCTTTGAATTTTTCACCAGTCACATATCTTGCTTGCCTGTTTATAATCCAAGTGACTTTATATTTATGTCTTGAAAATTTCTAAGGAGCCCCCATTAGTGGTCCCTAATTGAGAAGGTCAGGGACTTTGGGTGACCTGACTCTCTTGTTTCTGGAAAGCCATAGATGCAAATGGAAGAGGAAACCAAGGAAAGCTGTGGGGGTGATGAGAACCCCCAGCACTGTTTGCCTCCTCTGCCGACTTGGAGACCTTGAAGTGGAGACCCGGGCGCAGGACAGGCACCTGAGCTGTGTGACAAGGTGTGAAAGTAAATCCAGTTTGGAAGGGCAGGATTTTTGACATTCTAATAAGTAACATTTATTTATTTATTTATTTATTTTTAAAGATTTTATTTATTTATTTGACAGACAAACATCACAAGTAGGCAGAGGCAAGCAGAGAGGAGGAAGCAGGCTTCCCACAGAGCAGAGAGCCCAATGCAAGGCTCGATCCCAGGACCCTGGGATCATGACCTGAGCCAAAGGTGCCCCTGAGAAGTTATGTTTAAATAAAAGAACCCTGTGACAGTAATCACCGTAGAGGGATAATTGTGGCTCGGGTTATTTAGCTGTTGTTGGGCCCCTCTCTCTGTCAGAGTGCAGAGAGGAAGAGAACTGCATAGAAAGTTTGTCTTGAGCGGTCAAAGTGTGTGTCGCAAGAGTGAAATATCTTTCCCACAGCCCCTCCGTCAAGGTAGTCCCTGTGTTTTCCCTGCGGTTCTACCGGGGGTTGTGGGGGGACCCGAGGACAGAGCAGGACTGACCTCTCCCTCACCTCACCCTAGCACAAGATCACCCTTCTAGAGAGTTGGTTTATAATTGTATCAACTGTTCCGTGAAAGGGGACTTTTCCCCCCATCCTCCCTGTAACTTCCGGCACCCAAAACTGGTTTGTAAACATCTGTTGATTCTATGGGCTGTTTCTTAATGCAAGTCATGGCATAAGTTTTTCCTTCTCCAGGGTTTTCATGTCTTGGCTGTGCCTCAAAGCTTGAGGTAAGCGAATTTTGGATGCAGGGCCTCTGATGAGGGCTTGTCATTTTGCTACACTATTATGTTCTGCATGTTCTAAGCCTTTTAAAATAGCTGAATGTTTTCAATAAGTGAATGAGCCACCGCTGTTGGGACTTGCATTTTTCTCCCCCAAACGTCGAAGTACTGATTGAATCTTGTCCATGCAAAGCATCCAGACCTTTTTAATGTACTGCGCTAGACAGATTGCTTGTAAGAAATGTAGTCAGGTAAAAGGATTAGTTTTAATTATGTGGAGAGCTAGTGTGATCATGAAGCAGCCGCACCCCTCCCCCTCCCAATTAGGTGCTTTTCTGTGACACCAGCCTTAAGACTTGCCCTGAAAGGTGGGTTAAAAGAGCAGTCACTTAAAAGTTCTTTCCTTGGCTTTTGTGAGATGTTTCTCGTTACCTGGAAGATAACGCAGGCAAGTTCATGCTGCCTTTTCACGATGACACTCCCCTTTTCCTTCTCTCTTACCCTTCCAATTCTTGATTCTTCTGTCAGCCTGTTTTCAGAGTGGTCTTCTCACGGGAGGCACAGATGGGATCTGTGCAGTAACAGACAGAGAGAGGAGGAGGACTTCGTCCCCTAAAGCAGGAATCCGCTCAGGACCTGGGAGTGGCCCCTTCCACTCTTGGTTTCTGGTCTGCGTGCTGGTCTCTGGGGGTCACGGACCACATTCAGGTCTTTGAAAGTGGGATGGGGTTAGACCCAGACTTGATCTTTTCCAATTTCATGCTTGCTTTCTTTCCATTTTCTATCATTAAAAAGACTGTACATGAACATTTTAAAGAGCTTGTATGTTGCAGAGCTGGGCCAGCAAGTGTGTGCTAATCGACTACTTTATTATTTCTTTTAGCTGTTGATCTATATTCAAAGTAGAATTTCCCATGATGTCACGAGAATGTTTAATTGCTTTTTCTTTAGGGTCCAAGCTATATAATTTTAACAGTTGAGGCTCGTTTACCTGATTAGGGGGTGCAGGCCTGAGAAAGAAATCTGGTCTGAGAGATTTTAACCTTTGATCTGAGTCCTGCTTGACTTTTTATTGCCAAAGAGTCCTTTTGAAAAAGTGATGAAAATGTCCCCGTATTCTTAATTATTCAAATTTAAATTTTAAATGGCTAAAGTGACTTTAAGTAGAATAGTGATGAGTTCAGTCAAAATAAGGTTCCTTTAGATACCTACTTGACCTAAAGTTTCATCTTGGACCAGCCAAAATGATCTATAAATTTTAACTTCAGCAAGTAATTTGTGTTCCACATGCTGACTCTCTTGGGCCATTCTAGAGAGCTGCATAGTCAATCTGTTAAATTTTGAAATGAACTCTGCTTTTTTTTTTTCAAGTAAAAGCTATTAGATCACATAAAAGTGAAAAGTATTCTGTGACCTAAAATTTCATGGTTATGACCCATAAAGAAAAATGTAACATGTAGCTGGTGGGGATATGGAAGAGAGGAGCATTACAATGAGAACACTGTGGTCCCAGTGGGTTTATTGGGCTTTGCCTCACAGGTATACAGAGTTTTGTTCTTGCTGTTGAAAGGTGTTCAAACAATTTGGACTATGCTAATAAACTTCAGTCTAATGTGTTTGAGGTAAAAAATAAAGAATAAAACAGAAAGCCAATAATACCGCCAATATTAAAGGAAGTACAAAATTTACCAGTCACAAAGAGGTAAAACCAACACATCTGTTTCCTGCAAATGTTAGCCTACCACTGGAGCCAGGTGTCTCTACTACTCAAGAATCAATACAGTATATTTACTGGTGTCTTCTTTGGAGCTTAAAATTTTTGCCCTTTGCTGTAAAATTCACATGAATGAAAGTATATTAGGACTGTTGGTTTTGATTTTCTTTTTTCCTCCAATCCTCATTCCAAGGGGGCTTATTTGGGTAACTGGTAACTCTAACATAAATAAATGTTTGTTCACATTTATAAGAGTTCTATTTCAGTTGGATATACTTAAATCTCATAATTCAGTATATCTCACAACAGCTGTTGCATAATTCCATTTTTTAAAAAAGAATTTTATTTATTTATTTGACAGAGATCACAAGCAGGCAGAGGCAGGCAGAGAGAGAGGGGGAAGCAGGTTCCCTACTGAGTAGAGAGCCCGATGTGGGGTTTGATCCCAGGACCCTGAGATCATGACCCCAGCCGAAGGCAGAGGTCTTAACCCACTGAGACACCCAGGTGCCCCTACTTTCATGTTTAAATAAGGAATGATGGAGAGAACATGAACTTATAATACCAAAGTGAACGTATACCAGTAATACCATATACCAATTATTATGGTATACCAATACCATAATACCAATGAACGTAAAATACCAAAATTTTGAGTAACAACCAGAATCTTGTGCTTTCTAGTCTATCCATACCAAGAAAAGAAATTTTAGTAATTGTGTAAAATAAGCTTGAGGTAGTACAACAGTAATTGTCTTAGTACAGGCTACTATACCAACGTACCATAGAATGAGTGCCTTACACAACAGACTTTTTTTTTTTTTTAAAATAGTTCAAGAGCCTCCAGAGTCCAGGTGAAAGAGCTGGCAGAGCCAGTGTCTGATAAGGACCTGCTTCCTGAGGTTCATAGACAGCCCACACTTTTTGCTGCATTTTCACATGATGGGAGGGATAGAACTGTTCTCTGGCATCTCTTAAGGGCACTAATCCCCCTCATGAAGGCTCCACCCTTAAGACCTGATGACCTCCCAAAGGCCCTACTTCCTAATACTGTCCTATGGAGGGAGAGGTTATCATTTCAAATAATGAATTTGAATGGGGAGATATAAACATTTAGCCCACAACGTAGTAATTAGCACTTACTGCTTCATTGCCCATGTAATATTCTGAGCACTTTGTATTAGAACAAACTTGACAAAAACTATATAATTATCCCCATTATTGAGATAAGAAAACAGTCCTGGAGAGGTTAAAGGATTAGCAAAGGTGGCTCAGCTAGTAAACAGTGTAGCTGGCTGAGTCAGACCCAGAAGTCGGATGCTCCAGTTTGAGCTCTCAACTTCTAAGTAATAGAAGAAGCTGCAGTCCTATTCCCCGTTTCCCTCCAAGCATGTCTGCAATCTTCTTGATTAATATGCTTTCGTATTTTGAGGGTTCAGTAATTTCATCTATGAAATGACAACCTTGTACTCTATAAGGTCTTTTCTAGCTCTAAAATCTAAATTCTGTGTTGTTGAAAATCAACCATGTATTAGCCAGTTGGGGACTGGTTAAATCCATTTTGGGATGATCATACAGTGAAACTGTGTGCTGACATTAACAGGAATCAACAGAGGATTGTCTATGAGAAGTCAGAGAAACAATGAATTATTGATACAACTATAAATACAGTGATCCTGTTTTTGCGTTAAAAGAAAAAATGGTGTACAGACAGTAGTAAATATGCATAAAAAAGTTGAAGAACCAAACACCCATAATCTTTGAGGGGGTTAGAGTACAGAGGGACTTTTACTTTTCTCCCTTATACATTTGATTGATCCAATTATTTTTTACAAGTACTTTAAATGTCAGAAAAAATAGAAAAAAGTCAAATATACATCTGTGTGTGCCTATAACTGGTCTAGACATAACAGAAGTTTTCCTGAAACATGAGGGGTTGGGCCAACCTTTAGATTAATGGAGACAGCAAATTATTTCCTTCTCTAGCCTGTGGAAGAATTTTATGGCCTCCCATTTGTTTTTGTAGCTATTTAAATCATCCTCTTTTGTATCGTGGTAAAATCCTCTTTGCAGGATTCCTTATGAATAAAAATTTCAAGGTAAGGGTTGGATTCATTTTATTCCACATTTTTATTGATTGTCTGAACACAAAATTTTACTTTCTCTTTGTTGAAAGTAACCCCCTCGAGTCTTGTTGCCTCGGTGTATATTGACCACAGGTTGCTTGATTTTGAGAGGGACACCCCAATTACAGGGATGGGGTGGTTCTGACTCAAAACTCCTGGTTCCAGAAGCTTTCAATCATCTTTATCCTTTTCCTTATATAAATCAAATGATTCAGACAATTGTTTTCATTCTTACCCAAAGAGCAGTTAGTATGTAAGTGTTCATATCTCATTTAAATTATTGTTCTTAAAATATACTTTAAAGTGAACTCCCCTGCATCTGTTATTCTTACAAGATAATTTTCAAAGTCTGAGACAAGGAATACCTTTTTTGGATCTTTCTGAGCTTGCAAGTAAATTACCAATTAGAATATGGGTAGTGAATAGAGAATCTACCTCAAAAAGTGAGACTAAAACCTTGATATTTTCTGTTAATCCAATGTAATCTTGATTCTAGGCTATTTTAGTGGAGCTATTCAATTTGCTTGAGTTTAATCATGATTAATAGAATATCCATTGATACATTTCACAAACACCCTGTCAGACATAATGATGCAAAGTTGAATAAATGATTGCGTTAAACCATACATCTGATGGGAGAGATAGACATTCAGTCATATGTTGACTCTAATGCAATGGAGTAAGTAGATGATGAGCAACATGAAATCATGAGTATAGAGAGTGTAGTGTGAGCCTAGAGCAGGGAGGAGGAGTTAGGAGGGGTTAGTGGGCCATGAGAAATGAGAACAGTAATGTCTCTTGGACAAAAGGGATGTGGATTTACTTTCTGACTAATAATCATCCCTAGTGTCTGGGAAGTCTGCATATCGTTTCCATCTCCTATAGAAATGGGACACCCTCCTGTGTGGGACAGCCCACTCCAGGCCAGCCCTTTCTTTGGGAATCCAAATAGCATGCCTAGAGGTCCCCTTGGTAAGTGTGTACGGCTGAAAGTAAAACTCTTCCATAGTAGGAGTTAGATAACAGAGGATTCATTTTTTGTGTATGATGTATCAGGTATGTTGAAGTAGATTCCTTGCAGGCTTTGACCTTCGAGACTGTGTTTAACCTATAAATAACAGTACTTAATACTATGTAAAGTCATTGTATCTTCAATCACCCAATCCTTCTCTTCACTGAAGTAGCGCATATCGCTAGATATGAAAAGGTAGATAATGCTTTTTTTCTTCCCCCTCCCATTGCCAGGTCAAAGATTTTTGTTAGAGTGAGACTAGAGAGAGATATTTCATTTTAGGTGGCTGGAAAGTACATCCAGCTGAAAACCATCAACCATTTAGACTACATGCTTCATTTGAGTTGTGTTTCTGGATTCAAGTCAAGTATGACAACTGAGAGTTTCATAACTTTTCTAACTTGCTTCAAAAATGTTTTGGGGCCAAAATAATTATGAGGTCTTTTCTGTCCTCTCCTGGTGAGGCCTTCTGAAGGTTATCAAGGTCACGACTATATTGCTGGGTCTCAGTGAGCCATCAGGAGTCTTAGGCTTACATCATCTCCTATCCTTGCTTATGTTCTCCTAGTCTTGACCTGTCATTTCTTGTTCAAGACAAACATCTCGTTGGGTCCACGTCTCAACAAAGAGAAACTAATAATGTGTTACCTATTTTGTCTGCCTTAGCAATGCTCAGGTTCTTTCATTGGAGTTACAATTTATAGACAATGGAGAGTAAGTTAGGATGGGGAAATACACTGTGGAAGGTTGAGTGGACAAGGAACAACAATGGAAAGTAATAGTGGGAATAATTCCAGTGAGGGACATTCACAGTCAGGATTCTACAGTGTTCACGGCCATTATCTCCCAGTGAACACTCAAATCCAGATGGTACTTTCTGTTTGGTGCTTTATTTGTGGTAGTATCATCAATTAGATCTCACCAACCATATCTCAAGCTGATTTTATAACCATAAATCTGAGCAACTATTAATAGAGCGATATGCGCTACTTCAGTGAATCAACAAGTTGATTCAGCAGCTGTGATGTGCTAGACACAGTACATATTTTGAAGTAGTTACAGTTCTTTCAATAAACAATGAAGGCGCTATTATAAAACAGTAGGGATAGAACATACGTATATTGAAGAAATATTTAAGAGGTAGAATCAACACAAGTGGGAGCCTTCATGAATTGTGAACAGTGTGAAAGAGAAAGGAGTAAGGATGTTTAAGTGGTTTCTAGCTTTAGATGGTGGGTTGGATGGTGCCCTACTAAAGTAGGACATACAGGAAGGAGGAACAAATGGGTGGGAGGATTAATGATGAATTTGAGTTTTTGAGTACCTAAGGGATAACTAGATACAGATGTCTAACAGGAAACAAAAACACTGGCTTGACTCTGCAGAAAAAGATTGAAGTCTATAGATAGAGTCTAGAAGTCCTCAATATAGTCGAAGCAATAATAATTGAGGGGAATGGCCCAGGTAAAACACCTCAAGTGAAAAAGAGCATATTTGGACTTAAATATACACCATGGATTTCCATTTCTACTATTGCCCTAAGATTATCAAGATCACCAACATCCTGCATATTCCCAAATATAATGGTCGTGTGATCTGATCTTAAGTTACTATTTAGAAACATTTATCTTAGTTGATCACCTTCTCCTTCCTCTTGTTAAAGCACTTACTTTCCTTGACTTTTATGACCCTGTTTTCTAGTTGCTTCGCACTCCCTCCACATACCAGACTGCTTGGTTTCCCCTCTTGTGGCCAACTTACGGAGGTTGGACAGCTCCAGGAGTCTGCCTAAGCCTTCCCCATCTTTGACATTTTCATGATATTAGTGTTGTAGTTCTAGAGTAGGACAAAACTTCCTAAGATAAAGGTGTAAGATATAACAAAACCAAGAAGATGTGATTGTAAGAGGATATATGTTTTATGTTCAAGGAAAAGATGTATAGAGTACAAAACTCCATTGACCTCAATCTAATGAGAGGTTAGGAAATAATCCAGTATGCTTGTAAGGGATCTTTGGAAACCATTCAACAAATCAGTTTAAAAATATTTATTGTTTGGGGAGGAACACCTGGGTGGCTTCGTTGGTTGAGACTCCCACTCTTGGTTTCGGCTCAGGTATGATGTTAGGGTCATGAGATTGAGCCCTGTGTTGAGCTCTGCGTTCAGCTCAGAGTATGTTTGGGTTTCTCTTTCCCTCTCCCTCTGTTTCTTCCCACCACTCAGGCATGCACTCTCTCTCAATATAGCACCCTGCAATATTGGCCTTAATGTGTCCTTAGAGCTAGATAGGAAGACATTAAAATGCAAAGAAATGCAACTCTAGTGAACTAATGAAATAATTTAGGTACAGGAGGAATGTTGCTGATGCAGATCTCAGGGAAGAATTGTGTGATATCAGCTTGACTCTGGGGTTCTTGCTCCTTAACAAAACCATTTTTAGGGCCTGGCATTTGCATTATAGGGACTTGGAAAAGAATTCTATACATGACTGATATTTCGTGGAAGAATCCAAATCATGACGTGCTGTCAGAACTTTAGAATTAGGTAAAGTAAAGTGAAGTAAATCAAATCAAACTTTAATTACTGGTATTTTCGTGGTAGGTTTGAAATAACATTTTAATTTTTGTAATTAAAAGATTTTTCCTATAATCATGATTTAATTGTGATTCTGATTAAAGGTATCAAATTGAGTAATTTAGACTTGTGATTTTGGCATGTTTTTGTATTCAGAATTGAAATGTTTGAGGACTTAAGGTCTACCAAGCTTTATGTTTGATTTATTGGTGTTACAAAGAATTTAGTACTTGGAAACAATTGTGTTAAGCAATTGAAGGGCTTTAAAAAGAAAAGTAACTATATTAAATTTACAAATACAAGTTAAAATTAAAGGGAATTTAATGAATTAAGTTTGTTAATGAGACCAAGTGTTAAAGTACAGTAATGGGATTTATAAGACAAAAGCATAAGGAACAGTGAAGTTTTTACATTTTGGCTTTAGTAATTTCAACATCACTTTGCAAAAGGAGTCATTTCCTACAAGAATACCATGAAAACTCACACTCCCCTCAGTATATACAGACTCTGTAGGTGACCTTATCCATGGCTTAAAAACTACCCAGATTTTTATTAACACTGACCCCTCTTCAGAACCTCAAACTAGTAGGCATCTCAAAGGTAACTAAAGCCAAATTCTTCCATTTCTTTCCCATCCAGTACCCCCAAACCTTAATTCCTTAGTTGTTAAAGCCAAAAAATCTTGGTGTCATTCTTGATTTCATTTGCTAAAAAGTTGCTGTCAGGGTCCTGGAATGGAAAAAAAATGGTTTATTCAAATTGGGTTATTTGAGGAGCTCTAACTAACGAGAATATACAAAGGTGTGGACAGTGTATGAAGAAACCCATCCGTAGTCCCACAGGAGCAAAGTAAGGGAAGCTTATGGGAATCCGGAGGCAGAGAGGGCTGAGTGGAGGGACTGGCTGACTGAAGCTGTGGGTCTCACCCTCAGGATGCAACCAGCCCCCACTGGCCTGGCGTGGAGGGAGCTGAGGGAATGAACATCCAATTTCATTCTTTCTCCCTTCTCTTACTGATGCCTCCACTCTGTGCAGTCTGACTGGAAGCCAGGGCTGGGGTGCTCAGCTGTGCAGTCCGTTTGGTCAGCCTGCGGGCCCAGGGAGCGTGACGGAGAGGGTGGAGGCAGGCCAGGGATGCACACACAGAAGGCACCAAGCACAGAGGCTAGTAAGGACTGAACTCTACTTTTCTTCGTGATTTATGACCCTCTATTTTTTTTTTTAAATAAGATTTTTTATGTATTTATTTGATAGAGATCACAAGCAGGCAGAGAGGCAGGAAGAGAGAGAGAGAGGAGGAAGCAGGCTCCCCGCTAAGCCTGGAGCCTGATGCGGGACTTGATCCCAGGACCCTGAGATTATGACCTGAGCCGAAGGCAGAGGCTTTAACCCACTGAGCCACCCAGGCATCCCATTTTTTTAACTACCCCCCACCAAGTATCATTACCCCCACCACACCTTAGGGTACCACTGTTTCCTGAAATACTCATCTAGTCCAGCAGAGGTCTAGAAGGGTAGCCAGACATTTTGTTCACTAATATGCTTTTTATAGCAAGGTAACTTGAATGTTAAGTTGTTAGAAATCATCTTAAACCCAAATGAACATATGTAAAGTGTAATTATTAGCCATTGACATTTTAGTATTGTGTGCTTTGTTTTCTGAATCTTCAGCCTTTTTGAAATCTTGTTAATTGTTGTAGTAAAATAAATATTGAGTCTTTTAATGAAAGTGTAGGCAATTCTCAAGCAGAGATCGAGGAGAGTATGAGAAGTGGAGGTTCCAACTGCCACAGAAGCATGTCCTGTATGAAGTCAAGTTACTTACCCTTTTGGCTCCTCTTGTCTTCCCATCCTTGGTCTGTGAACATTTGAAATCCCTACTTTAACCTGAATTGAAGGGGATTTAGAGTGTATCTTTTGCTACTATTTGATTCGATTTTATTGGATCTCTTTTTATTACCTCATTCACTTCTCATTTCTTTCAAAGAAGGGCTAGATATGGCTTACAATAAAAAAAACTAAGAAAACATATAAAATACATGATTTACCATTCTGTTATGTAGCATTTCAAAAATCCCATGGCTTAAGATTTCTTATCTTCTGTACTTTTTGGAGGGTGAATAGAAAGGTACAGATTTTAGGAAATTATAAATTACAGCAAATTAATAGGATTGCAGAGAGCTGTGGTGTTGTGTATACTTGATTTGGGAGTCTTCCTAGTTAAGAAAATCTCAGGGCAATTTTGTATTCCCTACCATATCTGCCTGTCACCAGATTACGCGACAGTGAGGTCTTACTTTAGTATATACAGACTTAGATAAGACTGAAATTCTTAGTTTCAGAGTTTGACGTAGCAGCGAACACTTGCATTTTTCTGGTGATGTCTTCCTCCCCTTGTGATTCCCAGATGAGCCCTGATCCTCTCAGATACATTCTAATGTACTCTTTCGCTGATGAATATTTTATCTCTGCCAACACTGTCTCTAATTTGTCCATGAACAATTCCCTTGAGGACCTTTGTATCCACTATTATTGTAATTATGAAATCGATTCTAACACTCGATCTGAAGAGCCGTGAATATAGCCTCTCCTGCTTATGGAGAGCCAGGGGAACTACAGAGTCCATTCAGGTGGAGTCATAATTCCTCACACAGATGCCATAAATTACTTCCACAGATTGACCAAATGAGACAAAATGTGTTAAAAACAAAAAACAAAACCAAAAACACATTTTATCAAATGCTTTTCCTTCCAACCTCCTTCTCCATATTGTTGGTTGTTCTTTAACATGCCTGTTTACTGCAGGCATTCAGATTTTATCCTTTTGGGAAAGCTGAATTTGTCAGCCAAAGACCATGGTTTTTAAGATTTTTAATTTTTTTTTTTTTTTTGCAAACCATAAATATGATTGCTCATTTTGTGTGTGTGTGTGTTCCAGATGAGTAGTTTTTTGTTGTAACAGTTGCTTCACGATTATGCTATGATTTGCAAGCCAGAAAAGGGAGACTGGAAGGATTATACATTAGACAAATATGTTGAACACCAGAATGATCTATTAAAGAACAAAAACAAAAAACGGCCCAGTCACACATCCTTAGGGGATTTGTGTTTCTAGTGACAAGCTATAGCACGGACAACTCCCTGATTAAATTTTTGTTTTTAACTAACAAAAGTTACGTGCAGCACACATCTCCAAGTCTGCCCTGTCCTATTTTCCACCAAGAGACTAAAGTGAAAGGGAAGTGAGAATATGCGAGTGTGGACATCAGAGGTGCCAGGCGTTAGCCTTCTGTACGTACCCAGCCAGCCCCCACCGTTGTATATGTAAGAACAGAGCGGTAAGACGATGGAGAGAGAGCAGAGAATGTGTGTAGGCTTAGGAGAGCTGTGAGTGCATACACGGGACATTAAGAGGGCAGATGTGTTCACGCAGGAAAATCCCAGCCAGATTTTCTCTTAGCTTCCATCCTGCCCTCTGCCTTGAGTCAGCTGGACTCTTCTTGGCCATTCCTAAGAGTCTGGCATATTCTTTCAGATTAAATCCGTGGAATTGGAAGATCAACAAATGCTGTTGTATTTTATGTTCTTTAAATGGTAATAATAGAAAAAGTCTGCTGTCTGTTGGGCCAAAGGACAAAATGTGTAGTTGGTATTGTTTTTGGCTGCCCTACAAATGAGTGCTCTATTTGTAGTCCCGCAGGAGCTTGGCGTCAGGGCTCCCTCCTTTTGTTGCTGGAGGTAGGGGACAGCCATTTTTGTTCTCTGCTCCCTGGCAGCCAGGACCCCAGCATGAAGCCAGGGTTCATCCATTTGGATGGTCCATCCCGATGCCCACTGGCACCTGGCTGGTGCAGTCAGAGGTCATCCTTACACCGCGGTGGACTTGGGTGCAGAGTGCCAACTAGTTAGTACAAATGGCGACTCCTAAACTAGTGCCATGTCACCATGGGCTGCCGTGGTTCTGGCTGTTCTTGAGCTTCTCATCCGTTCTGGGGATTATCCCTGTACGCTGACATTTACAACCAAACTCCTGTCTGGTATAAAAGAAAAAGGACACTCCTTTGAAAAAACCACTTAGGATGTTCAATTATCATATTTTCTTGGTAGCTTGAGAACTCCTTTGATGGGAGTTGGTGCTTATTTAACTCTCCCCCCCGCCACAAAAAAAAGAAAAGAAAAGTTGATCAGGTTGGATTATAGTAAGACCCCAGAAAAATAGGTCAGGACCACAGATCCCTCTGATAGCTTTGCCAGCCCGTTAAATGGAACCTGTATTGTTTATATAATTTATAGGGGGACATAATTTAAGGCATTTGTGCTGTATTCCAGGGAATTAAATAGAGCAAATAATGAAAATGTTTTTAATATAAAGTCCACGTGCTACTTTGAATATTCTGAGGGAACAGAAGATTGTTTTTGTTGGTATTTCATTTTTGATCAGTGAGGTGTGTGGTTGCTGACAGAAGCCTCGTGATACCTCCGATGACCTCAGGTGGTGAGCCTCTGTGAAGTTCGACAGTGGCCGGAAAGTGCCTCTTTAATGAGACACACCTTTAAATAACTCTCTCCGATTAATTCCAGCTTCAAAAGTGAGAAGATGGCTTGAACTACCACTGCTGCCAGCTCAGCTGCGGCTCTGAACTATCCAGCTGTGCCCTCCCCTCCTCCCTCCTCACCAGTGCAGACTCCGCAGTCAGAATCTGTCTGACACGTGGGATGATGTGTGAGGCGAGATCACGTCTCGTTCACTGTATTGGTTCTTCAGCGCTAGACTGTAGTGAACATTCATCTTTGTCAGCAGTTAACAGCAACGAGATTGGGGGATACACACGGGTTACAGAACCTTTACTCCCTATTACGCCTTTGTCTAGGTCCACATCCACATAGGAGATTCACATGCAGAGAGTTGGGTTAGCTGTTAAGATATACCAGTGAAGTTTAAAAGCTGTTTCATAGGAGTTTTCTCCTCTCAGGTGAAAAAAAAAATCCAGTGATGGTCCCACTATACATCATGTCGTGCTCCCTTTTAATGGCTGTTATAGCAAACCAAAGGACTGTCTACATGTCCTTAGTGACCACTGGCATTTGGTATATCATATATATATATATATATACACACACACACACACACACACACACACATAGAAAAATCATAACTTTGACCAAATGGATAATAAATCCAAACCCTGAATTAATTCCTTAATTATCTACCCTGAGAAGAATGCCGATTGGTCAGAAAAATCTGTTCCCTTTAGGAAAACAGCCCTAGGTGAGAAATCTCGTAAGTCATCATGGTAATAACACTAATGGAGCACTATTGAGAGCATTTGTACCTTGTACCACGTTGGCTGTGTGCACCAATCTGTGAGATGATCCTGTTTCTGAATTAGGAAACAGGTATCGGTGAAATAACTTCTCCAGATCCCAGTGCGACTCTGTTTTGGGCTTGTCTGACCATGCACTTAATAAAGCCGTGTACTTAATTAACCCTTGGGGAGCTTATCAGCCAAGTGGTGGATGCTGTGTCAGCCACTGAAGTTCCAAAGTTGAATTAGAAGTGGTGCCTACATTCAGGGCTCCAAATCTGGTCGGGTGGTGGGGGGGAGTATGGACTGGAAATGAACTTCACAAAATGAGAAGTGGTGGGACGGTGGAATAGAAAAGGTGCTAAGGGAGTTAAAGAAGATCATCTAAATCAGACCGTGGGCACAGAAGTCTTTCTGGGGGAAAAAAAGATCATGGAACTGAGTTTCGAAGGGTGACTAGGAGCCAGCTAGAGGAAGACCATGAGCATGATGTATGGGCAGAGGGCCAGGTCCTTGCACTTGGAGCATGAAAGAGACTGGAACAGGACCTGTGCACATATGGCTGCCATGGGGGTCATGAATATGGTGGAAAGTCATCTCCTATATATCATAAACTGAAAATACAATTTTAAATTTCGTGTCTTGAGCCCTGGTTTGAGTGCTTTACAGACATTACAACCATTATCTCATAGGATCCCTCGAGCAGCTGTTGGAGACCACAAATAAAGGTGAAGTCCAGATCATAAGGAGCCTCTCTGCTTAGATAAGGAGCTTGGACTTTATTCTGACAGTTCTAGATGGTCATGGAAAGATTTGAAATCTTGGGAATGACTTGATGTGTTTAAGAGGTCATGGTTAGCATTTTGGAGACTGTATCAGAGTCTGGTAAACCTGAGGTAAGGAGACCAGTTGTGAGAACAGACTGTTGTTATCTAGAAGATAGTGGAGATGTTTTGGACAAAGGCTTTAGGGCTGAGAAGAGCCCGGGGGATCTGAGAGACCGAGTGGGACAGAATTGGTGACTGATGGAATATGTAGGCCTCAGGTCCATCTTCGTGGAGCCCAAGATTGTTAAGTGAAAGAATGCTCTGTTTTTTCCTGAAATCTGGGGGTAGGATTTCCACTGTTAGGGGCTACCAGAAAGCCAACATGAGTTTGGTTTGTTTTGCTGTCTTCCGTTACAGTGCTCCCCAGCTCCAAAGCACCAAGAGCAGAGAGCATTTGCTTTGTTAGGATCTCTTCTAGGATTTTTTAGAGGATACTTAAATCCACCTGAAGGTCTACTTAGGGAGCCTAGCTCTTTTTAAATGTCTCCACTCCCTCACTCTTCCTAAGTATACAAAGTATAAGAAGATGCCTTTGGTAATGAATATTAAAACTGTTTATATATTTTTATCCCCCACTTCCCATTGTGAAATGTTGTGTTCAGATAGTGACCAAAAATGAGGTTTGATACTAAATGCATTAATCATTCATCTTTAGCTAAATTTGTATTTCTTGGCTCTTTAGGGGAAAAAAAAATACATGGTCTGAAATTGACTCAGGTGAAGCCCTACTTTGAGTACGTGTGTGAATATGCACATGAAGCTTGAATCTTATTATCCACAGTCATGCTGGGAATTTTCTGCTGATTTTATTGGATAATTCTGTTATTTTAAATATCGATAGAAATATTTCATCTAGCCATTATAAGAGAAGCATTACATAGTAAAAATAAGAGCTTTATCTTCCACTTAGCTGCCTTTTTGAGTTTTAGTTTAAAAAAAAAAAAATTTCAACCCCCTTGATCGGTTTTCAGTGTGAGAAGTCCTGAAATTGTGGAGAGCTAGGAATATAGGAATGTCTTGAATTAGAGTCTCTTTGAATCTGATTATCAGATGAAGGCCCTAACTTTTAAAACCGCACTTTTGGTTCATCGTGAGATGCTCGTACCAGGGCTGGTGAATGCCGCCCATCAGGGATGACCGATGCACAGGCTGGGAGCCACGTGGGTCCCTGGTCTAGCTCAGCGCAGCGGCACTCTCTTCCATTCAGGGTCTCAGATTGTCTGCTCCTCTGCAAAGCCGGGAGGCCAGTGTCTATAGCTGCTAAGCATGAAATCCCCTGCTTCTGTTTGTTTCTTTTGTTGCCACGAGTTAATAGGGACAGAGACAGGAGACAGCCCAGAACAAAGCAGAAATAATGGAGTATTTCACCCCAAAAAGGAATGTGGATTGAGAAATACAAAGGGTAAGGCAAAGACAGACTTAGTGTCCCAAGGCAGTGTGATGTATTGGCCAGAAGCCTCAGCCCTGGGACAATTCCGGGCCAAAGCCTTCATCAGTGAGCTTGGAGCAGCCCACATGGCCGAAAGGTTTGACCCATCTTCTGTAAAAACAATTTATTGTTTTTCCCAGTAGGGTCTTAAAGGGCCGCAGGATTTTTCACCTTGAAAAGTGGATTGCTCTGGTGACATGAGGAAGAGTCTTCTGTTGGGATCTGCCTGGTGGCCAGGGGCCTCGTCATGGTCTGCGCTGACTCCTTGCTCCTTCCTTCTGTTGCTATAGGTGCCACTTGAATGTCCCTTCTCTTCGCTTCTTTGCAAGATCCACTGGTTTATTCCAAGACATTGGGGCAGATTTGAAATTCATTTTCTTGAAGGTGGAAGGAAAGAATTAGCTGAGAGATGGCATGTTTATCATACATTGTCTCCTTCCTGTGTATTTCCGCACATCTCGGTTTATTCATGTATTTTCTCCATATGCTCCCCCAGTACAGTTTATTTGGGTTAGTATTTGCTGATGTATTTACTTTACTGGGGGTTAATTTACATATACCTGTATTTTAAGGGAAAAAATTGAGGACTGTTTAGAGCTTTTTCTCCCCCTTGCTACCGTGCTTAGAATCAGAAATCTCTGCAGCCTGCGTGGGCTTCTCTTAATAGACAAGCTTTGTCCTTGCCAGAGGACAAAAAATGGTTAAGTGAAAGCAGCAGACAGCAGGGCAGAGAAGCCAGCAGCTCTTCAGCCGCCCCCACCCCTTTTTCTCAGCCTATCCCCTCGCCTCCTTCCCTGCTCCCTAACTCAGCCCGGCAGGAAGCAGTTCCTCCAGCTCTACTGGGAGGAAGATGTGGGTCCTTGAGCCATAAACTTAACAGTGCAGGGAAGGAAGCAGTGTCAACGCTTCCTTCTCCTGCCAAGTGTCTGTTCTCTCATGTAGGCAGACTTCCTTAACGTGCTCTCATTGCCTCAAAACCATGGAAACACCCGTGTTCTGGGGCTCTGACCCTGGAGTCTGGCCTCGGTGGCACCAAGGCCGAGAGGACGTGAGTAGGTAGGTGCTCTAGAGCCAAGCAGCCCTGGTTGGAGCTCCACTCTGTCACTTCTGAGTCTGTCACATTGTTGTGTGTCTGTGTTCCCTCTATACTAGGTGCTGGTCATGTCTCCTCTGCATGGCACCCCCTCAGACTTTAGTGGCTTCCGGTCCTGGTTCCACTGAGGGCAAGTCATTTGCCACCTCTGGGCCTCGGTTTCCTTATCTGAAAATGGGAAGCACATAGTGCCCTTCTCAATGGGTTGTTCAAGGAGTAAGTGAATTAGTACATGCGTCACTTCTATTGGGTGCTGAGTAGTATTAGCGACATTTGGCCTTGTTTTTAAGTTTTGGGGGTACCTGTCCTTCCTCGTGTCTTTTCCAGAAGTTTAAGTAGCTTTATAAACCTTATGACCCATTTTGGTTGTAGCTTCCAAAGACAGACCCACATTTGACTATTATGGACTTAGAAAATATTTTATTTTAAATCCTACAATTTTAGATATTTAGATACTAAGTATTTTATTAATTGGACTTTTATTTTTATTTATTAAATGGTTACTGTTAGAAAATACTTCTAGAAGTTGACTTCCTTTTAAAAGCTGCTTCCATCGTGAGAGTGAGCATCAGAATGTACAGGTGACTTTTTGGTTTTAAAACCAGTCTAAGAAATAAATTTACTTTAGGTTACAGGCAAATTGTCTCTTGGTTTTAGATTCCAGCTAATTGGTGTTGCGTGCATCTGGCAAGTATTTATGGAGTACCGTGGCAGGCCCCGTCCTGGGACTCTACCGAAAGGCTTGGTTATTTGCTATTGGAAATCTCTGGTTTTGAGTTAGTGAGACCCGTATTTAAATACGGAGGAGATAGTGTGGAGTTCAGGCAGTGACTGTGTGGCCCTGGGGAACTCCCAGAGCTGCTGAAGAACATTTTCCAGCAACTATACAGAGCTTCAATCAAATTGAAATCACGCTTAGAATAAAATCATGTATTCATGATGAAAAACAGAACATCGATTGAAACAAATGCCATGTTCCCAAAGGCTAGGGATTCAGGGACATGGGATGGTAGGAAATCCCGGCAATGCAGGGCCATGGCGGGAGGGGGAGGATTTTGAGGCAGACCTGATCCAGAGTCGAGAAGTGGTAAGACGGGTCTGCTTCTCCGCTTTGCTGCCTGGCCAACCTTGGTAACTGTAAAATCAGACTTTATGAATCCAGGATGAATAGGTCTTTGGGTTGATGCATGTAATTCTGTCATCTACTAATTCTTACAATTAGGAAAAAACAAAACAAAGTACATGTGGCCTGATATTTACTGCAGCACCAGAAGTGTGTATAACAAACCAGGGAGTGAAAGAAGGGATTAATTCTCTATGGGAACTAGAGAAGACTTTCCAGAGGAGGTGTCCTGGGAATAGAACTTTGACTAGGAATTTGCCAAGTAGAAAGAGTGGGAAGAGCCTTCCCTTCCTCGGGCACATGGTCTGAGCCTGAAGTGCCCAGGCTGCTGGAGGAACTAGTGAGTGAGCGGGAGGGTAGGCGGGGCCATTAAGTGGGAGATGGAGAGGGAAACGAGATCTTGGGGAAGTGCTTACTGAGTGCTTGATAGTGCCAGTTTGTGAAGCCCTTATTCTCTGTGTACCTATCATGTCTGGTGCTCTCCCAGACCTAGCAAGACATCTGCCACTGTCCCCAATGGAAATGGGGACATTTAAAGGTCATCTTGCTGCCTTAGTGCTAGGTCACCCATCTGAGATGCAAGTTCTCATTTGAACTTCACAATTTAATCTTTGGCTTCCCCTTAACCCCAGTACACACGATCGTTCTCCTTTAAGCAAATATTGCTGAGGCTTTTGTTTGTCTTTTTAGTTAGTCCACCTTTCAGCTAAAGATTATATGATTTGTCCGAAGTCTGTGACACAGATTTCTGGTGATTCCGGTCTCTGCCCTCTCTCAAGACCTTGGCACACTGTGGTTTCCTCGTGTACAACATCAGTAGAACCTTATAGACCCACGCTAAGGGAAATATCCTGCAGCCCAGATACACTAGGTAGTTTTGAAAAGGAACAAGTCATAACAGACCCTGTGTGAAAAGACCTGTGAACTGAAGCAGTCTAGACAAGAGACCATGACCTTGGTTGCACACGCGTGCGCAACGCCCCCCACCACCCCCACCACCCCCACCACCCCCACCGCCATCCCGTAGTTATAACACAGACTCACCGTGTTCTCTAGTCCATGCTGCAAGTGAGGGCCTAGGATTGTGTGTCTTTAGTGTCTTGGGTTGGAGTGGAAGGGGACGGAGCCTGTGGAAGCCGCTGGTTTGGTGAAGGAAAGCACCAGCATGTGGGCTGCCAGACCCTTGCCCAAGGAAACTATCACCTAGGATACATTAGGATAAATAAGCATCCCGACGAATGGTTATTTATTTGTATGGTGCCTTTCTTGTAGCAAAATGCATTGAACTGATGCCTCAGAACATCCTCCTAAAGAAAGGAAGTGGCAGATAGTGTTAAAACGTTACTGGTTAATCATGGGGAAACTGAAGCATGGATAGGTTTATGGAGCCTGAACAGAGTCACACAATGCCTTAGTGTCTGGCCTGGGAATGAAGCCTGAGTTTGCCGCTCGCTGTCAGGACTGCCGACGGCATTGTGTTTAGCATTGTACAACAGTGAAAGGGGCTTACTTTTAACAATGCGAGAGCTGCTGTAGGAGACAGACACAATGAACTTTGGTACAGTATAGTCTAGAGGCCAAAATGAGTAATTTTAAGTAAATTGACTATGAGATCCAAAGCTTCATTAAGTTTTAAAATGAAAAACAAGTGAAGACTGTACAGTTTTTAGGAACTGACTCAAAAAAACATGAACATTCTTTTCCCATTTTGAAATAGAATATTTTTAAAAGCCTTATTTTGTTGGCTCAAAATCTGACACAATTCCTGCCAAGCATAGGATTTATTTATTTCAAATAAATATTCAAAGGTTCTGTGATTTATTTCAAAGATTCTGTCTTGTAATGATTGTCAATCTAACCTTTATGCCTTTTATCCTCCAAAATACCTGATTTCCATAGACTGTGTTTTTGGAGGTGGGGGGTGGGGGAAGGCTTTTGTTTTATTCAGATTTAAGTTTGGGTTCTTCCAGAACAGTTGAAAATACATAGCCTGGAATTCAGGAAAGAGACTGAGGGGGAGAGGAGAGATGTCCTATAAGGTGTCTTAAACATCACTGTGGAGAATCTAGAGAAAGATGAAACACATGTGTGGATTACAGCATCACTGCTAAATGGCTTTTCATGTCCAAAATGCCTTAGCAACCTAGAGAAAATTAACAGGTGATCTTAGATATTAATGAGTTTGGCCATAAATACTTTTATATTTGGATTTTTTAAAAAGATTTTATTTATTTATTTGATAGAGAGAGATCACAAGTAGACGGAGAGGCAGGCAGAGAGAGAGAGAGGGAAGCAGGCTCCCTGCTGAACAGAGAGCCCGATGCGGGACTCGATCCCAGGACCTGAGATCATGACCTGAGCCGAAGGCAGTGGCTTAACCCACTGAGCCACCCAGGCGCCCCCTATATTCGGGTTTTAAAAAGAGCATGAAGGTGAAATTTGGAATTTCAAAGTATATTGAGTAATACCGGTATGTGAACAACATAAACAGGGCAATACAGCAGTCACCTACAATTTTGTTTTCTATTTAAGATTTGATTGTTTGGACCAGGTTAGTTGTGTCAGTCTCCCTCCAGGAGATGGACTGAGGGAATTCTGGGGGAGGAGCTGAACAAGAAAGGGACAGTCGGGAGCAGGAATAGGGTCTCTCCCTTTTTCCCTAGTGAAGATCAAAGTAGCCCAATGAAAGAAACCACAGTGTGATTAGTGGTGTTGCCTGACGTAGTTGAACGTGGCAGAACTCTCCCAAGAGAATAGCTGCTAGCCGGTGGTCCTATTTGGGGGAGCACATGTATCTGTGCGTGTACATGCACATGCATATATACATCTGCTTCTTCGAAAAACTCATCACTAATCCAGGAGACTCAGGGATAGAGTTTGCAGAAAGTCCCACTATCAACCAACCTTCATGGGAATCCAGGATATGATGCGTTGGCATCTAGGGTGCTCTTCAGAGTTGTGGTCATTAATCTTGTAGGAGAAGGGATAATTGAACTCAAGTTTAATGCCAAAGAACAGCAACTAAAATGAGAGAGCAGGAGGGGTTGCTGTATACACGCAGACTGAAGTAATTAGGGCTCCTCAGTCTTGAAAAGACGGAGCGGAAATAGGATTAGAGTTTAATAAATTTGTGAAGAATATGGATTAGATGATCACAGAATTGTTTACCAGAAGTAGGCAGAGCCTCTTAAAAGCTGAGAAGTGAACTGAGGACAAAAAAAGGTCTATTATACCGGGAAAGTAGACCCTGTACGGCGAAATTACTCTTGAGAACTGAACTAACTTCTGGCATTGAAGGGAAGTGAAAGGGTCAAGGTTTACTCTTATTTTGATACTATTTTCTTGAAATATGAGGCGTTCAGGAGAGACCAGATGAAGCTTCCTAGTAGTTTTTACATTTTCTTTTTTCTTCAGTGAAATGTCAGTGTCGTGGGTTCTTCATTCAACATTTATTCATTGAAGGTAGATTCTATGCTGTCTTCTGCTAAGCCCTGGGGACACTGGGATGAATATGGAAAGAGATGGTTTAGTGGTAAATAGGAAACTGTAGTGTCAAATGATGACTTGACAGATGTGTTGGGAGACCTTGACACAAATTGCTAACATTCTCCAAGGATCTGACCATGTGCCCCTGGAGAACGGTGCTGAAGCTGGGATCTGAAAGCTGGCGAGTTCACTCAGCCAAGAGCTAGGGGAAGAGGGAATGGCATCTGGGAGTGCCTGGAGTTACGTGTAGAGTACCTGTGTGACTGGGGGCAGAGTAGAGGGAGGAGTGAGTGGAAAGGGATGGCAGAAGGGGCTGGGCAAAGACGGGAGGGTGGGGGTTGGTGGAGCAGATTATTCAGATTTTGGAAGACCCTGTAGATCATAAGGGTTTGGACCCTAGAACAGTGGGAGCTCCCTGCAGGGGGTTAAACAGACAAGATCAGATTTTGTTTTTACAAACCTTCATGATGGCCACCATGGAGAACAGAGAGGGCAAGAGTGAGTATATGGGGACCAGCAGGAGAGTGTTGATGTTGTCCAGATGATGGTGGCTTGGACTGCAGAGAAGCGGACAAGTTCTAGAGCTATTTCAGAGGAGGTATGGACTTGCTGACCAACTAGGTAGGAAAAAGAGAAGAGAAAACTAGTCAAGCTTGACTTATGAAACAGCCAGTTAGGCCTCAGATTTTATCTGAATGAGAATTAGCACAGACTTTTTATAGGTCTCTTCTCTCAGGATCTCCAGATGATCTACCAGTCTGTAGGTCTCCCTCCCTCTCCTTCTGTTTCTCTCCTGAACGATTGAGGACCTGAATATTTCAGGCTCTGTAAGTCGGCAGAGAATTGGCCCCTAATAAATGAATGTAAAGTAGGCAGAAAGATCGCAAACTACCTAATTTCTGGTCTCCTAAATCTCCCTCCCTTTAATAACTCTTGGAGAGCAAACAGGTTCTTGCCATGCCCAGACTGCACAACGGTTCATAGCCCCCTGAGGTCAGCTGACCTGAAAGAGAATTTGGCATGGCTCAAGATAGCAGTAATATATACAGGGACTCCAGTGACTGTTGTGTGAAGGCTTTTTATTTTCAGATACCAGAGTTGAAAAGCGAATACAAAGAATTTTGCTGTGACTCTCCGTTTCACTGGTCATTATTAACATTGTATCGTGTTGGCCTTATCCACTCCTCACCATATAGAACTGAGGATAGACACAGATTTAGAAGTTTTCTTAAAAAAGAAAAGAAAAGAAAAGAAAAGAAATTTTCTTAACCTATTAGTCATGGGCATCAAGACCCTTCATCTCTAAATACTTGATTAGTGTGTGTTTTCTCAGAACAAGGATTTTCCTTTTATAAAGCCCAGTACAGTGATTAAATTCAGGAAACATGACCGCAGGGCGCAGTGTTGTCTAGTATGTGTCTCCAGTCGGCCCTCACCTGTTGTCCGAGTGTGACTTCTGCCATTTTCCTCCGCCTGTTGCTCTGGTCCGATTCAGAAGGCATTGCATTTGGTTATCCTGTTTCTAGTCTTCTCTAACCTAGAACAGTTCCTCAGCATTTCTTTGATTTTTAAGACACTGAGATATTAGAGAATGGGCCAGCTATCTTGTGGAATGCTCCTCAGAGTGTCTCGTGCTTAGATTGCGGCTGTGCATTTTTGGTGGGGAAGCTGAGCAAGGATGTCATGCCCCTCGCAGGGTCCCTGTTGGCAGCAGCAGGGGAGCCGTGAGGTCCACATAGGTCTTGTTCCTGGGGATGGTAACTTTGATCACCTGGTTAGGTGGTGTCTTCTGGGTTTCTCCATCCTGAAGTTACCTTTCCAACTTACAGTGAATAGGTTATTTAATTACTTCTTCATACTTAGTCATTGTAAATGTTACTAAGCTTTGTGTCCAGTCTTATTTAAAAGAGCCCCATTTCCCCCCTCTCTTGGCAGTGTTTTAGAGCACTCTGCTGCAAGGGACCACCGCCTGCACGACCTGAATATGACCTGGTTTGCATAGGCCTCACGGGCTCTGGCAAGACCAGTCTGTTGTCAAAGCTCTGCAGTGAAAGCGCCGAGAACGTCGTGTCGACCACAGGTGGGTACTGTGCAGGGTTCTACCACTTTCTATTTCTTACCCCCAAAATGTTCTAGGCTCCTATGCTGTTTGCGGGACCCCTCCCTTCTGTTTGTGGTTAATGTTTCAGTCAGTTTATTTATGTTTGGGTGTTCTCTTTTTCAAAATAGAGTGTGGAGGGTTTAGTGGCATTAAATATCTGTACCCTGTATCTCTCTAGTTGGATATTTCAGTGCCACTGGACAAGTCAGGCTCAGGAGAATATTAGTACAAACTAATGGTGAAACTTGGAGTTCTAGTACTGTAACAAAATAGCTTCATCTCAGGCTCACTGAGCACTAGTCTCCCTGGAGGAGCCACTCTGGCCTGCTCGTGTCGGTCATACACTCCCTCAACAGTTCAGCTCAGGGGTTAAATCTTGCTTCCTCAGAGCTCCCATCTGGAGGAGAGTCAGTGCAGGAACCATTGACCAGGTTATGTTGTTTCTAGATAAGGCCAAGAAGTCAGTCTAGGCAGTGGTTCTCAATCAGGAGAGACTTCGCGTTGTCACAGCTAAGGGAGGCGGCTACTGGCTTCTGTTGGGTGGGTGCCAGGGACGCTGCCAGACGTCCCACAGTGAGCAAGAGAGGCCGTCGCCACAAGGAAGAGGGAGTGAGAGCGCACTTAGTGGCTCTTTGGATTTGGAAGGTGAGCAGGAACGAAGCCAAAGATGGCTCCAGTCCTGCTTTAGGAGATAGGTGAGTGGTGGAATCATTAACTAGGATTTCCTATCAAGTAGAAAAAGTACTGATGACCAAGAAGAGCCTTACCGCTGTTAGGATAAGGATTTGCCATCAAGTAAGTTAGGTTTTTAGAGCTCTTCAGATTTTAGAATTGTAGATGAGAAACTGTGGACTTGCAAATCAATAGAGACATAGCGTCATTGAAGGATGAAGAAAAGAATAAGGGGTTCATGCTAATTGGTGAACCAACAGAGGGTGAGCAGAGCTCAAGATGGACCATGTAAAGCCATTTCCAGTTTCCTTTTCCCTAAGACAGAACTGAGCACTCCTCCTCCACTCTATATCGTCCGTATTTCTGTCACTGAGTGCCTGCTACACTGCTGTCTGCATTTCTGTCCCTCAGCCTGAGGTGTGAGCTTCTAAGGGCAGAGATAGCACAGACGTAGCATAGAGTTTGGGCATAGCTCCAGATTTTTTTGAGAGCATAAGAGGCAATAGTAACTTGAATTCTGTTTTTGCATAAAGTATCATACTTCTGTGAGCCTTAAAATGGCCTTGCATGGCAGGTAAGTTCTCCCTCCCCACCCCCTCGCCCCAGATTCTGTCTTTAAGTCATCTCAGGCTCAAAGGTATGGTGACGTGGCTATCGTTACACAGCTTGTGATAGAGGTAGGGGGCGAGTTCAAGTCCAGGTGAAGTTTAGTGGTACCTAAGGCTTAGGATTTGCGATGAGAATAGTACTTGCTGATTGTTGGTAAAGTTATGGATATTTTTGGAGAAATGGGTTATGAAATGATGCAAGCCTTACTAATTTGGTAATTCTTTTCAAACAAAATACCTTTCCTTACAATGTGTGAAAGTAATAAAAAATGTACTCTTTTTCACTTACTAGAGGCATAAATCAGAAACACTATTGCTAGAAAAAGCAGTTTTGAATTGTAATGTAAAAAAAATTATCTGTAAATAATACTGTAATTTTTTGTAAATTGTAAGTTTTATATCTTTATTAAATTTTTAATGTGTTCCTTTACTGGAACTAATAGTATCATTGTGTGCTAGTTGATTTTTCTGTTGCGTTAGAAGTGAAGTTGCCTGACATTTTGGATATCAAGTGTCTATGAGTTGTCATTCTTCTGAACCAGGTACAGTGACTTTTTGGAGGCCTTTTTGAAGGTCTCTGACCACAAGAAGTTTACAGTCAGGTTAGAAAGATAAGTTTCCTTTTCTTTTCTTTTCTTTTAAGATTTTATTTATTATTTGACAGAGAAAGAGAGAGAGAGAGAAAGAAAGATCACAAGTAGGCAGAGAGGCAGGCAGAGAAAGAGGGGGAAGCAGGCTCCCTGCTGAGCAGAGAGCCCAATGCAGGGCTTGATCCCAGGACCCTGGGACCATGACCTGAGCTGAAGGCAGAGGCTTAACCCACTGAGCCATCTGGGCGCCCTGAAAGATAAGTTTTCTAGTGACAAACAGTTGATACTTGGTGCATGTTTAATATTAATATAGGACAGGTGCTAGGACAGCATGATATGTGCTGTACTTGATGATAAACACGAGAAAGCTAAAAAGGACCATCCATTTCTGATGTGAGAAGTTGAAGAAGGCATAGAGGATGTTACATTTGGGAAGGGCCTCGTGATGACGAGTACCTGAGCAGAGGGGAATGGAGTGAGGAGAGGAGGGAGTAGGAAGCATTCAGAGAACAGAGATCTTATAGGGTTGAGGCCGGGGATACAGAGGTTAGGGTGTGTTGTGACCTGACCCTGAAGGAGCTTCCGAGAGAGGCCTGCAGCATGGAGAGCAGATCCAGTAGGGACTGTAATTGTGGGGATAGAAGGTTAGGGGCAGGTATGATGGATTCCGTAACAGTGACAGTCGCATTGCATCATATAGAGGAAGAGACGAGATCAGAGTCAAGTGGGCCTTCAGTTTCTAGCCTAGTGACTGAGTGAATTATAAAAAGTAGGAAGAACATGACAGGCAATTTGAAGATAAATGATGAATTTGGCTTTGGACATGCTAATTTTGAGGTATTGGCAGTGATCCAAATGCCAACAGATGAGCTGACTAGAGAAAGTTTGGATCTGGATTTGAGAGACAACTGAATTGTGGGTTTTGGAGATGGTTGAGGGATGATGGGTGGTAGAAGAAAGAAGGGTGCTAAGTAAGCCACAACTGTGTTTCATTCCTTCTTCCCGTATTAGTTGAATACCTATTACATGACTGCCACTGATTAGGCACTGAGCATGCATTAACAGACAGACATTGGAGCTTACATTCTAGCGTCTGCATTAGGCAGGGAATCTAAGCCAGGCTGTTCTCTATGGTATCATACAGTCAAATACGAGTAAGAGGCCAAAAGAACCAGAGTTAAATAATCATCAGTCTTAAGTCTGAGAAAGGGCTATAGGGTGTGGTGACATTACAGTCATTAGTGAACAATTTCAGCGCAGCGTATTAGAGTCCAAACCGGCCCGAGCGATGAGGGAGTGGTGTACAAGTGGAGGAAATTATAGTGTATAAACTGTCCTTTTCACTCTTTGGCCCTTTTAGCTAAGACTGAACATAGACTATTCTTTCAAGAAGTCAGACAGCAGTAGAGGAAGCAGTATTCTGGAAATCTGTTTTTACAACGATAGGTGCTATGGGGACATGCTAGTTGGGGAGGGGCTTGAGGGACAGACAAAATAGGAAACCAATTTCATGAAAACAAATACAAAACAACAAAGCATGGTCATCCCTGAGAGATGAGAAATAAATGAGCTGAGCCCTGGATTTGCCCCAGCTTGCTGCCTTGAGTTTCTTGGCCATGGCATACTTCCAGGGGGAACTGAGGTGGGATTCAGTGGACTCCCTGCATTGAGATGGAGCAAGAGTTGGGGAGACCAGGGCAGCTAGGGTTCATGGGAGACAGTAATGGAGAGGAAAGAGTTATACAGAGAGAGAACCCTGGAGATCTACAGAGGGTCTCCCTTGAGTATCCAAGGTACCCTGTGGTTAGCCATGTTCACACAAGGCTAAAAGTTGTGGCTATTCCCACTAGCCAGGTTAGTTAAGTCATACTTCACAAGGTACTGGGCAGAGCTCTCAAGAGGGTCTTGCCTTAGTAATCAGCCCAAAGCTGAGCAGTGCTCTAGACTCACCTAGGAAATCGTATGAACAAAACAAAAATCTCAAACAGTTTCCTACTAACTTTAATGCATCCTAGAACATAGCTATAGGAGATTTACAGAAAACAAAATTACCCAGCACTTAGGGCAGAATTCAAGTGTTGGACATTAAAATATTACCAGCCATGAAAAAGACAGGAAAACATGATTTATAATGAAAAGAAGAATCAATTGAATCTGACTCAGAACTGACCCAAAGGAATTCTCAAAGAAAGACTTAGAACTGTTACTATAACTGAATTCTTTCTGTTCATACAGTTAAGTAGAGACATGGAAAATTTTTTAAAGACCCATATAAAATTTCTGTGCTGAATACTACAATTCTGAGGTGGAAATACGCACCAGATAAGATTCAGGGCAGATTACACCTTGCAGAAGTGAAGAGTAATAACCTTGAAGGCCATTAGTATTAGAGACTATCCAAAGTGTTGAGGGAGGGAGAAGAAAGTGGAAAGTGCAAAGAGCAGCATGAACTGTGGGACAATTTCAAGTCCCCAGACATGGGTCACTGGAGTCCGTGAAGGTAAAGGATGGAGAAAGGGACAGGAAAAAATATTCGAAGAAATAAGGTCTAAAATGTATTTAAACTTAAAACTTGTCAACAAATCCAAGAAGCTCATTAAACCGTAAGAATGAAATAAGAACAAAAAACTACAACAAAGACATATTAAAAAGTTATATAATAAAGTTTCTCAAAACCAGTGATAAAGTGTGATGATTAATTTTATACTGTCAACCTGGCTGGGCCAAGGTGCTCAGGGATGTGGTCAAAAATTATCCTGGGTGTTTGTGTTTTGGGATGAGAATATTTAAATCAATGGACTTTGAGTGAAGCAGACAGCCCTCTATAATGTGGGTGGGTCCCCTCCAATCAGTTGAAGTCCTGAATAGAATGAAAGATGACCACCACTCCACCTGCCAGTAAGGAGGAAATCTGTGTCAGGGTGGCCTTTGGACTTGACATGCAGCATCAACTGTTTCCTGCTTCCTTAGCCTGCCAGGCCTACCCTGTAGATTTTAGACTTTGCCAGCTTCCGTAACTGAGTCAACTCCTTAAAATAAATCTATCTATCTATCTATCTATCTATCTATCTATCTATCTTCTCTATATATAGGCTGTGAACAATTTCATACATATATATGAAAAAAATATATATATATATATATATTTTTTATTGGTCTGTTTCTCTAAAGAACTTTGGATAAAACAAAGAAAATCTTAGAAAGCAGATAATGAATGTTACAAAGGAACCATAGTAAGAATGACATCAGATTCCGGTTTTTTCCCTGGAAACAGTACAAACAAGACTGTGGAGCAACATCATTAAAATTCTAAGGGGAAAAAAATTATCAACCTATACCCAGCAAAAATATCTTGGAAAAAGATAATTAAAGACTTTTCATTATACCTTTTTATTATACTTTTGTTGTACTGGTTCCAGCATTAAAAGAAGTGTTAAAAGAAGTCCTTCAGGCAGAAGAAAATTGATTCCAGATGGGAATCTGGATTTACACAAAGAAATGGAAAGTACAGAAATGGTGACTAGAGGGGTAATTATATAAGATTTAGTTCTTATTTAAATCTCTTTATAATTGTTTTAAAAAATAGGGGTTTATACCATACATAAAGTAAAATGCAAGAAAATAATGGCATAAAAGTCATATTGGAAAAAGAAGTATACTATTGTAGGGTTCTTATATGTGGAGTGGTTATAATAACGCTTGAAGATACAATAGACTGTGATAAGAGATGTGCTATAATCCTAAAGCAACTACTAAAATAATAGAGTGATAGCCAGTAAGGCAACAAATGAGGTAAGATGGAATTACCAAAAATTATCCAAAAATGGCAGAAAGAGAAAGAACAAGAATAGATGGACTACATAGAAAACAGGTACTAGGGTGATACACTCAAACCTAACCATCAAAAAGCAAATTAAATGTAAATGGTCTAGACTCAATTAAGGGACTGAGAGTAAAAACAGATTAAATAAACAAAACTAAATAACAAATAGGACCCAATTCTATGCTGACTTGAAACAAATCTATAAAGACACAAATAGGTTGGGAAAAGAAGTATCAGGCTACAAAGGAAAGTTGGCATGGCTATGTTCTCAGAAGAGGTAGATATTAGAGCAAAGGATAATGCTGGGAATAAAGAAGTTCATTTTATAATGGGATCATTTAATCAAGAGAACATAGAAGTACTAAACATTTACATAACTGTTAACAGCTTTAAATACACAAAGTAAAAACTGATGGAACTTTAAAGGGAAATAGACAAACCCACATGTCAGATTTTAATACTCTCAAATACTGACAACATGTAAGAAGAAAATTAGCCAAGATAGAGTAGACTTGAAAAGTGTTATCAGCCAACTTGACTTGATTAACATTTATAAAACACTCTGACAGTAGAAGGCATTCTTCTCAAGTGCAAGTGGAAAATTAGACCGTATTTGAGAATATACAACAAGTCTCAATAAATTTAAAGAGATTCAAGTCATACTAAATATGTTCTCAGATCACAGCGGAATTGAATTAGAAATCAATATAACAGGAGAATTTCTCAGGAAATCCCCAAATATTCTAAATAACCCATGGATCAAAGAAGAACCCAAAGGGAAATTATAAAACATTTTTCAGTGAGTGAACATAGAACACAGCAGAATTTGGGGGATGCCTCTGAAGCAGGACTTTAGAGGAAACTTACAGCACTAAACACCTGTGTTAGAAAAGAAGAGCCTCAAATCAGTGATCTCAGTTACTACCTTAATGAACTAAAAGAGAAGAATGTATTAAAAACAAAGTAAAGCAGAAGAAAAGAAATACTAAAGACCAAAGTAAAGTGGAACTCAGTGAAAAAGAAGAACAGAGAAAATAATTGAAACCAAACCCTGGTTCTTTGAGAATATGAATGAAATTTTCAATTCTACTCAAATAGATCAGGAAAAAATATTGAGACACTTGTATCAGGAATGAAGAGGAGTTATATAAATAGAGATTTTATAAAAACTAAAAGGGTATGGGACACCTGAGTGGCTCAGTGGGTTAAAGGCTCTGCCTTCGGCTCAGGTCATGATCTCAGGGTCCTGGGATAGAGCCCCGCATTGGGCTTTCTGCTCAGCGGGGAACCTGCTTCTCTCTCTCTCTCTTCCTCTCCTGCCTGCTTCTCTGCCTACTTGTGATCTCTGTCAAATAAATGAAATCTTTTTAAAAAAATTAAAAGGGTAATAGAGTATTATAAACCATGTTATACCAATAAATTTGGCAATTTAAATGGAAAAATTCCTTGAAAGACAAACCATCAAAGCTCATTTAGGAAGATATAGAAAACTCAGATCTGTGTTTAATGGAAATGAAGTCATAGTTAAAAAGAAAACTTGAAATCTAGTCAGCTGCACTGGTAAATTCTATCAAATTTTAATGAAAAAATAATGCCAATGCTACATAATACCTCCCAGAAAATTGAAGAGGTGGGAAAACTTGTAAGACCAGTAAGGTTTTTTTTTTTTAATTTTTTTTAAATATGTTCTCAGAATTCTCTAATTCTCAGATGTGAATTAGAGCTGGTAATCTTGGAGATCTGAAGATTTGGAGGATACCTTGATCATTAATGTGGAGAATATTTGTAAGAATAGAAGCAGGAAGAGTGTGATAGACAAACGTCAGCCAAGAATTGAATTCATTAAGCTTGATTACCGGACTGTCTGAAAATTGATAAATGGAAATGCAGAGGTCCGTGTGTAAGCAGATGCCACAACCTCAGGTGGGAAATTATTAAGGCTATGGTAACATGGTCCAAAAGCATTATAAGGAACACATGCGCGTCCTGGTTGGTGCTGTTAGGGAAAGGAAAAGTTCTGTTGGCTAGCTTAAGGAGAATGGAAAAGTACAAGAAAATGTTGGCGCCTAGAGAAGACTTTCTTAACAAAGCTGAGGTTCCACATGACTAAGTGAAGGGGCTCCATCATGATAGAGGAAGGAGTGGCTTGGGAAAGAGAGGCCGGAGGAAGGGTAGAGGAGGGAAGGGGTAGATGCTTATGGGTTGAGTCTGGTGTGTTCACTGTAGCTAATGAAGGTGGGTGAGAGGTTGGAGAAAATAATTTTGATGACAAAGGAAGGGGGGGAAGAAAGGCAGCAGAGAAGAGCCAAACAGGCTGATTGTAAGTTCAGTGGACCCGAAAAAACCAGTCCCCCCTGGAGTTCCAGATAAGCATAACTGGTGTGTTCAGACCTACTTCCTGGGTCTCTGTGTGTTTGTTTAGATCAGGGTGGGGGTGTGGGTGTGTGTGATTGAAGAACAGAGGAGGTGGAAGGAAGGTCCTAAGAGAAATGACAGAGCCTAACAGTAGGAGAAGATAACCAGAGGAAAAAATGAAGTGAGAAAGCCCCCGTGCATGTGAACCTTTAATGCGGAGGATGGAAGAACAGCTGCAGGAGGCTGAGGGGGATGACGCACGAAGAAGAGACCAAGGGCACCAACTCCGTTTTCCAGCAACTCTAAATGTTTATAAACAAGACAATGTTTATAAGGAAAAAAAAAAAAAAAAAAGGAAACAATGCTGTTGTGAAATATTTGTAACAAGTATTAGAGTTTATGGCTGGCCCACTTGGGGAATTAAATTGTATTTACAAATAGTACCTAGAAGGCAGTCGATAAATGAATTAAAAGATAATTTCATAAAAAGAATTAATGGCAAAGAAGTAAGTGGGAAAGGTTCCACTTGGCCAGAAATTCAATTTGACTAGAGAATAAACCAGAAACATGTTAATTTTAAACTCGAATCTACCAGTATTGGTTTTGCTTTCTGATGAGACCCAGCGCTTGGTAAGATGGTGGTAGTATGCATGAGTGGTGGGATTGGGATTGGGATTGTCCTTTTTCTTGAAAAGCAATTATTCATATAAATCAAAGGTTGCCAAAAGATTAACATCTTTCCACCTAGCAATTATGCCACTGAGAATTTAAGTATGTAATATCAAAGAAACCATACTCACAAAGTGATTCTTTATAACACTTGTAGAACTAAAACTCTAAACTTCCTATAGCAAGGGAGTTTATTAATTAAATTGTAGTACCTCCACTGAAAAGATTATAGATTAGAGAAAAAGTCTTCTGTTGAAAAAAAAAATTATGTTTGTTTTAAAATTGAACTGTGCCTTTGAATGAAAAGCAAGAAAAGAACATGTAAAAATAGCTGTGCTCTGATATGGCTGGATTATATGTGAAATTTTGTTATTTTAAATTGTTTCTTTATAATGCTTTGATAGCAAGCCAATTAAAAGTAAAATATTTGTTGGAAGAGTGGGGAACGGCTGAAAAGAGAATCTACCTTTGAGAATTTGTTTCTTAAAATAAAAGCATAACAAGAAAGATTATGTCCATCCAATTTTAGCAAGACAGGAATGTCTTCTCTTTCTTCAGAAGCAAAGGGAGTCCAAACTTTATTGGATGGTTAACTTCAACATCTTTTACCTTTGACATAATTTTTAGAAGGTACTTAAGTTGTCAAAACTTAAAGGGCCAAGAAACCCTCCAGAGAGCGATTGGAAAGCTTGCACCTTGGTCGAGAAACAAAAGTGATCTCTGTCCTGAGTGAATTCCTTGACTGGAGATGCATGAGGAATTTGTTGATAAAAGGGTTGTTAACCTGTTGATTACACAGAGACTCTGAACTGGAGGAATGGAGTTTAAAGGCTTGAGATAATACAGCGGTGTAACCTGGAGAAAGCTTAGCACCTTGAATTGAAAAAGGTTGAAGATCTCTTCTACTGATACTTACTACTTCACTTGGAAACAGTCGAGTGGTAGTTAAAATAGAAAAAGATCACGAAAATTTGACAGAAATGTGGAAAACGTCCATGAAAAATTGAATGAAGTATTTTTAGAAACTTAAGTATTTGCTGCATATGTGTTAAGTCACCAAGAGAAACAAGTTAGAAAATCCAATTTTGTTATCTGCTAAAGGATTGTTTAATCAATGCCAGTGGATTAAATTTGTTTTTAAGAGACTGAAATCACATTTAGAAGAATCTCACTATACTGGAAGAATTGTCCAAATGTCACAAAATTACCATGGCGTAAATCATGCCCTGGTCTAGGTCAAAGCCACCAGATCTGTGGAATGCCTTTGCCTTTAGCAGTTGTTAAAGTGATCCAAGAATTTCAGAAGTACACACTAAGTGTCCATGTGCAAGTGTGCAGACCTGTGTGTTGGCGGGTTGGGGGGGTAGTTGGGCTGTAGATCCAAATAAGATACTCATGTGTTCCACACAATGAGTAAAAATAGACCAGCCTCACTCCCCAAACTAATTTTGTTACAATTCCGGGAATGCTTTCCCTGCATAAAAAAAATGTCCCATCCATCTCCCTCGTATCACAGGTTTTTCTGCATTTAAGGACTAAAAGACAAAAACTGAAAGTCTATGCAAACAATTATTTCCCCAAAGAATTACTAAGTCATATATTTATTAAAATTTGTGGGGTTAAATCTTAGGGGAGGTTTCAGTCTTACTAATGTAGCTTAGAGAGGCCAGGAAAAAATGACTGCGTAACTTAGGCTTCAGCCATCAACTTGTTTGAGTGGGGTCTGGGGAGACCTGCCCACAAGGCTTTCAGCCAAATACTAGAGGCCATTGATTATTGACTCCGTTGTAACTGTTATTTCCTCTTTCTTGTTTAATATAAATAATGGAATACTAATGCTAGAGGAAACCTCAAGGAGCTTATCTAGTCCACTCATTTTGCAGATGGAAGGGATTCAAGGTCAAGGAAAAATGTGGCTGGTGAGTCTGAGAGCTGTGGCTAGGACTTCAAGGACATCAGCACAGTGACCACCTTTGCAGAGTATCAGAGCTTGCCTGCTTTGCGGACAAGGAAGAGTGATCAAGCATAGTGTCACGGCCAAGTTGGACCTTTTCTCTCCCCTCCTAAGTTCCTGGTTTTGTTAATGCTGATGAAAAAGTACTTTCTGAACTCAAGCTATTTTTATTATTTTCCATTAATAAGGCATTGTAGTGTGGCCCCAAGAACACTTAACTTTGGTTCTTCCTATTGCTTTATTTATAACAAGGCAGAATAGAGGGTTGTATTTTGACCATCAGTTTCACCAGTATTTAGTTCAAAATTGGACAGAGACCTGTGAGTCAGTCAGGTTGTTGGTATCCAGAGGAGGTGTAGAGCTTTGGTGACAAGGCCTGGGGTGAAGTTTTGAAGATAGTATTTAATAGTCTTGGCAGGGCACCTAGGCCTTCTGGCTCACTTTCCTCCTCAATAGTAGTACTGGTGTTAGGATTGTTCTGACAGTTAAATCAGGAAATAAATAAAAACCCTTAGCAAAGATCTTTAAAGAAATACTGAGATCATGTTAATGTGCCTCTAACTGAGGAACAGGCCTAAAACAAAGAAACTGATAGATAATTACATAGAAAATTACATAGAAGTACTGAATACTGAAAGAGCATGGATCCTGCCAAATCAGCCTATTTCAAGAACACCGTGGAAGGCTGGCCTGATGAAGTGAAGTTAAAACCACAGCTGAAGGATGAAGAGTTTGCCAGAGGGGCAAAGGGTACTAATGGAGCAGAACACGCAGAGGCCCTGAGCTAGAAAGGACGTAGCTTGTTTTAGGAATCAAAGATGAAAATGAGGGGAAATGATACAAAATAAACCTGGAAAAGGAAAGAAGAACGAGACAGGTCGAGCCTCAGTAGGTGTTTTGAACTATAGCCTGAGTAGTGAGATGCTACCTGAAGGTTTTCGCTGGGGGGAGTGATATGAACAGATGTGAATTTCAAGGTGATCACTTCTGCTGATGTGTCGAGGTGATTGAGCAGGCCAATGGTAGATGCAAAGCGTTGAGTTAGGAGGCTCTTAAAGGTGTCCAGATGGTGGTGGCAGCTTGGTCAAGGTTATGGAGAGAAGTGGACCTATTTGAGAACTGTTTTGTAGATGGAATCAACAAGCTTTGTTGACTGGAATTAGGAGAGAGGAAAGAGGGAAAGGAAATGCTCTGGAAGGCACCAGATGTGTAGTTTATAATAGTCCTCAGATGTTTCCAGTTCTGTATGTTTAATTTTTACCACTGCTTTTGTGATGTAACAGACCTTGAGACCACCTGTGATCTTGACTGGGAGAAATTTAAAGCCTCTAGTAGTCAATTGGTGACTGTTCATATTTTGAAATCGTAGTTTTATTTACTAAACGCTTGATAGCACTGGGTACCATCTGTTCTCATTTACAGATGAGGAAACTGAGGCATAGAGGGGTTAAGTAACTTGCTTAGTTGATAATGGTAGAGCCAGAATTGGAACCCAGGTTTTCTTTCTTTGGAGCTCATGCTCTCCTGGTGGTTTTTATTCCTCAAAGTATTTTGATGGTTTGACCTTTATATCTCTACTAAATATTAATATTCCCCCTACCCTTTGACTTCATCCAACCCAATGTAAAAGAGTAAATAGGGTTGATCTGATAGTCACTCTTCTTGGTTACCCTTTTGGTGAACTGAAAGTGTGGCTTTAAATTTTAAATCTTCTTAATCCTTGCAAACATTTAGAATAACTAAAAAAAAAATTTTTTTTTAAATTGTTTCTCTTCCATGTGTAGTACATCTTTTCTTATTTTCTGGACTGATTATGTAGGCTTTGTCCTCTGAACATTCATTACCACAGCTATACTGTAAAAATACGAAGACAGCAAAATGGAAGACTGTATATACGTTTGCAGTATAAATCTAGCCACACATGTTCTATTTGGAGAGAAAACATGCGTATTCTGCAGAAACATTTATATGCCCATAAATAACATTGCTAGGTTACTTTGCTTAGCGTGAACATTTGAGGACATTTTTGCAGTCAATTTATTATATCTCTGAGGATTAAAGAGGGTAACGATGATATAATCTGCTTGTTGGATTATAAATTTCGAAAGACGTGTTTTGCATATGGGTGCAGCAATTTCTGAAAGGCTGTTCTTTCCTTGGGCACCTGCATATTGTCACCTTTTAAGATTCACAGCAAATTAAATATTGCTGGTGTGCTCCATAACTGTGTCTTTTTCAAAATTGGGACCTGTCTCATCTCTCTGATAGACTACTGAGCATTTGCGTAGAGCTTTTCGTTTTCAGAATTTCACAATCATTGCCTTTTAATTCATATGACACCCCTGTGAGGTAGGTAGATACATTCTAGACATCCACGTCTCCTGCAGGCAGATTTCGGTGCCAGCAGGAATATTGTGATTGGCACTGACTTTCCTTAATTTCCCAGAGGCCAGACACCTGGAGAGGCTTTTCTGCAGGCCCACGTACATGCCAGTGCTTCAACCACACGGGACTGCCTCCTCATTCCTTCTGCTGTTTTACTAAGATTCAGTGACTGCACACACCATTAACTGTAACGCTGTGGCAACTGTGTCAGTCTGCATACAACCCACATGGGAGGGCTGTGTTTGGGATGAGCCATAGAGGGCCCAGTGAACATTCACATCCTAGACCAGAAATTTCGACTCTTCACACTTTCGTCACTCTAATAATGGTACTTTTCATTCAGTGGTAATATCTGTAGCTCTAGTTAAGTAGATTAGTAAATAAGCCCCCAGGATTTCTCTTAAGAGAAATATATACTATATACCCTATATATATAGTATATAGATACATATATGTATCTATATGTGTATCTATGTACTATATACTATTGAGGCAGGCAAGAGACATGCATAGCTAATGATGAAATCATCAATACACAACCAGTGGATAGAGAATGCTAACAATCACATATTGTATGCTTATTTGTGTCAGGCACTATGATAAACATAATATATATATTTTTTATCATTTTTATAACTACATGAGGTAGAAGCTCTCAGATTCTTATCATTCCCATTTTATAGATGATGAAAGCCAAGGCTAGTAGGTTGCCTACAGTCACAGAGCTGATTTGAACCTGGTTCTGACTCCAAAGTCCCTTTTTAACCATTAGGTGATATTCACGGCCTTAAGTGGAAGATACTATATAGAATTTTAAAGTGCTAGGACAACATATAGCAAAAGAGTGGTAGTAATGGGGCAGAATAGAAAAAGATACATATTGACTTCTGTTTTTATACAGTAACGCAGAACCATGCAAAAGAATTGCTCTTATCCACAGCAAACCGTGTATCATTTTTACCTTACCAGGCACCTATCATAGTTTTATGACTTCTTTCAAATTAAAGTATTTCTGTATCTGATACTGTTAAGTCATTATCTCTTTTCTAAGAAATTATCTTCAAATTGCACATACTGATGTGTAAGACCTTAGAACGAGTGGTTAGAAATTACCGAATAAATTAACTTTTAAAAATTATGGCTTTTAGTTGGGCGCCTGGGTGGCTCAGTGGGTTAAGCCGCTGCCTTCAGCTCAGGTCATGATCTCAGGGTCCTGGGATCGAGTCCCGCATCGGGTTCTCTGCTCCGCGGGGAGCCTGCTTCCTCCTCTCTCTCTCTCTGCCTGCCTCTCTGCCTACTGGTGATCTCTCTGTGTCAAACGAATAAATAAAATCTTAAAAAAAAAAATAAAAATAAAATAAAAATAAAAATTATGGCTTTTAGTTTAAAAAGTCCTTGTAGATAGCAAAAACATTCAAATGAAATAAAAGGAAACTTAAAGACCTCCACATCCCCATCTGTCCCAGGGATCCTCACAAGTTTGTTTCTTGTGGATTCTTCCAGAAATAGTGTATTTGTTGGTGTATGTGTGTAGGTATATAAGTATGTATGTTCCACCTGCTAAGCTTTTATACTAAAACCTGTGAACCAGATATGTTGAAGTCAATCATGACTTGAATGATAATAGTTAAGTCCTAAATATGTAATTAAAAAAAACTATACTCTGAGTATATTTTAATAGAAATCATTTACTGTGCATATTATAAAATGATTATGCATAAGTAGACAATTACGATTAACTTTTAAGAAAAATATATGTGTGATATTAACCATGTTCTTAAAATTCTGACATAAATCATATGTAATTCTAATATAATGTGGTTATAATTTAGGTACCTTAATCTCTAGAGTTGCTGAGTTCTATGTGAGAGACAATTAACTTTAGGAATTAGATGCAAAGGTCCTCACAGATCTAATATTTTCTTTGAAGTTTCTCTGTACTTCCAGATGTCTTTCTCACAACTGATAAAATTTACAGGTGACATAACATATTAAAGAATAGGGCAGTATTTTGAAAAAGAGTTAGATTTTGCTGTAACAAACAACAGTGTTTTGAGAATTTGAAGAGGATAATGTGTTATCAATGTATCTTGAATTATTTCTGGCATAAATACAGGCTATAAAAAGTGGCTCTTAATCAGCCTTAAAAAGGCTTTGAGCATTTTATGTATTTTTAAAAGAAAAGATGCTAATTCCTTTTTTATGTTTTTGTTTTTTAATTTTAGGTTTTAGTATAAAAGCAGTGCCATTCCAGAATGCCATCTTGAATGTAAAGGAACTTGGAGGTATAACATTTAAAATCCTTTCTGTGTCTGGCTTAAATTTGCGCTAATTTGGTATTAATGTTACATGTAATTTAAAATTTGTTCTTCTAGCAGGTGATTCGTTTTTACCTTTTCCTTTGGTAATAGAGATATGTCTTTCTCCTTATATGTTTTAAAGTTTGTTGAAGACTTCTAAGTGATAAGCCTTTTCTTTTCTTTTCTTTTTAATTAGAGAACCATGCTGTTGGTTCTGTTTCATATGCTACATATTCTTTGGTTTTATCTGTTCAAAAAATTTATTCCTGATTGAGAAGTTGGGAAGAGAGTTTTCATATAACAGAAAGATAAGCCATGCATTATGGAGGGCAAAAAACTGTATTTTAGAGTAGTTTGTATTCATACCGTTGTATTAGATCTTTTTAGAATGTATTTGTTCCGATAATAAATCTTTGCCAATGGGTTCTTTGCTGGTCAAGCACATTTATTGGATAGGCTGTACCCCAAACTATACATCACTCAGTCTTTCATTACACTCTCTGTCTGGGATTTTTTGGTTGTGTTTTATGTCAGTCAGGGTCTTAACCCATGTAAATAGGTTAACAAAGAAATCAGTCAATTCAGTGAACCTACTAAATTCTCTAATGGCACAGGAAAATGGTAAGTGCTGTGAAGTTCAGGATCATATTGGTGAGTTTAATGACTTAGAAGAAAGTTCTCTTCCATCTCTTTAATCACTTTGTGATATTGACCTCTCCCCTCCCCCACTTTTTTCTAAGTTCATTCTAAGTGACCTATTTTTAACTTGATGCAATTGAAACACAAACTTTATGCCATTTTAATAGTGTTTGATGCCACCTTATTTTTATCTCCCCTTATGTATTAGCTCATCTTCTTAGGTGTTTTAGAGAGCTGTATCTAGGACAAGTTTACTCCTATCAGTCTTTTTTTATAGCTACCTTTGACTTTCGTAGCATTAATATTTAAATCAACCATGGTTGAAAAATTCTGGTTTATCCATTAAGGCATTTGATTTTGTCAAATGACTATAAAAATTCTAAAGCATGAGTGTTCTTGTCATGGAATAATTTTTTGCATTAAAATTTTCAAAAGACTGCTCTTTTAGGTTGAATATTTTAATACGACTTTGTGGTTTCCAGTGACTCTGCTTCTCAGTGACCATAGAATTACAGAGAATATATTGTAAAAGTCCATGGAATTGAAATGTATGGTTTGAGAATTTTACTGGTTTTCAATGTGGTTGATACTTCATAAGGATTTTACTACTAGGCTAGATACTTTTGTTGAACCCCCTCCAGGTGTAAGAAACTGTTGATTAGTTGATAAGGCATTTATTATAGATGGTAGATGATACAGGTAGTGAATGTGTCTGGACAACTGAAGTGAAGGCTTCAGGGAATTTTTGTAGCCTGGACTGTGTGCCACTGTTACACTGAAATTCAATACAATAAAAGAAAAATTACAGGACGGAGGCGTTCTGTCTAATCCCAGACAAGGTTTAATTCTGCTGAAAAACCTCTGCCCTAACAATTGCAGTAATGGCCTTTATAATAAAGAGGGTACCATAAAGTTTGGTGGTAATATTTTGGTTCCTGTGATGGTTATTCTGTGATAGTTTGAGATACAGGTAAAAGCTAAAACTTCCAGGGTTGGGACAGGTACACGAGTTCCAGGCTAATGAGAATGAGTTTGGCATGTGGTATTCTACCCCTTCGCTTTTCGTCGTTCTGTTTTCCGTCAAGAGACTGGACGCCTGGGTGGCTCAGTGGGTTAAGCCACTGCCTTCGGCTCGGGTCGTGATCTCAGGGTCCTGGGATCGAGTCCCGCATCGGGCTCTCTGCTCAGCAGGGAGCCTGCTTCCCTCTCTCTCTCTCTCTCTGCCTGCCTCTCTGTCTACTTGTGATTTCTCTCTGTCAAATAAATAAATAAAATCTTTAAAAAAGAAAAAAAGAGAGACTGTTTCAAGGAGAAAGTCATTTGTCCGAGCAGAATCTCATTGTGTGTCCTGTGTTGAATGCTCAAAGGCAAGCTGTGGAGGGAGTTGATTCCTTGATTGTGCCTTCACGAAGTCCTTTATTTAATAAATACTTTTTGAGGGCTTTCTCTGCCTGGAAGAGGATTGCACACTAGGCTCTGTCTCACCTAAGAAGGCAGGGAAAGTAGGCTAATCCATGGGAAGAGTGTAGCTTTCCTAGGATTCAGGGTATCTCTTATGTGGTAAGAAACTCTTCCGAACATAATACACACGTATGTGGCATTTAGGGAGATTTGTAACCAACTGAAGTCCTGTTGCTTGAGAGGAGGTAGGTTGAGTGAAAATTTCAAGAGGAAAAAGTGGAGTGTTTTAGGATCAGTGTGTGAAGATACGAACCCTTTGTGTAACAATAGAGGGTTTCTCAGAAGTCCAGTCAGGTTGTGTGATCCAGGGAAAAATCTTGAAATCAAGGGAGCAATTTAAGATGATAGATGGTAGTTAGCAGTACTGAGTGCCATGATGTCGCTGGCTTAGGGGTTGCCCAGATGGGTCTGTTTATGGTAGGGTTAATTCAGGAGATTGGTATGACCCCTGCACCTCCCTGCCAGGAGGAGGAACCCTTCCAGCTGGTTCCAAGGTTCCCCATCATCCTGCTTCTAAACCTTAAGTTAAACATCTCACTCGTTCAAAATACAAGGCATGAACTTGTATTCCTTATCTAGTAAGAAACGGAATGAAATGAATTAACATTGACCAGTGGAGTTAAATAAAAATCACTATTGGGAGATCTTAAGAAAGTTTGTTTACATACACAGCTGATAGATGTTTGTGTCTGTGCATATATAAAACTTGTGTGCATAGCATATACATACATAGTTCTGTGTTCTCAACTTTATCTTAGGAGAGTGTTTCCAAAACTCAAAAACTCTTAAGATTTTCACTCAGATTTTCTCATGTGGTCTTTTCCTACCATTCATGCAGTTGTTCTAGCACAATTGTATATCAAGCAAGATTCTAGGAGCTGAGAATGAAAGATACCTAAAATATATCCCTTGCCTTGAAGAAACTCGTGATTTTTTTTTATTATTTATTATGGAGACATTCATGAAAACAAACATTTGAAATCAATGAAATTTTGGAAAATGAAATTGTGAGGGTGGATGGGTAAAGGTCAAGGTAAGACATGACGCAAACATAGACCTAATCAGCCTAGCCTGATGGTATATGTTCAGGGTCCATTTTCACTATTTTGAGAATGACTTGCTGTCCTCGACTGAGCTCTCACACCCACCAGGGTGCACTGATGACGCCTATATTTACATGAAATTGAAACTCTAAATGTTTTTCTCTTTTTGCTTATTCCCATTTCTCTCCCTCCAGTGAAGTTCTCATTTCACTTTCGCAGCTTCGTGCCTAATGAGTAGGTGCTATGACTGTCTCACAGGTGATGAGACACAGGACAGCCAGGCACTGAGTGACTTGATCAAGGCTGTTGGGAGGAGGTCGGTGTGCATCTGAGCACTTAACCAGTTACTCTCTACGTGGAACACTTTATTCCATGCCTGGCGCAAGAGAAGTGCTTCCACGTGCTACCTGCCTCTGCCTCTGTCATTCATTTTCTCTCTTTGACTTTCAAGTCAGACTCTTGTTCTCTTTGGCCTCTGACTCCCCTCCCTGCTAGAGTCCTGTTTCCCTTCTGATCTCTTCCAGCCTGGCTTCTGAATCACTTGGAACCTCAACTTTTCAGTCTATCTCAAGGCTTGCACGAACACATCATTTTCATATTTTTATTCTTTTTATTTCATTTATTCAACAGATATTTATTAAGTACGTATCACATCCTGAGGCTGAGTTCTAGGACGTGGTTATAGTGGCAGGTAGATGCCTAGTCCTTGCATAGGCGAGCTGTTGGACACAAGGGGAGACTCTTGTGTGCCTCTCTCCTTGAGGAAAGCCAAATACTACTATTTACAGGCCTAGAACGAATTCCTAGGTTAATCCCCTCAATACTTGAAGGGATTTTTAATACCATCCAGCACGGCTTTTCTGATCTCTTCAAAGGACATTCTGTAGTATTGCTCAGTGGATTTGTTTTTCTTGTAAATTCTTTCATTTGGGAGGTTTTTGTTGAAACTAATCTAAATCCTTTTTTAGTTTTAATTAATTACTCTGTTTGTCTTGTGCTGTCTATTATTCTGGATGTCGTACAAGACACCTAGCAGGATCCTGACCAGACAGAAGGATGAATCTTTCAGCAAATTTCCCTTCTTCCTATTAGAGGAAGCCCAACCATTCCGTAGGATTCTAGGCAAGTCCATTTTCCTGTATCTCTGCTTCCTTATCTGTGAAATGTAGCAATAATAATTCCTGCATTATATAACCATCGTGAGGACTAAATTAACCTAAGGCAGCTACTGAGCGATCACGTGACCCGTAGCTAACATTTTTGGAAGATTTCTGTTGTAATCACACCCTTCCCCTTCTCCATCCTCCACCCCATCAAAAAACACCTTTCAATAAAGCCTTTTCCCCAAGGTGTCTCGAAATAACCCAAGTCACATATTGATTGCTTTTTCTCTTTGCGGTCATGCCTTGCTTCCTTATGGACAAGGTGATCTCCCCCTGCCCCAAACCTGTTTAAACTGAGAAGTCTCAGGGAAGGGACCTCCTTGGAGTCTTCTGGTTAGCAGCCTTGCATAGTTTTTGGCAGTACACACGTGTTAATGTTAAGTGTTTTTGTCTCATGTACCTTATCACCTTTTCCCTCTGGTTTCAGTTTCCACCTGAAAAATCTCTTCTATCATAAGGCCTCCTAATTGCTGTCATTCTGTTTGGCTTTATGTATTGTAACCACAGCACTAAGGTGAATGAAGCATCTGCCATGTAGCTGAGTTGAAAGCACCCGTCCCGCTGCAGTGACCTTCCAGCTCTAGTCATTTTTCATTTTAGAAATTTCCAGTTCTTTTTTTTTTTTTTTAAGATTTATTTATTTATTTGGCAGACAGAAATCACAAGGAGGCAAAGAGGCAGGGAGAGAGAGAGGAGGAAGCAGGCTCCCCGCTGAGCAGAGAGCCTGACGCGGGACTCGATCCCAGGACCCTGGAATCAGGACCTGAGCCGAAGGCAGAGGCTTTAACCCACTGAGCCACCCAGGCATCCCGAAATTTCCAGTTCTTAAATCTACAGATGCACTCGGAGATAGTTTTCTCTTGCTTTTGAAATGGCCTTTGCACACCGATAGAGCCCAGAGAGGAAATTTTCATTTCTTAACACATTTGGTTTGTTACCATGAATCGATGAGGATCCAGACGTCATAATATTCCGTTTTCTTTCCTTGACTGGATTCTGGAACCACAATTGGTTTTGTCAAATGACTTGTTTTCTCCCTCTGATATTCTAATGAGTTATGTCTGAGTCGTTTCCCCACCCAGTCAACTCTTTGGCAGTCTTGTCTTCCCCGTTGACACTCAGAAAGGCAAAAGCTAAAAAGCAGTAAGCTGTCTTCTATGCTTCAGTATTTGCTGCTAGTTGTCAATCAGAAAGAAAGTTCATGAAGATTTTTGTTTGCACTTTTTTTTCTCTCTAAAGACAAGACAACTTTTCTTCTTCAGAAGGTGGTGAGGGTCGTGTGGAAAAGTGCAAGTTGTGTTCCCTTACCCATTTACTTCAGCCCCTGCAATAGTGATTGAATGATTTCTGAGGATTGTCAGCTAAGCCATTTTTTTTAAAGGTTGCTTCTTTCAGCAGCCAAGCTGTTATATGAAACAGATGTTGACTCTGTCCTGTTTCTTTGTTTGCCTGAAGGAGTACACCGCCTCCTCATAGTGAAAGGTGCTGTTTCTTTGTATCCTGCTAGTTATCTTCGGGTGCTGTTAATCTGTCCAGGTTATTTGCATTTCTTAATTTCTCCGGAAACTGTACAGGGCAAATTTCTTGACAGGCAACCCAGGGGGCACTGCTGCCTTCATCATTTTAATTTCTGCTTTCTATACCCAGGCCATTTGATGTCTTTCACCAAAATAAAGCTTTCTTCCTTTAGAATCTTACATTAAAACTTAATTCAGAAGGAAAAGTAGCTCTTTCACTTGATGTGTTCTCCCTCTCCTACATATACTATGATTATTGCCTCCATAGCCCCACTACCACCTCCTGTTTAAGAAAAAAAAATCCAGCTAAATACCTTGAAATTTACTGTCACTGCCTCTGAGAGTCATACCGTCCAACAGACAGAGGAAGGAATGAAGACTGTACCAACAAATTGGTTGAATATTAGAAACAGTATAGGTAGGCTGGAAGACATTATTGCCACATTGCTTTAAGGGACAAGTGGAGTTAAAATGTTGCTTGGTGGTGTAGGAGAGAACAGCTTGCCATTCAGAAACTCGTTTAGATGTCTCCAAACATGGAATTCTCTGGATTGAGGTGGCAAGAAACCATGACACTGGCAAGGGAACATGACATTACAGAGTGGGGGCCTGAAGAAGGCCAGGTCCACCATATCCCTTACAATCATGCTGTCTGCTAAATCATAGTCAGCCACACACAAGTTAAGTGTACATATTCCATATTTGATGTATAGAATTATAACGGAGAAATGAGGTTCAGCAAGTAGAGTGTGGCCTCAAGGCGCTCTGTCCCTCTGTGCATTTGAACTTCTTGTTGTTGTTTTCTTATCTGCAAAATGTAAGTTTTAATAAATCATCACTACTTATTTCCCAAGGGATTGGGCTGGAAAAGAAAACTGCAGTTGCCTAAAGCTCCTCGAGAGATGCTTTAAGATAGACAGTGGTATTTCCACTAATTCTGTTTTTATAGTGTGGTTCCAGTGTGATACGTTGAATATCGAAACTTCTTGATATAGTATTGTTTCCTTATCTAGGAGAAGAACCAGACCTTTCTGGAATGGGAACAGCCAGTTAACTCCTGGCTCTCTGAGCTGTGTACTTTCTCACTTAGGCTTAGGCTCTACTAGGGGAAATGATATTGGGATAAAGCCAAGTCACTTGGATGGGAGTTGAAAGGCCACAGCTATCTGAATTGGTTGAACAGAATCCCAGGGTGGTGGTGTTCAAGCGTTTTTTACACTTGCTAAGGGAAAACTGAGCCAAATAGTCAGCCGAGCCAAATAAATGAATCTGGGGGCCCAGAAGTCTGTTACTGGCTGATGTAGACCTGACCTTAATTTTTGTTTTCTTCTGGAAAAATGCCCTAGGAAATTTTTTAAAAATTTGCCTTCCCAGTCATAGTTTTGTATAATACTTAACAATTCATTCTTCTAAGACAATATACAAATACACACACACACACACACACACACACACCCACACACACAGTTGTAATACATATACCACACATACACACACACAATGTTCAAGAAACTAGTGTCCTGGCCTTTTGACCACCCCCACCTTGAAAAGAGGGGTTTCATGTGCCTTGAAAAGAGGGGTTTCATGTGCCTCTAGTGTAGCTCCCTCACCCATTGATTCCTGTTTGGGGTAGTCAGGTCATATCATATCTTCCAACTCTACTGAACTTCCTCACAGAACGTTCACGCTGGGTTCTGAGCTTCTTAACCTTTAGAAGAGAATAGATAGTTCTGTTTCTCCCAGGGGTTTGTCATAATAGCAACGAATTTTCATTGTGTATTTGGTTTCAGCGTGGTATTGCAGCAACAATACTGCAAGTGAAGAAACCAGTATTTTTCTCTATCAAAATAAGCCATGGCACACTGGGCAAGCCTCTTAACTTTTCCAAGGCTGCTTGCTTTTCTAGCAGCTGAGGATGCTGATAACCATTCTCCTGTTTGATACTATAGAACTAGTTTATTTTTATTTTGAAACCCATAGTATCTACTTCACTGTGGCCCCAAAGAACCATAGAGCCCATCTTTAACAACTGTGCTTGATTATAATGCTTTATTTTTCTATTTTCATTTAACCTGGACTTCGGTTTTTTTTTTTTTTTGTTTTTTTTTTGGTAGAGTAGACATTTCAGTAAATCTGTTTTCTTTTTGTGTTTGTGTGAAACAGCTATACATACATGAAATACCAACTAGTATTAAATTGCTGGTATTTACTAATATGAACTAATAGTCACTTGTCACTGTGCTGGCATTACAGTCTGGTGTGGGAAATACTATAATAGGATTGAGTGCGAGATGCTGTTAGGATCATCTAGAAAGGACAAAGGAGACCTCGCAGAGGATAAGACAGTTTAGGAACAATCTGGGACAAAAATCATGGAAGTGGCAGTGGGTTTGGTCTAATTTTGTTTCATCCATAAACCATATCCACTGTCAACTCCTTGACTTGTCTCATCTGTTTTTTTTTTCTAGATTCTTTTCCTCTGTAATATCTCTTTCTCCTTTCAGTATGATCTTAATTGCATCCTGTACTCAATCCTATTAACAGTGTTTAACATACCAGTCCATAAAGTTAGAAATAATTGAAAAAACACACTGTAATCTTAAGAGTTTATCATGTTGTGATATAAAACATTCCTGCAGTTCCAGGCTGGAGAGAGATTTGCCAAGTTATGCTATAAGATACTAGAGTAAGGCTAAACCCTTCAGAAGCACAATGGTGTTTTGTATTAAATTCATTTCAGTGAATACTTAATAAATACTGGGTGCCGTCCCCTAAACATATAATTCCCACATGTGCATGCATACAGTCATGAGCCCATTTCTTTGGTTATTTTGATGGATGAGTAATATTGGCCATAAAGATTATAAAAGTTCATAGAAAAGATTAAACAGCTTTACTAGATTTCTGTAGTTAGAATGACAGCTTGACAATTGTTCAAGAGGTAATATATTTGTAGCTGCTCTGACCTATCCTAGAACTGAACGAAATAGAACTGGTTAAATTTGTTTTGAGGCATTGTAAATGTGTTAGTTTTAATTTCTTAAGGTCCAAAGTATTACCAAAAGCTCTGTACTGAAAATGCTTGAAAATTTTAAACTTGAAATTCACTGATATTTTATGGCATCATTGTGAGAAGTAATGTAAAGAATTTATCATATAAAGTTCACTTCTTAATACATACACTAATACATAATACTTATGACTGAAGATTGAAGGTTGTTTTTTTAAATGTGTATTCCCCTTCTTTGCCAAAATCTCACAAAATGACAAAAATCAGACAACGCTTTTAAATTAAATCTATAACACAGATTTAATCTACAATGAAGAAAGGAAATATGACAAAGACTGAGATATAGGTCATGGAAACATGAAGTAGAAGGAAAATATATCAGGATTATTAATCAGAGAGTTTATCAGAGTTATTAATTGGGGCTTTACATCTGGAGCCATGCCTTTCTTTTATTTTTCTTCTCCCCTTGTGTTAAGTAGTGGATAACAGCTGTGTTTACCCACAAACTAAATCTTGGAAGTGTGTGCTAGACTCAGGCCAAGGCAGTGTCCTAGTAATATACTGACTGCCAGGTGGGTTAGGAAGCCCACACATACGGGAGAGAAGCCACTTGTCTGTCCCTATTAATCACTGGAAGTAGGCAATGGTAAACAGAAGAGCTGGCAGACATAGATTCTCAAGCAAAAGATAAGTATATAATCACAGCATACCACAATATGAGGGAAATCAGCAGCATCAAACAAAGCTTACCCCATCAAAAGAAAAAGTATCTAAGGACCTAGAGGTAATAGAGTGATCAGAAGAAGACATTCAGAGACATGGGTTTTGTATTCATGAAAAGTAATCTAATGGAACTAGGGAAATGAAAATTTAAAGTGACATATCTGTTGACACATCTCAGATGTAAATTAATAAAACTAAGGACTGAACTAGGGAATTTCCTCAGAATACCCTGCTAAAGGACAGCTCTGAAAGTATGAGAGAAATTTGAGAAGACCAAAGGAATAGTTAATAGAACTTCTAACATTCCTCTAAGAGGTGGAAAGGGAGAGTAAAGAGAAACTGTAGAGATTAAAGTAACCAAAGAAAATAGAAAAACCTCAAATGTGAAAAAAGACTATTTAAATTTAATGGGTCTTCTGAGGCCAAGAAAAGACGTAAATCTAGGCATATTGTGAAGAAAAAGAAATTACTAATTCTAACCACAGGAACACACAAGTGAGTTATTTCTGATTTTAGCATGAGAGATGTCAGGTAGAGAGAATCAAAGTATATTTTCCTTAGATTGTAGATTATAATGAAAAGAAAGTCTTTAAAAATTAAGGGTAGGGGCACCTGGTGGCTCAGTGGGTTAAAGCCTCTGCCTTCAGCTCAGGTTATGGTTTCAGGGTCCTGGGTTGGAGCCCCGCATCAGGCTCTCCACCAGACAGGGAGCCTCCTTCCCGCTCTCTCTCTGCCTGCCTCTCTGCCTACTTGTGATCTCTGTCAAATAAATAAATAAAATCCTAAAAAAGAATTTTAAAAAAATAAAAATTAAGGGCACATACTAAAACAGTGAAAGTAGGATGATATCTCCGTGAATGAATTTTTTAAAAATCTGAAAACTTACACATTGAGCTAATAGAAAAAATAATTATCTTAGGGAATGGAATGAGTTCATTGGGATCAAGTAGAATTTTTTTTTCTCGTGTGAACTTTGTTCATAAGAATTTTTTTTAAAGATTTTATTTGAAAGTGAGAGAGAGTGAGTGCAGGGAGGGTTATAGGGAAAGGGAAAAGCAGATTTCCTGCTGAGCAGGGAGCCCAACATGGAGCTAGATCCCAGGACCCTGAGATCATGACCTAAGCTTAAGTCAGACACTTAACTGACTGAGCCACTAGGTGCCCCATGAGATTTTTTTTTTTTTTTTTAAACTTGAGAGAGAGACAGTAAGAGAGAGCATGAGAGGCGAGAAGGTCAGAGGGAGAAGCAGACTCCCCATGGAGCTGGGAGCCTGATGTGGGACTCTATCCCGGGACTCTATCCCGGGACTCTAGGACCATGACCTGAGCCGAAGGCAGTTGCTTAACAAACTGAGACACCAAGGTGTCCAAAGAGAATTTTTCCTTAAGAAATAAAATTTAAGAAAATACACTATAAAGATAGAAAGCTAAGGATATTTGATACATTCAACAAAATGCAAAAATGGAAAAATAGCAAAATTAATAGTCATGAGACCTAGAAAACATCTATACATCAGTAATCAAAATAAATGTAAGTAGATTAAATTCCCCTTTTAAATGAGTGATATAAAAACTGATTATAAACCTATTCAACTATATCGGTTCTAAGAGATACTTCTGCAACAATAAAACGCAGCAAGGTAGAAATAAAGGGATAGAAATGAAATCCTTGAAAACCACTGAAAAGAACGTACTGGGAGACAAAATTCAAAACGAAGAACATTAAGAATAGAGAGTTTTCCATGTTGATCTATTAGGATAACTTGAGTAATCAGGGAACTTTATATATTATACAAAATTAAAACAGAGAAAAATGTAAGAAAAAGCCAACAAAGATCCACAATCAGAAGAATTTATCCATACATTCTTTATAAGACAGTAGATCAAATAGATAAAATTATATAAAGGATTTAAATAGCCAATTAACAAACTTGATCTAGTTGATCATTACAGAATTTTACACTCAAATAGAAAAGTTATGTTCTTTTAAAATACCCCTAAAATTTATATATGACCATGTATGTTTTCTGACTAAAATCCAACAAAATTAGGAATCAGTAGCAGAGAGACAAAACAAAACAAAAAAACAAAACAAAACAAAACAAAACCCACACATGAAACGAGATTTAAAATTACCCTAATACTGGGTGCTTTGATGGCTCAGTCAGTTAAATGTCTGCTTCAGCTCAGGACATGATCAAGCCCTGCTTTGGGTTCCCTGTTCAGTGGGGAGTCTGGGTCTCCTTCTTCCCTCTGCCCCCACATCCCACTTGTGCTTGCTTATGCTCTCTCTCTCTCAAACCTTTAAATTAAAAAAAAAAAATTTTTACCCTGACCTTTATACCATGTTTAAAAAAAAGATTCTAGACCTAAATATAAAGCCTAAAACTGTAAAACTTGTAGAAGAGAACTTAAGGTGATCTGTGACCTGGGGTTAGGCAAAGATTTCTTAGATAAGACACCAAAAGTATGACCCGTGAATAAATTGGTTAATTGGATTTCATAATACTTCTGCTTTTGGAAAGACACTACTGGAGAATGAAAAGGCCATTTATTGGCTCAGTAAATGTTGTTTGGAAATCATGTATCTGATAAAGAACTTGTATCCAAAATATATAAAGAACATTCAATAATAAGAAAAACATTTCAAAAATGGGCAAAAGCTTTGAACATATCCTTTATCAAAGAAGATAAATAAAGCACATGCAAAAAATGCTCTCCATCATTAGTTATTAGGGAAATAGAAATTAACTCCCCCCCACACACACAATGTCTAAATTTTAAAAGCCTCAATATACCAAGTATTCTGCAAAGAGTACGGAAGAACTAGAATCTCATTCACTGCCAGTAGAAATGTAAAATGGGTACAACACTTGGAAAAACAGTTTGGCAGCCTTTTAAGATAAATGCAAACCAATCTTAGGATCAAGCCATTCCACTCTTGGAGAAACAAAAACCTATGTTTACACAAAATACTGTACTTAAGTGTTCATGGCAACTTTATAATAAGAAAAATGGAAACAATGCAAATGTCTTAATGGTGAATGGATAAACGTATGTGACATCCATATAAGGAAATAGTATTCAGCAATAAAAAAAGAAAGAACTATAGGAACATGCCATAATATGGATGAATCTCAAAGTAATTATGCTAATTGAAAGAAGCGGGACAAAATAGAACCCATAAGGTAGTAAGTATTCCCATATTGCGGTAAACTTCTCTCCCATTTATAGGAAGTACTAGAAAATGCAAACTAATAATTAGTGACAAAGTGTTTCAGGGATTGCCTGAGGAATAGGGACAGGAGGCTTGGAGGGCGTGGAGTGGAGGGATTTGAAGGGTTACGAGAAAATTTTGGAGTTAATTGATACACTTACTATAATGATTATGGTCATGGTTACGCAGATGCATATGTATCAAAGCTTATCGCATTGTGTATTTTAATAGGTGCAATTTATTATATGTCAGTTATACCACAGTAAAACTATTAAAATATTCTGTACTGTTAGAAATATCTCTGGTCGAAAGAATTGAAAATAATGTTTTGTGAAGAACTTCCAAGAAGTCCTTTTCTTGGATTGTTTTCCAGTAAAGAGTTATTTTAAATAGGCTATTAATATCCATGGTTTAAAAAATAAATAAATGTGACTGGGGAAAGACTTCACAAAGAAAAATATCAATTTCTGGATGATCATATGTAGCTTAATTGTTAAAATTAAATATGTAAGCAGTTAAAACTAATATTAAGATGTTATCAAATCTATCAATTTAATGTGTAGATTTTAAAAATCTCATTGCTAATAAAAGAAGACAGATTGATCTGTCTGTGCACAGCAGCGTCAATTAATCAAAGAAATTCATATGACAGACTCATTATACAAAGAGTGAGAGATTTCTCAGAATAAACCATGGTGGCTCATTCCAGAGGGATACTCAAAACCATAGTGATACAATATTCTCTTTCCAACCTTTGCAGTTATATTTATGAAAAATATTCCTGTTGGTGATCATGCTGTGGCGTAAGACCCAGGTCTTACATGAAGTTGGAGGTTGGAGGAGGGGACAACAGTAACACTAAAGCAAACCAGTATATTAGAAAGCCTCTGATTCCAACCCACATTTGAATAGGTCATATTTTAAGAACACATTTTGTGTGTGTGTGGGGGGGTGAAATACCCTTTTTCATTCAGGAATCCTTACAGCTTTAAATTATCTGCTTGATCTGATCCTAGACTATCCAGATTGTACCTCAGGTTAAAGTTTTCCAAGCAGACCTTATTTTGGCATTAAAAAGTAATGTATTTTTCATTTGCATTTCTCTGTTTCATTTTTGTAAGCCTCCAAAATGCCTGGTCAAGATTGTTATAGATAAAGTTGTTGGTAATATTCTATATGTAATAAGCTAAGAGGGTAGAACATAACATATTTTCTCTCTCTGTACTTTGCCATTAGCAATCCCAACAAGTTCTTTTGGGGTCTGCCATGTTCTTTAATGTGATGGTATTTTTTAAATTGGGGGTATAAATATAAAGCCTCTTTCTCTTATTTTGGTTTTCTTTTTCTTCCAAAATCCTCCTAAATAGTTTTAGGTGTCAGTGAATTTTTCCTCTTACTAATTAGATTGTATCTCAGTAAGTAAGGATGGACCTAATATAAACTGCTAAGTTAAAAATGCAGAGGCTTGATTTAATTGTCAGTTGTGTATGGGGTGTTACAATAGATAAGCCCGGTGGTATTCTTTTCAGTATGGGTAGTCTTTGATGCTGGTACTCTTTTATATATGATCATCTATTTTTACAATTATTTATCAAGGTGTAGGACATTAGATCTCCTTGGGCAGGTGAAAAATCTGCTTAATCTTGCTGCTCCCCATCCTCCAAAATTGGTGAATATAAATTCATTTTCTCAAGGTTCCATCAAAAGCTTGTTTTCCCTTTTTGAGTTTATTATGTGGGTTACCACTGTGAATTTTAAACTCTTGCTATGGATTTGGATGAGGACTTAAAGAAAAATCATTTATGCTGGGGAATTTTGACAGAGGTGTATCAGGAATTGTACTATGAATAATAGGATCGTTTTATTAGCAGTTACTTTTTTAAATTTCTTGGAGGTTACTTTGTTTTTTCAAATCCTCGAAATAGTCTATGTTTGCAGGAGAGCTAAGAGGAAAGATGCCAGATCCAATCCCATGTTTCTGCCTAAAATGAAAGAGTAACAATTCAGGGCAAAATAAATGAGAAGAACAAATACAGATGAAGTCCAGTTACCCAGATGGAAGATCCTTTTTTCTAAATATTTGTTATCAGCCTTTGCCATGGCTCATGTGTTTTGGTTTTTCAAGCAACTTCGTCTTTCCTCTTTTTAAGGTCAAATGCCATTTCCTAGCCCTGTTCTAGGTAGGCTTGCTATTTTGGTTTTCTGAGCCTTGGAACGTCTTCATAGTGGTCCTTTGTGTTTTAGGTACTAAATATTTTCTTGACTTGTACGTAGGACCCAAACTGTTCCTTTGTCCTGTTACTTCCCAGATCTAAAACAACATATAGCTTTCTGCTTGGAGGAACCTTTCCACCATGTCTTCCTTTCTTTCAGATTTCTAAACTGTGGTTCCCCTCTGATCAGCGGAGGGAAAAAGGAAAAAGGAAAAAATATCAAGGGACCATATACGTGTTAGTTTTCCCTGATCTTTTTTTTCCCCATTGTAATTTGAAAGAGGTTGTAATATAATTACTTTGGGGTTTTCTGTTCCATCTAATTCTTCCTTTCTCTAAACTGGTCACAATTTGAGTGTAAAGGTATTTTTTTATTTGCACTGGGGAATAAGGGTATGAATTTAATGAGTCTTGTAAGGTTTTATCTACCAAGTCTTTTGTCTGAGACTAATGGGCAACATCCTTCCCTAATACTTCACATCAGGGTTTAACAAAATGAGACAATTTGAGAACAAAGTGATGTATTATATATATATTATATAATATGTGTTATTATATTTAGTTTTATACTTTGCTTTATGCAAAAAAGCATTGAGTGCTGCCCAGATGTAAATAATCTAACTAGTTCATTATGCATGGAGTACACTGTGGAAAAGAATCCTTTTTTAACATGGTGCTGGGATTTAAGGTTAATGTGATTTTTTTATACCACCATGACACCTCACCACCATTATCATCCCCAGATGCTGAGATTTTGTCAAAATCAATAGAATGCTAGTTGTCCTTTTCATTTACAACATGACTGAGATTTTTCTGTTTTGTGTACAGGTGTACTTTGCTTTAAGAAAACCTCATATACAAAAATATAAACATACACGTTAGGAGGTTTTATTAAATAATATGTAGTATTGTAAAAAAATTATTTTTTTAAGAGTATTATTTATTTGAGAGCGAGAGAACATAAGAGGGGAGAGGTCAGAAGGAGAAGCAGACTCCCCGCCCAGCAGGGAGCCTAATGCGGGATTTGATCCCAGGTCACTCCAGGATCATGACCTGAGCTGAAGGCAGTTATCCAACCAACTGAGCCACCCAGGCACCCTAAATTATTGGTTTTGTAAAAGATTTCACTCCAAGTTTTCTTGAAGGTATTGAAGTCCAAGTACATCTTAAATTATTTGGTTAAATATTATCAAAATCATTTCTAAGGCATAAATTAACTCTGAAATTCTCTTTTATAAATCTTAGTTACTGCAGTGTTTTACTCATTTCCTCGTGCTATTTTTCTTTTACTTTTTTTTAAAAAAAATCTTATTTATTTATTTGACAGAGAGAGAGAGAGAGAGAGAGAGAGAGAGAGAAATCACAAGTAGGCAGAGAGGCAGGCAGAGAGAGAGGGGGAAGCAGGCTCCCCGATGAGCAGAGAGCCTGATGCGGGGCTCGATCCTAGGACCCTGGGATCATGACCTGAGCCCAAAGCAGATGCTTTAACCCACTGAGCCACCCAGGCGTCCCTCTTGTTATTTTTCTTTAAAAAGCAACCTCTCTTGGGGCACCTGGGTGGCTCAGTGGGTTAAGCCTCTGCCTTCGGCTCATGTCATGATCTCAGGGTCCTGGAATCGAGCCCTGCATTGGGCTCTCTGCTCAGCAGGGAGCCTGCTTCCCCCTCTGTCTCTGCCTGCCTCTCTGCCTACTTGTGATCTCTGTCTGTCAAATAAATAAATAAAATCTTAATTTAAAAAAAAAAAAAAGCAACCTCTCGTGAAGCGCCTGGGTGGCTCAGTCAGGTAAGTGCCTGCCTTTGGCTCAGGTCATAATCCCAGGGTTCTGGGATCGAGCCCACATCAGGCTCCCTGCTCAGGGGGAGCCCGTTTCTCCCTTTCCCACTGCCTGCTGCTTCTCTGCTTGTGCTTGCTCTCTCTCTCAAATAAATAAATAGTATCTTAAAAAAAAAAAAAAAGGCATCCTGTCTTGAGAGGATGCTGGTCTGTTTGACTGAGTTTGAAAATCACTGCGATCTGCCGTGTGCAACCATCACATACAACTTTACCTTCAGGTTAAATTGTTTTGAGAAAATTCTCCATGAGCTGTTATGATATTAAAACTTTACATATTCCTTCCTTCATCATCTGGGACAGAGTGTCTCTGTGAAAACAGACAAGAGGAGCAAAAAAAGAATGAGTACAAGATAAGGAAATCTAGTTAGAGCATACAGCCTTTTGAGGTGAAGCCCTGATTCTTTATTTTTATATCTCCTATCTTAACTACCCTAGTCTCACCTGATTTGTTAGTTGGAAAAGCTGAACTGTTAACCTTGTCGGGCAGTATGGCTATTAAAATTTTTATTTGTACTGTTGGTTTTCAAAGTTTTGTCTGGCCCTTAGGCAGTCTAGGGCCGGGGTACCATTTTAAAAAAGAGGAGTCACCTAAGAACAGAGAAAAATCTGCAGTTTGCCAGATTCTACCCCGAAGTGTCAAGCCCCACAGCACACATGTCGAGCCCCACAGCTGAACATGTGAGCCCTGAGGCAGGAAGAAAAGACTGTCCGAGGAACTTGTCCTCCTTGCATAGTGTCCCTTACTGGGAAACGTGTGCAGGGAGTTCAGTGGGGCAGATCACCAGAGGAGGACACAACGGGGGCAAGTACAGGACAGCCATGTGCATCCTTTGGCCCATGTGCTGACCATATGAAACCTCTGGGATTGGAAAATGCCTAATGTGGCTCACCTAGAATATATCATATCACTTGGCTGGTTCCCGGCACCGTCCTTGTTTAGAATGCGCGGCGGATGCCTGGGCGCTGTTGGTGCGCCGCGGCGGCTTGCTGACCTGGGGGAGCTGGAACAACAAACGGGCTGTCCGTGGCAGTTCTAAATCGAGTCTTAAAGCACAGCCTTGTAAGATCTGTAGCTGGAAGGGAAACGTTTGGAACTTTGTAACTGGCAGGCAGGAGTGTAGCGTCTGAAGAAGAGAGGATTCTGGGGCCAGTTTTGGACACAAACGGAATCAACAAAAAGGAACCCCGGGCAGGACAGTCTCCTGTCTTGCTTCCCAGTAAAGTCAGAGGGGACAGTCCTGGCAGTACTGTGGATGTGTATGCTGGGACAGATAGAAACGGCAAAACGCTTGGCCCTGTGGCTATAAAAAGAAGTCTTTTTTATGATATATTCGTGGTTTAAGAGCAGGCAGTGAATTTTGTTGAACAGTTATTCCTTCGCAGTTCAAAAACCAGAGTTCTATTTGCTTGTGCACTTAAACTCTTTCAGATGTTTTTATTGTGTAACATGGTCTCCAGATTCTTCTTTCGATGTATGTCCCCCCCACCACCACCAATCTGTTAAAAGATTAGTTTGTGTGAATCTTGACACTGGGATATTATTTCATGGTTTTAATTTGAATGTGAGTTGTTGCAGCTGGAAGCATATGATTAATGGCACAGACTTGTTTGTCGCAAAAACAGATGATATTTTACATTTAGTCAAGATGCATTGAAAAATTGCTTATATTACACTGGACGTAAATCAATTTGAATTCACTTTTGAATTCGTGTGATTTGAATTCTTCTGAAACAAGTAGATATGTATCTCTGGTGATACAACTGGCTACTGAATGTATTTGTTTATTTGACAGACAGAGATCAGAAGTAGGCAGAGAGGCAGACAGAGAGAGAGGAGGAAGCAGGCTCCCTGCCCAGCAGAGAGCCCAATGCGGGGATCCATTCCAGGACCCTGGGATCAGGGCCCCAGCCGAAGGCAGAGGCCTTAACCCAGTGAGCCACCCAGGTGCCCCCTTATTGAAGGTATTTGAAAGGTGGCTTGAAAAATTGCATATTTTATATACTTACAGATGAACTCTTTTGTTTGCTCATGTCTTCTTTATATAACATATAGTTCATCAAATAGCCAAAGCTTTTTTGCTGGGAAAATTGTTTCAAAATAGTCAACAAGTCTGGGAGTCCATGGGAGTGTGGGGGGAAGATGGAGGGTATGGTTATAGAATAGACAAATTTGTTTTTCTTGATTGTCTATGTATTTTTATATATTTTGGTAGTGTATCTACATCATAGAGGGCAGCTCCTGGTTTCCCATGCCTGCTGGCATGTGCAGATTTCCGGCCACACAAGACATGGCAGCATCTTACTGCCCCTCCGCCATCACTCTGGGTTTGAGTGTATTTGCTGCTGTGACCCAAGCCATCCTTCTCAAAAGCAATGTCAGAAAAGTTGTGGGTGCAATTTCCTTCAAGAAATGAGTCCCACAAGTCATTTGAGGCCAGTTACACAATCTACTCTCCAGTTCTTTCATCATGTAAGATGACATGAAACCATGCTTGTTAAATCAGATGTTCCTCAGTCAAACTGGTTCTACTAGGTAGGACTGAGCTCTTTTCCGAGGCCCCAGGTGTGGCCGTATAGTCTCAGATTGAAAGCTTCCATGGTGAGGAAGTCCACATTTCGGAAAGTATGTGTTTACATGCCATATTGGAAGAGTTTGAATTGTTACAATTCATTATCATTTGCCAAAATGGAACTTTCTGCTTCTTTGCTAAAATGAATCCAGTTCTGCTTTGCGGAGCATGCTCAACACATAAAATGTCTTCCCTAGACAGTAATTCAGAAACATGAAACTTGTTATCATATGTTCTGGGAGATCGTTTTTCAAGCTAAATATCTTTCATTTCTTCAACCATTTTTTCATATTACATGGTGTCCAGGTTCATTACCATCCTTGTTGCCACCTTTTGTGGTGGTCCCTTGTAAAACGTGTATCCAGAAGCATGATGTTCTAGATGTGTTCTCATCAGTGATACTCTCCTCTTTTCTTTCGAATACTTAAATTTCTCTTAAAGCCAGCAGTCTGAGCCACAACACCCACCCCGTTGGTTCACGTTGGATGTGCTGTCAAAACACCCAGCTGTTTTAAGTCAGAGCTCTTCGGTTCTTGCACAGTTGATTTTTTTTTTTAATTCCAAGTTCCAGACATTACTTATATCTCTATTAAATTTCATTATGTAAGCACTGGCTCATTGTTCCAGCTTGTCAAGAACTTTTTGACTTTTTTTATTCTGTCATCCAACATATTAGCAATTTCTTTCAGCCTTGTGCCATCTGTAAATCTTGAAATGATACCTTTAAAGTTTTTACTCAATTAAAATGTATAAACATGTATCAAATTGCCTACTTTGTGCCAGTCTCATGCACTCTGCTAGGGATAACAAGAAGTCTAGCATGTAATCATTCCTTTAGGGAGCTCACAGGCTGTGGGGAATAATAGACCTGTAATTATATAACTATAGTGCCCTGTGATAATTCTGTAATAATAATTATGTGTAAAATGCTAGAAGAACCAAGGTTGGTTACAAATCATAGAAGGCCCAACACCTTCCATGGCACAGTTCCATGAATTTCTGGATATGACTGTTAAATCGCTTTTAATGCTGCCGAACTATTGTCATCTGATTTACTTTTTCCTTCTTGCCCAAGGACACAGCAAGAGACTTGTTAAATGTTTTGCTGAAATGATCTCATACTAGACTATTCCCAAAATGTACCAGCCTGGTGAGCCAGTACAAAAGGAACTGAGAATAATTTTGAAAGACTTCTTAGTGACTCCATGAAGGCTCATGATGATCCCATTTCAAAAATCTGAGTTGGTATTTGCCTATCCTCAGTCTCCTGGTAACCTTCCCATTCTTCACGGTTATATCACAGTGCTTGGAGGAGTTTTGTGAGGATGTCTGAGTTTTTCTGCTATCTTGGTATGTAATCTGTCTGGATCTGGAGACTTGCATTAATTTAAAGAAGCTTGATATGCGTTTTCTCCTCACTTCAAATTTACCTCTCTTCACTCTTTCCAGATAGGAGTCATTCTTTTTATGCCTACTCTGTTTTTCTTCTTATATGTTCTTCATAATATTTTTGTAAGTTTGAATTCATTTTGGCCTCTATTCTCTCCCTTTCTTACAGTTTCTTCTTCCTTTAAGGTCGTGCACTAGTTTTCCTCCTCCTCATCATCTAATTACTATGTTGAAACCCTGAAGTCTAGCATAAATGGCCATCACTGCGATTATGGTCTCTAGATAGCATATCCGCCATTTCTTCTTTGATGATCACAATCCAGACATTTGAATTCTGTTGCTTGCGCACCCGTCTTTGCCATGAGATTGTTGAGTGAGTAAGATAGATGTTTATCAGAACTGAGGACTTTTTAGCAGCCACGCTGAATGGCATCTGGCTCTGATAGTGGGGCTGCAACGGAGACGGGACATGTCATGTGAACAGTGTTCTTACGGTACTGCCAACATTTACTGCTCCGTTTCCTTGAGGTTCTGTTACTAACCACCCCCCTTCTCATTTTCCTCAATACAATTGTCAGTATTCCTGATTGAGTCTGATCTGTAATTTTGATTCCTTAACGTGGCTTGAGTATTTCTAGTGATTAATGATAATTTAACTCTGTTTCTGTGTCCTTGGTAGAACTTCCCAAATCCCTTATACATCTATTATCACATGTATTTTGCTAAAGATCTGACTTATATCTATTCTGATTACTTTGTAAAAGCATGTATTTTTGAGTTACTGAATATTTTTTAGATATTGAAAACAGAACTCAGTATCAAAATATTTTAAGGCTCTTGATATATAGTACAAAATGGCTCTATAGAAAACTTGCCTGGATTTACATTCTGTATAAGAATCGATTCTGTTATCGTACTGCATCTTAACAATTGTTGCAGACCATCATTTAGATTTTTTAGGCACTTTGATACTTGAAAAATGATGCCGTATAATTTCAGCTTGAATTCTTTTGATAACCAAGGTTAAGTTTGTCACCTTTGTTACTGTCTCCTACCATTTTGTTATTTAAAAGTATGGCTAGTTTTATATACTAGTTATTCCAGGTGAATTTTTGGGTTGGAAGATTTCTGTGAGATTTTGATCAGCAATGCTTGAAACTCACTAGTAAATTGGGAAAGAATTGAAATACTTACTATATTTGGTCTTTCATCTAAAAACATTACAGTGCTTTATTCATGTGGGCATTGTTGGTGTCATTCATTACAAATGTTGGGATTTTTCCATATTAGCATGTTACTGTTACTGCATGTTTTTAAATTTTAAGTAGTAGTAAAAAGATTTTAAAACCTTTTAATTTCATTTCTAATCACCTTATGGTACTATATTATTACTCTGAAGTTTTCTAATTAATTCTCTTGGGTTTGTAGGTATATAGTCATCATGTATCATTTTGTCTCCTTTCCAACAGTTATTCCTCTTACATTGGTTTCTTGCCTTATTGTATTGGCTAGAACTTTCAGAACAATGCTAAATAATTCTGATTATAGTAGGGCCACATTCATTTTTATTCCTCTGCACATAGTTTATAAAAGATGTTCAGCATATAAAAGGTACTCAGAAAATGTTTGGAGTGAGTTGAGTTCAGCTGTCAGAGCTATGATTCTTGTTGGCAGACTAGAAACTGTGCATAAACAAAAATAGTACGAGATAGAAAGGTACCCATGACCTTAAAGAAACTACAGAAAACTACTCTTTAGTGGAGAAAAAAAGGTGATGTACAAGTGTAGGAAAAGGAATGGTTGTGGCGCAGGTGGCATTTAATGCAGGACTTGGGAATAGATTGTGCTTGAATATAGAAAGGTTAGGGAGAGAGGAGATGCCCAGCCAAGGGAAAAGTCATTAGCAGAGGTGGTGGCATTTGGGGAACTTGACGGATATCAGATGAAAATGTGAGCAGTTCGTTTTGGACACTGCAAAGGTTTCATATGGGATGTGGAAGGATTTGAGGATAGAAGGGTCACTTGGGTCAGACCATCAGGAGCCTCGAATGGTCTCTAAGCTATTTTGACCAATGCTTCCCAAGATTTTTCACATCAGACTCATGCAAAGTGGTATTTTTAGGACATACTGGAATAAACAAACTGCTTATTGTGAGAGGTGATGATGAGAAATGGGAGGGTTGTGCCCTGGGCCCTGCTGGACACCCTCACTGCTGCAGGAGTTGTGGTACATCTGTAATCCTTCCAAGGTACATATATGTTCGGAAGGTGAGATTTTTATCAAAGGATACTTTCTGATTTCAATTTGAAGCTGTTTTGAACTTTCTGCTGAGCAAAGTATCTCTTCACCTATACACACACACACACACATACACACACTCTTCCTCACATGTACCACATGTTTCCACTTCCCAGTTCAAGGACGGACAATCCTATTTATATACTTTCCCTTCACAACCATGGCTTCTGATTGTAAGAAGAGAATACCAATTTCCCTTTGTTCCATGTTCTTTTAGCTTCCTATCCAGACTGTGGTTAACAGAGATACATTTTAGATTTCTTAGGTGTGTATCATTATGATTGTTTCATCCTACTCACTTTTTAAGAAAAGGTTTTAGAGAATTGGGGGAAGGAGTAGGGGCAGAGGGAGAGGGAGAGAGAGTCTTGAGCAGACCGCTCTCAGCGGGGAGAACAAGGCAGGGCTCAGTCTCATGACTCTGAGATCATCACCTGAGCCAGTATTTAAGACCCGGACACTCAACTGACTCTGCCACCCAGGTGCCCCCATCCTATTTACTTTCAAAGGATAATTACAACTCAGTATTTGGGCAGCTGGAATGTGACATGAAATTTTCTCAAGGTTACCTGTTTTCCCCAATTAGTGAACAGACCACCCCTGATGATTTCAGGGAACTAGTATATAGCTTTGAAATAATAATGAATCAAACTGTTATACTTCAAATCTGTAAGAACTATTGTGGATTACAAACAAAATTATTTTAATAAATGGCTTTTCTATAAAAGGTCTTACCTTAATTAAACAAGTTTAAAATACTACAGTGCCATAATTTGACAATGTTACATTTCCTTTAGCTGTTGGCATTAGCGAAGAAGGTGTTTCTTAGAACACTTAATCTATCTCACTTGACATTTAACCAGTTAAACTAATTAAGAGTATAAAAATAGATTTTGATAAAATATTAAACATTTTAATACCAAGAATGGATTGAAAACCCTACTGTTTGATTTTAAGACTTTGAAATTCTTACATGTTTTACTTTCCACAGTAACATCTCAATTGGACATTTTGGAAACAGCTAGGATATACTTTTAGTACCAAAATGTTATTTGAACGACTGGATATTTGAGGATTTTAAGGGTTTGTTAATTTCTTTTAGATGTAATGATATTTTGGTTATGTCTTTAAAAATCTTTTTTTTTTTTTAAGAAACCTAGACCGAAGTATTTATAGATGAAACTATATGATATCTGAGATTTGCTTCAAAATAATATGACAGAGGAATAGGTTAAGGAGGGATTGGCCGTAATTGATGGTTGTTAAGGCTGAGTGGTGGTGTTCATCATATGCTTTCGTTACTTATATATGTTTAAGATTCTCCATAATAATGAAAGTAGCAGGAGTACAATATATCGTGTATTTGATGAACATTAAAAACCCTATAATACTGTCAAGAGGGCAGTGGATGACTTTTCCCTGCTGCATTAAATCTGAACGGTTGGGCTTTTTATTTCTGGTCTTTGTCTTTTTTTTTTTTCTCTCTCTCTCATGGTTGTTGATCTTGCCTCTTTTTGTTTTAAGATGTTCTAATTTTTTTATTTGGTTTCTTTTGTGGCTGTCTCTTCTTGCTACTGTCCACATGCCTGTCTCTGGTGGTTTCTGTTTCTTCTCTGTCTCCCACATAATGATTTACTACTTCTAATATGCTCTGAGCAAAGAGCCAAGAAACTAAGTGTGATCACATTTTTTTTTTCTAGGCAAGATTTTTGTGTGGGCCTGAGGGACTTTTTAGAGTGGTTAAGCATGTGAGCTTTAGAATGTTAATTTGGAGCCCTTTCTGTTGGCTGCCCAATGGCTCCTAGTTTTTGGCTGTGTTCTGGATAGTTGAGGTATCCCATAGATGTTTAGATATACTGTACAGTCCTGTGCCTTGAGACTGCAAGGAGGGGTTTTATTTTTTTTTTAATGCAATGATGATGACATTGGAAGTGAAATTATTTTATTTACAACTCATCCAAAAGAAACTTAACTTTCCAGTTGTTACTACTTTAAGGATCAGAAGAATAAATACGCTGTTATGGGAACTACTTTGCAGCACGTGTAAATTGAAGCCTAAATGACATAGTGTCATAAAGATATTATCAGTTCAGTGACCTGCTAGATCATGAGGCCATGAGTCAGGCAGGGGCCACATGTACTTACTTGGCCACTATTTTCCAGGTGCTCAGAGCTTGGTCTAATACATAGAAGCCACTCAAGAAATACTTGTTAGTTGATTCACTGAATGAGTAATATAAATCAGAGACTATTTTTAATTCAGCAGTCTAAATTAATTGAGGACTCGGTGCCTGTCCCTATGCTAGGTCCTTGAAATATGCAAAAGAATTGGTCTCAAAGCACAAGTAGAGGTTGTCAGGTCAGGGCAGTCATAAGGAACTGGACATACTAAAAACACTTCAGTTTGCTCAAGAATAACAAAGGATGAAGACAGTAGTTTTGTAAAAATTAAAGAAGCCTTACTAGAGTTTGGATGTAAGACTTGAAATGTGTACAGGGTTTTTTTTGGTAAGACATGAGTGGAGCAGGGGAAAAACAGACAGTGGAAAAATGTATGGTGGAGTTTCAAAGTGTCCAAGGGCTTGGCAGTTACACAGACGGTAACGTTGGGTGATTGATGATTAACTACTGGGAAAAAGGGATAAGGGGTTAAGAATGACTCTTAAGATTCGTAGTTTGGGTGGCTGTCAGTCCCCAGGCAGGGAATCCAGGAGACTGGTTTAGAAAAGACGTCATGGCAAGATGAGTTCATATGGGGACAAGTTGAGTTTAAAATACCTGGGAGACCTCTTGAAGGGAATATATGATAGATGGTAAGGAATAAGAATATTGGGGCTTTGGAGAAAATTAGGTAAGAGCATTTGAACTGTCTTCAGGGTATTAGAAGTAGCTGAAACAATAGGAGTAAAGACATTCCCAAGGAGGACATGTAAAGTGAGGAGAGAGAATTCTGGGGAAAATCAGAGTCTGGAGATCTGTGCATTCTACGTCTCTTTCATGTACAGTAGAGTGTAGTACATGACACTCAATTTGTTTTTTAAATATTGCCTTTGAAAGAAAAATTTGAAAAGTCAGTAGATGCTATTTCCTTAGAGCAATAACGAGTTGCCACTTTGACTTAAGGTAAGTTTTTTCCCCCCACGTTTAGTTCATTAGCTCACATTTTCAAGTTGCTACCTAGCTGCAGGTTCCTTAACTTTGTTTCCTATTCTTCGTTTCCTATTCTTCTGTAACAATGTACTACAAGCTTAGAGACTTAGCAAGGAAAAATGTATAGTGTTTTTTTTTTTAAGTTAAATATAGAATGTGAGTTAAGATGTGAGCCAGCAATTCTTGTATTCTTAGTTATATACTCAAGAATTGAAAATAGGTGTTCAAACAAAAACTTATATACCAATATCTATAGCAGCTCTATTCATAGTAGACAAAAGATAGAAACAACCGGCACGTCCATCAGCAGTTGGACAGACAGAATGTAGTGTATCTGTACAGAAATATTTAGTCATAAAAGGGTTCCTTTCCACAGTCACTTTTTTTTTGGGTTGGGAGTGGATTTCAGTTCCTCAGGGATGGTTAGACTTAGGGCCTCCATTCCTGGCTACCTGTCAGAGGTGTCCTCCATTCCTGGCCTTATGTACTGTTGTAATATGGCAGTTGGCTTTATAAAAGTATCCTGACTGAGAAGACAACAGAGCTAATTTATGGTTAAAATGGAAATTACAATCTTTTGTAACCTAATCATGGAAGTGACATCCCATCTCTTTTGCCACATTTTTTTTTCTTTTTAAGATTTTATTTATTTGAGAGCATGAGTAGGGGGGAGAGGGAATGGGGGAAGCAGAGACACAAGCTCCCCACCAATCAGGGATTACAACATGGGGTTCCATCCCAGTACCCTGGGATCATGACCTGAGCCGAAGGCAGATACTTAACTGACTGAGCCACCCAGGCATCCCACCTTTGCCCATTCTGTTGGTTAGAAGTAAGTCACTAGACCTACCCACACTCAGGGCGAAGAGATTACACGAAGGACTTAATACTGAGAAGTGGGGATCACTGAGGACCATCTTGGAGGCTGCCTCCCAAAATGGATAGCTTTTACTGTTAATGTCTCTGTGAGGCTTTTGATTATTTCCATTAGGATGATCGTATGCTTTTCTTGACAGAACCTTCCTCATGTAAACTCAAAGATCATTTGAGTACCTGCGATTCCATTATGGCAGGTATGAAGAACAAGGAGATGTGGTTCCTGGCTTTATGAAAATATAAAATGTGGATCATTCTTTCAATATTTTCTACTTTTTTTTGCAGAAGTTATTTCTTAGCCATTGGTTATTTACAAGGGCATAGATCCTTAGATTGATTTGTATACTAAGACTGTTTTCATATGCGAATGCAGTTAAGTGTGTGTACTGAATGAAATGATCTGATTCTTGAGGACACAGCAAGACCATGTTTTTCTAACTAAAGGGCTAGATTTGAAGGATACAAACCAAAGAAAGGGGGTGCAGTGGAAAGTGTTTTCCTCTCCCAATGGCTGCATGGTTTAGCCATGTGTATATAAGAGATACTATTCAAAATAGCAACGAGTATAGATAAGTTTGTTGAAAATAAGTTTTTTTAAAAAGGACCCCAGGGGCACCTGGCTGGCTCAGTTGTTAAGCGTCTGCCTTTGGCTCAGGTCATGATCCCAGGGTTCTGGGACTGAGTCCCACATCAGGCTCCCTGCTCATTGGGAGGCCTGCTTCTCCCTCTCCCACTCTCCCTACTTGTAGTTGCTCTCTTGCTGTCTCTCTCTTTCTCTCTATGTCAAATAAATAAATAAAATCTTTGAAAAAATGCTTGTTTAAATTAAAACAAAAAAAAGGACTCCAATCTTAGATTGGCATACGTATACATGTCTACCGTTTAGTTGTTTCACTTACCTAAAATAAGGAGGACATGAATGGTATGACATGTCCTCATTAGTCAGCTCTGAAAGCAAGTCCTAATATCAGAGTTTTAAGAAAACTTAGCATTGTGGGACCCTATGGGATACCTAATAAATGTCTCTTTTCATATAATCTCTGCTTTATCCTCGAGCAAATATATTCTTTAACTCAGTCTAAATAAAACTTAGACAGTAGGCTTAGCATCATTTAAATTGCACTGTCTCTTTTCTTTTGAGTGTGTTCTTCATGGGAAACTGTATTTGGAATTGAAGTGCTTAACCTCAGGCAGTGTTTCAAATTCATTTGTCTTCTCTTTGGCCAGTGCACTGATTCCTAATCTTTTTATGCTGTGACACTCTGTTTTGTGTAGCCCTGTGTCCCCAAGTGCTGGGTAATGCATACATACTTATACTTTAAAGTTAATTAAAATTAATTTCATTTTGAGAGTTCATTTGCCTCTTGGGATAATCAGAGACCTCGCAGAGGCGATTATTGATTTAGTGATGTAGTTCCACATGAAGAAATCTGTTTAATGGTATGTGTGCTGTAGTGGGCTAATCTCATTTAAATATATAGTAAGTGTGTAAACAGGGAAGGCCGATTACCTTAAGGACATTTTAGTGGGTTGTTCAGCCAGCCAGAGTGTGGAGTTTACTCATTCAGAATTGTCTGAAGTGGAGTGAGCTTATCGCTAGTATTCGTTTTATAATGGCAGTTTTGAAGGACAGAGGGAAAACTTCTGAGGACTGGCCTCAGAAGCAGGAACTGGCCTGCTTCAGAAAGAAGCTCAGAAGAGCATTTCAGATAAGAATTCTAAAAGGAAGTGAGAGACGGATGCCTGGGTGGCTCAGTCGTTTAAGCAGCCAGACTCTTGATTTCTGGTCAAGTCATGATCTCAGGGTCATGAGACCCTCCACACTCAATGGGGAGCCTGCTTGAGATTCTCTGTTCCCTTTCCCCTACACATGGTCTCTCTCTAAAATAATAAAAACTTTTTTTTTTTTTTAAAGAGAGCAATAGAGGGCATTTTAGACTATATAAAAATGAGACTGCTTATACTATAGTTCATGGACCAATAATGCGTGTATTCATCCTTTCATTCCCTCCTTAACTCCATCAGCAAATAGCTGCTCCATCAGCACAGAGGCTGCCCTGTGCCCGAGACGGCAGAGACACCTGGAGACAGGGGAATGAACCCACTGAGCATGGAAGATCTTGAGTATACTTAGCAGAGTTGCTTGATAGAGACCTGATGAAAACGGCTTGTTTACATAAAAGCTACGAAAAAGAGTGTGGTGTGAGTGTGAGGAATTGGGTTATAAACAGATGCGGAAATTCCTGAGAAAAGGAGCTCATTTTGTACCTTTGCTTTTTCCTACTCATAATGCATGTATGTTTTATTTAAAAGTAGTCTCTTAGAATCAAAACAAAAACAAAAACACTTGCCCCAAGATGGCAACCCTGCCTTAATCCATGCTTCTTGAGCTCTTGCTAGTGGGGTCGTAGGAGTTGCTCAATAAATGCCCCAATTTTGATGATCCACGACTTCATAACAAAATGGAGGGGAATGTAAACTGTAGAAGTAGCTGTGTGACTTCCCCCTGATATTCCCCCCATCGAATATCAGCCTTCTGGGTAACAGCCATTCCTAAAGGTACACAGACACACGTGAGATCAGTTTGTAGTAGTGACCATTTGCGATTTTCTCATCCTTCAAAACGAGAGTGCCATCTTTTTTCTTTTCTTTTTTTAAAGATTTTTAAAATTTATTTGACAGAGATCACAAGTAGGCAGAGAGGCAGGCAGAGAGAGAGAGAGGAGGAAGCAGTCTCCCTGCTGAGCAGAGAGCCCGATGCGGGGCTCCATCCCAGGACCCTGAGATCATGACCTGAGTCGAAGGCAGAGGCTTCAACCCACTGAGCCACCCAGGCGCCTGAGAGTGTCATCTTAATGTAAATTGATAAATCGCACTGCTTCCTTAGAAATCTAGCTGATGACCGCTGGTAATAAAGGAACGTTCGTACTCATCTAAAGGAAGGGGGGAAGTCTTTCTGACATTTGGATTCCTCCTCCTCCTCAAACAGCAACAATGGGGGAGGAAGAAATTGGGGAATATAAGGTACTAAAGGCTATGGGAGATACAGGCTGAAGAAGAAAAGGTCCACCTCAAATGAAAACGTGTTTTATTTTTTACAAGCATTGGCTGTCCTGGAAATTGCAGAGGAATGTCCTCTCCTTTGCGTGGTTTCTGGGCTTTTCCTTCCAGGCCTTAGAACCCAGGTTGGAACCAGGTGTGGTTCAGTAAGTTCTAGGCTAAATGGTGGCCCAGAGATAATAGAAACAGTAACAAAATAACTACACTTAATGAATAGATAGAATATGTCAAACACTGTGCTAAATGAGTTATCTCATTTAATCCCAACAATGTTATTGGGTACATTGTTATTTTTCCCTTTTATCAAAAGGAATCCCCAAGGCTTAGAACAACTAAGCCAATTATCTGAGGTTTACTAAGATGACATAGTGGAACTAGATTTTGAACCCCGTGAGTCTGACTTCAGGGTCCATGCTAATCATTCCACTGTCCTACCCTCTATCCCAGCAAACCTTCCTCTCATGACTGAACCCAACTCCAGTGCTTGCCTTATTTTCAAAGAAAATTGTGTGTGCCAAATTCTGAAAAAAATTGGAGCCTTCCAGAAGTTTTGGAGCATGTGATTCCTAGACTGACAACTACCCCTATTTATGATTTGTAAAGTACATTGACTTATCTAATTATACAATTCAGATTATAATGTATATTAGCATTTTTCCCCCACTTATTCTTTTATGTTTAAACCTAAACATGGGGGTGCCTGGGTGGCTCAATGGGTTAAAGCCTCTGCCTTCTGCTCAGGTCATGATCCCAGGGTCCTGGGATTGAGCCCGTATCAGGCTCTCTGCTCAGCAGGGAGCCTGCTTCCTCCTCTCTCTCTGCCTGCCTCTCTGCCTATTTGTGATCTCTGTCTGTCAAATAAATAAATAAAATATTAAAACAAAAACAAAAAACCTAAACATGGACCCTTGCTGAACTTGTATAATCCATAGGGTGGCAACAAATAGAACAGAAGGGAGGAGTCCATGATAGAAAACTTAAATCTCCCTTTATGAGTTATGATAAGCATTTCCATCAAAAATGACAGAGTATTGGGGCACCTGGGTGGCTCAATTGGTTAAGTGTCTGCCTTCTGCTCAGGTCATGATCTCAGGGTCCTCAGGTCGAGCCACCCATTGGGCTCCCTGCTTAGCCCTCTGCCTCTCCCTTCCCCTGCTCATGTGCACACACTCTCTCCCCACCTCTCTCAAATAGACAAATCTATTAAAAAAAAAAAAAGACTGTATTAAAAGACAAAAAAGTAAATATGAGTGGGATCAAATAAATGTGGACCAAGCAGAATTCCCTTAGGGTTTTATTACATGAGTAGGTTATTAGTAATGTTTTGAGGTCAAATTAATCACAGAATAGAAATTACAGTTAGAGTAAGAGCCTACCTTTGAAGGTCAAAGCTTGTAATCTATTGTCCTAATTATTCTTTATTGCTATGTAGGATGAGACATTAGATGGTTGTAAACTTTTTCTGTGGGCTGTGAATTTATGTTCATCTAGAGCTTTATATTATTTGTCAGTTTTGTCACATGGTTGTTGTCAAACTTTACAATAAAAAGTACTGGGGGGATAAGGCACCTGGGTGGCTCAGTGAGTTAAGCCTCTGCCTTCAGCTTAGGTCATGATCTCAGGATCCTGGGATTGAGCCCCGCATTGGGCTCTCTGCTCAGCAGGGAGCCTGCTTCCCCCTCTCTGCCCACTTGTGATCTCTCTCTCTCTCTCTGTCAAATAAATAAATAAAATCTTAAAAAAAAAAAAAAAGGTACTGGGGGCAGGGGGGAGTGGTGGTTGGTAAGCTATGCTAGAATGGCATAGCCTTTCCACAGTATTAAAAGATTGTATTTCACCCCAAGTATGGAATGAACGCTTTTCATTTCAGCCAGAAAATTCTCATTGTGGCTCTTCCCAATTTGTTGCTTTAGTCAATGGCAATTGCAGCAAAATTGTTCCCAGACTAGCTTTCCTACTCTGGGCACCAGATTTTCCAGAATACTACAAAATGTGCCTTTTGCTCTTTGTGTTAGTCCAATAGCCCAGGAATTTGCTGCTTAGTAAACATTTGGAGCCATGCACATAGTGATCACCTTGGTTTTGTGGGTCTTCTAGGCAGTAGGCCCTTGGCTTTTATGGGAGTACAGAAGGGAACATTTTCCCACAACTCTTCCCACAGCTTTTTTCCCCCTACGATTGCAGTTTCTCAGAGCTGCTTGTTCTGAGGGGCATCAGGACAGGCTGACCGATCCCAAAGAGTGTGGGGTTATGCTGTCTGTTGTGTTTTAGTGCAATGCTCAACACACACTAGGGCTGCACATTTCCCAGTACTTAAACAGAGCTCTGAGAAGGGCAAAAAGCTGTGAATAGAGTGTAATTTTCTTGAGTATGAGGAGTTAAAGATTTTTTACACCGAAAATGTCAGGTGAGCAATTCCTTGCAGAACTATGTGCCAGAAATGTAACAACCACGTGCTAATAAACAGTAAGCCAATGAGCAACCACTGTCCACCAAGAAGACCCTTTATTTCTGTACCATAAAATGCTTTGTGGGGCGAATAGTACATTCTGCATGTGAGAAAACTAAGTAAACATTGTACAAAAGATTAACTCGTGGAAAAAGTAGTGATTGTGTAAGACTGTTAAAGGCATCAAAAGTGTGAAAATGAATGAGGCAGGCACCCAAAGGCACCAAACTCCCAGGTGGCTCTTTGGGTCTAACCGGAAAGACGAAATGTGTATTCAGATAACTCCACTGCAGGGAAGAATGTCTTATGAAGAGCACCGAGAGAAAGAGATTAAAAGTTTCTGAGACCTCTTTATGGCTCCCAGACTGTTGGAAGGCTTGGTAGAATCAGTGACCTGGCCCGTGCAGGGTGGGTGGTGATTTGCCTATACAGGAGCCAAGGGGAGAACGAACAGGGCAGGAACTCCAGGCGGGGGCAGGGGGTGGCGGATAACCCAACCAAAGGTGCGGCAGCGGAAACCTGGTCTGGTCTGGGAGGGAGCGAGTCGCATTCCCAGAGAGTACAAGGAGAGGAACAGAGAGACAGGGTAGGAATGGCCCCTGGAGCCAGATCACAGAGAACTGTAAATGCTAAGTTGTGTCTTTGGGAAGTCCAAGTTTTATAGGCATTTGATGTTTTTGGCCAGAGTGGTGATAGAGCCTGAGCTGGTGTCCTGGTTCAGTTAGTAATGTCATCAGAGCACTGCAAGGACAGAAGCACGGAGACCAGGTAGAAGGCCGTTCTGGTGTTCCACATGGAAAGTGGTTGAGGGTGTGGAGCAGAGTGAGAACGTGGAGGAGAACAAGGGATCAGGTGGCGGCGGAGTCCTCATCTACAGGACTTAGAACTTGCCGGTGAATGTAAGGATGTACCGTTGTGCTTTCCGGACATCCAGAGTCCTTGTTGAGAAGACGGCAGGTGGTGTATGGGCTTTGGTATAGTGTGGGGCATTTTGTTTTATAAAAGATAGACTGAGGAGCGCCTGCTTCCGAATTTCCTGGGGATGTGCTATTTGAAGTTCGGATTCCAAGGCTGCACGTGTTGTAATAACCTTTCTAGGTTCTAAAGCACGTGACCACTGGGTTAGCGTTCCAACATAATGAGACTAAGGAGATTAGTCCAATTCCTATATAGAGCTCTCAATTTTGCGATTGTGCTCCCAACTCTGGCTGACCTATCTTTGGACAGGAGATAGGATGAGCATAAAGATAGTTCAATGTAACACGTTTATTTCTGCTGGAAAACAGCTCCAAATATGCCTCAGTTTTAGTGGATCCCAGTGGTCCCTTTAGCATATTAAAGATAACAAGCATGTACAGCTCTAAAATCCCTGTGGGGTCTTAGGCCCTTCGCTCTCAAGAATTATTGAGACCTTGGTGTCTTGGCAAAGCTAGAGGTGCTAGGAAAATAATGTGCAGTCCTCCTCAAGCAACCACTAATGGGAGGTAGGTACAAGTCCCCAAATGCTTTTCCACCGGTGCCTGGCTCCCAATTCTAGCCTGAGTCAGTTCAGGCTACCCACAGTCCTGCTGTCTGGATAGCTCCTTTTTGTGGGCTGTCTCTCTCCCTCTCCCACTTCCTCACTCTGCCACTAGTATTTTCTGTAGTCACCACTTGAATAAACCCTTTGCACTGGGGGAACCCAAAATAGGGCAGAAACTATTTGTTGACCTGTTTCCTTTACGGACTCTCTTAGATCCTTTGGGAGAAGGAAGAACTCTTTTTCTTTCTAGCCCACATTATTTTTACCTCTCCCTAAGACATTGTATTGCTGATAAATACAGGAATACCTTCATAAGCGAATCTTTTTCAAGCAATTCAGTTAGCTATATGCCCAGGAGTGTGAAGAGTATTCATTTAAAAACAATTTTTTTTTTTTTTTTTAAACGGTGAGTGCTATGAAGTGTGTCAACCTGGCAATTCACAGACCTGTACCTCTGGGGCTAATAATACATTATATGTTAATAAAAAATTTTTAAAAAGTTTTTTTGGACTTTAAAAAAATAATTAATTAATTAATTTGACATGGGTCGGGAAGCAGCAGGCAGAGGGAGAAGCAGGCTCTCCATCATGCAGGGACCCCAGCGCAGCACTCAGTCCCAGAATTCTGAGATCATGACCTGAGCCGAAGGCAGCCGCTTAATGATTGAGCCACTCAGGCGTGCCCCCCCTTTTTTTTTGTTAATTTGAGTGTATTCATTTTTAAGGTTTATGAAATCTAGAGGCTTGGCACTTTAAGACTGGAAGAAGCCCAGCTATTGGTAGGTACGGAGTACTGTCTGCCCTAAGTATTAACAGCTAATGGGCAATCAACAAGGCCCATAAGCAAGACAAGACTACCCCAGTAGTGTCTCCCGGGCCCTGTAGTAATTCTCCATTTACTGCTGCCCCATGCCCAGACACTGCCTGGCTTGCAAAGCCATCCATATTGTCTTCACACTGGCCATTACTTGTCATAGCTGAGTCTGTCTCCTGCTCCTTCTCTGCACTGTGCCCCACCCACCCACTCCTAGTTTTCCTCTTAGCTAGTGCTCCCAGCCATGCCCTCCTCACGGGAATACCTTTGCTCCTCTTCTCTCCCTTTCCCTGGAGCCTCTTACACTCTCTGGGAAACAGCTCCGTGTAGTAGAGAACAATACATGGTCTTTGGAGTGAGTCCAGAATTTGAGTCCTGGATCTGCCGTTTATTAGCTGGGTATGGAGGAAAATGCTTCAACTTTCTGTCCCAGTTTCTTCATCCATTAAATAAGGATAATAACTCCTAAAAAGTTAAGTGAGGTGATGGATATAAACACCTTTACAAGGTTAGATGTGATGTAATACATCGGTGAGGCGGGGGTGGGTGACGACTGTGTGTTGATGGTCTTTCATATTCTACGTGGGTGTTCTCAGCGCATCTGCCTGTGAGCCCGAGGACTGTGGTCTCCCTCAGCTCAACGGTTCATCCTGTTTGGTAGTGGTTCTCCTCCCATCAGGCAGACCACATTTTTGGTTTTCATACATTTTTCTAAAATTTTTTTTTTATTATCTAGAGGACAATACATCTCCCTTAGGAGAACTTGACTTCGAATCTTCACATTTTTATACTTTGTATTGACCATTTAAAGAGGGCTTAATTTAAAATATTTTGGCTTTTTGGTGTGTGTGTGTTGGGGGGGAGGTCGATAACAAAAGTTTGAATTTAGATATATATGTCTTAGTTCTCCCAAACTCTTAGTATTTCAGTTTTTAAAAGCAGATTGAGTGAGTTTGATGTAGAGAAAATGAAAAGATTGAAAGGAATCACCCTTCAGAAAGACCTGAGACTCCGCAGAGGGGACGGGTCAGAAAAGAATTTGGAAGTATTACTTTTCTGTCACATCTCCTGTCCTCCTCTTTGCACATTTTCTCCCCATGCTGGAAACCATTCTTCTTTTTTTTTTTTTTTTAAGACTTGAATAGCCAAAGCAGGCCTTTTTTTTTTTTTTTTTTAAGATTTTATTTATTTATTTAAGAGAGAGACAGTGAGCGAGGAGAAAGTCAGAGGGAGAAGCAGACTCCCCATGGAGCTGGGAGCCTGATATGGGACTCGATCCTGGGACTCCAGGATCATGACCTGAGCCGAAGGCAGTCGTCCAACCAACTGAGCCACCCAGGTGACCCTGGAAACCATTCTTCTTAAAATAATACTGCTGAGGTGACTTTCCTTCTGAGGAAATGTCCTCCTTCACTAAGATTTGAAGCATTAATTTGCAATTAAAATTCTCCAAAATTGGCATCCTTTATGGGTTCTCCAATCTCATTAAGTTTTCCAGAGGGAAAATAATCTTATTCTCCTTCATTTTCTTAAGACTGTGGTAAGAGGATGGAAAGACAAGACAGTCTTGAGTCCTCAGCCTCACTCTGTGTGTCACAACAGGGTGACTGAGCACCGTGGATGCCCTCGTTGAGCCTGGTTAGCTGCACAGAGCCCCTCAGCAAACCATCTCTGGATTGGCCTGACCACACCGGCTCCTCCAGCAGCAGAGCTACCTGATTTTCTTCTCAGAGATAGGATTAGATCTCTAACTGGCTTGCCTTAGGGGTTTCTAGCAGTCAGAAAGAAGTGAGAGAATTATCTAGAACGTACTGTCCAGTACAGTAGCCATCAGCCATGTGTGGCATCTGAACTTCAGATTTAAGAAAATTTAGATAAAATTCAGTTCTTCGGTTGCACTGGCCGCCATTTTATGTACTCAGAAGCCACTGTGGCTGGTGACTACTGTACAGAAAAGCATAGATAAGAAATTACTTTATCACAAAAAGTTTAGTTAGATATCACTGGCCTGGAGATGAGATTTTCCATAAGAACAGCCTTCCTCCTGCCCACTTCCCCATAGGGACAACTTTGAATGACTGTGTTTATTGTTGACTTCTGTATATCCCTGTTTTGTTTTTTGTTCATTGGTTGGTTTTTGGTTTTTTAAAACTCAAGGAAACTAAGCCTTTTTTTGGGCTGAAAAATAACAATAGTCTTCTAAAATTGCCTTAAATAATAGGCATTTACTGTACTCCAGACTAAGGGGTTCTTACACTGTTGGTAGTTGGTACTGCTGCTTAGCAGTGTTCTGAAAGATCCAAGCTCTTTCTGTCGTTAATGCATTCTGACGTCCTCAGTGTTTTGGAGTGTCTCCTTCAGGACTGCTAGAAGTTTAACACAGTATAGAGCATCATCTTATCACCTAATGAAATCAAAAAGGAGAGAGAGGTGGCTGTCTTTGGGCATCTCTCTTTTTGTTGAGGGACACATTTTTTTTCCAGAAGCTCCCAGCAGACCTTAGTTGAGTCCCAATTTACTAGAACCAAATAATCTGTCCATGCTGTAAGAGAGAACTGGGGAAACAAATACTTGGCATTTTTAACCTCTATAATGCTAGGCCAGCCCTGCTGCTGAAGAATGTAAACACTATGAAGACGGAAAGTTTTTGTCTCTTGTTTGCTACTATGTCCCCAGCACCTGGGATGGTACCAGGTGCTCAATAATTGTCTGTTAGATGAGTTAATGAATACTAAGAGAATGTTCCATAGTTGTCCATAATGTACCACAGAAAAATTGTCCCTAGTTGCTGTAGTGTGCCTTTTAAAAGAACCTTGCATAATGAAGACACATTGTGCTCCTGTCTTCTGTCCTTCCTCTTGTAGTGGCTTAAACCAGGTTCTCCTGGTTGATTGGCTCTCAGAATGACCTCTTAGATTACCGGCTCCTTACAACGTTTAGTAAGGCAGCATCAAACCCTCTCTACTCTTAAGATACCGTTTATTTTTTAATCAGTGTACAAAATATAGGCCAGGTTTGAGTTGAGTGTTTAACCTCTTTATATAACAATTTAAGTGACAGAACACATGCACTCTTCAGTCATTAAAATGAGTGGCCCCAGACCACTGTTAGATGTGATATACTGCATTATGTTATTCCCTTTGGACTTGGTTTATAGATGAGGAATATTGGGATGTGGACATCAAATGGGAGTTCCAAATTTTCCCAGTTAGGCTCACTTCTCAAAGCATTTGGCAGCTAAGTTAATGACCTGTTCATCTCTCATTTTAATCTGGTGGCTTAACTAAGATCCGCTTGGCCAGACAGACCAACTTTATGTAACCCTTTACTCGACTGCTGGTTTCCTGGGTCCTAATCTGGGTTCAGGCTGCTGCTGACCAAAGCCACTGGGCAAAAGGCTGGAATGCTGCATTCCAAGCCCAATTGTTTGTGATGAACATCAGACATGCTAAGATTGGGCAGATAGCTGTGTGGTAGCAGACTAAAGAAAAGGGTCTTTGCGCTATTAATAATTTATTATTCACATACTATGTCAAAGATGGGACATTTTAAGAAATTATGAGATTTACGGGTGCCTGGGTGACTCAACTGGTTGTGCTTCTATCTTCAGCTCAAGTCATGATCCCAGGTCAGTTCCTGGGATCGAGCCCGGCATCTGGTTCCTTGCTTAGCTGGGAGCCTGCCTCTCCCTCTCCCTCTTCCTCTGTCTGCCACTGCCCCTGACTGAGCTCTCTCTCTGTCAGATAAATAAAGTCTTTAAAAAAAATTGTGACACTTCTCTTTGGGTGTGTTTCCACCCACAGAGTCATTGGACTCACCATCATTTTGTCTCTTTGAGACACCTATTTTCAGGTGTCTTATGTGCTCCTAAATGTGGCAGATGGAAATAGTTTCTTGGTGAAAGAGATGGACCTCATGAGTTGGATTTTGAGTATGTCCCACCTATTTATGGAAAACTTCCATTGAAACCTGCAACCAGTGTTCTTCTCTTTATACTTGATTCTCTGCACACCGTCTTAATGCTATGGCCGCGTTGATGCCCTCTACTGTATTTACAGGCCTTGTTGTAGTTCTTACTACTTGACAGAATTTGAGGATTTGATCTAAAGGGAATAAGGGATTTTTAAATATTTCTTACAGGTTCCTGCTCAGTGATTTGTATAGAATAGTAATTCATAATACTATTCACTGAATTTAATTGGCTGGAAATGTTCTTGGACATGTTCCTACTCTGAGAATTAATATACATATGCACTTAGTACCTTTTATTCTAATAGGTTGCTTCCCACCCTCCTCCCCCCTGCCCTTGGCTTATGTGTAATAGTTCTTTGTTCAGTTCTGTCACCTTCCCAGTCAATGATCCTTCTATTTCAGTCCCGTTAGACCTAAATATATATTTTAGGTGTGTAACCTTGGTCGCATTATGTAATTGTTTCATGTCTTAGTTTTATTATTGATAAAATGAGAGCCATAAGATTATTTGCCTCTTAAGATTGTCAAGGGTAAATGAGTTGATACATGTAAAACACTTAGCACAATCAACATTTATTTTAGAACTGTACTTGGTCAATTACAACTGTTGGTTGACTGTGGATACAAGAGGAGCAAAATCACGGAACCATTTTGTGAGCATTAATGAGCTCTATGGAATTTACAGTAAAGCATGTTGCATATATTAGATAGAAATTGTGTGCTACACATCCTTTAGTAAAATTTTTAATAAATTATGTACAGATATGTTCACGCACTGTGTTTTTGTTTTAAACATTTACCATCAGGTAACACTGCTGCTCCTTTTGCTCCTCAAGCTTATGGATGGTTCTCTAGCATATGGATAATGTCTGGATGTAGCTTGTAGCAGATGCTGTTGGTATCCTACCCAGATCTCCTTTACTGGGCCAGTGCATCCATCTCCCAGCTGCTGCGAGTATTGGCTGCTAATGACTCACACCTGTACCCTTCTCCAGAGGCCTGCCCTTGGCTGACCGTAATTGCCTCAACCAGATATGTCTGGGAGAGTATGAGATCACACCCCTACCCCCTCCTGTTCCCTAGGGGTGGCTCATAGCCAATGACTATACAGGGGTATAGCAGCCCAGTACCACTGCCTTTGGACTGGACAACTTCTGTGGTTCAGTCCCTACTCTAGAGCTCCTCATTGGATCAAGCTGAGTTTAGACTTTTTTGAAACCATATCTTTGCCTAGCTTCTTCCCAATTCTAGCTTGCTTTTTTCACTTCTGGTTTCTCCTGATAGTACTGTCTGTAATTAGGCATTCAAGAAATGCCATCTCAGACTCTGTTCCTAGGGAACCTGGACTAAGGTGTTGCTAATTTCGGTGCCTCTGTTTTCTTAGTTCAGCCATCACTTATGCAACTACCTACCTATCTTAAATAATCTCTGGCTTAATTTTTTTCTTCCTTGGGATTTGTTGTTTGTTCTGCTTTCTTGGTTGGATGTTACCTGATCTGCATCACCCCTATTCACATCCCATATCTTTACATACTGAAGGTTACTCAGCATTAAGTGTCCTTGGTCTTATGACATAGCTGGTTGTTTCAACAAGGTATTATAACAAATACCTTGGATTTAAAAACCTGAAAATTAGTTTTAAACCCTGAGTCATTTACACCTCCCTCTTAGGGTAGTTGTAAGAATTATATGCGCTCTTCTTTTGGAAACACCTAGCACTGTGCCTGAATGTAGAAAGTGCTTAGTAAATGGTAGGTGTTTGGTAAGTGCTGTTTTTGAAGAGAATCACCCAGTCCGGTTGAGGTGCTCTCATCCCGCTTAAGGACTACCTCTATCACAGTGCTTTATTCCTTTATTATTATATTTTTTCCTATTCTTTCAGAAAAATGTGGGCTTCTTAATGTGTCAGCCAGTGGTGTGTTGGCCTTCAGGGGACGAAAAGACATGATGATAGCTGTTGTTGATTTTGATGGTGAAAATACTCCCAGCTTGTCCAGTTTCGAGCTTCCAGTATGATATCCTTGGACACAGAGTTGGAAAGAGATGCACACATTTGGCCCTTGCCAGTTAGTACATGCCGGCTCCAGTCCTTAATCTCTGTACCCCTAGCACTTAGCACAGTATATTCAACCTAGGAGCTAAATATTCAATGGATGGCCAGTATGTAGTTACTGACTGGCTAAGACTTGATCGTATGCACTAAAATGATAAAATATCTTCATCTGATTTTCTTTGTATAACCAATAAGCCTAAACTCCCCATTTCCCACCCCATCCATACACATTGCCGATGCTATTCATGAATCAAAAGTAAAGGAAGCAGTCATCATGATGTAGTGGGGAATGCTAGAGAGGTTGTCTACTCAGATGCAAATCTCAGTTTCGTGATTGACTAGACACATGAATGGGGATTACTCACTTCACCTCTCTTGGCCCCAATTTCCTCAAGACAGTTGGACTGGACTGTCTCTCCAGGTCTTTTAGTCTCAAAATCCATAAAGCCTAATTAGTGTATAATTTCACTTCCTCCTTCCCTCATTTCCCTCATTCCTGTACTGAGCTTCAAGTTATGTATTATGCTGGATATTGGGAATCCAGAGAAGAATAAGATGTGGCCCTGGCTGATGAGAATCTCAGTTTTTAATTTTTTGTAAACACCCCCATGATACCAGGGCCATGAGGATGCTCATTGCCAAATCGGTTTATGCAAATGTATCGAGATTTTAATTCATCACAAACTGCAACACTTTGGTACATGAAGGTATTGTGCTAGTAGTTTTCACTTTCTAGATGGAATTAAACAAGGCTGCTCTGATCAGCAGGTAGTTCTTTTAGAAAATATCAAGCTAATTTTCGTTGTCGGGGGGAAAGAAAAGCCTCTCTGAACAGCTAGGTTACACTGCCCTCTGAGTTAGGCTCAAACTCAATTTATAAAGAGTGGAGTTTATTTAGGGCTAGTAAGCAAAAGCTGAAAACATTTTGAGTTTTGATCTAGAAAGTATCCTGGCTTTTCTCCCATATTTTGATAAGAAAAGTATGAAGGATGACTCCTCAACTTTGGTGGTATTCTTCAAGGCCATATCCACCTGTTGGCTCTCATGCCTTTTTCTCATCAGCTATGTTTTCTGCACTTAATTTTTTAAAAGCTACACTGGTGTCCAGTAGGAATCACTGTTGGGTGTGCCCAACAGTACTGTTCAGTGTTCTCTCAGTTTCCGAAACCTATTTTTAAATTTTTTTTTTATTTTTTATAAACATATAATATATTTTTATCCCCAGGGGTACAGGTCTGTGAATCGCCAGGTTTACACACTTCACAGCACTCACCATAGCACATACCCTCCCCAATGTCCATAACCCCATCCCACTTCTCCCAACCCCCCTCCCCCCAGGAACCCTCAGTTTGTTTTGTGAGATTAAGAGTCACTTACGGTTTGTCTCCCTCCCAATCCCATCTTGTTTCATTGATTCTTCTCCTACCTCCTTAAGCCCCCGTGTTGCATCTTCACTTCCTCATATCAGAGAGATCATATGATAGTTGTCTTTCTCCAATTGACTTATTTCGCTAAGCATGACTGAAACCCATTTTTTAAAAACAGAATTTGTTTTGTTTTTGACAGGGGCTGATAATATCCGAAAATATTGGAGTCGCTACTACCAAGGATCTCAAGGGGTAATATTTGTATTAGACAGTGCGTCTTCAGAAGATGATTTAGAAACTGCTAGAAATGAACTACACTCAGCTCTTCAGCACCCACAGTTATGCACTTTACCCTTTTTAATATTGGCCAATCATCAAGACAAGCCAGCTGCTCGATCAGTCCAAGAGGTATGTCTCATTAACTTGACAACTCTTTGTCTTGTTTGCTGCACTTTCGCCGCCGCCTTGGAATCTGAAAACTTGCCTGTAATTCGGATATGCTGGTTATATTGTTTTTCCACATGAAACCATGATTTTCTGAGAAAGTAGAAAGACTGTATCAATCTATAGAAATTATTGTTTATATATCTTTCTCCACCTGGAAAGCATAGTTTTTGTTTTTTGTTTTCTCGTGTTTTTTTTTTTTTTTTTTAATTGCTTAGCGAAAGTTAGAGGACTTATCTGAATATTTTTCTCATCTATTTTCTCATCTGAAGGCCTGGTTATTGAACACTTTTTTACTCTGCCCGCTTCCTTAGTTCATTCTTTTCTCCAGCTTTTCAAGGAATGCATCATGCGTATTACCATGCATCACTTGCCCTTAGATGTCATGTTCTTGTCCCTTGAAATGCTCACTGTTGACTAGAAGCAATGAGTCCTATTCTGTAACCAGCCAGGCTGAAAATTGATGTCTTATCTTGCAAGTTCTGTGCCACCAAATACGCTTTAATATGGACCCATTGTTTATCTTTCCCCATTTAATTTTATTTTTTAAACTTGTATCTCACCTATAAAAGCATGAGTCTAGTACTGGGGGATGGGGGAGGAATTCAGTGTCTCACCCAGCAGAGTTTCTGATTCGTGGATACTAAACGGATAAGATAGGTGAATAATTTTTAAAATTTGAATTGGGGGGAATTTTAACCTAAGTGCAGTGAAATCAAAACTTTTCATGTATCCTTTACACCTGTAACTTTCAGAATAGGTTTCTCTCCCCTCCTTCAGAAAATTGTGTGCTTCCTTTAGTGACTCCTAATAAGATGAGTAAGAGGAACAATGTTGCCCTGTAGTTTGAAAAATTGGACAAGGAGTTCAGGACGTAAGATGTTCTAACTCCAGACTTCTCTCACACTTAATGTGGGACCCTTGCAAAGAGCTTTGTTCCTTCGCTTGTCTTCTCATCAGTAAGATGGCAATAAGGCAGTTTTCTGTTTTGTTTTGTTTTTTACTAAGTGAGTGGGATGATTTTTGGATAATTCACTTCAGAGTTGACAGTACTAAGCAGTAGAGGGGTATATGTAGAGAATTTTCATTTAAGTTTTAGGAAAATAGTAAAGAAGGCAAGGGTTTCTTCTTAAATAGAACTCATGTCTATCCTCTGTTGCTTCTTTCAGTATTAAGTGGTCAGCAAGCACCTTTTTCCTTTTAGATTTTGTGAAATCTAGATAATATTAAGTGATTAAGATAAAAACAAAGCAATGCAAATCTCTTCAGAGTCATTAACGCACAGATCTTCGGCCTTGGGGTTGTGGTGCCTTCCCGATCTGTACTTAAGGCTTTGGGTAAATCTTTTAACTTCTCAGCACCAGTTTTTCTGTCTCTAGAATGGAGGTAATAGTATCTAATGATGGGTAGTTATGAGTGTTACATTAGTTTGTAATTACAAGGTACTTGCTGAAAATCCATTGTTCTGAGATTCATTGTGGGAAATACTGGTATGTATTAGGAATACAAATAGACTATAACGTTTTATATGTAAGTAATATGGAATATCTCTGTAATAAAACATATGAGATACATATACAAGTGACCTTGTAACTTAAAATTCCTTTATTCAAGTTATGTAGAAGAGCTGAATAATAATTATTATTATTATTTGCTTTTAAATTTAAGAAACTGTTTTTTCTTAGACATCATAAAATTGAAACTGATGTTTTCTTAAAATCAAATTCGCAGTTCAGGGTAATCCTCCATAAAAATTGAATGTCATGGCAAAGAAAGGAAGCTTTTAACAGTTAATTGCTCTGGAATATGCTTTGTGTGTGTTTGCTAGCTACCTTTCATAGGAAACAGGGAGATATCTTTTTATGATTCATCTTTTACTGAGACAGAGGCTGTAAATGTAGAAAATGATTTGAAAATTATTGAAAACTGTATATACTGGTACATGGATGACTTTGACTTTCTATTTATATCAACTTTAAGTGAATTTTCCTCAAAATTTTTGCTGGTAATGGATTGCAAATGCCATTTTGAGAACTGTTTAAGGCATTTTCCCTATGGTTATTTATATAAACACATACTATACAGGTGCATGTTAACATTTTAGGCTTTAACTGAAGACACCGGCAAATTTGATTATAGATCTTGACATTTGTCGAAACAGGTTATACTTGGGATTTGGCAGAAAAAGAAATGGAAGCTTCCTCTTTTTACTCATTGCTTGAAAGACCAAGAGATTTCCTCAGTACAGTACTGTTACGGTGCCTTGTTGAAGTACCCCCAGAAATGTTTTAGGGATTAAATCAATACCTTATTAATAAGTTAGCATAAAAGTGGAATTGTAAAAACTGAATCTTAAACTTTTAATGAATGGTAATCTCATAATTGTTGGGAGGAGGCATGGGTAGAAGAGGGGGTAGGAGATTAAAAAATGAACAAACTTACATGTTATTAGAAATAAGTTTAGAGTTCGTCATCTATTTACTGCTCCTCCTTTCCTTATTATAATGGTATTACATGCCCTATGCTTATTGCTTATAAACATTTTTATTCATTTGTACCTAATTTGTGTGCATGCCGTGTAATTTCCAAGTGCTAAAAGAGATGGGGTTTTACTTTGCAAAATTCCTGTGATTCTGAGGCAAAATTTTGTTCTCTCGGAATCAAGGAAAATGTATTCACTTTACCAAAAGCACTGAACCAGTCTTTGATGCAGTGAAGAAAAGACAAGGAGTCATAAGGGCTTATTGATTCTTCCCCCCTCCCATGGAAATTACTACATTTTGTGCTTAATACATTATGCAAAAAATTTGCAATTATTTATCCTGTCACTTGAGTAAAACTTTAAGAATTCATTTATCGCTTCATGAGGATAACAGGATATTGTTGAGTTTAGAAGCTGGTGAGATTCCCAAGGAGAAACCTGAGTTATCACTAGAATTGCAACGGAGGATAAAAATCTCAGGAGACTGTGTATTTAGTCCCCTCCCCTGCCCTAAGTGTTGCCATGTTTGTGTAGAGAAGGAGTTAAGAAAGGAAGACAATGGTTAAAATTACTTTGTAACCCACAGACAGAGGGCAACATGCCCAATTATTTTGTTACTCTTTTAGAATGCAAGTGGAGTCTTGTACATTGCATAGTTTGCCTTCTGTAATAAACCTGGTAATGACCTGTGTTTCACTTAGAATTTTAAGATTTTACGTTTTGAGAATTGATAGTAGAAACATGTTTCTTAACAAATCATCTTTTTTAAAACATAGCAAAACACTGGGAAAAAGAACACCCTTTACGTACTGTCTGAAAGCCAAGCAGTTCTTGCAACAGATGTTTGTTGTATTCACTTTGGGGAGGTGTAGTTACCACAGTTTTCCAGAATTTACTCCTATCAACAATGTTTCTCTATAGAAAGTATAATATAAAAATCTATAATTAAGTCAAGGGGCCCACGTGTTTCCTTAGGGAAAATTCTAGTCCAATTTAAATAATAAAGCCCTAAACCAAGAATCATCTTAAGGGTAAATAGGTTGGCTTTTTATTTGTATTGAATTGTAATTGTATCTAATTTGTTTTACAACTCCCATAGGAGAGCATACTTCAGTTCTGAAGTTATTTAATAGATCAGGAGGATTTCATGAGAAGTTAAGTTGATATAGTAGCCAATAAATGTAATCCTGTTTTCCCTCTACACGTTGTCGATTGGGACTCTTTTACTTCCTAGCTTTTTGAAATCTTATTTTTGTTTCATTGGGCATTACCGTGTCTTATAAAATGACACATTTTGTTAATGTGAAAGAAATTGTTTAACCTTCCAGCATCTGGTCTGATTGGATATTCATCCTTGTCCTTATTTCGAAAGTATTTCATTATTTTATAAATAGTACATCAAATAATGAGTCAACTGTCGAATATTTTTGAACTCTGTCAAATATTAAAGAATGTGGAAACTGTGAAATAAAGATTTTTGAGGTGCAATTATAGGGTCAAATGACTCTTGGTTCCATGGCTCATTAATTATAGCACAGGAAAATCCAGCTTTTTGATTAGGATGTCAACATTAAGGTTAAAATTTGTGATCAGGCATTTCTCTGTTTTCTTAAAATTGTCATTCAGTTCATTACTGTGATGTACATAGAAAGCGGTGGAAAAGTTCATTTCTATGATGTACATAGAAAGTGGAAAAGAACAAAATGTAAATGTGAGAAGAGCATTTGCGAGTATTTTTACGATGATACAAACATTGCTTTTTTAGCCCATGTTTTGTTTTGATTATACATATTCATAGTTTTTTGAAAAATACTTTTCAATATTCAGTGTATCAGGAATACTTTATCTAGTTCTCCCTTCTTAGTCTATAGACCTCTTCTGGAAGAGACTGCTAGTATGTATTTCATATTATTTGACCTCTACATTTACGTATAATTTGTATTTAAAGGTAATTATTTCTAAATTGTATGCTTGTTTTCCTTCCTACAAAGGGTCAGAGAATTTTGAAGGATTGAAATGTTTGGACACTGTCTGTAAATAGTAAGACTCTAATTTAAAATTTTCATTCTATATTCATACTGCTTAACAGTGGAGCGGTGTTTTTGGTTTTGTTTTGTTTTGGTATTTCTATGAAGTAGCGAATATCATCTCTGCTTTTACATGACAAATTTTTTACTGGAAAATACGAAGCAGCATTTAAGTCACATAACATACTTAGCTTGGTTTATTATTACTGTGTATACAGAGAGGAACGTGTGTGTGTGTGTTTTCGTACAATAATGATTGTAAAGTGTCATATACTTTAAATCTTAGGAGTCTTCCAAGTATCTTGACCTGTGTCTTGGCAGCATTTTAGAATACTGATTTGATTTCACATAGAGCAGTGTACATACCTATTGTGTGAGCAGTCTGAAAATTCCCTTGTGGGACGTATACTTATTCTAAAATGATATGAGATACAAATTGTTTTTTGTGCATTCCTTACAGATGTACTTTTCTCTGTTACAGTTTAGTCTTGGGGAAACAATGAGAGGGTTTGGAAGTCTGTTTTCCAGGGAATGACTCTGTGGTCTCCTGAAAATGTTGACTAACGTGCAAGAGAAGCTGAAAATAATCATCATTTCGGTAGTTAGATACATTTATAAAAATGATGCTTTTATATTTTAAAGAGCAACTTTTAGCAGAATACCAAAACAATATTCCATTGTACATTCGTGTATTTACTAAATATGCACTCCTTGAAAAAATGATTTTGTATATTTGACTTCATGGATTCTAAACCTGGCTGCTTTGATCTTACCATTCAAGGGATCTTGTGGACCTGTATTTCTTGCACCCACCAAGCAGTAATCGTGAGAATGTGCCCTGCTTACTGAAAACTAATAAAATTCCCTTTAATGAGAGTTACATCAGGAAGGTCCATCCTGTTGAGAAAATTATTTAGGTTGGATAGCAAAGTATAATACGTTTAAAAAATAAAACAAGAATTAATTCATTATGTTCTCTTTTAAAACCTCCATTCCTCTTTAGTTGGCCACATGCGTATCTTTGTTTCATGTAGGGCTGGCAAATTTTGGTACCTCTTTCCATTCTTACTCATATTTACTGTCCACCTCCAGATGTTTCGCTGCACAGTTCTCCCACCTCTGCCGTGCCTCTCCGTTTCCTGACTCTTTCCCCCTGTTCCTCAAAACAGACAATTAAGAACCAGATTTCCTATCTTCCATGAAATTCATGTTAAAAACCAGTACTATCTTCTAATTCCTTCTAGGAGCAGATGAAATACCACTTATCTCTTATGTTCTGTGCTTGATAATTAAATTCCCTTCTCTTTTCTCACTCACATTTAGCTGCTGCCTGCTATTTCTCTTTCCCTGGGAAAACCACCTAACAATTATAGGTGACATCAAGAAGTTGCCGTGGGGGGTGCCTGGGTGGCTTAGTGGATTAAGCCTTCAGCTCAGGTCATGATCTCAGGGTCCTGGGATCGAGCCCCGGATCGGGCTCTCTGCTTAGCATGGAGCCTGCTTCCCCTTCTCTCTCTGCCTGCCTCTCTGCCTACTTGTGATCTCTGTCTGTCAAATAAATAAATAAAATCTTTAAAAAAAAAAAAAGTTTCCCTGATCTTCCTTTTTTTTTTTTTAAAGATTTTATTTATTTATTTGACAGAGATCACAAGTAGGCAGAGAGGCAGGCAGAGAGAGAGAGGAGGAAGCAGGCTCCCCGCTGAGCAGAGAGCCCGATGTGGGGCTCGATCCCAGGACCGTGGGATCATGACCTGAGCTGAAGGCAGAGGCTTTAACCCACTGAGCCACCCAGGCGCCCCTGCATGTCTTCCTTTTGACTCCCAAAGGTATCCTGGGCATAACCAAATCATAATACCAGCATTAATTGCCTGTAACTGTTCTGTCTATCCCTCAAGATTGGAAGCTCTTTGAAGGACAGGAATTCTGGCTTGTATAAGTCTCTGTGCTTAATTATATGTTGTTGGAATGAGTACAACGTTGGAGTCTTCACGTACATGCCTGTGCTTCCCTCCTGGCTTGAACGTCATCACCTTCATCCAGATTCCTTAACTACCCAGTCTGCCTCCTGTTCCTCCACACCAAACCTGACCTTTAACTATTACTCCTAAATCGCATCTTCTGTGAAATTTCACCACTCTGCCCATGGTAATAGTTCTCAAAGGTTCAATCTTCTGGCTACCAGATTTACACATCTTTGCTTTCTTGTATTTTTATGTACTTGTGTTTGTCCACTTGAGGACCTGGCTTATACAAGGTTGCTGTCTCCTTCCCCAAATCCCTCCTAGAAAGTGGCAGGACAGCTCGACTGAATAGTATTCCTTTAATATGTTTTTATTAATTACCTGTATTTTAAGTATATAGAGCTTATTTTCAGTTGCTAGCAAAGCAAACTTTACTTTTGCTCTTTCTTTCTGGTATATGATGAAGCTCGGTGGGCACCTAATTGAAATGGTTTTAAAGCAGTACATTCAATTTATTAAGAACAAATCTAGTTTTATCATAAAAGTGCTTTACATTAATGAAACTTAAGGGATTTTTTCATTTCTTACACTTAACATTTTTCTTCCTGTACATATGCAGGTATTTTACAGTAATGCATCATAACTACACAATTAGACTTTGACTTTTTCCTTTCTGGGTCTTTTTTTGAAGCACTAGGTATTTGAGTGGTCGTAGTGGTGAACTTCACCCTTTTTTCAATTTTGTATTTTGTAAAGATTAATTTTCACAAACTCTTATTCAAAAAAGCCAACAAATGACTCTGAGGCAAAAGTTTACAGAATCATTTCCTTGGCCCTAGTTCCACTTATTTATTTACTTATTTCATTTGCAAAAGAAAACTCAGTTTACTACACATTGCATAGTGTACAGAGTTAATAAAACATTTGTCGAGTTAAATGAATTTGAAAATAGACACATGGTTAATGTCAGTCAGGTGCTTTGAAGATAAAAAGCACAATAAGCGTTAGTTATTATCATTATGATAATTATTTTCATTATTATTATTACATAGTGTCTGCTTAAAAATACCTTTGGTTACTCCGGGATGGCTGAGGCTAATGAAAGGGGTTACCCTGCTGGGTTTTATCCAGAAGTAAGGAGTTGAGACATAAGGCACTGAGTTTTTGTTTTTTCTTACTAAATCAAGAGATGGTTGTTCTTTTTCCTAAAAATAAAACAAAATCCTTTAATGCAAAAGCATTGGAACTCATTTTGAATAGTTGGAATGTTCTATAATCTCGAAAAACAATATTTGAGGAATAACTCGGGGTCCTCCAAAGGGCTCTGAAATCATAGACATTGGTTTCTAACTAGTTGGAACCCTTTATTTCTTAGTTAACTAATTAAAGAAGTTGTATAGAGCTCAAATTTATAAACTAAGAAGAGGGCATAATTATGGGAAGAAAATGTGAAAATTTAATTATCAGAAAAATGAAAAATTATATTTTGGGGAAGTTATCAAAATGTAGCTAATTACATGAATTAACTCCAGTGAGAATATTTCCAGGAGGATTATTCTTTAGAAAGAAGACTCTAAGGTTAAGCCAAATTCCTTATAGGACACTACAGCAATTGTCATCCCAAGTCAGAGATAAAGGAAATATCGAAACATTTTAACAGGCATTTATATGAAAGTCAACTGTACATCCAGCCTCATAATCAGGAAGACATTAGTGACATGTCTGAAGAAGACATTCCCTAATATTATTGCAAATTAAATAAGAAAAGACCTCAAGAGAATGAAAAGAGAAAAGGTTCCTGGAGCCAATGAATTACAATTGACAACCTAAAGGCAGTTGAAGAACCAATTGCTGGAGTGATTGCAAAGCTATTCATAGTGTGCAGCAGACAGAGCACACCAGAAAGCTGGAACAATGCCTTCAGTTCAGCAATATTGCTTCAAAAGAATGGAAAGAGGGGAACGGGAAGAGCCACTGACCCCGAGACCAATTTCCAGGCAGCTGCACAAACTATATACTGTAATTAAAGGTTTTGACCACTAATCACAGCAAAGCCAGACTACAGAAAGTCTAGGGAGCCAGCAAGGTTTATAATGAGGCAGACATCCTTAACTTAAAGCATGGAAAAAGCAGGTAAGAAAACCAGTCCAGTTTTGGCAGTGGCTTTGAAAAACTTTGCTGTATTAACACAAATATGAAAATCACATATTTTTGGCCTTCTTTCCTCTAAGACCAAAAATGTGCAATGCAAGATACCTGCTTTCATCTTTTGAGATGAACAGAATACTCTGCTACTTAGAAACTGAAATTTTCTCCTTGCTGCTTTCTTTTCCCCTTTACCTGTAAATCAGATGTGCCTTTGCTGCAAACAGTGAGTAGCCGTGTGTCGTGGCACAGACGACAGACTGCCGCTCAGAAGTAGATGCTCTTCCTGTGTTCTCGGGCGACACTGGTAGACATGCACTAACCCACGCCGGAGTACTTAAGCTATAGAACCTCTTTCCTCTTTTGTTGATGGATAATCCAGAATCTCTTTTTCTTTCTTTAGTAATATCTCTTGATGTAGACATCCATGTTCAGCCACAACTCTGTTTAAGTATTTATGTAAGACCTTGGAGAAATGGGCTATCTAGTAGTTTTGAATGAAGGTACAGTACAGACTTCCAGTACAAACGAGAAGGTGTCAACGCAAGTTTACTGCACAGAAGTGGCATCTCACTTTGAAGATACCACGTAGTTCTCCCCTGACTGGCCTGTTAAGATCTTTGCTGTGTTTTATGTCACTGTATCCAATAGTGAAATGGAAATTACCTTTGTGGCTAGAAATTCTGAAATCGAAATTTGCACCCTTAAATCCCTGACAAAATAAAATGACAAGTATTCTGTGTTATAAAGGAGGAGTCCAGTAGGGTTTTATTTTGTTTTATTTAGGCTTAGAATGTGCCACATTACAGGGTCTGGATTCATTGTGTCAAACGTGCTATGCATAGATTGAGCTTACTGAAATAAGAATGTTCTGTAAAGAATGCTTAGGTAGTAAACAGTCCCATAAAATAACTGGAATTGTTTTCATCAATGATAAGTGAGATCCACTAAACTCTACGGGAAGAAGGTTCTGCATATGACCCGTGAAATAATTTGGAGGTTCCATAGAACATCATAATTTTAACATGTAGAATTTGTAAAATACGATTTATTTTTAGACTGTGGTGATGACTAATAATTTGTTGAGCCAAAACGAGTCTTTATTGAAAGGGGCCAGAGTGGAAAATCTGGGTAACTCGTGTATAGTTTAGACAAGGAGAACAAAGAAATAATGAAATGAAAATAAGAGCTTGGCAGAGGAATCCTTAGAGAAGAGCTAGTTGAAGAGTTACAGTTCTTAATGGTGCTATGCAAGAGATTCTCTCATGATGCTTTCATATATTGCATTGAAGAAAAGACTGAATAATCATTAGAGAGATCCTAAAAAATAGACCAAAGATGGTCTTGAGATAGAGGCATAATTTATATGCACTAAGTAGTATCGCTATTACGGTTATTGTCATTATAGAGAAGCAAATCATTGTGCCCAGGCAGATGCCCTAATTTTCCAAAACATAAATTCTTAAGAAAGAATTTTTCTTATTATATGTAAGAATATTTACATTTTACTCTCTTCTAGAATAGTTTCCTTTAAAATGTTATTTGCAATACTTACTGAAAAGATAATCCCAAATATCTGAATTATTTAAATGAGTGGGAAGAGATTCATTAAGTGTTAAAATGCATGTGTCTACATGTTTGAGCAATGAAGAGAGATGTCAATTTCCCACATTTGTATATGGACTTTGATGTTTTTCTTTAATTAAAGCTCAAGTTTGGACATCTTTCTGTTTTTCCTTAATTAATAATGGCTTTTTAATGACTTTTATATTAACAAGCAAATTAAGCTCATTTTTTAGCTGAAAATGGGAAAACAGACTTTAAGGTAAAACGTAAGATCACCAGATTGCTTGAGCCTGTTATAGGTAATAACAATTCTTTGTTAATATAGTTCTCTGTTTTATACTTTACCAGAAGCTTTTCTTTTTCTCTCTTATGAGCCTTTTAAACTACATCAGCACAGTTTTCTGCTCTAGGGAAATACAGTCTTTAATGATTCTAGTGCACAGTGCCCCTTTAATTATTCAGAACATTTGGTTCTAGCAGTGTAGATGTAGAAAGTATGGGATATTTTGTTGAATTTGTACTAACTTCATAGAAGGCCCTAGACATTGCTTTTTTTGGTAAAACACTTGAGATGAATCTGTGTTTTTGTAGTTTTAGCTGTTAAAGATGGAATACAAAAATTGTAATTCCTTTAGTACTTGTTCTTATTTGGATTCTAGTTAGTCAAGATTTTGCCATCTGGTTCTTTAGCCATAGTAAAGCTGAATTGAAAAATATGTGCTATTAAAAATGTCATATTTCTAAGATGTTAAAGCAAGAGATGGCTATAATTGCTGGGTTTACTTTCACTGAAATTATTTTTGGAATAACATCTCTTCTCCAACTCTGCTCACAAATATGTATGAGTTTGTAATGAATTGTGGTTGACATTATTTGATCCATTCTCTGTCAGTTAAGATTATATGACTGCCGTCCTACACATAAAGCGTGTGCCTGTCATTTTCATTTGGCTCTCCATGGAATATTACATAATCTTTAAAAATCCATTCATTTCAATTTTAAAAATCCATCTCATTAAAATTACTCTAAATGACTAATAAAACCACATGGTACAATTTTTTTTAAAAAGATTTACTTATTTATTTTAATGAGGTACGTGGGCGGGGCAGAAGGAGAGAGAGAATCCCAAGCAGACTCCTTGTTGAGCAGGAAGTCTGGACACGGGGCTCGATCTCTTGACCATGAGTTGTTGACCTGAGCTGAAATCAAGAGTCGGACTTTTAACCGACCGAGTCGCCTACATGCCCCCACATGGTACAATTTTAAGCACTGTATACTTTATAACAAAAAAGTATACAGTGAAAACTATTCCCTGTTCTCCCCATGTGCCCTGGTCTGCTGTATCTTAAAACTCTCCACCTTCAGCCAGACTACTTGATAACCAGACTTTGTCAAAAGGTTAGAAACACCAATTTAACGAATTTTGCTTAAGAACATAATGAAATATGGACTGTATATTAATGAACGTAATTATCTTTGAGATGGTACTTCTAAGACAGGTGCAGTAAGATACTGTAATAATTTCGGGAAAGTTAATTTTAATACTTTATTTTCTAGATTGTTACCTTGAGTTTTACGCCTTTTATGGGGTGGGGGGGAAGAATTTATAGGGAACTCCCAACTCTGATTTTAGGAGGATGTATTTGGAAGTATATGAGGATATGTATCTGAGGAATCATACTTGAATGACTTTAAGTATGAAAAATTTCAAAGATACAGATAAGTACAAAAAAAAATGATATAACAGTGAAATCCATCCACCCATTATCCAGATTCAGCAAATTTTAACGCTTTACCATTTTTATTCACAGTTTTTCCTTAAAGAAACAAGTCTATAAAAATGCATTTTCAAAGTCCCTTCCCCTTGCTTCTTCAGAAGTGAGTGTATCTTGAAGTTAGTATCTTTCCCAACATACATTTTTATACTTCTAATACATATGCATGTATTTCTAAGTAATATACAGTAATGTTTTGTGTGGTCAAAATTTGCATAAGTGGTGTCTTAGAGTGTATACTTTGTCATGCTTTTTTATTACATTTTTTGAGATTATATAATACATGTAAATCTAACTTAGTTATTTTCACTGATATATTATGTTCCAAGGCATGACTATGCCATAATTTTATTTATTTATTCCTACCGATAAACTTGTAGGTTGTTTCTGGGTTTTTGTGATTACGAACAAAGCTGTTGACGAATATCTCCATACGCATTTCCTTGTGTATATATGCAAGCATTTCTCAAGTGTCTAGATGTCAGATTGGAATTGCTGGCGCTTAGGATATACAGACATTTAATTTGATGGGTATTTAACTTCGCACTCTGGGCATAGAGGTGACAGGCAGTAAGACTCTGAGGTCAGACCATCTGGGTTTAAATCCCTCTTACTTTGACAAGCTGCAATAATATTGAGCAAAAACGTAAATCCGTTTCCTCATCTGTAAAATGGGGATAATCCTAGAACCTACCTCAAATAGTGAGGGTTAAGTAAGGATCAAGCACATAGAGTGCTTAGGATTAACTGTGTGCTCCCCAGGGCCTGACGCCTGCCTCTGGCCAGAGGTGTTAAGAGGATTAAATGGCCCTTCTATCTGTGCCTGGCATAGTGTCGTGAGTGTTTTAAGTACAGAGAAATAGGACAGAAAATGCAGTTTTAGTGACTGTATGCTTTTATACTTTGGAGAGTGCTTGAAGACTAAATTCTAAATACCAAAAAATATTTTTCAAAAGCAATGAAGACCTTAACTCTTACTTTGGTTAGATTAAAAAAGAAGCAATCAGTTTATTTTAACTACCATTCATATGGACTGAGTTCTTATCAAACTGGTTTTTTATCACTATGCTGACAAAATGTACTTTCTTCTGCTATTGTGAGGAAACCAGGAAAATCACATCTTCTGGAGATTTTGCCCAGTGAAACTGATTCTAAAGTTTGTTCTTTACGGTGTTCCAGATCATTCTGCCTTAATTTTTAAATTTGTCAGTTTTGCAATAGTGTTAGTAGCTCTACCTCAGGGAAAAAATACAAAAGCAAATGTAGAAGCCTGTGCTTTGCTGGTGCATGGAAATGAGGGAGATGCTTGACAAGCCGAGAACCTACCTGCAGATTTCTAGGTTTCTGTGAGGCCCCACAGATGCCCAGAAATCTCCTTTTTAGAGCGTGTCACTTGGTGTGTTCTCATGATGTGATTGACAGGCTCGTTGTTCCCTCTTTTTGAAGGCCCAAGAGGTTACTCGGATTATTTGAGAGTGTCGTCGCACTGATTCTTACGTTGAGATTGGAATAGAATCTCAGGCCTTAAAGGTGGATTACTCTGCATTACTTTTATTGCTCTTCAAGTGTTTTTGGAAATATTTAAGGGTCCTCCTAAAAACTGGATTTCCTGGAGTGTGTTTTCTTTTGGGGGAAATTTTAAGGATTAGTCCTAGACTTTCTGAAAGCTCAAAAGTTAACCAAAAGGACCTGATTCAAAGAAATTACTTAATTAGAAGAAGGAAAAAAAAGAAAGAAAGAAAAAGAAAACCAGGCATAAGAGAAAACCCCCATCGCATCTCTGTATTCCTTATAATAAATCAGACCTGTGTGTGTTTTTAACAAAAACGAGGGTGTGCTTTTTTTCCCCCTTCATTCTCTGTTTCTTTTGATCATTGATCTGGGTGACCCCACGCTCAGGGTTTTTTTTCTTCATTTGACATGGACAGATTTTTGAAGTATAGCTCTCCTTTGGGAACCCCGGGCAGTTCCACTTGACTAACCTGTGATCTAATGAGCAGTAATGCGGGGTTACAGTGGCCATTTTGTGTGCTTTGAGGAGGATGGCTAGACAGAGTGGGAGGAAGGCGATGTCTGCGGAGAAAAAGAGAGGCAGGGTGATCGAACAGTGTGAAAAAGACTTGTTAGCCCACATTAGTTTGCCTGATTTACTTCACAACAGGTCAGGAAAGGCCAGCAGCAGGGTTGTCGTTAAATTGCAAAGTTGAAAATCCTGGTATTAGAAAGCTTTGAGATCTCAGAGTTAGTAATTCCAGAGTTGGTTTTAACTCACCTTTGAGTTGCAACACACAGGGTGGTGTCAGACTTCTCTTCGGTCTCTCCATAGATTTATGAAATAATTTTGGAACCCTTGATTCTTGTTGAATGCTGCACACTTTAAACATCTGTCATGGTTGGGCCGTTCTCCCATGAGCTTGGATGTGAAAGAGAAGGCAAACACTGAGCGAGTCATCGCACCTTTTTTTTTTTTTTTTTAATGCCTGATGTGTGTTCAACCCTTAATGAGGGACCCACGCTTTCCATTTAGAAATGTTGCAGGAGTGCTTTTGTGAATTTCTATCCTGATCATTGAAGGAGGCTCTTAAATTTGTCCTGTGCGTCTATGCTGGCGGACTCTGATAGAGGTCTGTGTAAGTGTGCACGTGTTCGTAGCTTGGCCCCACAGGGTACATTCAGAGTCATTGAGAAAACCAAGTTAGGTTTCAGGATCCTCCCTTCTCCACCTTAAGCTTAAACTGGTATATTTCACATCTCACTGTTGTTTAGGCCTTTTACATGGAAACAAATAGATAACTTACCAATAAGTCCCCCAGGTTCCTGGAACGTGTTGCCCAGCTTTTAAATGTTATTACAGGAACCTAAACATGATTTTCTTAAATTTATGATGGTTTTTTCTTCACATTCAAAAGTCTGCATATTACCTCAAAAAAGTATAGTTATTGATCATAATACAGCTTTTGTTTGACAGCTGTTTCCGCGAGGCTTGTCACTAAAAGACATCTCCCTGTGGGATTAAAGAGCAGTTGCTATTGCCACCTTTTTTATTTGATATGTAGAGAGAGAATATTTAAAACCTGTGTCTGAGAGCCAAACGGAAGCCCCTGCAAGTGATGGACAGTGGGACACGTGATTGCTTCTTGCCTTGGGGCAGAGAATGGATGTGGACTCAAGTGTATTCTTTGTGTCCTAAGAGTCCACAGAAGGCGGATTGGCCTGCTCTTTCAGTCCTGGTTCAGGTGCTGTGACTGTGCTAAGGAGAATTGCTCAGTAGAGTAAAGGTACATCAGGCCGACGGAATTTAAGCTTTGTGTAGTGACTTTATATGAAGACTCATCTGTAGAAACTCCTCCTTACAGATAGGCCTTCGCATCTGTCTATTGGCAAAGGGAAGTTTCACAAAGAACAATGACCTTGCTTCAGAAATTTAAGCATACTTTAGTCGTTTCTAAAATTATTATCTAATAAAACAACTGTTTATTATTTCAACCAGTATTTTTTCTGTACACTTGCCATGTGTAAAGAGACACAGAGATGGATAAAATGTGGCCTTCCCTCCAGTCATGTACATGTAACCGATGATCACAGTATATTATGGTATGAGCCAATAAAAGTAGGTTCAGAGTACTGTGGAAACACAGGAGAGACTGAAAGGAATAAAAAGCAATGTGTGTAGGGCACTGTGTGTTTCACCTATGGTGTATCTGGTAATTCTCGATTGTCCTGGGAAAAGGGTATTATTTCCTTATGAAATAATAAATCACCCAGGATTCAACTAGTGACCTGAATCCATGTCTTTGGACTTAAAGGCATTTCCTCCTTTGACTATACCACAACGATCTCTTGTCGTTGAATTAAAATAAATAAAATAAATTTTTAAAAAAATATGTAACTTAATTTTCTTTTTTTTTCTCTTTTTCTTCCTTCCTTCCTTCCTTCCTTCCTTTTTTATTCTTGAAGTCTTAAATTCTTCTTTAGAATGTTTCTTGCTATTTGGACAGGCCCTAGCTACCAATTTGCAAATGAGCCTTTTTTTTTTTTTTTTAATGAGCTCCATCAAAATGAAAGTAATATATTGAAGAAACTAAGCCAGATATGTTTTTATATATTTGTGAAACAGAATGACTATTGTATTCCAGTACTTGGGGGAGATTCTGCTGATTTGGGCTTAACTTACATCCAGTTCATCTTGGCTTTTAGAAAGAACACAAGACTGAATTAGAGAGTTGAGGACACCAGAAGCAATTTCTGTAAACAGCAGACCTCCTCCCTAAGTTTTCCTGGCTGTAACCCACTTCCAGCAGCTTTTAGGCTCCATTTATATGTTTCTGTTCTTCGATTTTTACAAATGAGACTCAAGAAGGGAAGGTGGAAAAGAGTCTTTGGAGACAGATGGAACAAGTTAAGAAAAAGAGTGGAGATCTAAAACAATAGGTCATATTTGGGGAATTAACCATTCTAAAGAGAACAACAAATTTTCTGAATGTAACCCTTGATGTTCTTGATCGGGAAGCACCCTTCAGAGAGTTGTTTTTTTTTTTTTTAAAGATTTTATTTATTTATTTGACAGAGAGATCACAAGTAGGCAGAGAGGCAAGGGGGGTGGCTGGGGGAGAAGCAGGCTCCCCGCTGAGCAGAGAGCCCAATGCGGGGCTCTATCCCAGGACCCTGAGATCATGACCTAGGCCGAAGGCAGAGGCTTAACCCACTGAGCCATCCAGGCACCCCCTTCACAGAGTTTAAAATGTACTTTTGCATCAGATAATAGTTCCCTTTTTTAGTACCTGTTATGAAATACTCCCCCCCCGCCCCCCCGTAGTGTGATGGAGAGGACAAGGCAGACTGGCATTTTAGGTCAACTCCTCTCACCTCAAAGTGCCAGTGGATTCCTTAAATTCTCCCTCCCTATAAAACGCTGCAGGCCCACTGAGGGATAGAACACATTAGAGAGTATCTCTTCACTCGCAAAAGAATTCCGAGTCTTAACTATATCACTGTTTTCTCTGCATACTAGAATGGCACCGTATCTCTACTCCAGACGTAGCTGATGTTCTTGTTAAGAGGCTGCCGATCTGCCTTTTATTGCGTTGGCAGATAATTCCCTGGGGAAAGGGATCTGTCTCGATGACTGGTGTATGCATCGATACCTGGTATAGCTCCTCAAACATAGTAGGTGCTCCGTAAATACTGCCAGATAAATGACTCCATGCCTGCGGTCGGCCTGGCTCTAGTGATCACGGCGGACCAGCTCCCTTCCTTGGTGCACTGTTCCAAGGGGGCGGTTTTCAGAACTGTTGTCTTCATAGTAAGCTAACAGTGGCTTATAAAGATGGATGAAATAAAAGATACAGATTAAGGTAGCATTTCTAAAAACACTTTAAAAATCTTTAGGAGCATATTCAGAGAAAACGGCAGGTCACTTAAAATACCTATCTGAAGTATGTACCCTGTTACCTTTTTTGTTACGGTTGTTTTTATTTGTTTCGACTTTCCGTGTGTGACTCTTGAGTTAAAATTCTTTCATGATGTCCTATGAAGACAAAATCCAGACATTTCTGACAAGATTTTGTAGAATTCTTTTTTTCTGTACACTTTAAGAAATGGAAGCGCATTTACTGTATTGGAGACATGTGGCCATTTCTAAGAAGCTCTAAATCAAAAGCCTTAGGAAACAAGTCGCGGTAGACCTCAGAAGTTTGGTGAACATCAAGATTAACTGGTATGACATTTGCTAAGGCAGGTGGTAAATGTCAAAAATGTATCTACCGGCCCTGTATGGCGTATATGCGTCCAGCCTTGAGAACCGTTGTGTCTCTGGGGTAATCATCTGAAATGCCTTTCATCTGTTTCACTAATTGTTACACAGACTAAACCCTGTTGAGAAACCTCCACATGGAGACCACACTGAAAATACATCTATGTTTAAAGGTACAGATTAAAAAAAAAAATGTGTATATGTATTCACATAAACTAGTACTTAAATCAGTCTGTTTCTATAGCAGACCCTTGATACCTATCAGAGTATATTCTAAACTTCCCTCCTAGAGGAGTCACTTAAATAATGTATAACATTGATCCTTAAGAGAGGAAAGAGTAAGTTAAAGTTCTTTCTGCACATTTTTCAGAAATCACTTCCATAATTAATATTTCAGAAGAGGTTTGACAACCCATCCGTCTTTTAATGGATAGAATATGTATAGGAAGCACAATTGCACTGGAGACCTTTTACAGTACCTTCTGCCTTTTGGATTATGAGAATCTGAAGAGCCACTAACGGAAATGCTAGCTCTTTATTGAGGAAAGACGGCGATCAGAGTTGCTAAACATGTGCGAAGTGTGTGGGGAGAGTCAGGAGGCCCTTGGAGCATCCTCACCCTCGGCCCAAAGGCTGCCCAAGTCTTTTCAGTTCTTGTTAGGCCAGGTTTGGGGTGCTGCTTTGGTCTCAGAGGGAGCCCATCGGGATCCAGAGAACACCCTGGCTTAAGCTTTTGGCCCAGTGCCAGGATGTCTTTCATGTTTGAGTCGAGCCATGGAGCGCGCACCTTAGAACGGAGCAAACTCCCTAGATGAGACTTCTGTGAGCGTTCAACAATAGACACTATTCTAAGCGATTACCAAGAATTCAATTACATGTCCTTTTCCACACTAAAGGGCTGCATCTTTAACATCAAAGCATGGCTTTGTGTTTGTCCATCACTCATCCTTTATGAATACTTCCTTTATGTCTGCATTGAAATGTGCCTATAAAGTGTATGTATGTGTATGGGATATAATTATGAAGCAGTTAGACTTAAAAAAAAAATACCTCAGTGTGTATGAATGCTGTCTGCTAAGCACAGACTTTTAAAATTTATGACCTACTGTGTTGCAGGAAAAAATGATAAGTGGTATAATTTGGATCTATTTTTCTAATTAAAATATATCTAGATTTCAAGATTTGTGCCATTTATAAGATTTAACAGAGCAAAGAACAGCCTGAGGATCTTCTTTGTCGGGGTTATGACTGAGACCTGGTCAGAGATCCTTCTGGAAGCCAGCCCAGTAAGGGAGAGGAAAGCTTGCTGAAGTCTGGTGCTTTAATGACATTAGGACTAGAGGACAGGGGAGGACTTAGGGGAAATAGAGATGAACACTTTCAGGAATAACACAAAGCCAAAGAGGTTGGTATTCCCCATGTTTAAGATTACCATGAAAGGCTCTGTTACTAGGTCTCATTTCAAGCCATGCCTCTTTTCCCATTGAATTGGGCCTCTGGTATATGAGCCAGACACAAAAACCTTTATATGTGTTTTTGTGTTTGTTGTTGTTGTTGTTTGTTTGTTTTATTATTTTTTTGCTTTCCTGTCACCTATCACTATTTAATTATGAATTTGTGCAAGTGTCATATGTGTGTGTTTCATTCATCCATTTGCTCGTTTATTCACTAACATGTATTTACTGAGCACCTGCTTACGTAATTGAGGCAAATGAATTTTATTCTTTTCAACCAAACGTCTTCTTCACCCAGGGTACTGACAAGAATATCCCAAGGATTCTAGGGCCAAATACCAAAAGAATTCCAAGTAGGTTTTGGGCATCACTTGGAATAAATCTACAGCATCGAGCTTTGAAAGGAGATTACTTTTGTATGTGTATTCTAGCCCTAAAAATTCTGGGGTCAGTAGGTATAGATTCCATATCCTAGAGTTGTTTGTTTTAAAGCTTCGGCAGTCTGTCCATCAGCCACACACGTAAGTAGCTGGAGGCAGGGGAGGGAGAGGAATGTACGGAAATGTGTCTGACTCGGGATGTCTCGTTTTCCAGAATTCCTGCCAAGGGCTGGCAAGCCCAGAAAGGCAGAGGCTGGCACCGTTCCCTGTCGCTCCCCGCCCTCCATGGCATCCCCCATCAGACGCCTGTTCTAGGCGTGACCTAGATTCCCTAGCTGATGCCTGGGTCCAGCAGGGCCCATGGCTTTTTTTTTTTTTTTCCTTCCCCCTCCTGTTTCCTCATCTCTTCATCTCAAGTCTTGTTCAGCCATTAAGTTAGAGAAATGCTCCAAAGACCTGTGCCAAAATGTGTCTGCCCTTCTTCTCCATGGCACATGCCCAACTGTCAGTTGACAGGTGGGCCTACCACCTGGGGAACAGTTAACTTCCCACAGCAGATGGAGGTTTGCTGGTCCCGGAGAAGGCCCACAACTGGGTTGTTGGAACAGATGCTCTGCAGACAGTCTCTGGATCTCCGTTTTCCTCATCCTCCTCCGGCTCCGCCTTCCCTCACTGTGTTTGTGGACACGAGCCGAGCTCCGTAGCATGACCAGTTTCCAAACTTAAAATTTCTCTACTGTCCCTCATGTTTGAGTAACCATCTCCAGCCCCTTCCAAACTTGAGAAAGTCAGCTCTAAAAACAGAGATGAGTAGAACTATAGAATTAGTGACCTTAAAAAACATAGGTTATGGAAACATTTATGTCCACATTTGCCAAGAGGTGGTTTGGCTGATGTTGGGAGTGTTGACACTTTAATTGGCTTTTTCACTTCTCGATAGCACAATTTGGATTTCAATGTATTTACGGTAGATGGTCATACATAAAAGTAGTACCTTCCAGATTTTCAAAGTGTGGAAGAAGAAGTTCCTCTGTGGTTTGATACATTTCCTTGTTTTATTGCAAATAATTGAAGAAATGTGAAAGTGGATTCCTCTGCTTTCCAACCTAGTACTTAAAAATTTTAGAGGAAATTTAATCTTGTGAAACTCTTGTTTTTCAAATAAGAAAATACTAGTGTTTTCAGTCCTGCCTTTCAGCCATAAACCATCTGCATTGTGACCAATGACTCATCAGTTTTAGCAACAGGAGTCTCTACGTATGCCGTCCTGTTACAGACTCTTACAGATGTACTGCAGATGTCACCTGCGGAGTTAACGTCCTCCTCCTAGGGAGGGTACCATGGTAGACTTTTTATCTCAGCATTTGAAGGAGTTTATCGTTTCTGTCCATCATTCTTCTTTCCTTCCCTATTGTGCAATCCATGAAAAATGAAAAACTGTATAGGACATACACATGTAGTTTTAAAGAACAGCAAATTCTGGTGTCCTCGCTGGCCACATCAAAGAGCAGACCACCACCAGGGCCTTTGTGTTCCTCTGCTTTTCATTTGTACTTGTCCCCCTGTCTCTCTACCCACAGGTTGTCACTGTCTTAAATGTTCTGCTGCCTGTTTCCTTTTTATGCTTCTGTCATATATGGATCACTCTATATAATCCACAGTGGTACCTGTTAAATATGAGAAATTTACATTTGTGTATTGATTTTTGTATCTGGCAAACTTGCTAGACTGTTAGTCGTGATGACTTACCTGTATATTCTGGAGTTTTTCTGCATGCACTAATTTCATCAGCAAATAAGTTTTTGTTTCTTATTTTCTGTATCTCTCTTTTATTCCTTTTTCTTATTTTCCTGCACTGGCTTGGGTCTCCAGGACAATTTTGAAGAGGATTTGGTGACAACAGATTTTCTTATCTCCTTCTGGCTTATAAAGATGTGGCTTAAAGCATTTTTCATTTAGGTATGGTGTTTGCCTCGGGCTGCTGATTTATTTGTGCATTTATTTAGATAAATGCCTTAAATTCAGTGAAGGATGAAGGGCATTCTTGTAAAAGATGTCCTTTTCTATTGTGAAGTGGGTTTTAGTATGAATGGAGGTGGAAATTTGTCAAATGCTTTTTCATAATTACTGGCAGGATTATGTGCTTTTTCTCCCCCCTATTAATAGTAACCTATTAGTGTGGTAAATTACCTAAATTTATTATCGACTATTTAATCACCTTTGCATGGTATTAGATATGATGGCTACAGAAGAAATGTCAGAAGTTCTCTATTCTTAATTAACTTACAGTCTAATTGAAGAGACAAAACATGATTAAAGAAAAGTTAATAGATGCCACAAGGGTATATTGTAATTTGCCACATTAATGGGGCTTTGAGTTCAGTTGGCAAAAACCGTTGTGGGCTATAGTGGGCCGAGCCAGCTTCCTGGAGGGGGTTCTGGAGCTGACACTGGAAGAATGGTTGTTGATCTTTTTACAACACTTTGAATAGCCTTACTTTGGTTTACCAAATTACCTGCTTTTGGGGGTTTTAACACTGATTTCCTTATTGTTTTTTCTTTTGAAGATTTTATTCATTTATTTGACACAGAGAGAGAGAGGGGGAGAGCAAGCACAAGCAGGGGAGTGCTGAAGGGAGAAGACTCCGTGCTAAATAGGAGCCCACTGTGGAGCTCCATCCCAGGACCCTGGGTTCATAACCTGAGCTGAGGGCAGACACTTAACTGACTGAGCCACCCAGGCCCCCCCATAACATTGATTTCAAGTAATTGTTCATATGGGGTCGTATTGCATTACTGAATTTTGCCTGAAAAACCACCCTTAGGATCTCCTCCATTCCTAGCAGATGTTTTGCTGCTGCCCACTCTTTAGGTCATTCGTCCCAACCTAAATTTGCTGCCACAAAATAAGCTTCATAAATATTTGGACTTCTTTTTTTCTTAATAAACTATTTGATTCTTGGGACCGATTGGGAAAGAAGACTAATTAAGAACAATTTAATTCATCAAATATTCATAAGGCACCTACAATTTGAAAAGGAGTCTGCTAGGCCCCTGTGTAAATTACTAATCACCCTTGCCCTCTAGAAGCTTCCTGCCTATTACAAGAGAGCTTAGAGTTCAGGGAGATTGTCCTGTGCACAGTGAACATAACCTAACTAACGCTCTGATTGTTTTTCTCACCGGGAATGACTTTTGTGTCGGTGGTTTCAAGAGGATTACTCTGCCGCCAAGCAGGCTGAGAACATCATTTTCAAGGCAAGAACAGCATTTTCAAGGCAAGGACTGGAGGATGCTTACTTTTCAATGGCCAAAATAGATTATTTTTCATTATTTTGTCTTCAAGTTCTGTGTGTACACGAATCTTCTGTTTTATTTAGCTTAGTCCTGCAGGTGTTTTTGTTAAGTTGATTCTGTTATTTGGTGTTTTGTTTGTTTTTTACAATTATTTACTCCACATTTTCTGCCATTTTAGTCGTGTGTGTATATATATATATATATATCTCCCAGTTTTGACAGTCCTATAAGAATCTCTTCAGTCAGTCCCACTTTCTTCACATTCTTTTGCCTTATTTACATCCCTGTCCTGTCAACTCCTTAGTTGTTGTTGTTGTTTTTAAAGATTTTATTTATTTATTTATTTATTTGACAGAGAGAGAGAGAGATCACAAGTAGGTGGGATTTGGGGGTGGGGGTACAGGCTCCTGCTGAGCAGAGTGCCTGATGCGGGGCTCGATCCTAGGCACCTGAGACCATGACCTGAGCCAAAGGCAGAGGCTTAACCCACTGAGCCACCCTGGAGCCCCACAACTCTGCAGTTTTAAAGTGAATTGTGTTCTTCATTTGTTTGTTCTTCCTGTGTATTGCTCCATTTTCTCATTGTTTGTCACTTTTCCATAGGTTTTCTGGAAATGGCCATATTGGTTGGCAGTGAATCTTGCCATATTAACGTGAGAATTTTAGTGGATGGTGCCCAGGATGCATCATATTTCTGTGGCTGTACAGTCAGCAGATATCCAAAACACAGTGCCATGATTATGCTTATTAATATTTGAAGCCACTTAATTTCATTTCTGGTGGGTGTAGATGCGGTAACAGTGTTCTGGCTCCTTCCATTGTTGGCACTGTACATGTGAGCAATGCTAACAGCAGCCAGTCCCATGTTGATGTTTTAGCAGACTGGAATAGTTGTGGCCCAGTGTCTCTGCCATTCCTTGTAGCTGTCCAAACCAGAGGTGCTACTTCCTGCGAGTAGAGAATTCAGAGAATCCAACCATAACGTGCTTTTGGTTTTCGCTATTAAGGAGATCTGGGACTATGGATTGCTAAAGTAGCATAACATTCCTGGTTTAGTTTAGAAATGGAGATTGAACCTCCAGTTGTCAGCAGTACCATCAAAGGCTCTATGAGTCAGAGTTCAACACCTTTCTTGTGCCTACCCAGTTTTAAAATAAAAATAATCTCTTCATCCAGCCTTGAATGAAGTTGATTAGAATAGTTTTAAAACTATAAAAAGTTCATAAAACAGTATTCAAACTACAAAAATAGTCGGCCATAAAATGAACTGAGTTTGCCTATATAAATTTCTCATCCCTCCCTTATATCTTTGTTTTGTCTACTGTTTTCAAATCATTGTCTTCTACTTATAGGAACCTGAGTCTAATTTTTGCAGAAAGTAAACCTAAAGCCCAGAAAATGAAGGCCCAATTCATTGTACTTATCATTAGGCCATTTTTACTTATTTTACTTATTTTTACTTAAGCCATTCTGACTTTTGTTCCTAGTTCAGTGGAGTAGTGTGTATTTTTATGGCCAGTTAGCTTACATATTTAATAGAGTGTTAGGATTAACTAATTTTAAGTAATATGTGTGTGTGGGGGTAATATTCTTTGCTTCTCCATTCTGTCCGGGGAGGTTGTAAGATGCACTATAGTCCGAGTCAATAGTCATCACTTCAAGAAATCTCTTCAACTAAAAGCTTGATGAAATTTACATTTAATGAGAGTGTACATAAGTTCCTACAAAATACATACATGTATGAATTTCATTTCTGTAGTAGCTTCTTCATTGCCTAATTGTCCTTAACACTCCTCTTAGGTCATGAAACCTCTCCCTAAAGCTCCTGTGAGCAGGGTGAGCTATTTGCATTTATGGAATTTTAGAACTAAAGAGCCACAGGGGGGATTTTTTTTTTTAAAGTGTGTAACTTCTGAAGTGATCATGTGTCCAAGTATTAATTAGACCTGACTCATATTACTATGAAGTGTCCAGATGATAAGGTGTATGTGTGATATCCTGAGCCTCAGGCCACTCAGGGATGAGTACCATTATTTGTAAGCCTGTCTGCCCCAAGATCCATTGGCTGCTTCTCTTTTCTTCATAGCCATGGTGACCACTACCAGCACTGACCATTCTCCTACTGAAAACCTTCCACAGAAAATAGAGGCAACAGGAACATTCCAAATGCCAAGGACATCTTTATATCTAAGAGTACAAGTTATAAAGTGTTGATCTAATGAATTCTGAAGCAATTTGCGTGAGAGTAGCTGGAAAGAATTTTAAAATATTTTACATGCAATTGCCAAATGTTTTAAACCAATACTATTCAAAATGTTTGTGGTGAAGGACTAATTCCCACCTCCACGCCCAATCTAATATGGACCAGTACTTTTCATCTATACGTTCAGTGACATAAGACCGAAGTCATAGCCATATTAAATTCCTTCAAATATTTCTCAGTATCCTCAGTTTCTCTGCTTACTTCATATGTGGACTGGTCTTGTTCTCAGATCACACTTAGAGTAGCATTGCTCCAAGCTACAGCAAAGGATAAGGAAATGAAATCAACAGGAATAAAATGGAAGGATAAGAGATATGGTGAATACACCTGTGAGACTGGTAAAATGTTAAGTAAAACCAAAGATTATTCTGGACCTGTTCTGATCCCTGATAGTTTGCCAAGCAATGTGAAGATGACCGGGTTAAAACAATCCATTCTTTTTTGCTGTTCTCACATTCTGTATTGAATAGACAAGATAGGAGTGTCCCCTCCTTTCACCCAAAGTGAATGCATTCAGCCTTGCCCAGAGTTTCCAAGATACATTTGTTCTATAATTTCAATGAAGTGGTTTCTCAAATTTCATGGTGGTTTTTATTAAAATCTGTGTATACATACACTCAGACATTAGCCAAATCAATAATATCTGAACCATAAAACAGCCTCACTAAGGGTTCATAAATATGACCTCTCCCACCCAATCATTTTCGGATCATGTTTGTCCCTGTAGCAGCATTGCAGATGATGTTTTTCAACTCCCATTACACCCTAAAAATTTGCTTGGATGAGTGAAATCAGTTGCAGTCCTCCTTGCCAGAACATGGTGCCACACCCTTGGCAGGTAGGCGATGTTGTCTTCATGTGTTTGCAGAATTACTGAGCATTAGCACTTCGTTCTCCAGAGAGCACCCAGCCCTGCCCCCTCAGCTTACAGTGCAGTAATGCCACAGACAGAGCTGGCTCTGGAGGGGGAATGGCAGTGTCGGGGCTCCCCCCAGGTTCGTGCAAGCAGGGTTCCAAAACAATGGTGGTCTTACAGTCTCTCCCAGGGAGATGGCGATGCGAGTGGTATTGAGATAGAAGGAGGGATGTGGTGGTGGTTCTTTCTGTTGGACCTTTTCTCAAAAAAAAAAAAAAAAGACCACTTTAAGTTACAGCCCCTGGATCTTTTCCAAAGAAAGTCAACACCACTGTGGTGGCCCTGAAACTATCTTACTCCTCCACCCCTCTGGGAGTCTCCAGATCTCTAAGATTAGATGAGCCCAAGAATAGTCTTACCCCACCCAGTCAGTCTATCAGCAGCCATCTGTGGGCTGAGACTCAGCTCCCATTTACAAGTATTACGGTGTCCTGAAAGGCCTCATAGACCTCTTGTGGGTTTGGTCACACAAGCTGAGTGCCAGGTCTACTCACTGAGGCTCATGGTACAAGAGTGTTCCAAGGCCCTGCAGTGCCCTTCCGTCCTGGGTTGGTTAATTTCCAGAGGTCCTCCCGGAAGACTCCCTGATTCCTTCTGATATAGGACTCCTCCCAAAGACTAGGGGACTCAGCACCTAGGGTTGAGTCCTTCCTGTGGCCTTCCCATGGCCCGTGGCCTTCCCATGGCCCCCGGCCTATGGAATAAAAATGGACAGTGTGGGGATTACTGCCCCACATAGATCACTTGATCATCTTGTTGTCTATATAATTGATTTCCACAACCCCCACTCTACTGCATTAAACTGTTGCACATGCTTAATAAATCTGTTGAATAATGAACAACTGATCAGGGTAGTTAACCTTTTCTGAAGTGGTGGTGTTGCCCCTTTGAAATGGGAGGAAAAAAACCCTCCCCTACTAAATAGAGCCAAAAATTGTGCAGAACTCTTAGTTCTATGTGATGATAGTCCTGTATTACAACTGTAACCAATGATTAGGAAATTTTGAGCTGAAAGTATAGCAACTCGGGGATCCACTGTTCACCATATACCTGTTAATATTTATAAAAGATTTTATAAAAGCTGCTAAATACAGAGATAAGATATCTTCGCCTTGCTTTTAGTTGTAATTTGAGATATTTTTTCATGGAAAAACTTTTGACCTAAAGCAGCAATATGTGTTGCATTTTTTATTTCATTGTCAGTGTCCTTCCAGAGTGCATTTAATTCTTGTACAACCACTGCTACAATAAGTTAATCAAATGAGTACTCAATCCCCGTAACATAGAATATTCAAGAAAATTATTTAAAGATTAATGTGTACCGTTGGATCCATTCCAGTTGCATTAGGAGTTCTCCCTTGTTCCATGAGTCCCAGTTGTTTAAGTCACCACAGTGGCACTATGTACTTGCTTACACGAACACCCGGCAGAAAACATGAGCTTTTCTCTTTCCTCCTTCTTGCTGAATTGGAAGGCATTGCTTGTGAATTGCAATTCTTTGATTTGTTCTCTTGATGGGCAAAACAGCATGGTCATTTCTTCCTCAATAAATGAAGTCTTAATGTCAAACAACTACTGAGAAAACAAAAGGTACTGTGCGAAATCCTGACTTTTAGGCCTGCCGCACAGGCTTACACAATGTCCTGTGCTTCCTTCAGAGTTTCACATGCCGTTATGAAGGTATATAGGCCTTCATCCGTCTCTTTGCTTTTCCCATATTCTCAAGAAAGGTGACCACTCATCCAGAGTGAGAAGTGAAATGGCAAGATTACTTTGAATCCAGGTCTTTTAACATGCCCCATTGTTCAGCAACTCCTATTTTCTCAAGATACTATTTAATGAAAGGGTTTGCCTAGATTTGAATAGATTTGAAAGGTGGTATTTGCTCATAGCATGTTTTCCCCCTCTATATATTGGCCCTAAGAAGGAGGAGCTTCTCAGAGTATTAGGTGTGTAAGAGTCACATGCGATCAGAGTCAGAGAAACAGAAGCTGAGAGCTAACAGGAGGAGAGAGGTGGGGGCTCAGAGAGGAGTAGACGGTATTTCTTTAGTGTATCAGTGGAAGGCCATAGACTCAGCCTCGAACAGCAGTTGCAATTAGAAGAGATGCTTCATAATATAATTTTTATCCTTCTTCAGAAGAATTTGTTTTCCTTTCAAATGAATATATACATACCAGTCTTTTCAAAAGAATGTAGCTTAGCAGTATAGTGAATATTGCTCCTCTCCTCATTCTAAGTTAAGTTTTGAAGTCCACCTGTAGGGGCGCCTGGATGGCTCAGTTGGTTAGGCGGCTTCCTTCAGCTTGGGTTGTGATTCCGGGGTCCTGGGATTGAGCCACACATTGGGCTCCCTGCTCGGCGGAGAGCCTGCTTCTCTCTCTCTCCCTCTGCTTGCTGCTCTACTTACTTGTGCTGTTTATCTCTCTGTCAAATAAATAAATAAAATCTTTAAAAAAAATGAAGTCCATCTATAAAGGAGAAAATCCTCAAGGATCGAACTTATTTCTGAACATCTTTTAGGATTTTCGTAACCGTCGATTTGTATCTGACATCGAAGTGTTTCCCTGTTTCTTCCATGGTGCACAAGATGTAGTAGTTGGTTTGCTTTCAAGGGTCAGGTTGGGTAAGAAGCATTCAACTTTCATATTAGAATCACACACAGGAGTAGATACACTCACACGCAGAAGTCCTGGAGAACTGAGACCTGTTGACGGGATCATGTCTTCCTTCTCTGGAACCATAAATGCATCACATAGAATCACAGTTAGTTACTATTCTGGTTGATTATATATGATACAAATATGATACAAATTCATTGCTCCCTGGTTAATTAGTGGGGCACCCGTAGGTGTACTTATTTCAAACAAATAAAACTAAATACTTTTAACAATTTTTTTGTTTAAAAACCTTGTATCAAGACTAAGTGGAAGTCACAAAGGAACCACTGACTAAAAATAAAACTTTATATGATACATATCTTTTCATAAATGACATCAGGTTTATATTTTTTGACTAAAGCTAGGGGCTGAATTGTGTCCCCTCAAAATTCCTGTGTTGAAGTCCTCATGCTTAATGTGACTATATTTGGAGATAGGGATTTTATGAGGTAATTAAGGTTGAAGTATGGGGGGTAAGGGTGGGGTACTAATGCAGTAGAGTTGGTGGCCTTTTAGGAGGAAGAGAGGCCATCTCCCTCCTGTCTTCCCTCCTCATAGCCTTGTGTGACACCTCAGGAAGGTAGCCATCTGCAAGCCAGGAAGAAAGCCTTCACCAGTAACTGACCATGGTGGCGCCCTGATTTTGAACTTTTCCTCCCCCAGAACTCTGAGAGAGAAATTTGTGTTTAAGCCATCTAGTCTGTGGTAATTTGTGATGGCAGCCCAAGCAGACTAGAGCAGCTTATAAACCTGAAATTTCAAAAGCTTCTTATCACCACCTTCTTCCAGTAAATGAAAAGAGAATTGTTCATCTTCGCTGCTACAGTGTGATATCTGAGGGACCTGGTGCTTCTCCAGCACTCAGCTGAATTGCTCCAGTGAGTAAACTTCTCAGGATTTTTTTTCAACTCTCTGTTTGATATTTATATTTTATGAATTTTGAACTATTTTGAACATGAATATTTATTTGAAATTAATATTTCAATACTTGGTTTTAACATATTTTCGTAATTATTTCAAGTGAAGTTGAGGGGAAAAAATACAAAACTTCAGACCTCTGGTTTTTTTCTTGGAGGTGGTAAGGACATGATCCAAACAAAAATAACTTTATAGCCATATCTAAATGCCTACTTAAAAAAAAAAATCACTGGTAGACTGAAATTATCCAACTCCCCAAGACATCTTCGAAGAATTGTGCAGAAAAATGAAAAGCTTGGGGCGCCTGAGTGGCTCAGTGGGTTAAAGCCTCTTCCTTTGGCTTGGGTCATGATCTCAGGGTCCTGGAATTGAGTCCTGCATCAGGCCTTCTGCTCAGCGGGGAGCCTGCTTCCACCTCTCTCTCTGCCTGCCTCTCTGCCGTCTTGTGATCTCTGCCTGTCAAATTAATAGATAAATAAAATCTTAAAAAAAAAAAAAGAAAGAAAAGCTTGACTTAAGTACCCCACACAGACTGCCCCTTATAACCAGCAGCCCTGAATGCATGATGTGTTTGGTTCCACGACCTGTGTTTCCTTCACTATCCCTCTCAGCTTTCCACCTGGCTTTTCCAAAACATTTAAAAATATTGAATCTTCAGGAGTATTACTCTTTTAAACTTGTCCCAACTGTAGAATTTCTGCATCCTGTACTTTATTTCTGTGTCATGTATTTTACTTGAAAGTGAGCATACCTCCTGGCTTGTATGTTGTGATTCTAGTGTACCTAGTTCAGGGCCCTGTTCGTTGCTCCGAGGAAGGTTATCTTTCAAAGGTTTAAATTAATCAATGTTTTAAAAATCGAGTTCACTTACATTTTTTGGTGTTCTAACAGCTTACAATACTGCCTATACCCTGTGCTCAATTTTCCACAGATTATCTACTTGATTTAGAATGAAGATCTAGAAGAGGAGATGTAAATTTTTTTTCCTTCCCTCATCAACATTTTATGATTTTCCTACACTTAAAAATAAAAGGAAGGAGATATTCAACTTGAGTTTCAGAAAGTGCTATTATGGAGGTTTGCAAGTGAAAAGAATACTTGTCAGGCAGTAGAATTTTGCATTAGCACTTAATGTTGGCACCTATTTGCTTGTTGCTTGGTTCCCTTTTAAGATCCATGGTTATATTCGATTTTCTTTCAGTTCTTTATTCTATGGTTATTGGGTTGGATGGTTTTGGTTCTGTTCAACAATGGATGCTTTGAGTAACAAACTTCAATGCATAATTATCCAGTGAAATCATAGCGAAGTGATGAGATGACAAAAAGTCAACTTATCTCCAGGAACTAAAAATAATGCTATAATATAGGCATTAATTCATACATGAATATTCTATCATCTGACTTTATCCTGATCATTTTACATGTTTATATAAATTAAAATGTAGTTACTAATTGTTGAAATATTGCTTGCTGTTCATCTTTTCACTTGCTTTTTTCAAAGCACTAAGTTTGATATTTTAATGAAATTTATGAACTGCTGAGTCTTTTGTATTAAATAAGGTATTGTAGCAATTCATTTAAAAATCACTTGTTCCTTTGTCAGTTTTGTTAATTTACAGTAACATTTAATTACAGTAACAATTTAAAGTTATGTTACACTGATTTTCATACTAGCAGGTTATAGTCATGCTTCTTATGATTTAATAGTTTACATTAGCAAAGAATTTTTGGTGGTTGAAAATGATGCTCATTCTAATTGTTTAGGAATTGTGCCCTACGTTTTATTTTAGTGAGTAGTCATTTTAACAGTCTTAGGGAGATAGTAATTTTGGAGGAAGCTTCTGTTTCACATACTTGTGTGAGGAAGTTGGATATTTACAGCGGGCTAGTGCTCTTAAAATTAGTATATGGGGCACTAGTAATGCCTTCTTCTGGACAGTTGACCCTTGAACTACCCATGGGATAGGAGCCCCTACTCCCATGCCAACAAGAATCTGCTTAGAACTTTTGATTTTCCAAAACCCTTATAGCCTACTGTTGACTAGAAGCCTTGCCAATAACATCAACAGTTGATTAATGCACATATTTTTACATACTGCTTTTTATAATAAAGTAACCTAGGGAAAAGAAAATGTTACTAAGAAAATTATAAGGGGAAATACATTTAGTACTTCACTGTGTTTATCAAAAATAATCCACGTAGGGGGACCTGGGTGGCTCAGTGGGTTAAGGTTAAGCCTCTGCCTTCAGCTCAGGTCATGATCTCAGGGTCCTGGGATCGAGCCCTGCATCAGGCTCTCTCCTCACCAGGGGGCCTGCTTCCCCCTTTCTCTCTGCCTTCCTCTCTGCCTACTTATGATCTCTCTCTCTGTCAAATAAATAAATAAAATCTTTTAAAAAAATAATCCATGTATAAGCAGGCCTACACACTTCAAATCTTTGTTGTACAACGGTCAACTGTATATCTAAATAGAAGTTTAAAATAAAACTCATTCCTGAAGGAGAATGCTTGAGCTCTTAGCATATGTCGTTTGGTGATTTGAAGGATGAGTGTATAGTCATGTTTTTCTTACTGTGTTGACAGTGAGTTACATAGAGGGCGTGCAGCCGCTTCTGCTGCCTGGTTCCTCCTGTGTTGTAAACGTTACTGTTACTCAAATCAGCCTATGGAGTAAGCACTATATATATTCTAAGCAAAAGGTGTTTTGAGGATTTTGAGTTGAATGTGACACATTCATGCTTAGGAGCAAATGGGGTTCAGCATCAAAAGAAAACAAATCGACAGTTTGGGAATGAGGAATAACTCACTGTGTTTGCTTTTGTTTTTTGGGTTTTTTTCCCCTTATAATATTAACCTTAAAAGGGCATATAAATAATGGACAAATAAAATTAAATTCGAAAGAATATAATGTGGGCAGGCCCTTTAAATACTGTAAATTCTATTGTTTGAAAGAAATAATTAGTTTAGAATTTAGATTCATTGTAATCAAATTAACGTAATTCAAGAAAGACACATAATTCAAGAAAGTCATGTGTTCTTCCCATAATCCTTTATTAATTACATCTTTTGAAAGGAATGGTTTCTCAGATTCCAGAATCCACGAAAATGTTCACAAATGCATTGTAAAGTATTCTTTGAAATGTAGTTAAAAATCTGAGGTCATGATAGGCCCCTCTACACAACCTCTCCCCCGCACCCCCCTGCCACCACCGTGGAGTAAAAACCTCACAACTTTGCCGAGTAACAGAGGACAGCTTACATGGATTGAGGTTGACAATTTAAAAGAGAATGCTGGATAAGTCTGAAGGTACTTACACAGTGGTAAGTCTAACAGTTTTATCAGTTGTGTTTTATAGATCCAAGGCTCTATTTATGCATGTAAATTAAGTAATGAGAACCCCACAGGAACACTTAGCATAAAGGCTTGAACATTTTTTCCCTTAAAACAGTGCATTTTCCCTACAGAATGTCTAACATGGGGATACTAAATTCCTTCAGACCCTTTTAATCCTTTATGCCTTATTGTTTGAAAGGTGGGTTGCTCTGCGCTGAGTCTTTACATGGACTCATTTTTTCTGAGGAATTCTTCCATGGAGTCCACCGCCACCACTCTGGTCTCTGATTAGTGACAAACCTTTGAAAACGTTGATGAACTGTCTATCAGGGTGAATTTCTCTTTGGGCAACTTTTTAAGTTGCTGTTTTGCAGCCACGTGTTCTGTTACTTGAAGGCATTCCTACCACATTCTTTGTTCCGCAGCAGACCTCCTCCTCCCAGTTTCTCAAACTGGGCCTTGCATTCCACTCAAAACAAGTCCAACGTTTGAAGACTTCAACCCGCATAAACGAGTTGACGGTAAAGAGAAGTTTATCAGTAGTTTTAATTTCTCTCTACTGAGTCTGTATTTTCGATGATGAAGCATAACCAAATTATCTTTGAGGTTACTTTGAAACATCCTTAAGAGCAGGGGGAGTTTCTGCTGAGCAGAAGAGTCTTGCCAACCCACGTATCACGTGGCACCAAAATGGTCCAATGGTTAGCCTTTTCATAAGTGGAGTCGTAAATGATGTCTGCCTCCATGGATGTTTTTGTTCATAGTCTGGAGAATTTACAAAAGACCACTCCTACATGGGAACCAATTAACATTAAGAATTTATTAGTTCATTCAATTTCATCTCATATGTGTTGCAGTTACATACCTCCAAGTTATATTAGAACTTACTACCTTGTAACAAAGGTGTCAACTAAAAATGTAATGTTTTGGCTTCAGGAAGATGATTTTTACAAGATTCTTTTTTTTTAGTATGGTTTAATTCTCTGGTGAGCATCACCTTCTCAGAGATAGTTTATGTGTATTTTTGGTCATTATTTGAAGGAACTTATCACAAAACCTTTAATATATTTTACAAACTGCATCAGTAACTTTCTATCCCATTACCGTATATACTGCCCTGATTTCTTCCTTTGCCTGAGGATCTGCCAGGGACTATGTGAGGTGCTTATTTACTCCTCATACCAATGAAGTGGTCTGTATGGAAGTGCTACATACACTTACCCAGATATTTATTATGGATAGATATCAGAAAGCTAGTATATTGAAAGACAGACTGCAAAGTCAGTATGGAAATCCATGTCTGTCTGATTCCAGATCTCATACTCTTACCTAGGGCCATAGGCTTCATTTTACCACATTGTGTATGGTAATGAAGGTTTTACCTGACCTTAAGCTTATACTTTAAATATAAGGCTAAATATTTTTGGCTTTAAAGCCCCATATAAAATATATTATAGTTCCTTTGAAACTAAATACATATATATTTAACCAAGGCATTATTTTGTTCTAACTTCTGTTTTTTTTTTTTCATCTTAGCTGTCTTGTGAATAAGATGTTAAATGACCATTATAGAAGATTCAAGAAAAATAGTATTAAATTAGAAAAAGATAATATGCACCTCTCTGTTTATTGTAGTATTATTTGCAATAGCCAAGTTATGGAAGCAATCCAAGTGTCCATTGATAGATTAAGGGATAAAGAAGATGAGGTGTTGTGTGTACACATACATACATACACACACACAGTGGAATAGTAGTCATGAAAAAGAATGAGATCCTGCCATTTGTGAACATGGATGGACCTAGAGGTTATCCTGATAAGTGAAATAAGTCAAAGAGACAAATAGTGTGATTTCACTTATATGTTCAATCTATAAAAATAAAAAGCAGAAGCAAATCCATAATACAGAGGACAAACCGAGGGTTGCCAGAAAGAGAGGTGGGGGGGTGGTCAAAAAGGTGTGAAGGGGAGTGGGAGATATAGGCTTTAGTTATGGAATGAATAAGTCACAGCGATCAAAGATACAGCATAGGGACTATATAGTCATTGGTGTTAGAATAGCATTATATGGTGATACATGGTGGCTATAATTCTGATGAGCATAGCATAATGTATAGATTTGTGGGATCACTTTGTTGTACACCTTAAACTGATGTAACATTTATGCCAACTATATTTTTTAAGAAAAGCAGTGTTAGTTAAAACCTCATAGAAGTTCATATGAAGAAGCTTCATGTCTGCTTGGGGAAGAACCCATCAGTTTTCTCAAGTTCCTTGTTTGGCTGGTGACGGTAACAGACTCTTAGGGTTGGAAGAATTTTCTGTATTTATTCTCTCTAACTTGGCAAAGATCATGAGCGTTGATCTTGGTCATCTAAATTAAGAGCTTCTCTGGGCCAGAAGACTTGAATTCATTTAAAGCAAAAGGGTGGTAGGGCAACCCATGGCTTTTCTTGTCCTCCTGTTTACAGCGCTGAGAACCATTCTGTCAGGTCCATGTTGGGTTTTTGTCCGTGTTTCTCTTCAGCTTGGTAGGTCTTAGAATCTTCTGGTACTTAAAGTTCTACTTCTCTGATGTGCTGAATTTGTATTTCTAGACCTTTTGTGTTCCACGAGGACATAAAACCCTGGGGATGTAAGGAATAAGAAACTAAAAACATGGAGACGTTGTGAGGATTGCTATCATTGAGACATTGGATGGTGATTATGGGCAAATGGACTCTGTTAATTTAAAATTCTTTTTACCTTTTATCTACTTATACATATCTTTTATTTGAGAGTTATTGTACCAGGTCTAATTTTAAAATAAAGCTATACAGTCAAATAGGGAAGATCACAATGAAGAAGAACATAGATTTTACTCCATACCCCTAATACCATCAAATTAAAATCCCCTTGAATTGGCGAATGGTCAAAACTGACAGCTCTGAAAACTTGTGCCTTAACACCATAGCAATTTGTCTTATCTTTCCGATTGCAGAAGGACATTGAAGCTCATACAGATTTCAGTGCTTTCAGGCATCAAACTTTACAAAAGTAGATGCAAATTAAAAGTTGACAGAATGTCATTTCAATCCTTACCTTCTGCATTATTCTCCCCTTCTTCTTGGTTGTTTTTAAACTTTCTGTTGAATCCCCAGCATTTTGGGGGGGCAATCTGTGATTTATGAACTGTGTTATTCCTCCTCCACCATGTTGAGGAGGAGAAAAAGGATGATAATGATCTTATCAGCAAAACACCACACAGTGAGTTAAGTGTCATCACCGTTCTCATTCCATAGATGAGGCTCAGGTGGCAAGCAGTTGATGTGTTTGAATACCAGTATTTGTTCAATTACAGACATGGTTTTTTTTGTTTTTTTTTTTACATGGAGATCGGGCATATAGTAAAGGTCCTAATGAACAGTCAAATTTCCAGATTTGTGAAGTGGAAGAGAGGCTAACACAGAGTGTGACTATTCATACTAGCACCTGATGAATCAAAGAGTTCCACTCTGGTTTCTCTCTGTGGCCAGCACGTAGGAGACTGGCAGGCAAAACCCAGAATGGCGGGGCCCCACCCAGTCTCCATGATACATCTTGGCATTCCTACTGAAGAAGCTGGAATGTTAGAGAAACTCAGGAGAGGCTTGGTCGTCGACATGCGTGCTGTGCTTGCCGTGCTTGCCGGCAGTGCTACATTCCCACCTGGCTGATGCAACGGTTACTTGTTCCTGCTAGCTGGAGCCACCTTCATGTCTCTTGGCTTTTCTTTTAATCAAGGGAGATGAGAAGGTGGAAAACATTTCTTTAGGGTTTAAATGATGTCAGTAATTGGCAATAGGGAAAAGGAAATTTAATCTGGGAGGATCACAGAGTCATTGGCCTTTTCCTTTCATCTACTTACATATACTTATACTGACACCATCAGACTGTTCCCATTTGCTTTACCCAGGACGTGACTTTGTTGACTGCATGTAGGGCTTGCCCATGTTTCTGTATGAAGGCATCTTCCAGTCCTCTCCTGAAGGAAAATGTTAGCGCTTTTACTTGCTGTGGATTTAATGCATTGCACAACACGGGAGTTTGCTCCAGAGTTGGAGTCTTCTCGTATATGTGGTGAGAAGTTCAAAATTACCCTTTATTTATACAGCCTTTGGCAGTTTGGGCAATGCATTTTGTCACCTGTTTGCTGTCTTACGAAGAGCTGGAAAGTTTATGAAGAAATAGAAAATATGACTTTGAGCCCTTGACATTTTAAAATAAATGTACATATTGTTAGTGACAGATTGCTAAACTTGGCTTTAGACACTTAGCTATGTTTCTTGCCAAAAGTAATCCAGATGTGCATAATTTACCCGGCTGCCATATGTGCACTGACATGTCTTTCTATAATCAACTGTCTGTTCAGTATGGTTACAGTTAAATGTTCTTTTTTATCAACAATCTTTTGAAATAGCACTGGCTTAATAACTTATTTTAAATTTAACAACTTCTCAAAAAGTAATGCACATCCCGTTTGGCTTTAAACCTGAGTGACCAGACGTGTTGAGTATCCAGAAAAGACATTGACAACCCCAGTTCTCTGCGGCCCTGTGGAAAATCTAGGATACCAGGTTCAGTGTGATTCTGTTTTGCTGAGCTTCTTATGAGCAGGGAACGGAAAGTATATATAGCCAGTAAATGTCCTCAAAGCCACCATGAGTAACATCTCTAATGAAGTAATTCATTTTAGTGAGTAAACAAGTGCAAAAAAGAAATCCTGATACAGGATGAAATAAATATAAGAAAAGAGGATGCTTTTATTTCATTCACTAACTCAGTATCTTTTGTGCTAAGTGCTGGTGACATCTGTGACTTTACTAAACATGAGTTACGGAGCTGTAGTGATTGCCAAGCCCTATCTTTTTGTTGAAGAAAGGCATTCATTTCCAGAGAAATCAATAGAGAAATTTTCTGGAGAAAATGTATGTATCATAGGAAATACTGCTTCTCTACTACCACTTGTTACTGATACTTAAAAATTACTGTGGAGAAATTTAGACCACATGACAAAGCACTTGATTGTAAACTATCCCTGAGAGATAGTTACCTTGAAACCATGTCCTTGTTTTGTGTACTCGGTGACACTGAGCCACTATCATGTCTAGACAGGGGTGTTGTCGACCATGTGTGTCCTTGTTTGTATTTGTTCACAGCTGCAATTAAGTTTTTCACACTGTCCCCATCTGTGGAGGCTGGCTGCGCAGTGACCTTGGCCAGTTCAAAGTCTGTTTAAGCCCATGTGTGGAGAGAACTCAGAGCACAGATGGTAGGACAGATGATGGGGAACCGCAGTGCTAGTGACCAGACTGCTGCTAGCCAGCCTATCCCGTCTGCAGTATGATTTTAAAAGATGTATCCTTTAAAAAAAAAAAAGAGAGAGAGAGAGAGAGACAGATAATAAAATAAAAATAAATAAAAAGATATATCCTGCAACCTACAATATTAGGACGAAAACTGGCTCATAGTTAAGTTCGGATGTCCTGACCAAGATGATAGGGATCAGTGGCATTCTTGCAGGGGGATCTCTTCTTTATTATCATCGCAGGCAGTGTGGAGCTCTTGTCCTCTAATCAGCTGCCACTTTCCCCTGCGCGGTTCAACAGGAGGTTCTGAACGCGAGTGCACCAAAAAAGCACAGAGGCCCATAAGAATTGCAGGTTTCTCTCTTGAGTGCTGCAGCTTGGGTCCGGTTTTGAAAACAATATGCATTTGAAAAAAAAAAAATCTGACTTAGACTAAACTGTAACTGTTATTTACCCTGCCTGAGCTCACTTGTCAACTTGGAATCTTCTATGAATGATTTGCAGTTCTTCTCTACAAATTGGAATGTTAAGCTCTGTCTTCTGCAAGCTGCCAATAATTTTTTATGATTAAAACATTTATTGGTATATCCACAGATTTTTTTAACACACATAAATGTATATAATCATACAATTAAATTTTTAGAAGATTTATTATGACTATCATTATTACTATCACCATCTATTTTTGGCTTTTCCTATCAATTCTGAATTAATAAAAATTTCCCAAATCACTAGATTCATCCACATTTAGAGAACTTTTTTTTTTTACTTTCAGTAATTTTGTGAATGCCATGCTATTTCACAGAAGCCCATGATTCTTTAAAATAAATTATATATTAATACAACATTTTGGAAATAACAATGAGAACAGCAATTATAACAAATACGTATTAAGCCTGTGTATTGTGCTTGATAGTGTCCTGACTGCTTTACTTGGTTTGCATTACTTTGATACTTTAACAAAAAGATGAGGTGAGCGTCATTACTGGCCTAACTTTACGGATGAGGGTGGTAAGTTACCTAAAGTCACACAACTAGGAAGTGGCAGAGCGGAGCTAGACACCGGAGGGGTATAGCTCCAGGATCCCATTTCCCCATTACCGTCTCTAACAATACCAATATTAACATATCAGTCTTAAAAAGAGCCTGTGCAAGATGTCATAGCAATGAGATGACATGATCCTGATAAAATTTCCACCTTTTATCCTTGGGAAGTTGCAATTAAGATAAATATACCTCGGGGGGTGCCTGGGTGGCTCAGTGGGTTAAGCCGCTGCCTTCAGCTCAGGTCATGATCTCGGGGTCCTGGGATCAAGTCCCACATCGGGCTCTCTGCTCAGCGGGGAGCCTGCTTCCCTCTCTCTCTCTCTCTGCCAGCCTCTCTACCTACCTGTGATCTCTCTCTGTCAAATAAATAAATAAAATCCTTAAAAATAAATAAATAAACAAAAAAACCTCGGGATATCGTCTGTTTTGTTGAGGCTAATGCCCCTGTCTGATAGTTTGCTGCCTGTTAAGGGTGTATCTTGCTTGGCCCACCTGTTGAAGTCACTCTGTAGACCTGGGACCAATGTTGTATAATCGTTCATTCTTCCAACAAGTTAGAAATTAGAGATACAGACAGAATACCTAATCTGTTCACATAGAGTGGCCCATATGAGAGTGGCTGATTTTCTAGAAATGTGGGGAAGAATTGACTTTCTAGAGAGTATTTTGAAAGTATGTGGAATTGTCCCTATCAATTTTTTGAATTATATTTTTCTTTTTCTCAGTGTCAGTGCTAGTTGCATCTTATCTCCGGATGCTGAACATCTAAGCCTCCTTGTTTTACTTCATAAATTTCATAAATTTCTCTTCCCATACTCTACATGCACTCTTGTTTTCACTAGAGTTTGATAAATGGAAAGAAGATACTATGGAGTGAGACGTCTTGGCTCAGATCTTAAGTCTACTGCCCTTTCAGAGAGGGGTGGTGGGCAAGTTCTCGGAGCCATCATTTCCTTATCCTCCTGGCCTATATTGAAGATACCATCAGAGAACAATGTCAAGACACGGCCATTGCCCTTGAAATGCTGACACTTTAGAGGAAGAGCTAGATATAAAAGTTACCAGCAAGCGATAGGTACTATGGCAGTGGTATGAGCTACCTGCTCCAAGGGCGTAGAGGTGAGTCCTGAGTTTTGGTGAGTGACTGATTGAGTGACACTTAAGAAAGGGAACTCAATGGGCACCTGGGTGGCTCAGCAGTTTAAAGCCTCTGTCTTCGGCTCAGGTCATGATCCCGGGGTTTGGGGATCAAGCCCCGCATCGGGCTCTCTGCTCCGCGGAGAGCCTGCTTCCTCCTCTCTCTCTGCCTGCTTCTCTGCCTACTTGTGATCTTTGTCTGTCAAATAAATAAATAAATAATCTTAAATTTAAAAAAAAAAAAAAAAGGAACTCAAGTGTAGAAGACCTCTTTGTGAGATGTGCCCTGGTCAGCACAGGGGGTGATTTTCTAAATGTTCATTTATTAATTGACTTCTGTTGCCGGGCCGACCTTGTGCAATATGCTGGAAATGACAGAGGCCACGGTTACTGCTCCAGGAAAGCACTGAATTGTCCATTGCTCTGAACATTAATTAGAAGCAGTTCAGTTTTTTGTGGGCAGATGCTGTAGCATAAACATTGGATGCACCGTGATTAGACCTTCCTAGCCTCAATAAATGTATTTAAATAGGTATTAACTTGGTAGCTTTTTATTTTAAAATCTCCATTTTGATGCACATGAACTAAGAAAAAGGTGAGTGTATAAACAGCTTGCAGATGCACTCTCTCATGCCTGCGAGCAAGACGTATATCCCTGCTTTTGTGAAATCTTTAATCAGATCATCTGTTAGTACAAGTAGTTCAGTTCACAAATAATGCGTTGTTTTTAAACAGCTGTTACACAAGTGTAAGTTTCATGCTTCTATTTTTCACTGCAATGAGGCAAATACTAGAGAAAATTATCAGGAAAAATCTCTCTCCTCATCTCTTCCTAAAATGCAGTGTCAATAGCATATATTGTCAAATCTTAGTAATAATAACACCCATGAAATACTACTTCCTCAGAGGAGTGAGAAAAATATTTTGATGTTTAGCAAATGCTATCCCAACACTGGAGGGACTGCCAATTTCCTGTTAGATGTTGCATCAGTTTTTCCCACTGCATGTAGCGATTGAGCAAACATCAAATTTTAATCTATAAGTAATTTACGTATATTCTTTTTGGTTGTAGTTTTTAATACATCTAAAATATTTAAAAGGAATCTCTCTCTCTCTTTTTTTTTTAAAGATTTTATTTATTTATTTGACAGAGAGAGATCACAAATAGGCAGAGAGGCAGACAGAGAGAGGGGGAAGTAGGCTCCCTCCTGAGCAGAGAGCCGGATGCAGGGCTCAATCCCAGGACCCTGAGATCATGACCTGAGCCAAAGGCAGAGGCTTAACCCACTGAGCCACCCAGGCAACCCTACTTCAGTATCCCGTAACCATCCCCCATGTTCATCAAAGCCATCTGTGTTGGTGGTTATGGGGTCATTTCTTTGTTGCTCTTTTTCAGTAATCTTTTTCATTTATGTTGTAAAACAACATAGCATAAAAATGCAGAAAGTAGAATAGAAACAAATTTACAATCCCGTTATCCTAATAAGAGGTTTTGCAGTTTCTACACTGTTGACATTTGTGCTTGGAGAAGTCTTTCTTTTGAGGGTCATCTTGGATATTGTGGCATGTTTGGAGGTAGACCTGTAGTCTTGGCAAACTGAAAATACCTCCCAATTTGCCAGCCGTCCCCTGGGGATAAAACTGCCTCTCCACCTTTTGAGAATTGTGCTAATATGAAGCTATTATCAATTAAAGTGTTCCTGTCAGTTTTTCACTTACATACAGGTCCTTCGATGTAAAGGATACGCAGGATGCCATATTCTAATTTTTATGTCCTAGAACCTCTAAGCATTCTGTCCTGTTAACTAGGTATCCAAATTATCACTTTTTAATTAGCCCCCTATTGAATTTGTTATGAATAACATGGCTAATAACATCTTTGTGCATATTTTCCACTTGAAAATTTCCTTTTAAAGTGTGTGCTGTATTGACGGTGAATTCTTTTCCTGATTTTTCTGTTACTATATGGAGCTTCAGCTTGGGTAAAGTGGAACCAAGAGTGGCTCTGTTCCTGGGAGATAAAGCTCTACTCAGTTATCTCTAAACTCTGTGAAAGTCTGTGTCCTTGTAAGACTAGAGAGTTTGCACATCCTGCAAGGTGACCTGCTAGGGAAGGGCTGGGCTCCCCTTTGCTCCTGGAAAGGCCCCCTTTCCGCGCCTGTGCCTCCAGTTCCATGTGTCCCCTGGTACAGGAAAGAGCAGGCTTTGGAATCAGAGATGTGTATTCTTTCATGCTCTGAACACTACTAGCTTTGTGATTTGAAGCAGGATACACTCTGCAACCCTCTCCTCATCTATAAGAAGAGAGGAAACAGGTTATTACACAGAGGTATTGTGATTCTTAAGAATAATGTTTTAAAACATCTAGCATAATAAGTCCTCAATAACTGATGGTTCAAAATTGTAATAGTAAGAACAGCGTGGCTTCCTTTTCTTGATCTAAAACAGCATGGTCCCAAAATAGATGCAGACCACAAATGTGAGTCATAGAAGTAGTTTAAATTTTCTAGTAGCCACATTTAAATAAACAAAGAATAGGTAACATTTTAATAATCCATTTTAGTTAGCTCAGTATTTCCAAACATTGTAATTTCTGCATGTAATCAGTATTAAAACTTCTTTTTTTTTTTTGGAAGATTTTATTTATTTATTTGACAGACAGAGATCACAAGTAGGCAGAGAGGCAGACGAGAGAGGGGGAAGCAGGCTCCCTGCCGAACAGAGAGCCTGATGTGGGACTCGATCTCAGGACCCTAGGATCATGACCTGAGCGGAAAGCAGAGGCTTGAACCCACTGAGCCACCCAGGCGCCCCCAGTATTAAAAATTCTTAATGAGATGTTTTATTTTTGAAGTCTTTGAAGTGTGACATGCATTGTGATAGGAAATGTGATTTTGTACTTAACAGCACAACCTGGCTTGGACCAGCCACATTTTAGGAGCAGGATATAACTATTGGCTACCTTATTGCCCTTAGCAATATTTGCAAGATGCCAGGTTAACATGTGTATTATTGGCAAATCAGTTATTAAACACAATAGCCACGTCTCCCTTAGAGATCAAGTAGTTTTAGTTACCTTTGAATTTGCCTTTTTTTTTTTTTTTAAGATTTTAATTATTTGAGAGAGAGAGTGAGCACACAAGCAGGAGAAGGCCAGAGGAAGAGAGAGAGCATCTGCCCTGGACTCCCCGCTGAATGTGGAGCCCACTACAGGACTCGATCCCACTAGCCCAATCAAGATCATGATCCCAGCTAAAATCGCAGGTCAGATGCTTAACTGACTGAGCCACCCAGGTATTCTACCCCACTGCCTTTTTTCTTTTTCTTTCTTTTTTTTTTTTTTAAGATTTTATTTATTTATTTGACAAAGAGATATCACAAGTAGGCAGAGAGGCAGGCAGAGAGAGAGGAAGGGAAGCAGGCCCCCTGCTGAGCAGAGAGCCCGATGCGGGACTCCATCCCAGGACCCTGAGATCATGACCTGAGCCGAAGGCAGCGGCTTAACCCACTGAGCCACCCAGGTGCCCACTGCCTTTTTTCTTAAAGCAGGAGAGAAAATTTAAAACTCCTATGTTTCAAACTGCACTTCTCCATTTTGTTTAGTTCTGTAGTTGTCTATAGAGAGAGCTTACAGGTACTACCATCTTAATGCCGATTGTATCTGATTTGCTGTTCAGTTTAATGTTTGACTTCGTGCAGACATTCCCATTCAGCAAATCTGTGGCGCCCCAAGTGGGCACTGGCATATTCTCTTCTGTTGACTCTTCGGTATTCGGGCAACTTCCACGGGCAGGGGTCATATTATCCCCACTTTCCAAACAAGGAAATTAAGGCAGAGTGCCCGGATCCCAGGCCTGAGATGACACATATGGGAAGTGGCAGAGTTGGGATAAGAATTCAAGAAAGCCACTGTAGAGCTTCGTGCCCTTACAAAGGTGCAGCCGTACCAGCTTGTTCTCCCAGCTTGTTTGTCTCAACACGATCCAATTCTGTTTATTTGTCTCATCGTAATACGTGGCCAGGACTTGTTACTCCCCGTAGATGGTCACATCTCCTGCTGAGATTTATACAGCTGCGCTAAAATGCTAAGAGCATTGGTTTTGTTTGTTTGTTTGTTTGTTGTGGATGTCGGGGAACTGGCAGAAGAGTGTATGGGGGTCACAGGCCACATTTGGAAGGAATCGTGCCCTTTGTATCTTTCTGTAGAGGAATGATCCCTTGGTCAGTACTGCGGTATCAGACTGGAATACTGTGGCATTTCTTCTCTCACTTGCCCAGTGTGAGTTCAGCCTGGAGGAAGGCGACACAGACGGTGAAGAACAGTGCTTGGTTGTTACTCAGCACCCCTGCACTTCTGCAGGGGGGAAGAGCTGCCTCTGAATTTCTGAAGAAAGTCAGAGAAAGAAATGTATTGTGTGAGTCTGACTCACTCAGCAGAATGGGCAAGATAAATGGTGGGAAAACCAAAACCAACTTTCCTATGACCTTCAATGAAATTCTGCTTTGTGCCCTAAGAAAAATGTTAAAAATGATGTGGTCAGAGTTGGGAGAGCTGCAGCCAAGAGACCGTCTTGGAAGGAGAATTTCTAATTTTAAAAAAGAAGCTTGCTAACCTCCTAGCCACTGTTAATGGCCGTATAAATATTAATAAAGCTTTAAACACCTCCCAAATTAGCTTTATTTTTAAATCAAAAGTGCAAGACATGGAAGTGGTAATTCGTGTTAGTCCGGCAGACACAAAATTAATTGAGATAAAAACAAGAAGTAGCAGGCAAACCCTTTGGGTGACAAAATAATGAGTTCTACTAACTCGCTTAGACAGTTCTGAGTGAAACATGGGAACATGAAATGAGTTCCCGTGGTAGCACTGGGAGGGTGCCCCGTGTGTCTGCACGCCTCGGCCGCCATCAGGGTCCTGAAGGAAGCCGAAGGCAGGTTCTGCGACCTCCTTGCTTGTCATCGTCCTGTGTGAGAACGTTGCATCTCGAGTTAGAGCTTTGCTCTCACACTCGGATTCCAGCTTCAGGTGTGCTGCCTTAGGGCTGCCTGTCAGCCGACCAGTCAGGACAGCAGAATGAGCATGGCCCATGGTGGACACGGGCAAGCACGGGCCAAGGAAGTTTGCTGGCACCTCCACGCCTGCTTGATGTTTCCCAGCACAGTTGAACCACACAATAAAAACGGATGCACATTCTTCGTCGTTTCTAGGAACTATGAGCCTGTCACCCCACAGGCTCGTGGACTGGTGGCCAGCCCCAGCCCCTCCAGGCATTAGTCAGCTGGATGTGCCGAAAGCTGCGTCCTCATGATGCCTTGCCTGATACAGAACTATCGTTTCTTTATCTCTCTGTCCTTACATCCTCTGCCTCGTGTAGGACGAATTTCCTTCAGAAGTGATAAAATGATTCTACCGTGAAGAGCGAAGGATGGAAGATGGAATAGCTGGGAATTTAAACAACCTTCTAGAAACTGTAGATTCCTAGAAACCATGAGTATGTAAGGCCTAGATTTCTCTACCCTGAATCATAACCTGAGTCGAAGGCAGAGGCTCTAACCCGCTGAGCCACCCAGGCGCCCCTCACTCCGCCACTTCTTGAGGAATTTTCTCAGCTATCTCCTTATTAAAGAGGCCTACCCCCATGTCCCTGCCCTCAACCACTCTTTACTCCTTTACCATTTTATTTTTTCTCCATTGCACCTTCTCACACGTTACTCATTGATTTATTCCTTATCCCATCTCGTGAGAATCTACGTTCTCAAGAAAAATGCATCCTTTTTTTTTTTTTTTTTTTTTGGTCTGCATCAGCCATAAGACTGCCCAGTGTAAAATAGAGTTCGATAAATACTTGTTTAATTAACAAAGAGTCCATGTAAACCAGCCAGGCTAAAAACTGAATGGAAAAAATGAGGTATAAGGAATCTTTTTGAAAATCCATCTTGGATAGAACTAAGGGAGCCAGTAAATAAGAGGAGAGGGAGGTAAAATGCCAGTGTGTTATCTTTAGAGTTTCTGTCATCTTCATGCATTATCCAGTTATAGGGACCGAGAGACTGCCTGTGCTTTAGATGGTAACCTACAACTGCTGTCGGGCCCATTACAATTTGAAAATGCTACTATTTCATTAATGATAAGGCTTGAGCCCCTGTTTAGTAAATAGCCAAACACACCATCAGGAGGACATGATGGAACAGAATGTTCTTTTTAAACAATGGCATGGTTCTGTGTTAACACCTGCTTCCTCACCTTGAAGTTTGTTGCCAACCTTAAGGTGTTCATTTTTGAAGGAAAACCATGTTGATAGTCTTTCAGAGGCTTCAGATGGAACATTTGTTTCCTTAGAATCTGCTCCAGGAATATCAGAAAGAAAACACTGGGAAGTTTAAAGACCAGCCAGTTTGAAGAGACGGCAAGATGAACAGTAATTTTTAGTTTCATAAACATCTATTCCTAAAGATCCCACATTATTTTACCCACAAGGTACTCTTCCAACTTCGGCCTGACTGACTGTAGAGCACTTTTCCTGAAATGTAGAGCTCTTTTCCTAAAATCTCCCCTTTAAAATTTCTAGCTTCTTTTTTGTGGGACTTAACTAAATTCCTTCATTCCAGAACTTTGTCTGCCAGGTCGTTAATTTGTCATTGTGTCAATCACTTGTGTGCTCCTCACCACCACCATTCTCAAAAGCGTCCAGAAGCCCTTTCTCATTTAATTCTCAAAAGTCTGTAAGCAAGGTATTTAATGTCCTCTTATGCTCACAGGAAACTGGAGTTCAGATCATTTAGTAATTTGCCCAAGGACATTTTACTAAGAGGCGGATCCAGGAGTCTGCAACCTGGAGCATGCTGTCCTGCCGCACTGGGGGGTCCTTCCATCCCATCACACCTCAAGAGGCCAGGTGGCCTCTAGAAACTCCCCTAATCTCTCCATTTGTCTATTTCTTCATTTGGAAAATGAGGTATTAGGACCAGATGTTCTTCAAGGTCCCTCTTCCCTCCTCCACCCCTCTGATCATAGGCTTTATTATTGGTAATGGCTATTGCCATTGTTTTAAATTCTTTACAAAAGTAACTTTATAGGGACGCCTGGGTGGCTCAGTTGGTTAAGCAGCTGCCTTCGGCTCAGGTCATGATCCCAGCGTCCTGGGATCGAGTCCCGCATCGGGCTCCTTGCTCACCAGGGAGCCTGCTTCTCCCTCTGTTTCTGTCTGCCCTGTGCCTGTGCTCGCTCTCTCTCCCTCTCTCTCTCTCTCACAAATAAAAGTAACTTTATAGAGTCAGTAACTGAATGAGTGTGATAGTGTCACCCTCAAGTCTCAGATGGGATTTGGAGTGGTTAAGCAACTTGTCCTAAGCCATCAAGTTTTGAAATACAGAAATCCTTTGTCAACCCATGTTTGGGGTCATAATAACACTGGATTAGTATATACTCTTTCCACACTATTACCTGCTCCTTTTGTGTAATAAGTGTAAACTGGATGGATGTAGGACAAATCTACTCATCCACTGATTCAAAAATATTTGTTCAGTTGTTACAGTTGATCAAACTTTGCAGGTCCTACAAACCCGAAGATGAATAAAGTTCTCTCCCTGTGCCTAGGGAACCCAGAGTTCACTAGTGCATGGGGGAGGAGAGATACACATGGATTATGATACAGTGTGAAAAGTACAATAATAATGCTTAAATGGAGAGCCATGGGAATTGGGGAAGTGGTCTCCAACATGGGCTTTCAGGAGTGCGTAAGTAGGAACTTGGCAGGTGGCGAGCAGGACGAAGACACTAATGGCAGAAGAAACTGGGTATACAAAAGCAAGTGTGTGTATCCATACAACAGAATCATATTTGGCAATGAAAAGGAATGAGTACTGATACATCCTACAATGTAGACAAACCATGAAAACGTAATACTGAGTGCAGGAACCCTGTTACCAAAGGCCACATGTTCTAGGATACCATTTAAATGAAATGTCCAGAATCTAGAGAGACAGAAAGTAAATTATTGGTTGCTTAGGGCTGGAGATAGGGTCGAAGGATATGGGACATGACTACTAAAGGCTGAGGGATTTTTTGTGGTGTGATGAAAAGTACTCTAAAACTGAGTATGCTAGTGGTTGCACATCTCTATTGAATAAACAAGCTGTTGAACTGTATACCTTATGTGGGTGAATCCTATCTCAAAACAGCTTTTATAAAAAGAAGGCAAGTGAGTATAGAGAGTGTATGTTTAGATAACTGGGAAGTTTGGTGTGACTGGAATATGGGTTTCAAGGAAATGAGGTTAGTGTAGATTATAGCCCTTTGGCAAGGGCCTTCTGCATCAGATGAAAGCTTGTACGTGTTTCCACCCAACATTGTCATAAAGTTACCCACATGGTCATCTATAGTTCATATATTTCACTTTTGTGTAGTATCTCTGTGTCATTGTATAAATTATACCATGATTTACTTACTCATGCATCTGCTCTGAGATGGTTGTTCTGTTTCTAGATTTTGCTCTTATAAACAGTACTGTAATAAACTTTCTCATAATCTACTTATGTAAGTCTCAGAAGACAGTGTAAAAGTACAGTGCTATTTTTATAAAGCTCAAAAATGAGCAAAAGTTTTAAAGGCATGCCAGTATGCTTGTATGGTAAGACCATAACAAAACAAAGAAAGAAGTAATAATCACAAAATTCAGCATCATGACTTTGTTAAAGGCCATGGAGAAGCAGGTAGGCAGGGAGAGGGAAGGAGCAGAGGCTGGAGGCAAGGTTATAGATAATGTTCTAGTTCTTGATCGGGTGGTACATTTATAGGTGCTTTCGTAAATACATAGGTATTTATTTAAATTTTATAATTTAGAATGATTTAAAAGGGCAAAATTATCATAGACATATTACAGAAAGTTCTGTGTCTCCCATATCCTGTTTCCCCTATAATCTTAGTGTGGTACATTTGTCACAATGAATGAACTAATACTGATACATCGTATTAACTAAAGTTCATAGTTTATTCAGACAGGCTTCCTTTCTTTTTTTACCTAATATTTGTTATTGGGGATCACTCAAGATCCCATATTACGTTTATTTATCATTTCTCCTTAGACTTCTTTCCTCTGTAAAAGCTTCTCAGTCTTGTTTTCTTCTTGTGTGTTCTTTTTTTCAAAGATTTTATTTATTTATTTGACAGAGATCACAAGTAGACAGAGAGGTAGGCAGAGAGAGAGAGACAGAGGAGGAAGCAGGCTCCCCGCTGAGCAGAAAGCCCGATGTGGGGCTTGATCCTCCTGGGATCCTGACCTAAGCTGAAGGCAGAGGCTTTAACCCCCTGGGCCACCCAGGTGCCTCTTCTTTTTGTTTTATGTTGTTTTTTTTTTTCCTTGTTTTTGATGACCTTGACAGTCTTTATATGGCCAGGTATTTTATAGAATGTCCTTTAGTAGGAACTCATCTGATGTTTTTATCTCATGATTAGACTTAGGAGGACCAACCATCACAGTGGCAGAAGGGCCACATCTCATCCTATCAAGGCCATATCCTATCAACATGTCTTATCCCTGTTGGTACTGACTTTGATCGACCGCCGGAGGTAGTGTTTGTCAGGTTTTTCCATGGTAGTTACTCTCTTTCCCCTTTTCATACTGTCCTCTTTGGAAGGACATCACTGTGCAGAGCCATGCTGTAAGAGTGAAGAGTCACGCTCTACCTCCTTAAGGAGAAGCATCTTAAGAAGGGAGTATCTGCATAATTTATTTGGAATTCTTTTGCATGGAACATCTCTCCCCCCCCCTTTTATTTTATCTATTCAGTTATGAATATGGACTTGGATATTTATTTCATACTTTGGATTATAATATAACCCTATTTTGTTGCTTGATTTGTTATAGTTTTTAGTTGGTAGGATGTTCTTTCAACATACCCTTGTCATTGTCAAGTTTTGGGGGTTGCAGGACTTTTTATAATTTAGGGCTTTTTTAGAGGGGCACTTCCTAAATGTCTGGCACTCCAAGGTGCTCCAGACTCCTCTGGTATAATTCCTACCCAGCCCTAGAATGAACCATTTCTCGAAGGAGCCCTGGTTCCTTTTATTGGAGAGTAGATGTGAGGACACTGGATTCTGGGGTTGTTGTGCTCCTTGCTATCGAAACATAGTTGCTGCTAGGTCCTCTCACTTGACAGAGTGAGGAAATACTTGTATATATACTAACCAACATGTATACATATATCTGTAAATATTTTTATATATAACCTTTGATATCTCTGTTAAGCTAGATATGAGTTCACACTAATTCAGCTCTAATTCATTTCTCTATGAATCATTTTAGCCTTTTACCCTTGCTTGTATTGTAACTTCGTTTTCCAGCAGTGAGACCTGACTCTCCCCACCCATTGATATAATTGTTCAGTTTCAGTATACATGTATTACAGTGTTTTCACAGTTGTTCCTCTATACCCTGTGAGAAACAATGTAATTAACTGGAATGTAATTCTTACATATAGCTCCCTTTGGTTTTGGTCTTCCAAACTGCTTATTTCCAAAGTCACTTAGGTCAACATCTTACGCCTTTACACCCTTTGGTGAGGTTGTTTCATATACTTTTAGTACAGTTTGACAGATGAATCAAAAGTGAGTCACAGACTCACTTTCTGTATTCCATCCTGGGACCCTCAGTCTTCTGGTTGTTTTATTTATTTGCATATATCAGAATTTTACTCTGTGCTGTAAAGCTCTATGGATTTTGACAAATGCCTAATATCTTATATCTACCTTTATAATATCCTCCAGAATAATTTCACCTCCTTAAAAAATCCCCATGTTTTCCTTAATTATCCCACTCTGAAGGAGACAACCACTGATCTTTGCTGCCTATGTATTTTTACCTTCTCCAGAATATTACCTAATTGGAATCCTACAATATGTAGCTTTTTCAGACTGGCTTATTTTACTAAGCACTATGCATTTAAGATGGGTCCATGTTTTTTCATGGTTTGATAGCTCTCATTTCTTCTTATCGCTCAGTAATAGTCCACTGTATGGCCATATCTGTTTATCAGTTCACCTATTGAAGGGCATCTTGGTTGCTTCCAGTTTTTACAATAATACATAAAGTTGCTGTAAACATTCGCATGTAGGTGTAGGCTCTACTAAGAACATAAGTTGTCACATCACTTGAGTAATTACCTAGAAGCATGACTGCTGGGTCCTATGTTAAGACTGTATTTAGTTCTGTAACAAATTGCTAAACTGTCTTCCAAAGTGGTTGTACCACTTTTACATTCTCACCAGCAATGAATGAGAGTTCCTGTTGTTTCGCATCCTTACCAGGAATTGGTGGTGGTGGTGTTTTGGACTTTAGCCATTTTAATAAATGCGTAGTGATACCTTCTTGTTGTTTTAATTTGCAATTCTCTAATGTCAAATGATGTTGAACATTTTTACTATGTTTATTTTCCTATTTCCTATTTGTGAGGTGTCCATACGGGACCTCCCCCTACTTTTAAGACCGTGTAGCTTGCTTGTTGGTTCATTTCTTTCCTTCCTCCCTCTCCCACCTTTGCTTCCCTTTCCTCCCTTCCCTGCTCACTCCCTTTCTTCCTACCTTCCTTCCATCCTTCCAACTCTGTGATTTAGATGTTGCTTGTATTCTTTTGTTTATATCAAATAATATTGTAAAACACTAAAACAATTCAAGGGGACAAGAAAAAAACTTTAAACTTCATGCTGTAGGTTTCAGGGTAGATTAGATTTAGAGTTCAGGCTAAAAAAAAAAATTCAGGCTTCAGACTTCAGCCTTGCTATTTACTAGTCTTGTGACTTTGGGAAAGTTATGATCATTGCTCAGAGCCTCAATTTCTTCATACTTAAAATGAGAATGTTAATATCTAACTTTTTTTTATGAGAATTAAACAACAGGGGTAGGTAGAGATCAAGCAGGTGCTGAAGACTTCACATGTGTACCTCATTAGAGATACTCAGTAAATAGTGGCTTCTCATACCCCCAACAATGGAGAGTGTACTCATTCATTAAACAAACATTAGGTACCTATTCTGTGCCAGGAGCTGTTCTCTGTGTGGGGAATATATCCGTGAGCCTCTGTGTGGTGGGATTTATAGAAGTCTTTAAAACCGGATTGTGATATTTACTCATAATTTAGAAAATGAAGTTGGGTGGGGGGGAACGGAAGTTGAGAATTAAATTAGTAGACTCTTCTAAAGATTTGGGCAAGAGATTATAAGAAACTAAAAGTTAGAACTGGGCATGGAGAGGACGGGACAGCTGAGAGAAGGTCTCAGAGGCAGAATCCAGTAGACACAGAGATTACTAGCTGATTATGGGTAAGACGGAAAGTGGTGTTAAAGATGACTGGCTTCTTCTGAATGGGAGATTATAGAACACTGGTTTATAAAGGAGCAGAGTCACTTAGAATGTTTTGATAATCAACACAGCTTTACACATACATACTGTCCCTAGCCAACTTTTCTTTGGTAAAACTCTTTAATTCAGAAGTGCTGATTCCCTAGCAGAAACATCTGAAGAGAGAACTAAACACCCAAGTCAAATGGGAAACCTGCAAGACTCATTTCCTGGACTCACTGCCACCAAAAATGTTCTGCGCTGGTTCTCATAATTGGGTTGCTGAGCATTTTAAGAGACAGCACAGTATTCTTGCTTGTCTAATGAAGTAGGAAGGTAAGTTTTTTTCAATGGCATGTCTGGCTCAGCAGCAGAAGGAACTGCACAATTTCATCTCCAGTTCTAAGCTAAACAGAGCCGAGAGATAATTCCCCTGTGTGTTTATAAGGAAGAGTTAAATCCCTCCCAGTGTAATGTAGCACCAGATCGAAGTAAACAGACTCTGATTTCAGTGCTAGACACAGCCTTAAGGCAGAAGAAATTACACTGTCATGCAGAGGATATGTAGCTGCTGCTATTTCAGTGCTGGAGTTCTTTGTTGTCACATAGTTGAAGGCAATCCAGATGAGGAAGAGTGTTAACCGACACAAGGAGAAAATTGCCCGCACATGGCTGGAGGGGCAGAGGGGAAGAGAAAAGGTAGTACAGTGCTGTCTGAACACACCAGTGAGGGGTCCGTTTCGGTAATCGCTGGCTTCAACTTGTCTCCTCATTCTTATTGGGATCAAGTTGTTCACAAGGGCAGTATTCAAGCCACAGTTTAAAAACTGTATTTTAAATTAAAAAAAATAAATAAAAATAAAAATAGGAACTGTATTTTATCGAACAGTTTATCTGCCATTATAGAATCTCAAAATGCTTGCTGCTGCTTTAATCAAATTAGCCTCCATTTGCTTATGAAATAAGCTTAGGAAAACATGGAACACCTGGTTTCTTGGTATCTCCAGTACTACAACAATATTATTTAAGATCCTTTTTTTTTTTTTTTTAAAGATTTAATTTATTTATTTATTTAACAGAGATCACAAGTAGGCAGAGAGGCAGGCAGAGAGAAGGAGAGAGAGGAGGAGGCAGGCCCCCTGCCAAGCAGAGAGCCTGATGCGGGACTTGATACCATGACTCTGGGATCATGACCCGAGCCGAAGTCAGAGGCTTTAACCCACTGAGCCACCCAGGCGCCTCTAAGATCCTTATTGTTGAAGCAGCACAGCATTTGCTTCTCTATGTCTGTATCTCTAGATGTTCATGTAGAAATAGGCACTTACCTATAAAATCAAAGACTCTTCTGAATATACAGATACAGAACGTCTGTCACTCAAAATGGAAGGCAAGAAAAGGTAAGAACACCAAATAGATTTTATATCCCAACCAATATGGGCATTCTGCCATTTACTAAATATGTTTATTCTAGATATGTGTTCTAGAAATGGGAAAATAACTTCAGATTGGGTTTGGAGACCCATTATACCATGTGTAAAACAGCTTGAGGTAAAATTCCATTGATTGCCTGACCCCCCCCCCGCCACAAAGTCTCCAGTGGGCTACAGAGATGGTTTCGATGTCTTACAACTAGTGTTAGCTCAGAGCCACAGTCCAGTAATCTCTGAAAGGCCTCGTATTTCCTTTTCCCCATTACACAGTCACCCTAATAAAAGGCCAGTTGTCCCTTTTGGGAAGATGGCAGGGGGGAGGGCAGAATATAAATAGGCAGTATAGAACTTTAATTGAAAGGTGATGGAGTATGGAGGTAGTATATTATAAAAACATGGGAAACAAACCAGATCATCTTTTCCAAAGCAGTTACTAAAAGCAGGACGTAAGCTAGTAGAGAAAGATACAGGATAAAGTTGGAAATCATCTTAGCATTAGAATGGTAAGCAATGCTTATATAACTGTAACCGATCTGCAAATAAAAATGCATAATCAATGCCATTTCTATAGTCTTCAGTCTTGGAAGACTTGATCCCAGTGATTTAGTTTGCCTTGAGTGTTTACCAGTTGTAGTAAATGTTGCCTTTCCAGCGACCCGTCTTCATTATTTTCTGAGAACAGCATCCCATATCCTTTTGGGGCACTTCCTCCCCACCCCTCCCCCAACACAGTATTTTAAGACTCTGCTTTCCTTGTCAGTTTCAGCACTTCCCTCCTGGCCACAGAGATAGCCAATCAGAACCCTTTCCTGAGGTTTTCTTCAAAGATGCTGGGATAGGGGTCTTGTCTGTCTCTGTGGTGGCTAAGCTGCTGGCTCCCTTCTCCATGCTCAGACACCCACCCCACCCCACCCCACCCCGGGATGGAGCGAATGCCCAGTAGGAGAGAATGAGGTCAGCACACAGAGAGAAACATGACTGAGATACTGATTAATTTTGCCAAACTGGGATTAGTCTAATGACATTGATCTCTTTCGTGGTTGCATGAACGAATCAGTCTCCCTCTTATGACTGAACCTTTCAGTGGCACTGCCGACCGGTTCTGTTTAATACAGTATCTCAACACCAGCTGGCTCCACGACATGATACTAAATCATTTACATCACTCCCTTCTTTAAAAAATCCCCGTTCGAACCCCCAACTGGCAAGAGCAGTGACTTTACTCGGTAAGAGCCAGCGGTTGTGGTGCCTCCACTAATAAGCAGGTCTCCTCACCTCTGAGTGTCCCGATCCGAATACCTAGTTCTCTGGGTTGAGTTCATAGAAACGTGAAGCCCTGGAGCCAAGCTGCAGCCCTGACCGGGTTCAGCCTCCTGCGCCGCGTGGCTGTCCAGGCCCTCCCGCAGGTAGGCTTCCAGCCATGCGGCCTCCCTGTCCACTCCTCACCTCACTCAGCTGTCCTATCAGCCTGGCTTACTTGTCGTTCTCCAGTAAACTGCACGTTTCGCTCCTGTTTGCTTCCTGCTGTTTATCCGTCTATGCAAATTTAGCCTGTTCTTCAAAAATCACTAAAACCCATCCCGTCTCTCATCTGTTCTTTGACTTTTCTTTTGTTTTATTTTTGACTAACTGGTCTAAAGTGATCACTTCCTTCTCCAAATCGCTAAAACATCCTACTGCCTGTGTCTTTTATCTAGCAATTAGTCCTGTGTCGGGGTCTTTCCTGTTTTTCATTCAAACTGCTATATATTTCACGTTGCCTTTTGTGATCAAACTTTTTTATGCTATTTTTAATGTAATTGTATGTTCCATGTGGGCGAGCGCTACTTTTATTTTTTTTGGTCTCGGAGTGCTTACTACCGAATGGTTACACAATAAGAATACTGGAGTTAGTCCTTCTTTATAGGCCTGTTTATTCTCAGTCCCCATGGAAACCATGAACTATGTGAAAATGTAGATATTTTGAACTGTTGTTTTTATGACACATGTAATCGTGGTCTCATAAGCGCCTCTGTGTGAGTCCGTCCTACGTTATGCAGGAAATATCAATCACATAGGACGGAAAGAACTGTAGAAATTGTTTGGACTTGGAGAGATGACTCTTCTTTTATTCTGATTTGAACATTTCCTTCAGGTGAGCTGGTCCTCTGTATCCCAGTGAGGAATTACAGAGAAACAATGACTCAGTCTCTCTCTCCCTGTCCAAGAGGCAGATGGAGAACACTTTCTGAACATACAACCTTGGCAGGTTCTGCTCAGCTCCCATATTATTACTTCTGCAATATGAAGACTACCCAGAACAGAAATAATGACCTAGTTATGGAGGTTTTTTCCTCCTTGGCTCCTAACCTACTTACTCTAAAGTTAAATAGCCTGTATTTGATGATGTAGAATAAAGTTGCCATGATATATTGCCCTAATCTGTATCTGATAGAATGTGCAAATCGCAGTTGAACACCTGGAGTAAATGAAGAGGACACAGAATTGCAAACTTCGGGAGAATGTTGGAGTTTGGTTTGACAAATTTAGATAAATGTTGTGAAGAGAGGTGGGGATGGTTTCTAGCCACAACATTCTTCCTAGCAAACCTTTCAAGCAATTTGTTTTGTTAGGCAATTGTAATTAATAACGATCTACTTCCCGTTCTGTGTCCAAGGAACTACTTTATAGAACCAGTGTTGGGGGTAGCAACACCATCATCGGTGCAGGCAAAGCTGTAGTGACCCAGGTTTGACTGTTTCCCAGCAATTACGTTTCCAGGAACATGATGTAACTTGCGGTATAGCCAAATCCTTGAGCTAACAAGTAGTGATATTACTGGGGTTACTGCAGTCATTCTGAATTATTGAGGAAACTTCTAAAATGTGTTCTTAGTCTGAAATTTGGCTTACCAAAATCTTGGCTAGAGAGGTACATTTTAAAACAAACAAAACCAAAAAGGAAATTTGAAATCCAAAATTGCCTTAAATGTGTTAGAAGTAGTTTGAAATAAAATTATATCAAACTAAAAAGAATAGAAATTTGAAATTGTCACATTTTATTATGTGATATCGGTTAATGTTTTTGGAGATTTTTCAGAACTTAAAGATTTTGCAACCAAAATATAAACCAATATTTTAAAATATATTACAATAATGTTATTTAAAATAGCCCAAGAAAATGATTTGAGTACGCCTCCTGTTGTGGGCACATTGTATTTTACACAATCAGGAGGGATAGGATGTTTTTTCCAAATGCAATTCTATCTTCTTTTGAAGTCAAAATGTGGCTTGATCTAAGGTGACTTGTTTCTAAATTCAAAATCCAAACATCTTGGAATTAGAAATTGCATATCCGCAGTCTGTCCAAGTTAGGAACATGCAGGAAACTTTTGTATGTTAAAGGCACATACTGTATGCTGATACAAACAAATCAGTAAATAGAAGTAAAGAAAAAAAGAATGAATGGACCAGTCAAGATGCAAAAGGGGTGACTATCAGATTTACTGGTCCTGAGAGACTCAGTGATTTTAATATTTCCACTTTTCAGTCATTGTTTGTGAAGTGGAAATAATAGATCAACCTTAATTTGCAGTGTCATATTAAATGCAGCAGTGCACACAGTATACAGTGCATTGCCCATGGTACCTTTTCTTTATGATGAAAATGTCGTCTTTTTTTAGAAGTTGATTTATGTAATCTTTACACCCAACATGAGGCTCAAACTCGTACCGCAAAGATCAAGAATTGCATGGTCTTCAACTGAGCCAGCCAGGTGCCCCCAAAATGTAGTCTTAATTAAAAAAAATAATAATAAGAGTCTCTTTGCTGTCAGACATTTGGAGCGGCCCGTCTAATTGGCAATTCCTTATTCCATGACTTTTATCATCATGTCTGTAGAGATCACTTCCTAAAGAAAATTTCCCTCCTTTTAATTCTCTCCTTGATCACAAAAACTGATATTTCTAATTGAAGAGTCATGAAAAAATGTGCTCAGAAACATAGGGACAATATCAGACATGGTTACTATTACAGAATTCTCCTGAGTCTTGAATACAAAACTAGAAGGTATAGATTACAAATCGAAAACCAGTGGCTGTCATTCCCTCCAACTTTTGAGTTGAGACTGCGCTCAGTGCAGGAGTTAGAAAGATAAAGCAGGCTACACCTGGCCCCGGGGAGCTCAGCCTATATGGGGCGGCTTGTTGAGTGTTAACTATTTTAGAGGTATAAGTGCTAGAAGAGAGGCATTGATAGAATGGGAGCACGTGAGAGCAAATGATGCAGCCTTAGGAATTGAAGACGCCCTCATGGAAGAAGGATGCAGCTGTTGGAGAGCCATGAAGGTGAACTGGCAATTGCCAGGAGCGGGTATGGGGAAGATGGGGGTGGGCGGCATGTAAAGGCAGTCAGGCCTGGAAGCACTAGAAATAGTGATGTTAAATCACATGGTCAGGCTCATGTGTATCTAGAGGGGTGGTGTTTTAAAGCGACACCTTTTTAAAATGAAACTCTTACATGGAATGCCACATGGAAAAAAAGATGAAAACAAAGATGGCTTTTCGAAACAGGGAGGAAGACTTGGTGTCACAGCTGCTAGCTCTGGCGTCCAGAGCCTTTGTAACAAGGGGGTTCACTCAGGGAGGGAAGATTCTTCAAACAGAATGATTAGGAGACCGCGTAGACCAAGATTGGGGGCCAGAATATGTCACTTGAGATAGATTGGACTTCTTAAGTGCTCTGAGGCTTAGGACTTACCAAACCTTTTTAAGGAAGCAAATAGCATCAGCTCTATCAGAAAGAGAGCTCTAGGCCTTCTGGAAAGTAGATCAGAGGAAAGTCCTTTTAATCAGGTATGCCAAAAATTCCGATGTTAAAGGATGTACAGGAGCTAATTTGCCTAGATCTGAGTTCTGATATTGGCTGCTCCTCTGCCAAACTGCATGACCCTGATGACAGAGTCTTGGATTTAAAAGGGACCTTCCATTCAGCTACCTTCCTACTTCGGATGTCCCTTTAACAATGCAACTGGTAAATGATGAGGCCACTGTGTAGCCTAGAACACTGACATGGTATGAATCACACTACATTAGAAAGAATCCCATTCTTTCTTGGTAACCCCGATGATATTTAAAAACCTAAAAAACCAAAACCAAAAAACTTTTCCCTTTTACCTAGAGCAAGTCTTCTGTTGGGGATTTTACTAGATGACCTTTGAATATTTATACACAGACTGTAAGCCTTTCTATGGCATTTCTTCTCCAAGGAAGTCATTCCAGAATTCATGGGACATAAATTTCAGATGGGTTGCTTGCTTTCTTGTGTGCCCTCTGTACATAGTCTGTATTCTGTGTGCTGTGAAAGATGGAATCTGGAGATGAAGTAAGTTCTTCAGAGGAATGGGCTATTCCTCCTCTTGATTTGGAAGTACTACTTCTTAAAGAAGCGTGTGATTGCAATAATATTTTAATAGCCAGGTTATTCTTACAGCCTCTTGTCAACTCAGACTCTGTAGCCTTCAGCGAGTCTTAGCCCATCCAGTCCTCAAGCCCTCCAGCATGACAGTAGGGTCACACCTGCCTCCTGTTTATGGTAATTATGGGTAATATGATGTAAAATTAAATTTACAGGCAATGTTGTACTTGAAATTCAAGGTGACCTAGTTGTTGTACAGATGTAGTTTTAAGAAAGACAAAAGAACCATTGACAAGAAAGTAATCTATGTCAAGAGCATACTAAATGGCCCCCAGGAAAAAAAAAAAAAAAGACGTGTTTCCTAGGATTTTGCATTCTGTGACCCTTACTACTTCTGTTTTAGCAATAAAACATTTAGCTGGACTACTCTATAAATAGATTTTCAATTTATATTGCCAGATGATACACAATCTGATGAGAGTGAAGATGCTTTTCCTGAGAGGCCAAGTTAATTGGTTTATATATTATTGTCTTGTATGTGTCTCAGTTTTTCCCTTGGCTTCCAAGCCTTTGAGGCAAATGTTGCTTTCTGCAACAGAATATTCTCTTGGCTGACTTGAGCAGAGGAGTGACCAAGTCAGCTCTACATTCATTGGCAGTGATGTTGCAGTTATCGGAATAAAGTAAGGTCTCTGGGAGAATCTGGCTCAGACAATAGGAGTTACAAGGTAAAAACAAACACAGATCCTTACTGTTAGCCCTTACATGCTTGGAGCTGATCGCTCTCACAATCACATGCTGGTGCATTTTCTAAAACGGAACAGTCTCCCTCCCTGCTTCAGATAAGACCCTCCCCACTTTGTATTATATCAGTGACATCCCAAAGCTTTTAGAAGCTACATTGTATCCTTCACAGGTAGTCTAAAGCAGTTCCTGAGCTAATCATAACATCTAAGCTCAATCCGTTGGATGTTGGTAAACTGTGTGGCTCTGGGACTTCAAAACCATGGCATCTACAGTCATCAGCTCTTCTGTGATCAACCTCAGCCAAACCCTGTTTCTTGTGTCCTCCTCATACATTAGGAGGACAATGGACATAGAATCCAAGTTGTTAGCTCTAATTTCTTATCATAAAATAAGAAACATGTGATTCTCTGACAAAAGTTATAGGTACTTTCTGAAAATTATAGCAATGTTTTTAAGATCCTGTTATTTCTTCTCTGTTGACGGACCTGATTTTCTCGATTTCCTCCTCTCACTGGGATTTTCGGTGTTTCATTTGGTCAAGTATGAACTTTGCTTAAGAGAACAAAGTGTATTACTAATCTACCATGCTTGGCCACTTCTAAAACATGATTAGTATCTGCATAATGCCATTAGCCATGAAAAATGTGCCATTATTGCCTGATAAGCCTAAATAAGATTTTGATTTAAGATGAAATTTACAGATAAGAAATATAAAAAACAATTAAAATTTTGTCAAAACTTTTCTGTGAATCACAGGAGAATAAATACAAAGAGGGCTAAAGCTGATGTTTTACCAATGAGTTAAGCCTCTACTTTAATAACTTGTATTTCTTGTTTGAAGTTGGAATAAATGGGTTACAGTCTCAACCATATTATCCTATAATATGGTTGCATGGTTTATACCCTATTGTGGTATAAACCTATACCCTATTGTGTTTATACCCTATTGCGTTTTATACCCTATTGTGGTTTATACCCTGTTGTGGTTTCCTATCCAGTGGAGAATAGCCTTGTGAATGGTAAAATGCAAAAGTTAGAAAATAGACTTTCAAAATAAGTTTCTATCCATTCCTAATTATATTTACTAATTTATTTACCTCTCAAACAATTTTACAATTCTCCTAAAGTAATGCTATCCTTTAAAAAAAAAACCCACATCATTTCATATTTTGTCTAGTAGGTTCCTCATGTACAAGACTTGAATGAAAAATGGAAATATAATATGTATAAGAATGAACAACAAATCTGCCAGGTATTTCTCCCAGACTCAAAAGTGTGAACTTTAGAGACTAGGTCTATCTTACTATCCCCATCACATATCACAGGATACAGTTGAATGTGTTTGATTAGGTAGGTAGGTGGGTAATAGACCCCATGGATAAGTAAGTGGGTAGGTAAATGAATGGATTGGAGAGTAGACAGGTGGCATCTCTTCCCTACTACCATAATTGCTGGAATCCTAGAGACCTAATGGTTGGTCTATAATCTGTGACAATCTTGGATCTTCAGGGGGGTTCTCAAAGAAGTTTATTGCCACTTGGAGTATGTTTTGAAACTACAGGGCATGGAGGAAGAATCTGGAATATTTTAACATCATAAAAGAAATACTAATGAAACTTAGACTAGTTCTGTTAATTTGCGTCAATAGAAAGTCTTTGATTTTTCCCAAATGAAGTTATAATTTAGAAATGGGGTGTGACTTTATGGCAGTAGTAATGATTTCTGCAGAGACAACAAATGTCCCTTTGGCTATGATTTACATTTTTTTTTCATAAACCAATCTATTTTGTTTAACAAAGGTGATAATTATAAATATTAGTTTAGCACTAATCTTGTGTATAAATTCATGGAGCGAGACAAAAAAAAATAGAAGTCTTGTTTATGTGATTTTCATTTTGGTTTACTCAATAGTTTAATAATTCAATTGCCTGTAAGTATTTTGTTGGTTTTCTTCAGTGACTATATTGGTTTTTACTTGAATTTGATGGGCTCTTGATGGATTTGGTAGTACTTCTGTCAGGGATTTTATGTATGTTTTAATGGTTTGTTATTATAATCAAGTAAACTTGAGTTCAGCTTGGGACATTTCAGTTGTCAATTTGTAAATCCTTTGCCAAGCCATCACAGGAGCATTGGCAAAGATAGACTTTAAATAAATCTCCTTGTATTTTGTCTAGACTACTAAGTACGAACTACATCTGCTCTGCTGAGAATCACATTAAGCCAGGAGAGTCCCATATCTTGATTATGCCATTATTTGCAGTACATAGTGTTTGGATAAAATAAAATATTCCTGATATCGCTAAGCAAGTTATAAATAAACATAACTTCAGGAATGGTATCAATTTCATTACTTTCACATGAGAGCCTCATACATGGTCTCATCAAAATATCCATTGCTATAATCAGCCACAAATTGCTTGGTATTAATTACATAGATATTACATGTTGAGTTGGCTACTAAAGTCTGATTATTTGCATTTTGAGACATTGATTAAATAAAATAGATTGTTTTAAAAAATGTATTTCTAAGATACATAAGTTGAAGGATTATGGTAGATAATTTAATCCCTTGATGAAAGGTATATAATATTTATGATGTATGAAAAACCTCTAATAAAAATGTTTGCATTGCTACCAAAAAGCCATGGGGAGAAATGATAGGTTTATTTTAGTTTGTTGCCATACTATGATGTCCCCTTGAACTGCAAAGACTGTAACAGCTGTGATGATTTGGAGTTAAGTATAAATGTAGTGTTTTAAGTATCTGTCATCCATATTAAAGTCTACTTTAGCTTCTCAATATTAAATACCATTATTGTCCTTAAGTTCACAATGGCTGCCAAGATTCCTGGTTCAGATACGCTAAAATCTTTTAAGTATCTCCTGGAGTGTATACTATTTTTACTTGACAGGTGAAACCTAATGACAATTAGAGTGGAGGCATTAGACATCATATAGGTTATTTCCAGGTAGTCTCTTTTTTCGTTCAGAAGTTAGTTTTTAGTGTCCAGAGAGATAAAGTGACTTAATCTGTGTAGATGTTAAAAATGGATTGTTATATTCTACATTTCATTCACAGAAGTATTAACTAAATTTCTCTAATTGATCATCATTCTTCATAAAATATTGTGTAAACTTTTTCTTTATTTTGGGAGATACTTCCAAGTTCAGTGTATTTTAAATAGAAAAATAAAAAGTAGAAAGGATAAGTTTCAACTTCCTTGAAACTTAATAAATGTATACTTTTATGTGAAATTTTATTACTTTAAGGTGATTGAGAAATACACATTTAGTACTTTATTTGCAATTGCAAAACTAATGTGTTTTATGTCAAGAATAAAAACTTGGATAATACTGTGTTTTCACATCTTTTTTTATTATGTTGTAGGCTCAGTGTCGTTTTAGATTTAGAAATTCAGTAACTTAAGAGTGGACCATTTCATTTTCTGCCAAATGAAATTAGTTATGTACAAGGCATTTACATTCCTTATGGTTTTACTTCCAGTTTTAATTATAAGAGGCATAATAAGAAAATATATATATGATGAATCTTTTGTATAAATTTCCATTTAAATATAAAATTGTCACTTTGAACTTTGTGTCTTTTAATCTATTAGGATGTGCTGTAATTATCTATAAAATCCCATCTAAAATCCTTTTTTATAAGTATTCTGCTCATAAAGTCAAACATTAAATTCATTTTTAATTTTGAGACTAAAATTTGTAATGGCATAGTGCCATTACATTTTTTGGACTACTTTAAAAAATAGTAAAAAATTTCTGATTCTGAAATAATTAGGTTTTTATTAGCCTGAAAATAGAGCTCATCCCAATCTTTTACCCATCTGTCACATAAATCATATGAGAACTTTAACAGGTGCTTCTTACTCAGCTTCCACAAAGTATAGATTTGAAAACAGAATTCTACACTAGGGTATACCTTCAGAGCTCTCATATCTGGGTAAACAGTGGGAGAAAATCAGGAAAAAAATGTCTGTCTTCAGTCAGTATTGGAGTATGTGAAAAAGTGGCAGTAGAAATTTTCTAATGCCAGATATAAGACTATAAAGTAATTTATTGGTTGAATTTTATTTAAAAATGTTGCATGTAATGTGTCATCACTTCAAAATGTGTAATTTATACAGGGCATATTTCATTTTGAATAATTTGATGTTCTTCTTTGACTCTTAGAATCTTTTACTTGATCAGTATTATTTTTATTTCTCTATAGGTAATGGGTGGGAGGGACTCCATCCAGTTAATTTTTTTTAAGTAATTTTTCTTAATTCAACATTTAATGGACTTATGATGCCTTTCTTAAATAAGCAAATTTATTGGGACTAGACATCATCTCACAAATATTTAAAAATGGGCTTTATTATTCCATTGTCTTAACATATTTCTTAAAGATATACAAGTTTATTAATGATGTGGTAGATTCTGGATATTCCTTTATTTACAAAATGAATGCAAATTTCATTAGACTCATCTTGTTGACGAGAAAATCAGGTATATACCCTTCAAAAGAGTCATGTTTTCATGTTTTCCCTTCTGTTACATTTCTGATGACCAAGTATATCATAGTTATATTTTAATTAATTTTGCTATTGCCTAAGGAGACACACTATAAGGATATGTAATTCATTCTAAAATAATCAAGGGCTTTTGTAATTAATTTTAAGATAAAATGAATCATCTTTTGGCTTACATGTCATCCATTAATCCTATATGGGAATTTGATTACTATGTCTGTACAGTTTTTCCTCCAGACAGTTCCTTTATTGGATATGTAACTACTCATCTGGGATTGAATTCTTAATGTTTTGCCATTGTGAATTTAACAAAACTGTGAACTGATTTTATAAAGCTATCAAAAGCACTTGCTCATAACCGAGGAACATATGGTTCAGTAGGTCTCAGAATTTAAAATACATGTTTTAAAATTGATATGGCATTTTTTCTTTTTAATTCATCTGTTTCATTTGGTATATAAATTTGTTTTCTTTTAAGGAATCATATGTTTTGACTTATTAGAATTTTAGTATTTAGGTTAAATCATTCAAAAAGTACATTACTCCACAAGTTGCTTTTTATAAAGTAGTATATTTTAAGACCCACCAAATTATGTTTCACTTAAGAAATTTGTTATACCTGCCTAGAGAATAGAATAATTTTCAAGATTATTTTAGGTAGCAGTTTCTTAGACCACTTTTTACTTGAACAAATAACTTTGGTTTGAATAATAGATCTTTTTCATGGTGCTAGAAGGGAGTGACTCTAAATAGTTTAATATTTGCTCTCTTGGTCTGTAGTCAGTTTGAAGATTAGTAGAGGTTAAGAGATTAAACGAAAGACCTTAACAGGTCTTTAGTTTGGGTATTATTTTTGTAACCCATTAATTTGTTATAGCAGGAGTTATACATGATATAGACATTTCTTATAATACTGACTTATTCTTTGTCATACTCATCCTGGGAGCAAATGAAATGTATCAGTCCTCCAGCTTTAATGAATATCAGGATATCTTCACTATTAATAAAGCACTGACTCCATTTTCCTTCCTTTTATCGCAATATTCTGGGAGAATAATGCCAAAACAAGCAAAAATAGACGTCAAACCTATTTGTCTATAAAAATAGAATACCGTAATTAGCATAACTGCTCCAAGATACTGCTCTAAACTATTATCTCTAAGATATTTTAATAAATTATTCAACAAGCCCAATACAAGTTTAAAGTACTTATTTTCAATTGTTAGGTGTTTTCTGAGCACTGTTAGTACAGACTCTCTTACCTGTAATGATGTAGATTTCAACTTCCACATACATAAAAAACACACACCAATGTAGGCATGTAACAAACCTACATATCCGAATCAAAATAAGGTGGTCAAGTAAAATGTTAACCAAAATAATTCATTCAATTTACCCAGTCAATCCAGAAAGAGAGTACAATAAAAAAAAAAAAAGAAGAAAGAATTGAAAATATTGACCATCCAAAAAAAGTAAAGAGCTACAAGAGTTATTCTATTTTTTTTTTTTAAGGATTTTATTTATTTATTTGTCATACAGAGTCACAAGTAGGCAGGGAGGTGGGCAGTAGGACTAGGGAAGCAGGCTCCCCGCTGAGCAGAGAGCCTGATGCGGGGCTTGATCCCAGACCCTGGGATCATGACCTGAACCAAAGGCAGAGGCTTAACCCACTGAGCCACCCAGGTGCCCCAGTTTTACTTTAATTTTAACTTAAGGGTCAAGAATAATTTGAATAGCTCATTATGTCTGGTTAAAGTAATAATAATACACTTCTACATCCCTGAAGTTGAATTTTAGTGAAACATTAATTATTACCCAATTTAAGCGATTTTTTTCTTTTATCCTGTGGTCTTATATGAATTGTTAGAAATTTTTCTGTTGTGTATCAGTTCGTCCTTTTTTTTTTTTTTTTTTTTAAATTTTTGTCCCTAATCCTCGTATTTCTTGTTCAACATAGATAATACCAAAAGAAATAAGGAATAGGGATCCCTGGGCGGCTCAGTCAGTTAAGCACCTGCCTTGGGCTTGGGTCATGATCCTGGGTCATGAGGTCGAGTCCCACATTGGGTTCTTTGCTCAGCAGGGAGCCTGCTTCTCCCTCTGCCTGCTCTTTGTCCTGCTTGTGCGCGCTCGCGCTCTCTCTCTCTCTCTCTGACAAATAAATAAATAAATACTTCCCCAAAAATTAAAAAAAGGAATAAAGAAGTAAGGAATAAACAGTGCTTAATAATCCCTAAGAAAAATTAAAAGCCAGGATATTGCCTTTTAAATTTCTTCCATTTTCACATGATCAGTCCCCAGACTTATGAAGGAAAGAGTAGTAAATTCTAGCACTTGTCTATTCATATATAATCAGTGTAATGTGGACAGTGTCTTTGCTCTTAGCAAGCAGAAAGACCTCTCTACCTTAGTAATGCCAGTCATATATTCTATAACTCAAATGATAAGTGATGGAATTTTGATTTATAAATTTCTTTAGAAATTACATTTCACAACTTTGAAATTCTCCAAACTTCTTCTTCCCTCTAATATGACTAGCCCAAGAAAAGCTCTGTCATTGGTGTTGTAAATCTGTTATGTGTGTTGCAGACAGTGGTGGGGGAAGTAAATGCATAATAGGGAAAATTCCTTTTACTTTTGCATTCTTCAAAGTCTGGAGGGGAAAACTGTTACTTCTTAAACATCTATGACCTCAAGAGCATGTCAATCAATGTTTCCATGAATGGTGGCATATTTTGGAGTTTGTTTTGTGGAGAAATGGGGAATTCACATGGGCTTTGAAATGTTATAGCTCTTAAATAAGCTTTCCATAAAATAATTTTTTCTTGAATGAGTAATATCACCAAAGCAACAAGTTACGTGGTATATTCTCCCTGGAACATAGCCTGTAGAGCTTGGCGAATGTTATCAAGGATGGAAGGACAGTCCTCTTTTCTCACAAATGCCATGTATTCTACCTACAATGTTCCTGCACAAGATAAAACTTCAGTGTTTTCTTTAAGACCTCTTCCCAGATCTTCCCATCATGAAATAGAATGTCGTCTATTCATCTCCTTTGAATGAGTGGCCAAGAGGACATTTGAGCTGGCAGTTCCAGGAACTAGATGGTATTACCTTAATGGTCTCAGCGTGAGGTTATCTTTCCCACGTGGTGCATAAAAGAGCTTCACAGACATTAATTTTAGGCTAGATAGTCTTAAATGTCTGTTTCAGTGACTCATGATTATTGAAAAATTCTTTGTGTGGCACAAAAGCTTTATTATTATTATTATTATTATTATTATTATTAGTGCCTTTATAATAAAGCTTAAACCCTTGTTATCATAAGATGGGTCATTTCTTCTTACCACGGTCCCAGACTGATTCTGTACCCTTGTTCCAGGGACTTCATCTCATCACATCAGGTGACACGGTAGCTTCCCTAGCTATAGACTGATGCTGTTTCTCTGTAGCCCCCATTTGCAGTTCACGTAATTTCTGGATGGCTGCCCTTTTGTGTCACACTCTCGTCTTAAATTTAAAATGTCTCAAATCATTCTAATTTTCAACACTTCCTACTTTTCTCATTACCTTGAATCGCACTTTCAACCACTTACTGTGGTTCAGATATCTGAATTGATTTTACTTCTGTCTTAGTGTTCTTTCCCTTTTCCCAGGCAGATTATCCTGGTAATTCTAATTCTTGTCCTGATAGCCTATTGTATCCCTGCTTAAGCCTATCTCAAGACTTCATATTGTCCTTGGAGTCCATTCCAAAGTTCTTACCAGTTTTATATAACTTATTCCCACTCATGTGTTATCCCCACCCCACCCCCGTTCCCCATCGCACTGGCTCCCCCTCCGTTCCTCACAGAAGTCAAGCTCATTGTTGCATCAGGATTTTGAGTTTGCTGACAATTCTTCTTGGACTTGTCTTTCCTCAGATATGTAGTATGTCTGCTTCATCTCTCAGCTCAGGTCGCTTCTCCCATGTTACGGTCAGTTCCTATCACACCACTCTTTTTGTATGTTTTCAAGATGAAAAAAACCAAAGACGGGCAACTTGAGACGCTGTTTTTATTTGAAGTTTCTGCCCTCCCAAAGTTTTTGTTGAAGTCCTTTCTCTGAAATAGTAGTTATATGTGGTAATCCATTGTGTCTCTGAGTCAGTCCCCAACTTTTAAATTTTCTTCTGACTTCAAAAAGTGATATTCCCCTCAGAAAAAGAAGTGCTGAAGCCCTTATGTGTCTGATGTATACCTACCTTTTCAGCCTTCCTTTCTGCATTGATGTGCTTTTCCAGTTATATTCTTTACCATTTTCCAAAATCTTTTTTAATAGGAGTACTCCATTGGGGTGCCCATGTGGCCAGTCGGTTAAGTTTCTGCCTTTGGCTCATGTCATGTTCCCAGGGTCCTGGGATTGAGCCCCACATCAGGATCCCTGCACAGTGGGGAGCCTGCTTCTCCCTCTCCCTCTGCCCTTCCTCTCTGCTTGTGTTCTCTCTCTTCCTCTTTCTGTCTCTGTCAAATAAATAAAATCTTTAAAAAAAAAAAAAAAAAGGAGTACTCTATTGCTCATGTTACTGAATGTGTGATTTAAAAATCCTGTGTATGTATGTTCGTCCCATATGCTGTATGTGCTTCTGTGTCACCCCATGTTTCTGATGGCTGGGGGCTTTCAGTGCAGCCAGAGTGACATTGTTAGCTCCTTGAGAACTGGACTATGACTCCTCTGCAGTGTGTTTCGGGGAGGGGGGGAGAGTTTGGTAGTAACTATTTTTATAAATTAACTTTTTTCCAGGCATTGTGCCAGTTGCTTAACAAACATGATCTCATTTAATCCTGACAACACAATGAACTAGTTACTTTTATTACCTCCATTTTGCATCCAAGAAAATTCCTTAAGGAAATTGTCCAAGGTTATACAGCAAGTAAGAGACAGAGCTGAGACTTGAATCCATGCAGTTGGCTTGGAAGCTTACATTATAAAACAACTATTTGATACAGCCGACTCCATGCCCTATAAATTCTTAGTAATTTTCACTGGCTCTATCAGTGTATCTATAGAGAGGCATCCAGTCCTGCTCTTTGCTTCCAATGGACTGAGGGCCAACTAAGTATTGAGTAGTACCAAATATTTAAAAATCAACTTGGCACATTTCTGAAAATCTAAAGAAGCAAACTGATAATTTATTAGGAACCTGGAAAACATTAATGCATTTAATGTTTATTTATATATTTAAACTACTAAGAAAGAAGAGGCCCCTCAATCCAGTCTGTTCTCATGAGAGTGAATTGAAGAGGCAAATTTCTAATTGGAAAAGAGAAAACATACCCAATTGAGTGAAAGAGACTTTAAGACACTGGGCTTGTCTTGGGGCTTAGTATTAGAAAAGGACTGAAATTAGAATACACATGTCTAAGAGATAAATTACAAATAATTTAATTTTTGGCTGAGGACAGTTGTGAAATTTGGAATGATTCATCATCATTTATATAAATTACTATTGTGCCCCTAAAATAGACACACTGGTTATTACTAATGGGTTAATATTGGAATGAATGTATTTTAATATGGATATGAAAAATGGCTCGTTCTTTTCTCAAAATGTTCAGTCCACAATGCAGAGGATGTTTGTTCTTGTTTAACCTAAGGGGCTAGTATTTGGTGCTCTGATTAAGAAATAGGTCATGTAGAACATTGGGATGGGCAGAGGATAGGAATTGCCCCTTTTGCTACAGATAGTCGAATTAGATATGGCAGCTGGCACAAGCTTAGATCAAACCGGTAAAAGCAAAAACGAAGCAAACTAAAAAATGTCATGCTCTCCAGTGATGAGCCATGCTTTGGTAGTTGACAGTATCCTGCAATTCTACTTAAGCATTTAACTTTTCTGACCAGGAGACAGTGAATTTAGACTTCCTGGTATTCATGGTCGACCTCTCTCAACATAATTGATTTCCCTTTGGCAAATACTGTATTCTGCAGGTTAGTTAACTGAGCTGCAGAGCCTCAGGGATTACACCTGAATTTCATTAAGGAAGTTTAATTAATATACAGAGGAATCTCACCATTCACAATTGCCTTCAACTGGTTGAGACAAGATGAGATACGGTTTTTTCCCAAACTTTCTAGAACCACAGCTTTATTGCTTATTTTTTAATGGCAAAATATGTGGTCGTATTGACTTTCAACAATGATCCTGCTGTCTCTAAATATGGGATGACCCGTTTTCTTTTTCCATCCCTCCTGTTCCCAGTTTAGAGTGCCACAAGCCAAAGGTACTCAAGAGAATTTTTTAAAATACCACAAACCAACTTGTATGAACTGAATAGGAAGCAAAGAATAATAATAAAATGCGCTTTAGTCACAAGTGAGGTCATCTAATATATCCAGAAGAAAAACGTCCAATTTGATTTCTATGCCTTCCATAGCTATGGTTTATATGGCCTGTTGCATCCAGTGGTAAGATAAATCTGTCAGTAGGAACTTCAGAAGATTCTTTTGGGTAATCTTGTGGTAACACAGGCCATATGTGGTCACAACCCTCAAATGCCCAGTTTTTTCCTCCAAGATGGCATAGACATTTGTGTCTGTCTCCTAGTTCTTGAAGAACAGGTGTATATTCCAAAGGGAATGACATTACAACTTAAGGTAATATTTATTAGATAGACTGCGATGTGTAGTATTTGCTGAATATGACCCTTTTATTTACTCTGTAATTACTTGCTGAGCACCTTCTATGTATCAAGCCAACTTGGAACCAGTTAGTGAATCCAAAAATTCAGCATGGCTCTGTAACCAATAAAAAGTGTAAGTAAATTATTTAAGCTAGAAAACTAATGGCTTGTCTGATAAATGGCTGTAACCCAGGTATTAATTTTGTTTACCTGGGGTTTTCTTATGTTTTTGGGAAATTATCCTATCAGGCTCCCCGCTTCTTGGTAGATGCTGAGATATCATCAGAAGATGGCATTTCTAATATTCTTGCCCAAAAAAAAGGATGTTAAGAAACAAACAGACCTATAGTTTGAAAACTTCTAAAAATATTTCTAAGAAAAAGTGCCAAGAAGATTCACACTATTCTAGTTTTTAGGGCAAGTAAAATATTCCTAGAAATGAATTACTCTTAGAAGATGGCACCAGTTAGCTTAAAATATTCAAAACTCTCATCCTTGTCAGTTTATCCTTGGGAAATGGCTTTCTTACTGATGTGATCTGAGTTTGTAATTACCCAAACAAAAAACCTGCCTGGAGTGTAGGATCTTTTTCACACTAACATGAGGAAAGAAAAAGAGTGATTATCACTTTGCATTGCTTTTATCCAAAAAGAACCCCATGTGATATGGTACATAGCACTTTCCAATTTCTCAGTCCTTGTTCATGAAAACGTGATCATGCTATATTAGAAATTTGCCTCAGGTTCTATATCAACTTAACATCTTATGTTCAAGGTTCCAATTAATTTTAAGAAATTGAATTAAATTCTCTTTCCTTACAGAATCTCCTTCTTCATAAGCCGTGGTATTAGGTTTGCTGTTCTTGGCAGGGGGAATGCTTTCAATACATGACTGTTGTTTGTTCTTTTTGCCCCATTTGTCTCTCTATAATCATATCATATGTGTGTATTCAGCTAGCAGATATGAGAAAACTCAGGTGAAGGTGAACTTAAGTTTTCAGTTGCTAGCCTTAATTTCCATTTACTTCACAAAGAAAGGATTCTTTCATCCAAGGATCATTTCCATTTAGTGGCAGGAAAGTGCTATCATGTTTTTCTGCAGATATTAAATCAGCCTGGGACTTAGCCTTTCTTTTCCCTTTATCTTTATTGGTTCTAAGTTTAAAAAAGGGGGGGGAGGTGAGTTGGGGGAGCAGGGAGGAAAACAAAAATTTGCTTTCAAGAACATGTATATGTAACCTACATGCTTGCTACAAATTTGCGTGTATAATCTACCTTTTTCAATTTCTCTATAACTTCGTGTTGAGCCCTTCAGGAAATGTTAGTTCGTCTGTTTATTTAATAAATACATATAAAAATAGTTTTTCCCTCTTAAATGGACTTCTCAGAAGGCTCTGGAATTAATGTTATACTTTATGGAGTATAACTGACCATTGAACAATATGGGTTTGAACCCCACCAGTCTACTAATACATGGAGGGTTGTGTTTTTTTGTTTTGTTTTGTTTTGTTTTTGCTACAGTACAGTATATGTATTTTCCTTGTGATTTTTCTTAATAACATTTTCTTTTCTCTAGGTTACTTTATTTTTAGAATACAGTATGTAATATAATGTATAAAATATGTATTAATTAACTTTTCGGTAAGGCTTCTGGTCAATGCTAGGCTGTTATGTTTTGGGGGAGTCAAAAGGTACAGATTTTCAACTATGCAGGAGTTTGGTGCCCCTGAACCCTGCATTGTTTAAGGATCAACCGTGTTTATATTTGCTATAGATGTAAATATGTATGTGTTTATATATTTTTTTTCTTGAGATTGCAAACTCTATCCAGATTGAGTAATGGAGTGTTATTGTTGGCTGTTCTAGTTAAATATGAGTAACGATATATTGTTCAGATATGGCAAAATGTTTAGTGAACATAAATACATTTTTGAATATTTACAAAGTAACTCATAGAACTGGCTTAAGAATTCCTATTATATTTTATACATGGAGACATAATAATTATAGCAGACTTTTTTAAAAAAAGATTTTATTTCTTTTTTAAATAATGTCTGCACTCACCATGGGGCTCAAACTCACAACCCCGAGTTCAAGAGTGGCATGCTCTACCGACAGAGCCAGCCAGCCTTCCTCCATATCAAATATTTTAAAAATTTATCATTTTAATGTCTTACAGAATTCGAAGTCATAAATTCTGGGTACATCCAACTTTACATGTTAGTCATGTGTGGCTTTTTCTTCATGTATCTACAAGGGTACCGTGACCTTCTTAAAGCATGATATTGTGTATTTCCCATTGATTTTTTTTTTTTTAAGATTTTATTTATTTATTTGTCAGAGACAGAAAGAGAGCACAAGCAGGCAGAGTGGCAGGCAGAGTGGCAGGCAGAAGTGGAGAGAGAAGCAGGCTTCCTGCTGAGCACGGAGCTTGATGCAGGACTCAATCCCAGGACCCTGGGATCATGACCTTAGCCCAACACAGCTGCTTAACTGACTGAGCCACCCAGGCGTCCCTTCCTATTGAATTTTATTTCAAAATAATTGAATTCAAAATAATTGAATACAGATTATGGGACCGAGAGGTCCTGTGTACCCTTCACCCAGTTACCCCTGATGGTTATGTTTTATAAAATTTAGTTTAGCAGCTAAATTAAGAAGTTGACATTAGCATTACATGTGTATATACTTCTGTCACCCCCCCACACATGTGTAGATTTATGTAACCACCACCTCAGTCAAGATTGTGAACTATTCCATCATGACTAAGATCACCCTGATCCTGCCCCTTTAGGGTCACCCCCAATTTCCCACCTTTGATGTGGTAGGGGTTTAAGTCTGCCATTTAAAACTCACTGTTTTGTTTTTCCTGTCTTCTTGTTGGTTATTTGAGCATTGTTTACAATTCCATTTTGATTTTTCTGTAGTGTTTTTAAGTGTGCACTTCTTAGTGGTTGCTGTAAGTGTTACATCCTGTATCCATAGACCATTGCCCTGGCGTCAGCATTTTATTAGTCAACTGGAGATACTGTCCCCCTGTGTCCCTTTACTCTCCCCATTGATAACATAATTACCTACTTTGTTTAATTTCTTTGTTGTTCAAACTTAGTAATTTCTATTGTTGAGTCTTCAGATTCTCTTAGTTTTCCTTTATTTGAGACTATCTTGATTTCCTTTTCATTTCTAAGGGATCTTTTTGCTAGGTAGAAGATTCTGGCTTCACAGATCTTAACCTTTCAAGCACTTTGAAAATGTTGCGCCACTTTCTTCTGGCCTCCCTGGTTTCCCATGATAAATCTGCTGCCTTTGGCCATTTACTTTGCTCCTTTAGTTAAGGTCTCATTTCTCTCACTGCTTTCAACTTCATCTTTATTTTTCAGAAGTTCGATTATGTTGTGTCTTGGCATGAATTTCTTTGTGTTTATCAATTGTTTGGGGTTCTCTCAGCTTCTTGAATCTGTAAGTTTGTCTTTTGCCTGATTTGGGAAATTTCAGCCATTATGTCTTAGGAAAAAACCATTCTTAGAAAAAAAGACCATCCAGCCCCGTCCTCATTTTTCCCTATGAAATGGTAGTGACACAAATGAGATTTTTCTGTTACTGTCTTCTGCTTCCCTGAGGTTTCTATTCATTGCTTTCAGCCCATGTTCTTTGTTTTCCTGGTTGGCAAATTTCTGTTGTTCTCTTTGAGTTTACAGTTTCTTTTCTCTGTTCTCTTTATTCTGTTGAATCTACTGAGGTCTTTAACTTCAGTTATTATAATTTTCAGATCTAAAATCTCTGATTGGTTCTTCTAGCTTATATTCAATGATAATTTCTATTTTTTCATTTGTTTCAAGCATCTTTATAATTGCTTATTAATGCATTTTCACAGTAGCTGATTTAACATACTTGTCAGGTGGGACACCTAGGTGGCTCAATCGAGGAAGCATCCGACTCTTGATTTCTGCTCAGGTCATGATCTCAGGGTCCTGAGATCCAGCCCCATGTCAGGCTCCGTCCTGTGTGACGACTGCTTAAGATTCTCTCTTTTCCTCTCCCCCCACTCACGCTTACATGTGCTCTCTCTCTCAAATAAATAATATAAATAAATAAAATACAGGTAATTCAGGTAATTCTAACTAACATCTGTATCATCTTGGTGTTAGAGATTCTTGGTTTTTTTCTCATTCCAGTTGATACTTTCCTGGTTCTTGGTAGGACAAGTGGTTTTCCATGGATGTTTGACATTTTATCTATTATCATGTGAGACTCTGGGTTTTATTAAATTTCCGTTTAGTAGACATCCTCTGATACTATTCTGCCTCTTCACTGCTAGATGTTAGAAATCCAGATTCACTACTAGGTTTCCATTGTCACCTGGAGGTAGGAATGCCTCATTATTGCTTGGCAAGGGTGGGAGTTCAGGCTTCCTAGGAGACCTCTGCTAATACCACCCTGGCTGAGAGGTGGGGATTGCTTCTTACTGCTCAGCGTGTGGTCTCCATTGCAGGGGGTTGACCCTGTCAGTGCTGGGTGGGGATGAAAGTTCTGACTCCAGTGATGGGGGGAGGGGCTCCTCATTACATCTGGTGGAAGTCCAGATACCCCATGCATTTCTCTACTGACCTGGGTGGAAGAGGAGGCACCACGGATCTTTTTAAAGACCTATTTTAGTATTTTAGATGCATGATTCTAAGTAACTAGAATAATTCCTATATTTGCTTAAGATTTTTTTTCTTTCATGTTTCTTTTAGATCTAAAGATCAGTATATATTTAGTTTTTGTCAGACTGGTTTTAACAAAGCTTAAAGCTTACATTTTTAACTGGTGTTGTAGCATCACATTTGAGAACTGCTAATTTGCTTTTCAGATGTGAGAAGAAGAGAATAATTGCAAAGTGTGCTGTAGATGAGAGAGTTTAATGCTTTTCTAGGTATTTTGTGGAAAACCGGGAAGTATTAAGTATTTTTTTTAAAGGAGGCGGATAGTGCTTAAATTCTTTATTCTTCAGTTTATGACAGTCTAACTAGAAGTATTAGTTTTTGTTCTGGATTTATGACAGAATTAAGTGTATATATTTATTTAAGACTGTGCTGGCAAGAGATGTGGAATGTCCTAATATTCACATCTTTTTCACATTTTAGATAAAGATTATTGTATTTCCAGAATTCTGTGTATATGGAATATCTGAATTTGAAGTTTAAGAATTTGTAAATACTCTCATGGATTTAGATAATTTAGTGGTTTTCTGGCCCCAATGTACTCAACAGTCGTTCAATATGATATTAATTGAGGGTGTATGAAGAAATCCTTCCCCCAAAATAGTAGATAATAGGTATAGTCTTTGGCAGATTAACTCAACAGTACTTCTTGTTGCTTTAAAGATTCTCAAATAAATTGCTGAGATAAAGCTTCTAGAAATAACTACAGAGCCTCTGAAAAACAAGGAAAACCTGGGAATTACTTTCACCCTGCCTCTAAGCCAATGCAAGTATGCTTACACAGTACTTAATTTACCCATGTTTCACAAAAATGGATGCAGTCATAAATAAAATCACTTGCTCAATGTAAAATCGTTGTTAGATGACAAATTTACGTATTTCTCCGTTGGGTTATAGCTTCAAAAACTAAAAATGTTTATCCTTTCAAGGGAGTTTCAGAATGCGTTTTATCGTTTATACTCATAAATTAATTTATTAATAATATTAATTATTTTATTAAGTTAAGGTGATATACACATTTACAATTAACTTTCATAGCGAAGATGCCAGAAGCATTTCATTGGCCAAAAACTGTTAAAGATGAAAGGATGCAGTAGTGCCAAAATAGTAAAGAATCTGATCTCATTTCTTAATTCAGCATACGTACATGAGCTGAGAAGTGGGTTAATCATAGAAAAAAAAATAATAATAACATCGGGCACTGGAATGGGTTAATCACACTGGGTGTTTAGTTGTGTTTTGTTAGAGAAAAGAGAGAAACTTTCTTAGCATGTTTGTTGTTTCTCTTTGCCAACTTAGGGCTAGACTTTACGGTTTGTTTAGCTGTGAAGGGATGACAGACTTGGGGGAGGGGGAGGGGGCTTAGTTTTGGAATGTAAATACATGTAGAGCTTGCCTCCTTTTGTTTAGCATCTCTTTAAACTAAGACAAAAAAAATCAGTGAATGAATGAATAGCAGCATGGTGAAATACCTAAATGTTTGAGTTAAAATTTTTGGATGTTTGAAATCCTATTTGGATCCTTTTCCCAGATCACGGTGCATTCACACGCACTCAGCAGGAAACTTCATGGAGACGCACATTTGGGCAGAAGGTCTTTGACGGTGCCTTTTTCTTAACTTGTGCCTTTTCTTCTTTAGAAAAAAGTAATGGCTTAAGTCTGACTGAAGAACAATCTTTTTTGTATGTTCCTTATAAGAATTTACTTATGGTTCACAGATCTTACCCACCATCTATGTCTGCAATCCTTGGATTTAAAATAACACATATCCTACTGCAGACCACAGGAAACACCAAATTAAAGACTTAATGACACACTGCTGAAAAAGACAAAAGATGACAATTAGAAATCAGTCCACTAAACCTCTAAAGTGAAATTCACAGGGAAAAATTTGTGATAGATAGATAGATAGATACCCATCTATCGCGTGTGTGTGTGTGTGTGTGTGTGTGTGTGTGTGTGTGTGTAGTTGAGCATTTTGGCAATTGGGCAAGAGGTAAACTTAGTGTTACAGTTGGGTTCGAATCTAGATTTTAAAAACACAGTGATAAACACGGGAAATGTGCTTCTTCAGTAGGTAACGGGCCTAGTTATTCTGTGGTATTTGAGCATTGCTAAATTCTGCCCAGTTGATAAATATCTGTGTCCTTTTCTCATTTAGGAATTACTCTGAACATCATATGCTCATTGACGGTATCAGTCTGCCTGGCTGATGTGGTGATTTATTAATTTCCTTCCTCAGGTTTGCCTCACCGTACTCAAGCCCATTCCAATTTTCTTGACTTGTAAGGAAGTAAGAGAGTGTCTTTTGTCTCTTGCTTAAGTTCGGGGGAAGGGAGCAAGAACAAGAGGCTCCGGGGGTTAATGGAAGGGTGAGAGAACAGATGGAATGGGAAGGAAAAGGAAGCCTTTTAAAAAACTAGTTTTCTAAAGACCCCAGTTACTGCTTCTGGCTTGTTTTTCCAGCCTCCCCTTCGGGAGGGTTTCTTTCACAGAGGCACTGAGTCCCCCTTAAACTCTGAGAGGACTTGTTCCTTCTGGGTAGTAGTGTGAGAATGTCACCCTGGGCTGGTGACAGTGCAGCAGGTAGTGAAGCTATCATCTTAATAGCGGAGGGAGTCCCCGCGCCACTGCCCCCCATGATTCTGAGGAGCAGTGCCTGCTGTCCGGGAGGTTATCCCGCTCCTTCCCCGGTGCTTCTCACCAGAAGGAGAGCTCTGCGGGCGTGTACCAGACTGAAAACATTGAGGCACACCCAGATCTCACTTAATTTCGGTTCACTTTAAGTTAATTGGGAAAAAAAAAACCCACAAAACAAAACTGGTTGGGGGTGCGCAAGCTTGCGTGTGAGTGAGCGCCCACACACTGTTTGGGGAAAATATATCAAACCTAAGCTCTCCCTTGTCCTCAAGGGTGTGATTCTAAGGTCAAATGCGTGGTTGAAAATTCCCTGTAGTTACTACCTTCACTGTTGTGATGTTGTTTTAGTCCTAGCAGAGAGGTAGAGGCAAGATGGGGCAGTGGGACAGAGACTCATCAGATCAAATGCTAGACTTCAGGGCAAAAGTAGGGGGGACATAGCGGGACTGAGGTGCTGGCAAGTTCACCCTTCTTTGCTGTCATCTTTGTTTTTCTTTGGTCTATAGTCATTGAAAGGGTTGGCTCTTTCAACCATAAAACAGAGCTCTTCCTTCTAAATAACTTGTTTTAAACAGAATAGGGAGAGGTTGGTGGCAAAAAATGCAAAACATTGTGGAATATATTTTGATAAGCTACTTTAAGAGATAATAAAAGGCATTTGACTCATCAGAAAAGCAGGGAGAAGATAATCTACCTGAAAAGTGTAGGTCACACGAAAAATAATGACATGAGGAAATCAGAGTGCCGTTGAGCGGGGTCTGGAGTGGGCTGTGATAAGCTTCCCAGCAAGCAGCAGTCAGTGAAAAGAGGCCTGAGGAAGGACCTAGGGCCCTGATTTTATTGTGTTTGCAGCGCTTCTAGGGATTAATTGACGTGGAAACGGTGGGAGCGCGTATGGATAGGTGGTGCAATGGCTGGGTCATTTGCTGGCCAGGGCAACATGAAAGTGGGGGCCCTCTTATTCAGAAATTTAAAAATTTCAAGACCGCAGCAGCCAGTCATTAAACCAAGCTTGCAACCCTTTCGCTTGCCAGCCCTGTATAGCTGCACACGTGGCACACCCGTGAAGCCAAACAGCTCTGTGCTTGGCTCCTGACTTGAGCACCTCACCTCCTCATCCACTGACGGCTTATCGTATCCTTGGAAGAAGCTTGATGAAAGCAAGATTTCTATGCATATACACACCAAGCTTTCTTTTTGTTTTTTTTTCAAATACACGTAATTCTCTAAATTAGTAAAGTGAAGATCTGGGTCCAAGTGGAGGGAAAACGAAATACATCACAACTGTCTGGAAACTTGTCCATGTCAACTGTGAAAGGACTCATGCGACATTAATAAAAATTCTCCCAACTCTAATGTTCTCTGATTCTAACAACATGCATAGTCATGTATATGAAGACATAATTTAAAATCCTAGCTAATGTTTCATTTTAATAAAATAATATATAACAGAAAATAATGTTTTAATAAAAGTAACCCACATGGATGTGACGGGGATGCTTAAACCAATTAGTATTAGATAAGACTTTTGAATTTTGTGGCTTGCGTATGTGTATTTGAGAAAATGAAGATGGAATGAGTTGGCTTTCTAGAGTCAGTTTTCAGAACTAACAGAAATGTTTTAAAATTGAATAAAAGAAAGTAAGAAAAAGAAAAATCTTAGCTTTTATTATTATTGCTTTGTTGGTTTTTTTTTTTAGAACTTACAGCCTGGGGTCAGTACCACCAGTGAGTATTAATGTAAGTCCTCAGCCATTCAAAAGAAAGATGTTAGCTTTTATTTTTATTTTATTTTTTTACTTATATCCTGGGGGTCAGTGCCACCAAGTGAGTATTAATACATGTCCGCAACCATTTAAGGCAAGACTTAATGACAATCCCAGTGCTCTGATGTGTTCTGACAGAGAGTGGCCAAATGAGTCGATGAACTGAAACAAAGCAAGAGAGACTTCTGCTGGGTCTTTAGAATTAGGGAGCCTACAAAACAAAATACTATGACAAGGTATAGGGACAAGTTATAGAATCTTTATTTCTGGATGTTTTCAATATTTACTCTTTTAAAAAAATTGTATTTACTGGGTAGAGACAGAGCACAAGCAGGGAGGGGGCAGAGGGAGAGGGAGAAGCAGGTTCCCCGCTGAGCAAGGAGCCTGATGCAGGACTCGATCCCAGGACTCTGGGGTCATGACCTGAGCCAAAGGCAGAGGCTTAACCTATTGAACGACCCAGGTGCCTCTTTGGTATTTACTTATATAAAGGAATGGACAACATCTTCCCTTGTATGTTTTCCAGAGCTCTAAGTCGCACTGAAATATTACAGGTAAGGATCTTGTCATATATGCATGTTCTTTCAGGCACACACATAGATCATGTATGTATAATTACAGGAAGGGGAGAGGTTGGTCTGGTCTGTAGCTGCTCCTTCCAGGGCACAGCAGAGGCAGCACCATTACCCTCCCTGCCTTTGGTGGAGTGACCGCTCAAGCTTCGCTTCCCTGGTGCTCTAACTGGGCAGGTCAGTTACCATCTGCACCTTAGGTTGTTAAGACAATGGTTAAATGGTTGGTTTCTTAGAAGTGAAGTTGAAAATAGAGCTCCTGGAATTTCTTCCTCATTCTAATCACCAGATCCATTTTCTTCCACTCAAGAAGAAGAATGTTTCTCAAAACTACACTTTTGTTGTTGTTGTTGTTCTTTATTTAAAAAGACACACACACACACACACACACACACACACACACACACCTCTTTTCTGACAACAAAAGAAATGTGCTTATTTTTTAAATGTACTCGTTACAGAGATAGGGAACATAGGAAATGGAAGTTCTCTGTGATCTGACTTCCCAGAGGTAATGATGGTGGAGTTTGGGGAAACATTTTATAATCTATAAAGCAACAGTACTCTGGGGGTACCAAATTCACAGTCTTTATTTCTAGAGATTGAATATTTTATATGGCAACTTCTGACAGGACCACATTTCTTTAAGAGCCAGAGACCTGATCTTGTACCATTTGCTGTGTCCACAGAGGGCTTTTTCAACTCTTTATATAGATATTTGTCTTGTGAGCTGGCCTGTCTCTGAGATTTTTTTTTTTATATTAACTACAGTTTTTGTTAAAGGTAATTTTAAAAATTATTTTACCGATTCCATGGAGTCATTTTAGAGATCAATGAAATAGTGACTGAGAGAACTCTTACAGAAGCCAGTGTCATCTTTCAGTTTCCTTAGTATTGGACAGTCGTGGGCCTTACATAGCAGGTATTAGTTTTTATTAGCCTGAGGTTATTCAGCTCTAACTTGGGTGAAGACATTGAATTATGTGGGATCCCTTCCAGAATGAGTTAGAAATGAGACCAAATCTATCAGGTATTGAGGCTGATATCCTTTCTTTTCTTTTTTTTTTTTTTTTTTGTAAGATTTTATTTATTGATTTGACAGAGAGATCAAAAGTAGGCAGGAGGGAGGGAGCAGGCTCCCTGCTGAGCGATGTGGGGCTTGATCCCAGGACCCTGAGATCATGACCTGAGCCAAAGGAGGTGCGCCTGAGGCTGATTTTCTTGTGTGTCTTACAGACTGACCCTGTAGGTATTTACAGTGAAGAATATTTTTTAATAGAAAATAAAAATGTTCAGCCATGACAGTATCAATTGAAATAGGCTTTTCTTGAAACTTTTTGACAGTTTTTAAGGCCGTATTTTTGATGTCTTAAATTTGCAGCTCGTTTTTTGAAAAATCCATCTTGTATTTTAGAAGTATATGCTTTGACACTCAGGGTAATTGTTAAATTCGAGGTGATGATTATTATGATTCTGCATGGATTGTTTAACGAGAAGTCTCCTTTTCAGGCTAGTTTTCCGTCATGGTTAGTTAGTCGATCCTTCAGGAAGAAATGAGGTGGGACAGTGTTCTGTGCTTTTCTGGAGGGCTTTCCGTTTACTCCAGGTCCTCAACAAGGATGCAGATCATTTCAAAACAGTCATCACTCTCCCTCCCCTTTGTGGTTCTGTGTTTTTGTCCTAACCTCCCGCTCCCTTTTTGTTTTTGTTTTTACCCCCTCTGTTAAGGGAGAATAAAGAGAAGAGCAGTCCGCCCTCCCTTTCTCTCCCTATGGTGGAGGGTGGGCTGAGAACTAAGGAGGAAACCTTCAGCCCTGCCCTTTGTTAGGAGTTCTGATGACGAAAACTGTTGGAACATTGCTAAAATGAGTTTTGGATAGCTTCCCCATGCTCCTTGCCTGCCATCTCCACGGATTACTGAGCATTGGCTCTTCTGCCAAACAAGGCTGATATTGAGCCTCAAATTTTGACCCATTTTTCATCAAGTTTTACTTAATATAAAAGTTGCAAGATTTAGTAGTAATGCAATTATTGTTCTTATAGCCAAAGTCAACTTCGTGCATGCTGAATTCCATCTCTTGGGCTGCATACAGAGCCGTCTGTGCTGAAGGTCCACAGCCCCATTGAGTTGTAAGCAGTAGTGCCGAGAAAGCTGAAGGCTATCTTTTTTGAACTGAAACCGTTATCCAGCAAATATAATACAGAGCTTTAACTGTTACTGGCTTTCGAATGTGGGACATCGCATAACTAAACAGATCAGTAGTGGGGGAATAGTATAATTTTTTTTTTTTAACCTGCAAATCTATGTTTGAAGTGACTATTAAATTTACAGTTTCTATGGAAAGCTGATGACTGGTACTTTTAGGTTGATCAGTGGAGGAAAATGAGATCAATTTATAAGTCACTTGGTCTGAACTTCACACTGGTACTGCTGTCTTCTGCCAAGTGTCTGAGACTTGTGATCAAGTAATTTAACAGTGATGGTGAACAGAGAAGTGTAAAGAGAACTTGAATTTCAGCTAAGGTTTGTGGGAATTAAGATGTGTACATGTATGAAGTACCTTCTGTTGATACTTCACAATTTCTGATACAAGTTTTATTTATAATGAAAGAGGAGTGCTATTGTAAGGCTACACTAATGAGAATGACCAGGTCATTTTCAGAACCTTAAAATACCTTCGGTAGAAATCATGTCTTCTGTTTCGTCCTCTTATGTTAGAAGAGTCCCTCAGACCTCCGACCAGCCACAATACTGAAAGGACAGTGTTAGAATAAGTTGTGGCAAAATGACTCCTAATTCATGATGGCATCACTTTATTAACATAAGCTTTAAGGTTTTCAGCTAGGGGGAGGGAAGACTTAAAATATTAAAAGAAGAACTCTTGGGAGCAGGTTACAAACATTGGGCAAAACAGAAAAAAAAGATGGAGCACAGGGACTGGTAAAAGGTTTCAGTGTTACTCTTGTTCACATGACAGAGCTAAAGTCAAAATACACCCCTGTGATTTGTTGCATCTGGTAGAAATGCTGCAGTAGCTGAAGAGATGATCTCTGGCTTCGGTGAAGAAAGGAGTAAACAAGACAGTATAAAGAGAAAACCCTGGTGAGTGATCAGAGGCCACATTCCCCAAACCCCTAAAACAAGTTCTAGGGGTTTGCACGAAGCCAGAAGCAGAGGTCAAAAAGTCCGAGAGAACTTTCGTTACGAAGGGGGTTTGTTTTCTTTTTTTAAAATTTAGGATGAGCTAGCCCCATGCTTGTACAGGGGTACAGAAGTTTGAACCAGCAGCACAGTTTTAAGAAGGCACATACTAGCAGCAGTACATTAGCTTCTAACTGAGCGGATTTAAAAATGCAGTCTGCTTACTTACACATTTCGCTGCGTACTGGATGCTTACTAGGACACACCTTCCTTTCCTTAGATACCTTTTCTCACTGTTTCTATTTTAGGTTACTCATTCCTCCTCACTCTTAAAAGAAGTGCTTTTAAAATTTCGCATCTTTGTCCAGAGGTCGTTTGACATTTAAACTAGCTTTTCAACATTTAAAAAAAAAAAAAGCCCATTTCTGAGTTACGGAAGTTCTTTAGTTCCTCTGACACATAAGGGCTACATCAGTGGCAGGACAACCAAATATAGCTGGTTTGGGAGACAGCAGAAGGAAAGCAGGAGCCAGGGTCAGCTTTTCTGTGACTCACTGGGGTACTGAAAGCTAGGTCTCCTACAGAATTTAACCCTCAGTCTCCCGAGCAGGACAATGTATTTCCATGTAACCTACATTTTCCCTTTCAAATGTTGAGGGCAGATAAGATCCCCAGCACTGTGAGCTAGCTGCTTTTGCTTTTGCTTTAAAGAAATGTGAAGTAATAGAGGCCCCTGGCTCTTCTATGTTCTTTTAGTTCATAGACGTTTCTCAGAAGGGTTATCTATAAAGCGCGGTATCTTGTTTCTACGCTAAAACATGTTCCTGATTTCTTTTTTTCATATTTCTAAAGACTAAACATTAAAAGGAAGAAACTGAGTGTAACACATCTAAGGAGGAACCTAGTTGCATTATCCCTGTTTTTAAAAGTAAAATTGATAACAAACCAAAAAAAGATGAGCTTTACCTTTTTTTTTCTTTTAAGATATAAAGGTGAAAAATTCTTCCTCTGAGGCCAAGATCAAATGTCATTTTAGAGGGTATGGAAATCTACAATGAAGTAGGGGAAAAGTTGATTGAAAACTGTATGAATAAGATTAATCTATTCCAATCTAGAAGGTCCTGTTACTTACATTCCAGGGTAGTAAAGAAGTTGGCCAAGTTTCTTGAAACACCTTGGTTATCTAGTTTGAAAACTACGGGAAGGTGACAGAAGTATGAAAGATTAGACCAGAGCCCAAAGTGGACCAATATATTAAGAGGGAGAATTATGACCTAGAAAGATACCTGAGAAGTTGATCTTCTCTACCGAGGGTGGGGAGGGGGGAGAACCAGAAAAAAACCTATTTTTAAGAAATCAGCCTTACAACACTCAGAACAAAAGAAATCATGCAGAGCAAAAAACAGCCCTAATTAGAAATCTGATTTTCAGAAGGGGTAAAATTTCATTTCATTTAACTTTCAAATGGGTGATGTACTCAGCTGGTACACAATTTAAAAAGCACAAAAGGGCAGACTTGGGAACCTGTCTGCTCCCCACCTCATAGACAGCAATGACAGTCTCCTTTTAGGGAAGTTTAGGCGACATAAATGATTTCATTTTATGAAATCAATAAATGCTATTCATTTTGCCTGAACAAACCTTTTTGATTCAGTTATGCACAAAATATTAATTAAAATTGGAACAGTGTGTTCTCAGGCTCTGTTTTTCAAGCTGTTGGTTGCAATGTGATTAGGGAGACGTGTAAAGACTTTTATGGTTTTGTGTTTTTAAAAAAAATGAATTGATAAAAACTATCACAATGTGTTGTGGTAAGAGAACACGTTCTGTAAAATTTTTTTTCTGGTGCAGATGTATTCACTCACATGTGTACATGTGTATTGAGTCTCAGTATCAAAAGTACTTAGAGTGAGTCATGATCAAAGTTTGAAATTCATGACTTTACTTTTATTTCAGTCTCTCTGAAATAGCTCTTCAGTTTGAGTGTAAAACTATTTAGAGATTCATATCTGGGGCCTGATGTGTGACTTGTCCCTTCAGTTCTAGCCCAGAAACAGCTGTGGCCGCAGTTATGAAAGAGCATGGACATGAAGCCCATTGATGGCACCAGGCTTCTGGATTCATTAGCCTCTAAATTTAGAGGGGTTGTCTGTACTTGGGAGATACGGTCTAAAACAACCAATGAAGTTCTTAAAAGTGATAAAACAAAACACAAGGAAAGTCTGTTACATGCTCTACCGTGGGAAGTCTTGGGCAGAAAACAATCTGGGATCATTGTGGACCATGAGGATAGTTGAGTTCTCTGAGTCTTTGGAAACTAAAGAAGATGACAAAAGGACAACTAGTGTTAGGTAGCCAAATGAATGACCAGAGCAGCGGAATTTTGTCTTCTGCCTGTGGTCATTTAGCCTTGCTGAGCCTCAGTTCCCATAGCTATTCTTAAAACAATCCTACTTTAGAAATAAAAACTAGAACAAGAACACCTGTGTCTCAGGGGCATTGTGAAGGTTAGGTTACAGATGACCTTGCAGTCTGACAAGCACATTGTAGGCCTTCATTAGGTGGGAATTTCTTCCCCCCATGCATAAACTCATTGAAAGAAGCTTCTGGTAGAACCTGTACTACACACACACTCAGAGGCACACATACCCACCCATTAACAGAATTATCTTAATCACCCAGCAACATTGATTGAATGTCCTCTAAATAAAGAACCATGAAACTTTCAAAATAGTTTATCAGTAAGGGCTCCTGGCTGGCTCATTGAGGTCCATGTTGGGGGTAGAGATTACTTACATAAAACTTTATTTTTAAAAAACAGTTTATTGGAGCACCTGGGTGACTCAGTCAGTGAAGCCTCCAACTCTCAGGTTGCAGCTCACGTCATGAAGGTCATGATCTCAGGGTTGCGAGCTGAGCCCCTCATCAGACTCTGAGCTCAGCAGGGAATCTGCTTGAGATATTCCCCCTGTTCCTCTCCTGGTACCCCTTGCCCCACTTGCTCTCTCTCAATTAAATAAAAAATTTTTTAAAAGTTGAAAAAAGTGTATCAGTAAATGCAAGTGACTGCAAAGGAGAGACCATGATACATGAGTAGTTAACAGCTTGGGCCTTGGAGGTCTTTCATCCTGACCACTGGGCAAGTCACTCAGCCTCACTGGTCCTCAGTTTCTTTGTCTCTAAGGCAGTGATAGTGAAAGAACTACCTTCACAGGTTTTTCTGTCGGTGAGTTTAAAATGAGTGAATACATACGAAGTTAATGTATGTAAATATATAATATACAGAGTTCTTTTGGATCACTTAAGAATGCCAAAGGGACGACAGGGAGGAGTGGTCAGTTGGTTACCGGAGAAAGATTTCTGCACAGGTACAAAAGTAAAGCTTTTTTGATAAGATTCGCAGTGGGGCTAAAAAGAGACTGGCAGAAAAGGAGAGATTTTTTAATTCAGATTCATGCTATATTGTTTATGGATTCATTTTGATAGCTCCTTTTCATTTTTAGGTTCAGAACCCTGTATGTTTCTTGTGTTTAAAGTTCCTGACTGACACCCTTCAGTTTGGCAGTGTTTTTATATTTGCTTTTGGTTATGGCTTTTCCTGCAACAGTCTCACTAGCTCTTCTTCTTCTTCTTCTTCTTCTTCTTCTTTTTTTTTCCTGTCGTTTTCTTTTTTAAGGGGAGGGGAACAACAAAAATGTCTTTGAATTTTACAGTTCAGGCCAAGGGCAGGATATATGTCCTGACTGACATCCCAATCTCCTTAGAACAGGATACAAACCTCTCCAGTGATTTCTGTTACACCTGTTACCTTACACAGGTAAGGTAGGGTCAGGTAAGGTAAGGTGTGATTACCTTACACCTGTTTCCACAGCTCAGGTATGGTTGCGGGAAAACAGTTTGATTTGGAAGGGGATTTTCAAAATTCTTAGACAAGACTTTCAGCGTGATTGTGGACCTTCATTATATGCATACTCTTTTTATGACTCCCGTGTAGAAGTGTACACTCCTGAGAAAGGTCTGGCTGAGGAATGTAACCAGTTTGAGAATGTGGCCGGCTGTGCCTGGAGGTCTCTGGAAGGCTCCCATCTGATGGATGGTTCTGAGTTAGTCTGGAAGCCCATTCACACGTTCAGGGTATGTTTTAAAACTCATGCCGGCTGTCCAGTGCTTCCTGTGCAAGCCCAGAGTGTTGACAGATCAAGGGCATTTCAAAAGCAGGGCAACTACTATCCATTGACTACTTGGAGGCCATCCATTATTCCTCAGTTTACCCTGAATCTGGAAAATGACTATCAAAGCCAGTCTTGGGGCTTTTGTACAGACCAGTACCTGGTCAGTAGAAACTGACAAAGAAACCCAGAATCATACGTAATGAGCATAGTTAGAAATTCAGAAACCTGTATTCCAGGCCAGGAAGAAGAGACCTGTGATGCACAGCTTGTCAACTTTGTTGAAGAAATTTGCAAATATATGCATCTGTTAGCGATCAATGTCCTGACTTAATAGGCAAGTTTAAAATTACTGATTACGCTGATGTGCTTCTGATTTCTTTTTGCAAAACAGATGAGTAGTTTTTATTCCAAAATTTGTTCCAAATCTATTTTTTGGCAGTATGCTAGGTTTAGTCACAGTGTGAATAAAGTATGCGCCCCTTGTCTTGATTACTCTGCCTAAAATATCTCAACACAGTATACGTTTAGTCCTTTTTTGATTATCACAACTAACATTAAACATCAACAACTTCTTTTTGCTAATGAAACGTTGTAACGGAGCCTCTCAGTACACTTATGACACCCCCTAAACTCCAGCTCATCTGTTGCTTCTCCCCTGTTCTTCTGAATGCCCCAGTACCCATGCTGTTCTTCCTGGCTCACTTCTTTTGTCCCTCAATATTGACATTCAGCTTTGTGTCCCTCCATTAATATTTGGAGGACTACTGATGTCGCCCCTACATTTTTGGATAAAGGACATCATTATTAAGTTGGCTTTTGCTTTATTCCATGTGTGTCCTGGATCTCCCTCCCCTCTTAGTAGCCAAGGACACATTTCTGAGCTCTTTATCTCTATGCTTGCCAAGATGGGAAAGAGAAAATTGTTGAACCTGGAGTCTTGTGAGATATTTAACCAGTTTAATCCATAGTTTTCATGTAAATGACTTTTTATCATCTAGCGACTCTCAACCATGGGCACTGTGGAGTGTGTGAAGAGTAGTTTGCTCCTTGTGACATTTATGTTGAGCATAGTTATCTGTAATGAACTCGAAATGTTGGATAGAAATCATATTCTCATAAAGTGCCTTAACTGGGCCAGCATGAGAATCTAGCAGTAGTACAAGGTGTAACGATGCTGGGAATCTGAGATGGAAACTTGACCTCAGTTATTTGCCTCTGGACCGCCAGAGGCTGGTGGTTACATTTACTCTCTCCAAGAGATAAGCACTGGGGATGTTCCCTCAGCCATTTGTTGATTCAAATTAAGCATTGCATGAAGCAGCACTCAACCCTTAGGAAAAGTCAGTTGCCATGTTTTGGAATCTTAGATGCTGGAACAGTAAACTTTCAAAAATGCTTTGATGCTCAGATTTAACAAAAAGTTAAAAGGAAATAAAGCCCTTAAAAAACAAACCTAATACCCAGCCACTTATCATTGTTTTATTAATATGAAGTGTTTTTTCTTGCAAACAAATAGGGAAGAAGTCATTCTTTTCGCAGCCCTCTCTGGAAAGTGGGGCTTGCTCACTTTATCATGTTCTGGGAACCAGAGTCTATAATTTAGAAAAGATGCAGTTGTGCTCATCATGGAAAATTGAAGAATTATCTCACTGGAGTGGTGTGTTGACTGTGCAAATACTTGCCAACTACCTCTGTGCCCTTAGAACTTCATTAGGCCCGTGGACATGCGCAGCTTGTGAGAGAGAGAGGGAGAAGATAGTGACTCTCCCTTCAGACGTGCATATAATCTATTAAGGTCCAAATACAAGGAAATGAATAATGGGGATGGTGCACAAGTGAGTAAAGGACCCAAACACACAAACTGCATGGGGGCAGGGGAGGGGAAAGTGACAGGGAAGGCTGCCCACATGGGCTGTGGGGCCCAGTGGAAACGAAAATCTCTTCTCGTTCAAAAAGCAAGCAAAATGGTACCCTCGAAGCACTAAAATACAGAGCTATTTCCTCTCATCCATGTGTCCCCTCTGCTCCTGCACGTGTGTCATAGTTCTGTTAGACTTCACTTACATAACACAAGTTCAGAGATAAAATTGTTGAATATGTCAACATGGTGGCCACAGGGCGTTAAGCTTGAAGCACAGAGCCCTTCTGAGCCTGGGCTCCTGTCACAAGCCAGGCCCTGGGCCACGGCCCGGGTCACACGTCTGTGAAGTGGACCTGGTTGCAGTGTGAGTACTGTGAAATCTAGCATATCGGGACTAAACCTGTTTTCAAGGAAGGGTTTATGTGGAGAAGTCTAAGTTTGGACAAATCAAGGAAGGGTTTATGTGTTTTCAAGGAAGGGTTAATGTGGAGAAGTCTGAGTAAGTTTGGACAAATCAAGATGGATGTGTGTTGGGGGTTTTGTTGTTAGGATGGGGCAGAGGAGGTTTTGTTTCCCTTATGGGAGGAGAGAGAACAGGCTGTAAGAGACACAGAGGAAGTAGCCTTGGTAATACAGTGATCAGAGTGTGTACCCTGCAGGGAGACCCAGCTCATTGGCTAGACTTGAGCCGCAGGGCTTGCCATCTGGAATCTTCAAACATAGGAACATGGACAGCCATTTTTAGGAGGACTTCTTCCCCCCACCCCCTCCACTAATGGCTTGATTTATTTTAAAAATATGTTAAACATGTTATAGAAAGTGTGCTCTCTCTCTGCTTTTGCTTGAGAGAAGAACTAAGGAGAGGGACGAAATGGCCAGTCAGCTCCCATCTGGGTCTCTCCCAAGTGGGGTATAGATCAGAGCCGTGTCCACGTCCTGGCACAGCATCTTGCCGGCAGTTTGGTGTGGACCTGGGAGGGGGCAGAACTGGTTTTACGTCCCTGTTGTCCCATTCACTGTCTGGATGATCTGGTGGGTGTTACTCCACCTCTCTCTGGGTCTGTCTCCCTTTCTGTGTAAAATAGAAATAATTGCTGGCCTTGCCTCCTAGAGTTGGGATTAAATGAATTAGTACATGGAAAAGGAACTAAGACATGGAAAATGAGTGACTACATCACTCTAGATATATACATACATAGAAATACACATATTTGTGTCTTAACCTTTACTGCAGGTTTTGGAAACAATGCTGTTTATTCCCTTCTGCTTACGACTACCGCCACTGTTAGCTTGCTTTCCCACCAGTACTTAGCAATATTTATCTCTGCACAAATTCCTGCCTCAGAGTAACTTGTAGCCTATGACCCTGAGTTGTTCATTCGAGAAGCAGCTTAGTCTCTATCACCACTCATCTGCGCTTAAGACTTGGATTCAAGGCACACATTTGAAAACGATCTGCTGTTTGTTTTTGTTTGTTTGTTTTTTTTAACCTGAGGTGTGTTCCTATTATTGTACATTTTTCTCCATTGACAGTCCCATTGCCTCTCCCTGGGGTTTAGCTGTCCTAGAAGACAGCTATTTTCCTCTTTCAGCCACAGCCTGACTAATCATCCCAGATGTGTCCCAGTTGTGGGGACGGTCCATCCAGGAGGCCCTATCGGGTTGATCTAGATCACTGTTGCCGTCACCACCACCACCACCACCACCACCACCACCACAGGTAGCTCAGTGACCAGGGGCAAGTTATGCAAAAGATCAGAAACCCTTACCTTACAGTTGACCTCATCATTTTTTGTTGGGGGGATAGACACAATGAGGAGACCTTCTAGAAGGCTCCTTTCTTTCCCTTGGCCCATGAGCCTGCTCTGGCCCCCTCCAGACTCCAAAGGAAAGAAAAAAGAATGGCATTTTTGAGTCTGTACTTCAGTCTACTGTGCAGTTCTTCATTCCGTCAAGTGCCGATTTGCTGGAAGGAGAATCTCAACAACTCTGTGAAGATAGGAAACGATGCTCTTCTCTCAAAGGTCTTGATTAACTGATGCCCAGATCCCACGGCAACTTTCCTCTTCCTACCCTACTTGACTGCCCTGCTCCCAGTCGTGTTTGAGTACCTCCTCCTGAGCTCTCTCCGTCCTTACGTTGGCCCTCACGTTTCTTTTCCTGATTCCGTTCACTGTCCTCTTCACTGAGTTTTCTTGGCCTCTCGACCCCTTGAATGTAGACCCATGTCAGGTGTTGTCCCTTCCATCAGCGTTTCGCTCCCTGTGTTTCCCCAGGAACATGCTTCCCCTTCGTGACTCCACCCGTGAAGATGTCCACCTCTCCGTGTCGCTGACTCTCTCCCTACCCCGGATCCAGGTGCTTACAGGAACTGCCCAGGAACCCTTTGCTCCCAACATCCCCTTAACATCATCCTCTTAAATATTCATGATTCCAGCTGGAGTTCAATCATTCTATCCCACCCCCACCCCATGCCGGGTGTTTCTAACAAAAACCCCCTCTCCTTGTGTCCTCTTAGGCACCAGACCCACTCCCCAAGTCTGTCTCTCCTTTCGGAGCACATGCAGGCATGAAGTCTTTCCATTTCCTAGCCATGGTGTCTAGTACAGTGCCTGGACCACCGGTGACTCAGTGTGTGCTTGTGGGCTTAGTTACTTAATAATGAAAGGGCAGCTGCTCTCTCACTTGCCAGTCAGGTCTCCAGCTTAACTGACTTGAAGTCAGAGAATTTCATGCCTCATCTCTTAGGTCAGTGTGCCAGTCTGATCTTTGCATCTGTAATCTGTCCTTTGTGCTGCACCAGAGCTGCTCTCCTAGGACAGAAGGCGTTGCCACACGGGGCTGTGGGTCCCACGTCTTCACGTAAGCTGAGTGCTGACCCACAGTGCCTTGTACACAGTAGCCACTTAAAGGTATGTTCAACTTAACTGGAGCAGAGCTAAGAAGGAAGGAAAGAGATGTGAGGGGGTGACAGATTGAAAGGAGGATTAGAAAGATGAAAGGGGAGAAACTGAAGGGCTGAGGCCAGCCAGTCTGTCTGTAAACATTCCATTAGTCTTGGTGTTAGACTGAATGAAAGCTGGTGTTTTGTTGCCCACGTCCCGGGACACTTCCCCCAACCCTTTGGAAAAGAAAGCTACATTATTCAAGACATGGGGAACGAAGGGAAAAAGTGGCTCAGTCCCCCACTTGCAAATACTTACAAAGTCTTCTTTATAGAACAGAACTTTGAAGCCAGAAAATGCCTTCATAGACGAAAGTTGTCATTCTACAGACAAGGAAACTGAGGCACAGGAAAGCGAAGTGGCTTAGCAGCTAGCTAATGGGAAAAACAGCCGTAAAATGCCAGTCCCTTTATTCTTCAAGCACATCCATCAATAAATCACATTTCCTCTTTTCTGGGTAGTTCAGGCCAGTTTTTAAAGTGAAGGATTAGACTTAGTAAGGGGCTAGGCATTTAGAGACCCTTGTTAATCACAGATATTTGCAAGGTTCACATCATGCATACTCTCTGTAAAAGTGATTCAGCATGTTTGGAAATAGACTGGTGGTTTTACATTGCCTTTTTTAAGCGGAGATTTATTTGCACACCATTTGTGTTTTTTTCCCCCCTCCCATTTTTTTAATTGTACTGTACATAACTAGGAAACGAGATGGACATGGATTGTAATGGTTAAGCTGGAGGTGAGGAGGATGAGTGGTAGGTCCTGCCTGTTGCCCCTTCTCCAGCAGCCTCCTTCCACCTACAAACGATGGCGGAAGAATCTGAAGAGCTGTTGGCTTAGATGATCCACTGTCCCTTCAGCTTCTCACAGGCTGCCGTGCTATGATTGTATGTAGTCTGGTGCCATTTGGATCTTCACCGAAAATCCTAAGGCAAAGAAGGTTGAGAGAGAGAAACAGAAGTGGTGTGGGAAGGCGTGCTAGTTGTCTGGAAGGAAATAGCACCTTCTGTTTGGTTCTGAAGAGATCGTCAGGGGACGGGACTTTGAAGAGGCAAAGGCTGATGCGGCAGCATCTGGAGATCTTTGAATGCTGTGGCCAGAGTGGTAAGATGACCGTTGGCAATGGGGACATAGCAAGAGTTGAGGAATGAGGTGCCAGACTTGGGGAGCCCAAATTAAGGAGATCTTCTGAGCTCGGCGGTGGGGGTAGGGGGGACAGATTATTTGCAGGAAGGAGTTTGTAGGTTGTTTGTGAAAGGGCTTTCCAGTGTAAAAGGCAGAATTTTCCACTGGAAAAATTCAATGACATTTAAAAATCTAAGATTAATTCTTTTCATTGACTTCCTCTCCTTGCATTCGCAAACAGAGGGAGTGGCGCACCTGTTTCAGGGATTCCGTAGCCTTAGCAAGATCTTCTTTGAACTTGTTGTACTGCACCACATCAAAATGTTCTTTCTTTGATTTCTTATGGAAGAAGTGCAGAAACTGCCTCTTTTTAACAGCTGAGTAAGTATAATCCTGGCGAGTGACGATAAAGTATGCAAAAAAGACCATGGAATTTGCAAATGTGATGAAGTATGTCACCGGTTCCATGATATCCCAGGAGTACACCCACCAAGTGAGCCAGGCCAACGCCCCGCCCTGAACAGACAGCAAGGCTAACCCGGTCCATAAAAGTCCACTGGTTTTGGCTTCTGAGCGAGGTTTGATACTCAGTTTCTCTTTCTTGGGGCACTGTACATCATACGTTATTTTATTAATGACAAGCTTAAAATCATTCATTAGCAAAATATCCATCAAGGTCGAAGCTGAAATTTCACTGCCATCTGCTGTGAAGATGGCTGCCATTTTGACAAAGTGAAAGTTTGTACAAAGTTCCGAGTGTACAAAAATAATTGTATTATAACAGAAATTGACTAAATAGTAGAAGAGAGGTTTATTGTTCACCACATCAAGGTGGTTATATTGGAAAGAGAGCTTGTTGTACATTCAGGAGAATGAAAATCTCGGTTGGTTTAAAAGTTTGGTTTATTTGAGGGCTTTTTGAATAGCCAAAATTTCTTCCTAAATCATTGTAGTAAGTGTAAGGTCTTTTAGTAAATGTTAAGTTATTGGTATAAATTTTGTATTACAACTAAATAAAATGTATAGCGAAGTTAATCTGACACATATATTCAACCTCAACTCTTTTCAAGTGCCTTCCCTCACGGGGGGCCTTTCTTAGACCCTGAGATTGGGCTTCCCTGTACCCCAGAGATCTCTGGACACTCTGTGGTCTATAGCATTTGCAGCACAGTTGTAAAATGATCTGTTTGCTTGCCTTTTCCCCCAGCACCTAGGACGGTGTCTGACACGTAGCCGGTGCTTAATAAATGTTGGTTGAACTGCACAGAATATGTGCAAATCACTCAACATTTCCACCTGCAAAAATGAGAAGATTAAAAGCTGTCTGCCTGTCTCACCAGGTTATAGTTATCCCAAGGGCTGGAATATCCTTGTTAAGGATAGGAACCTTGGGTTGCGCACCTGTAGATGCCCTTAGCCCCCAGAATAGTGTCTGGAATAATTTTTTTTTTTTCATCTGAAGGCGATTCTTAGGTGGGAAAGCTGTGCATTCACATAAGACACCTTTTGGGCACAAATGGCAAGCAGTTCATTAACATCCCTCTTATACAATAAAAGCATACACTTCTGGAATCAGCCAGGTAGGTAAGGAAAGAGGAATGAGGCAGATCAGGAAAGTTTCTGAAGAAGTTATTTACAAATTCCCAAGCAAGGTAATGATCGAGAGACCTCACTAAATGAAGAGTTGAGTTGAGACTCCAATAGAAGTCAGTGACACTAATGTGGCCACGTGCGATCCCCACCCTCCTTGGGCAAGTGTCCATTACTGTCTGCTTTGCCTCCCCACCATCAGCAACCATTAAAGGGACGACTCTGCATTAAGTCAGGTGACCCATCCTGCCACCTGCTTTTTCCTGGGCAGTGGGGAAAGATGAGAGTCTGATTCCAGAAGTCCTTGATAAAATAAGCTCTTCTGTTTCATTGAAGTTTGCCAGCTGTTTACTACTAGTTCAGGCTTTTTGAGTTTTGTTTTCCTCCACTGTGCTCAAGGGATAGTAATGTTTGTTGCTTCACTGCGGTAAGGACTACATGAGATAGGAGTGTGCAGAAAACTTGTAAGAGCCAAAGCATCATTTGCATATCCTTTAATACATATCCTTCACCGGGATTATCTCTAGGACACGGAAATCGGTAGTTTAGCTATTTTGGTGTCCTTGGCTTATATAGCAATTTTTGGAAAGGCTGCAGAAATTTTTTTCCTTCCAGTCCAATCTATTAGTTGATCCTTGACTTTCTTTTGTTGAAGGTAAATACTGGGTACTACAAATGGTTCTTTATCTTTCTTTTCCCCAAGGTACATTTACCTATACCTAACATAGAAAATTCTAAGTGTTTTCCTTTCCTCTCTTCTTTGCTTCCACCCTGCCTTGAAAGTACATGCAGTAGAAATTGTTTAGGGTCAATGAAAAATACCAAAGGGAGGATGGAGGCAAGGGAAATAACCAAGTTTTCAGACTATATGATTTGACTTAATCGGATTGCTTTTCTAACATTTAACCTGCAACAGAAACATTAGTGGGACAAGATTAGAAACGAGGGGTACCTTTAGAGATGGAGTCTCTCTTGTGACTCCACCCACCCAGGGTGACCTGGGTGGGATACCACTACAAGGGACTTTGGGTAGCCAGTTGGCTACACGAGGTGTCTGAGTCCTGGGAGAGGGTTCAGTGTGAAGAACAGTAGTGCAGAAAGGTCAAGAGTTGAGTATGAAATTAGTTGTGTTCGAGAAGTTGGGCTTGTGCTTCCCCAGCCTCTTTCCCGGAAGGCCAAACTGCCATTTCAAGTCTCGGCAGGACAGACCTAGATCTAGCTGCCAGTCACAAGCAGATGGGGTGCTGCCGTGTTGGATCAGCTCTGCTCACACATGCGTCAGCTCTGTGAGGGTACTTGGGTTTCTTCACCCCGAGGCTCCCTCTCGTAGATGGCAAAATCAGTCTCAAGAGAGTCTTCTCTAATCCCATCTCCCCGGCCCACTCCCTCAGCTAGCAGGCAGGGCTGAGGTCAACCAAGAGTATAAGTGAAGTGGGTTCTTGGCACATTCCTGTAGGTGTATTCTCACAACAGCCCACTGACCTGAAGGTTCTCCTCTGAGGAAGTTTATGAGAATCATTCATAATGTGTGAGCCCCTGAGAGATACACTGAAGGACGAGGAAGTGAAGTTACACACAGTTAATAGGGAACCACCCTGTCTCCCTGTTAACTGCATGAAGGAGGTTTAGTAGACTTCACGGTGACTCTGTTTCTGTGGTGAGTGGGGACTCTGGATCAGTGGTTTCCAACGGGAGGTCCTACTTGTGCTGCCTAGGGGACCTGGAAATGTCTGGGGATGTTTTGGTGATCACTGTGACCTGGCAGCCCTACTGGTGTTTCATGGGGAGGGGCTGGGGTACCAGCCAGAAAACACAGGAGTCCTTCCATACAGGGAAGAATATTCTATCTGAAATACCAGTAGCACTTTTGAGAACCACTGAGCTTTTTGATGAAAACATCCTATTCCTTTGCCATCTTTGTTAGTAAGCTATGACAAACTACTCTCGAAGATGTGGACCGTAGCTATTTTGCTAACATAGACATCACCAACAGAGCCCTTGCTCTGCCATTAGACACTCAGCTGGTGTGCCTGCCAAAATACTAAAAATATGAATAATGAAGCATTAAATATTTAAAGCAAATATTTTTGTTTTATACATAAAGAATATCATCATTTTAAAAACCATTTATTGGACACCCCCATTGTACACAGGTGTTGATGAATACCATTTGAATTAAATGCAAATGAATACTCATTTTAAAAATACTTCTGCTTATTTTTAAAGAATGATACCTTTTCAGTAGGTAATTCTAAAAATTTCTACAACAAGGGAACTGGTGTATGGTCTGTGTTTAAATTTGAGTTGGAGTTTTTAAATGCATCTTCACTGTTGGTGGTCTCCAGAAAGTCACTTCAGACATGACAGGAGTGGGGGATGGAGGGAAGAAAAGACATTTCTTTTTCCTCGTGTTAAATGTACATTATCAAGGTTCCAGTTTAAATGTGTCTAAGATAATTGGAGCTCCTAGGAGGCACTTTGCTAAGCAGCTAATTCAGCCCATCTTCCCTAGAGAGGATAATTGTTGTTAAAAAACAAAAAAGGAAAATGTGTTGTTTTCTCATGTAATTATGTAACTGACATCTTTATATAATAATACATTTGGGTGGTCTGTCCCTGAAACCCTTGGTTTGTTAGGAAACATTACAGTTTCCACAAGTAATCACTTACTCCTAAATATTATGAAAGAATTTGGTATTGTTACATTGCATCATTGCCTTAGTCAGAAGCTAAACTTTCTAAATGAGGCTGGCACTGGAAAAGGCTTCTAGGTTTTTTGCTATTTTTTTTTTCTTAAATGTCATTATATGAGCTAAGTATTTCTGAGATAGAATGCTGTATGACCAAACATTAAGAAGGAACAAAATACAATTTTTCTTAAAGATTTATTTATTTATGTGACAGAGAGATCACAAGTAGGTAGTGAGGAAGGCAGGGGTGGGGGGGAAGCAGGCTCCCTGCCGAGCAGGGAGCCCGATGTGGGCCTCCATCCCAGGACCCTGAGATCATGACCCGAGCTGAAGGTAGAGGCTTAACCCACTGAGCCACTGCCCCAACAAAACACAAATCTTGCTGAAGAAAGGAGTAAGGGCCTCTAAGCCACAGTCTTCTCGGTGACATACTGGGGTGTCCTTAGCTGTGTGATTATTCCTGCCTTCTTCAGCACACTTTAGTCCCCCCACCCCACGCCCCCGCCCCACACCGGGTTAAGACCTGTGAAATTCCTTGCCTCAGAGAAGCATAGGTATCTCCACGGTGGACACACAGCCATTAGAATCCAGTTAGTTTCAATCCACTTTGGTTACTAAGGTCCTATGCCTTGCCGATCAAAAAAAATGCCACACTTAACAAAACTGAATGGAGTTTTCCTTCATATTGGCTCTTCAGAGGCTGCAGACTGCCTGGGTCCTGAGTCAGCCATCACTAAAGTTCAGATTCAGCCAGGACCTAACTAACTAATCACGGGGGCTGATTATTCCACCCAAGGGCATTCTTTTAAACTGCTTTTACCCAGGATTGTGTGGGAGGCTTTTGCAAAGTAGCAGAGAGAGGAAAGGAAGGGCACAGACAGATAAAATTCACAGGAGAGAGGGCAATCTCAGGGCAGAAGCAGTCTGAAGTGGCAGGGCTGAGGGCTGAACCAGGCAGGGTGGCCGTCGAATGTAAGGCCGGAGTTTGATTGCAAAGGCATCATTGTGTGATGACAGAAGCAGTAGCAGGACATGATTGAATCAGTGGTTTATCCTCAGCAGCAAATGGAAGTCAGTGGGCTGTATGCAAAGGATGGAAGAGGGTCAACATTTTGGTTCCAGGAGTAGACCAGAAATGACATCATTTTGTCATTAACTTGTACTTGGGTTTACTGGAGAAAAATGTGTCTCAGCTGACATGGAAGATTTCGACTTATCATCCTGAATTCGTGCTTTTAACACCATCTTCACAAAGCAGTTGACCCCTTTTGCAACCTTTTCATATGATGTAGCCACGCCTTTCAGCCATTATACCTGAATATGTAATATCTTCCATCTTAGAGAAGGATGGGCACCCGTAGCAGTAGGTTCAGAAACATTTTTGACACTCAATATTAGGTTATACTACAACACAAAACTTTAGTTATATGAGGAAAATCGCCCTTTTTTTTTCCTCCCCTAGTATAAGCTAAATTAAATCACTAGCCAGATACAAATTCATGGAAGTAAAGCTGAAATTTAATAGTATATTTTCTTTAAATGAATTGGGGTAGGTATTGCCATGAAGGTATTAAATGTGACCTGCCTGGGATGGCAGTATCTTTAACTGGGGATAAGATGTACATAGAAACAACTACAGATTTCAGGTCTCAGGTATGTATGTGTGTTGAAAAAGGTAGTGAAACCTTGAGATGCGATTCAGTCATTTCAAAAAAAAAGGAAATAGCTTCCATCTTGGTGGTGAATTTGTGGTTCCCAAACTGTGTGCCAAGGCACCCCAGGGTGCCACACAGTCAACTTATAGAAGATATTTTGGGGGGTATTCCTTATTTTTGAGGAAAACAGTAATATTTGATCTGTCAGACACCCAATGAGCCACTAGCTGAAGTAGTTCAGTTTTAACATTAGATGGCGCTACATTCCTTTTGATGATGTCATATCTTTCTAAAGCTGGGTTTTTGGAGACAGGTGAGGAAAGTAAATGCTGTGTGGCAGTTAAAGTGGATGAATGTAGCAGTATACAGTTAATTCCAGGACTTGAGAAAGTATATAGTTCCCAACAGGTGTATATGCCCTTAAGTAAGAAAGTTTGGTTATTAAAGGATGAAATAAAAATAGACCTTGCTTCTTCCAGTTGATGAGTACCATTTTTTTTTTTCAAGCTGCTACTACGTTGTTAAGACATACATACTTAATAGGTTATTTGAGTCTAACTACTTAATAAATGAACTGTCAGGTATTTCTTTTGGCTGAGTGGCAGTATTAAAAAAAAAATACTAAAAAACAAAAGGATTCCTTCATCAAAGTTTGGGAACCTCTGCTCAACTGAATCATTACTGCATTTCTTGGCGTTGATCAAGGGTGAGCTACAAAGCCAGGCTGTTTCTATCCCTTCACTTCAGTTCCTTTTAAATCCGCTGTCAAACAGCAAGTAGGAACGCCATGCCCCAGAAACAGATTGAGTTCCTAAAACTTGACATTAAAATAAGTTTCAGTAAATTCAGTTATATTACTCCACTGGCTTCCATTTCAAAAATGGAGTTATGTTCATAGGATGGGAGTGGGGTTCAGGGGTGGAGGTGAGGGGCATTAATCCCAGAATTTGTTAAAAGTTACACTTAGAAAGAAAAGAAAATATCTCAAGGTTAAATATTCAAAGAGGAAAAAATGGTTTTGTTTTTCAAAAAGTTGTTCAAAATAAGCCACAAAAAGCAAGCACGTAATTATAAAACAAAACCAAGAAATCAATGCGACATATAAATTAGAGGTGCTTTTTCAATTCATAAACTAATTCTTCACTTGCAAAAACATTCATGACAGAGTTCCCTGTGATATGAGCCTCCCCCGGGCATTTGAAATATGATTCAATTTTTAAAAATTCTATTTGTACCCAATTTTTTCAGAAACAAAACATTGGTTTTAAACAAGGTGCATCTGTTTCCAGAAAATGCTTTCCCATGGAGCTGTGTGTGAAAGGCTTGTACTGCATCTGGAGATCACACTCGGCTCAAATCAAGAATCTCTTTGAACACACCAAGCTTAGGAGCTAAACTGTCTTGGCTGCTTGCTTATGTTTGATCCTGTTGGGAATGAGGCTAATTGTTTAAGAATTTACGTCCTGGTAAGGCTGTTAGCACTTTAAATTGATTTGGTATTTTTAAAAGCTTATTTAAAACTTACTTATACTGAAAAACTTGGTTTTCCTTGAGCTAAAAAATTTATTTCCAGATTTCACCTGGCTTATCTGTCCAGAAAATGTCCCCTAAAAGCATCCTTTTACATAGTGATTGCAATGGGTCATCTATTGGCTTTTTAGGAGAGTATGTCTCTGTTTTTGCTTTCTTTAACATTCTTCCTTGCCTCCCAGCATACTAATCACGCCCTGTTCCTGATGTAGTCTTATACAACCAAGAGCCTTTAAAAACATTTACATGCACAGTGTCCTTTGTACGAGTATATGAAAGTTCCTTATAAACATTAATTAATTTATATACTTCTGTGAAACGAGTTGATCTCATTTTCCTTCTCAAAAATAACACTTTTGATCTTTGGCCATTGTGTGCCTCTCTTCCTACAGAGACACGTTATTACTGGTTTTTCGGAAATGGAGAATCTAGCCACGTACAACTTTGTAAACCCCACATTACTCACCGTCCAGCTTTGTAAACAATAGGGAACACACACACACACACACACACACACACACACACACACACATTTCTTCAGTGAGATTTTGTGGAAGATGAAGATGTCCCACTTCATTTTCAGTAGTTGGTAGATAGGTCTAAGTGTTCTAGAAGACTAGGATGAACTTTGACTCACATTCTGAGGGGCGCCTGGAGGAATCTTTTTTGTAAAACAAAATCGTTTTTGAAATCAGAAGAATTGCCTTTCAGCGAGTTGTGGGATAGTGATACCTTAAGTTTGGCAACGTTTGGCAATAGATATATTTAACACACTGAGTCGGATCGAAGTATTTTATTAATTATTATGTGCCAGGTCATTTAGAAACATTTTCTTTCCTCCTTCAGTAGTTCTGCAATGTATGTTTTATATTCCCCATTTTACAGGGGAGAGTGAGAACCAAGAGTGTTAAGTGCCTTGCCTGGCGGGCAGTAGAACCAGAATTCCAGTCCAGGTCTGACTCCTTGTACAGCCTGGGCTCTCTTTCAGCCATCCCTTCCCCTTCGCAGATCTTGTTAGAGCTGCAAGGGCCATTTGAAGGTTATCTAGCCCATCAACTTTGGGGACAAGCAAACTAAAATTTAGAGAGACAAGTAACTTGTACAAGGTCACCTTGTATTCAGTTCTTGTTGATACTTCTAAATAACCTTGAACCGTGTTCAGTAAACATTCCATATTTATCTCAGCTGATTGGAGCCTTTCAAAAATCAACTACTCCTCCCAAAGGCTGAGATGCCAACCATTATATTTGGCAGTATTTCTGGAATTCTAGGAAATTGATCTATCAAGTAGCACCTCAGGGTTGACATTGGGATTCTCTCTCAACCTCTTTATCCTTACTCACTTCTCTTCAATTTTGACTTCATGTCCCTGCTACAGTCTACCATTAAAACCCAAATCCACAGAGACAGGGTATTAGCACTATAAAACTGTCTTTGGGAAGATTATCCTGTTTGAGGCGTGCAGAATGCATCTGTTAATAAACTTAGAATCTTGGTTCAGTACTAAGTGTAAGTTACCACCAAGTAAAAATTTAATTATTTCTTCATTCTTTTCCTCCTATTTCTTTAAAGATTTTATTTATTTATTGGACAGAGAGATCACAAGCAGGCAGAGAGGCAGGCAAAGAGAGAGGAGGAAGCAGGCTCCCCGCTGAGCAGAGAGCCCGATGTGGGGCTCCATCCCAGCACCCTGGGATCACGACCCGAGCCGAAGGCAGAGGCTCAACCACTGAGCCACCCAGGTGCCCCTTTTCTTCCTATTTCTGATGTGTGTATTCCTAATCCTTTAGGAGCTAACGTTAACTGAGCAACTATCATGCATCAGGCACTACAGCAAAGCAAACTAATACTCATGTAGATATTCTGAGAACATGAAGTGATAGCTCTTAGGTCTTCAGTTTTATATTTGAAAAAAACTTGGGCTCAGAGAAGTTAAATAATTTGTGAAACGGTACAAAGCTGTCTTCTAAATGGAAGTAAACTTGACTTCGACCAGCTGTGAGCAAACTTTCTTCTTAAAAGATTCATTAACCACAAAATCTTTCTTTTTCTTATTCTCTTTAAAGACGGTAAGATGCTCAAAAAGATCCAGAGGTTAGGAGTGGGTTCTCAGAAGATAAGTGAAAAAAGTGTTGAGTTAGGAGCCCAATTAAAAGCCTAGAAGCACTGGGTCTGAAAGGAATATGGTGTGTGTGTGTGTGTGTGTGTGTGTGTGTGTGTGTGTGTGTACACACCTTTTCCTCAGACTGGATGTCAGGAAGAGGCTAGATCTAAATGAAGGGAAGACAGGGATACAAGTAGCTCACACCAGATGGACTTAATTAAAAAATTGCCAGTCTGACCACATAGTTCTGGAAACTTTCAGTGTCCATTTCTACATTTACAGTTTTACACGTAATCTCTAGTAGAGTTCGCTTTCAACCTACCTTTTGAGAAAAAGACCCTGTAATCTGTATTTTGGATCATATCTTGGAATTGTGTCCTGTTCCTGCTTAAACACCGTAGAAGGCCTCCCTGGGGATAACTGCTGACTTTTTTCTGGTCCTCTCCAGTGTTCATTCTTAGTTCCCCTCTTCGGTGTGTCTGTCACTGAAGACTTGGCCATTCCGCCTTTCACTAATTTCTGTTATAGTCTCTATCCCTTCTGATCTCTTTTTTGTGTGTGATCTGGTTCTTTCTCCTCCTCAGTACTGGGTGTGCACTGCTGTTACTATGAGAGATGCCCAGGCTGTAGGCCCTGGTTTCGTACGATTTCTTTTTTCTTTATGCTCCATAAGGTCTTCCATTTTTGTGGTAAAGGTTATTGTCTCTGTGGGCTTACCTCACAGCCATATTACCAGCTCTAGTCTCTCCACTGTACCCCTCCAACTCTGTTCTTTACTATGTGTAGCCCATCTCATTTCAGGTCTGTTACAGCACAGTGCTTGCCACATATTACCGTACATGGGAATTATCTGGTGATTCCGTTGAAATAGAGATTCTCATTCTGGACATTGAGGCCTGAGATCCTGCATTTTTCCCACAGTGGTATTGCCACATGCTGCCACTGATGTTGATCCACGGACCACATCTGGGGTAGCAAGGTAGCAGTTATGTGTCTGAAAATGACCACAGGACAGGTTCCTTTCTCAGCTTCTCTGTTAGCATCCCAGAATGCCAAGGTCTACCTTTTTCAAGAAGCCCTTTTAAGTTACACGAACCTCAAGATAAAATTCACTTGCATGGGCCTTGTAGTCTGGAGTCTGCAATTAAGATTTTATACACTCAGTAATTCATTATTGGTTCTCATGTGTTGTCTTCCTATTCATGTGAGAGTTCAGGCAGTGACACAAGTCTATCTAAAGGAAATCTGCAGGTAATCACGGAAGTAGGTTTTTGGACAAGACTCTGTAAACTTATTTTGTATTCTACATAGTGCCCAGCATTGAAATGGACATTGAACTGGATTCCTTATTATCATCTCTCCAGAGTATGATGGCCCCTCCTTTTGCTTTTGAAATCCTGCTCATGTAGACTTTCCACCCCAGTGACGCAGGCCTTTGTCAGACTTGGTCACCACTATAGCTCTAGGACCCAAAGCAGAACTTGGTACATAGCAAATGCCTAATCATTGTTTTATAGTAATCAAACAGTTAGATGAAAATTACAAAAGGAAGGTCAAATTCCAGCTCTATGAAGCTGTTTCCTCCTTACCCTCAAGTACAAACAGCACACTCTCGTCAGAACTCCCGTAAGAACTTTGTGTTCCTCATGTAAGCCTTCAGTGTTTCTCGAAACGCAGTTAGAGACCACCTGCATCAGAGACCTCTGGTGCGCTTGACAAAATGCAGGTTCCTAGGCTCCACTCCAGACCTGCGGAATCAAAATCTCCGGAGTGGGGCCTGGCAGTCCACAGTTTTAGCACTCATTGTAGTGGACATGAAAATTTGAAGACCTCTGAACTGTGCTCTTAGCTCTCTTAGAAGTGCTGATGAAGAAGTAAAATAGCAAATGATTGTCAAAATAGAAAAATGTTCTCTCCCCAAATAATTATCAGTTACCTTTTTTGTTTATTTTTGCTGGTTTTCATTTTCTCCCTAGCAGTATCTTGTTTGTTTGTTTGTTCCAAATCTTGCCTCAAACCATTTGGAAGTTGAAGTCATGACCACTTGTAAGAATTCCAGAACATGGGCCAAGATAAAAAAAAAAATCATTCAAGGTAAAAATAACTGTTTTAGAGTTGTGCTTGAAAGAAGGTAGGTATTCTAATCTTTTTATTTGGAACTCTGGCGGAATTTTAAATGAGGGGAGAGGAAAAAGAAAACACAGGCAAATTGGATGAGGACATGTGTTCTCTTAGTTCTGCGGTTACAGGGGATTAGTGGTGATGAGATCCAAAGACTCGTCACGCTGGGGGTCATCCCCAAGGCACACTGGAAAATTCCTATGACAGACACCAGGGACTGCCTTTGAATCTCTGAAGAAGAGAAATTGAAATCTGGGGTTCTTTGGATCAGGGGATGACATGTAAAAGATTGATCTTGTGGAGTATATGGGGGGTCAATTGTACCAATTACTCTACTTTTGTATATGTTTGAAAATACCATAAAAAAGAATGATCTGAGCCCGGCCTAATTAGAGATTGGGGCTGAGGGGTGGATGTAGGGGTGAGGATGTGGGGAAGACCTGCTGTTCTCAGAGGAGGGGAGGGGTGGAGAGGGTTGATTCATGCAGCATTGGGAGCACCCTTGCTTATTGTGAGGGTGATATTTGCGTGTCACACACACCCTGTGTAAACAGATGGGCTAAAATCTGGCCACATAGTTGTTCCAGTCTTGCCAGTAACTTAGGGAGTTTTTAACGTAAATAAGTAAAAAGTCTTATATTTAAAAGGAGGTTTCCTTACCCGGGTCCCACTATAAAGGAAGCTGGATTTCTACGTGTGCAGGAAAACTGGCAGGACGAGTAGCCATAATTAAAGGTCAAAGGAAGTGGCCTAGCTTTGAATTCAGTCCTTTCCAGTGCTGGATCTTACGGAGAGTGCAAGAATCACTTTGACAATGAAGAAATAACTGTTTAGGGAGGTTAGACTAAAGATCTAAATAAGCTTTCTCAGTAAACTGAAGGAAGAATAATACAACTTTAGCAAAGGGAAGGAAATCTAAGTTAATACATAGGCAATTAGTCATAATTGAAAGGTAGGTAAAATAATGCATTTGGCTGGAAATGGGAAAAGGCCAGTTAACCCATGGGAGCTATGTGGACTAATTGGAAAGAATATAATCTATTGGCCTTAAGGGAAAAAAAAAAAAAAAGGTGGAGATGGTGTTAGAGGATGATAATGTTAGTTGTAGAGAACTGGGAAACAGAAATCCTAAAAGGCATTGCTAAGTGAACTAAAATAGGCTTTGGGCCCTCACAAGAGCTTTTTGTCATTGCCATTATTCCTGAGGCCACTAACCTGAATGACCGCTCTGCAGAACATCATGTCCAAAGATGAGTTTACAGAATGAGAGAAAAAGAGAAGGAAAAGGAAAATGCAGGGTAAAGAGAACGTAGGAAAATAAGACCCAGAGTTGATCTTCCTGAAGTAAGACCACACCAAAGATAGTTTGTTCAGTATGAGCAGCTCGATTCCAGATGTGGAACAGCTGGAGACAGTTCAGAGGAAAGCAGCGAGAAAAGACTTAGACGGAACAAAGAACTGGAAAGCATATAAAAGGCAGCCTTTGCGAATGAGGTCCTTGGTAGGAATCCTTTTTCTAATTTTTATGGCAAGGGTTAAGAAGTATCAGAAGTTCTTTACTGTATAGTTTCAGTTTCCCCTTGATAGGCAAGGTAGTCATTCTCCAAGTATGTGAGTGCTTGCAAACAGACAGGAAGGAAAGTTTGTGCACATAAGGGGTGGACCCAGAGTCTTCTAGTGAGGTGAAGAGAAGTAAGGATGAGGGGTTGGTTTTAAGTAGAACAGCAGGGGGACCACTGTCGGAGTGTGGGCTGTCTGAATTCTAGAACAGCCGATAGTGCAATTGTTAGCAGTTCCATCCTTGGGGGCAAATAAAAAGTGTGCTGAACTGGTCCTAGAAGTTAATTGTTGGGAATCATCCTAAGTCTGGCAGAGAGCTGTGTGAGGTTAACTAATGGGTCTCTTCCGTCTGTTTTCTGTGAATCACCCCCCTTAGCCTGCAGCAGTACATGGTTGAGTCATTCCTGAACTCAGATATCTCATTAAAAGGAGGAATTAAAGGCTATTAAAAATGATTTGCTGCTAGTCCCAGATTAAAGAAGGACCAATTTACAGTTACAGTTGCCCTGGCCCAAAATAAAATGCAAATTGTCGAAATTGGGCCATTGTAGGAAAACAGGAGTGTACCAGAGCACATCCTGGCATTCTTTCGAGAGAAAGACATGTCCCCAAAAGGGAAATTTCTGGAACGCTGATTTAAGCAGTTTTCCTTTGTCTGCTGTAGAGACCAGAGTCATCAGACTGAAAATTCAGAAGTAAATTTGTAAATCTGAGACATAAATTTGGAGTGTGAATCTAAACAATGAGTTATTGTATTCCTTGAAGGTGAAAAGGTTGAGTTGATAAATGATATTTTTAAAAGGATTTATTTTTGAAATATACTTAAATACAGTAAGACACCCCAAAAACTCAAGGCCAGTTTAGAAGTTTCTCTTCTAAGAACATTAAAAATTGCATAATCAACACTGAATTAACAAATGTTTACGGAAGTCTCTATCTTAAGAAATACTGTCCACCACATGCCGTACCATCCCGAAAAGAGTAAGAGCCAACCGATTTTAAAACTGGCAGTTTATAGAAGAAGAAACTGAGAACTAAGGGAGATGCATTATTATCTGCAGAGACCAATTAGGAATTATTAAGTCCTTCGTTTGTAATAGCTTGGCCATATTTGCCAGCAATCCTACAAAATGAGGTCCTCTTTTCAGAGGATCCTACTCTTACTCCTGCCCCACTCATATATCTCAGATATCCCTCAAACATAGCTCTTATGCACTCCATGTGAAATAGCCCCGGCTCCCACTGACCATCTGGTCCCATAAAAATAAAAAAAAAAAGGAGTGTTTGAAAACCTGGGGACATAAAGCAGTGGGTAAGACCCTTACCCTAGGAGCATCCAGTGTTCACGTAACTCTTGTTCCAGTTCTGCTGCCTTTGGCATATCCTCACCTCCTCTTGGCTTCCCTGGTTCCAAGATTCCCCTTCAAAACTCCATCCATGTACCTCAAGTTGTTTCTTCTTTCCTACAGGGTAAGTTCAAGCTTCTAGCCTAGCTTTGAAAATTCTATTTTTCTTCCAAGAGTTCTTATACATAGGACAAATTAATGTTGTTTGAGTTTTTAAACTAGGAAGGAGTCCTGAGTACAGAGTGATGGTTTTCATCAGGGTTGTACTGAAATAGATGGACCACTTCTCACAGAGCATCTGTTGCTTGGAGACGGTGTTATCAGAGTGCCCCAGAAAGATTCAGGCAGTAGAATTTCCACTTGTTCTCAGCCTCATGCAAGGACCAGCCATAGGGGTACTTTTTTTTTTTTTTTCCTCTGTGGATACAGCCATTACATCTCCAGGTTCTTGGTCTATGAGATTCTCCTCTGTCACTGTCACCCAGCAAGGGTCATCTTTGGGCTGTGAGCAGAGGTCCACTGGAGTCTAGACCACTCCTCCAAGCAGCTCATTCCCTTCATTCATTCCTTCTGGCCAAGGATGCAGGGTGCTTTGAGGGAAGCCTTTCAGTGTGTTAGCAGGGGAAGTGATTTTGATGCCAAATCAGCGCCTTGATTTGGAGCTTTCTTTTCCTTAAACATTGGAAGCAAACATACCTTTGTTTTAGGAAAGGAGATCCACTGCTCTTGTCTTAGTTCATTGTTATTGCTTCTTCCTTAAGTCTGAAGGCTTTATGAGTAACTCCCAATTCTTAAATTCTTTATACCGTGGAATTGAAAGTGAATTCAAGTGAAGACACCTGGAGTTGAGCAGCTGTAGAGCAGCAAATTCTGATAAATTCTTATATTTCTGCATCCAGCTCCTTTATCTTAACCATTAATTTCTTCTGACAAGAAAAAAATTGTGTTCCAGGGAAGCATGGCATGGTACTTAAAATTGGAGCTTAAAACCAGGGTTTAAGCATCCAACAAACCTCCATTTGAACCCCACCTTAGAACTTTCTCCTCATCCAGGAAATGCAGACCCAGCAATGACTTAATAGCTTTGTCATAAGGAATAAAAAAAGTAATATGGCTGGCAGTGCTTAGATGCCAGTTGAAAAAGTGACTGCAACAGAACATAGTCCAAGAAGGCTGAGGAGTTGGAGACTTTAGTTTTTGTCTGGTCCTGGGAATTCAGCTAGATAGCTATTCAAATCTTTGTCAACACCTGTGAACTCAGCTAGAGATCTAAGAAAAGAATAGCTGCAACTCTACAAATAGAAAAGACACCGCTTTCTGCAAGAATGACAAGACAGAAAATCTCACTTCAAAAAAGAGAAAAGCGGTGGTACTGACTGCCAGGAACCTAATCAGTATGGACATAATTAAGATATTAGAACTAGAGTTCAGAAAAACTATTATGAAGATACTAGCAGGGGCTTGAAAAAAGCGTACAAGACACTAGAGAATATCTTTCTGGAGAAATAAAAACTAAAATCTAACCAAGTTGAAATCAGAAAGACTGTTAATGAGATGCAATTAAAAAAGGAGGTTCTGACTGCTAGGATAAATGTGATGGGAGAGCATTAGTGATACAGCAGACAAAATGATGGAGAATAAAGAAACTGAGAAAAAGAGAGAAATAACTACTGGACCATGAGAGGAGAATTTGAGAGATTAAGTGATACCATAAAGTGAAACAGTATTAGAATTATTGGGATCCCAGAGGAAGAGGAAGTTGGGGGGGGTACAGAAAGTGTATTGGAGCAAATTATAGTGGAGAACGTCCCTAAACTGGGGCAGGAAACAGGCATCCAAGTCTAGGAGGGAGAGAGTCCCCCCTCAAAATCAATAAAAATAGGTCAACACCCCAGCATATAACAGTGAAACTTGCAAATCTCAGAGACAATGAGAAAATCCTGAAAGCAGCTCCGGACAAGAGGTCTGTAACCTACAATGGTAGAAAAATTAGATTGGCAGCAGACCTATCCACAGAGACCTAGCAGATTAGAAAGGACAGGCATGATACACATTCAGGGAGCTAAATGAGAAATATATGCAGCCAAGAAGACTAGCTAGGATGTCATTCAGAATAAGAGTGATAAAAAGCTTCCAGGACAAAAGGAAACTGAAAGAATTTGTGATCACCAAACCAGCCCTACGAGAAATATTAAAAGGGATCCTTTAAGCAAAGAGCCCAAAAGTAACATAGATGAGAAGGGAAGAGAGACAATCTACAGAAACAGGTACTTTACAGGTAATACAATGGCACTAAATTCATATCTTTCAGTAGTTATTCTGAATGTAAATGGACTAAATGCCCCAATCAAAAGACACAGGATATCAGATTGGATTAAAAAAAAAAAAAAACAAGACCCTTCAATATGCTGTTTGCAATGGACTCATTTTAGACCCAAAGACACCTTCAGGTTGAAAATGAGGGGGTGGAAATCCATTTATCATGCTAATGGACATCAGAAGAAAGCTGGGGTGGCAATGCTTACATCAGACAAATTAGATTTGAAACCGAAGACTGTAATAAGAGATGCGGAAGGACACTATCATAATTAAAGGGTCTATCCAACAAGAAGATCTAACAGTTGTAAATATTTATGTCCCTAAAGTGAGAGCAACCAATTACATAAACCAATTAATAACAATATTAAAGAAACACATTGATAGAAATACAGTAATAGTAGGGGACTTTAACATCCCCCTCACTACAATGGACAGATCATCTAAGCAGAAGATCAACAAGGAAACAAGGGCTTTGAATGACACACTGGACCAGATGGACTTCACAGATATATTCAGAGCATTCCATCCTAAAGCAACAGAAAACACATTCTTCTCAAGTGCACATGGAACATTCTCCAGAATAGATCACCTACTTGGTCACAAATCAGGTCTTAATCAGTACCAAAAGATTGGGATCATTCCCTGCATATTTTTGGACCACAATGCCTTGAAACTGGAACTCAATCAGGAAAGGAAATTTGGAAAGAACTCGAATACATGCAGGCTAAAGAGCATCCTACTAAAGAAGGAATGGTTCAAGCAGGAAATTAAAGAATTAAAATTCACGGAAACGAGTGAAGATGAAAACAACTTTTCAAAACCTTTGGGGCACAGCAAAGGCAGTCCTAAGAGGAAAGTATATAGCAATACAAGTCTTTCTCAAGAAACAAGAAAGGTCTCAAATACATGACCTAACCTTAGACCTAAAGGAACTGGAGAAAGGACAAATAAAACCTAAACCCAGCAGAAGAAGAGGAGTAAGAAAGATTAGAGCAGAAATCAATGAGATAGAAACCAAAAGAACAGTAGAGCAAATCAATGAAACCAAGAGCTCATTTTTGAAAGAATTAATAAGATTGATAAACCCCTGGCCAGACTTACCAAAAAGAAAACAAAAAGGCTCCAAATAAATAAAATCATGAATGAAAGAGGAGAGATCCCAACCAACACTGAAAAGATGCAGACAAGTATAAGAACATATTATGAGCAACTGTATGCCAACGAACTAAGCAATCTGGAAGAAATGGATGCATTCCTAGAGCTGTATAAACTACCAAAACTGAAATAGGAAGAAAGAGAAAACCTGAGCAGACCCATAACCAGAAAGGAAATTGAAGAAATAAACAAAAATCTCCCAAAAAACAAGAGCCCAGGGCTGGATCATTTCCTGGGGGAATTCTATTAATACCTAGTCTTCTGAATCTGTTTCAAGAAAATAGAAATGCAAGGAACACTTCCAAATCCTTTCTATGAAGCCAGCATTACCTTGATCCCCAAACCAGACTAACACCTTACCAAAAAGAATAACAGATCATTATCCCTGATGAACACAAATGCCAAAATTCTCACCAAGATACTAGCCAACAGGATCCAACAGTACATTAAAAGGATTATTCACCATGACCAAGTGGGATTTATTCCTGGGCCGCAAGGGTGGTTCAACATCCGCAAGCCAATTGACATGATACACTACATTAGTAAAAGAAAGGAAGAGAACCATCTGATCCTCTCAATAGATGCAGAAAAAGTCTTTACAAAAGTACACCATGCTTTCTTTATTTCTTTTTTTTTAAAGATTTTATTTATTTATTTGACAGAGAGATCACAAGTAGACTGAGAGGCAGGCAGAGAGAGAGAGAGAGGGAAGCAGGCCCCCTGCTGAGCAGAGAGCCCAATGCGGGACTCTATCCCCGGACCCTGAGATCATGACCCAAGCCGAAGGCAGCGGCTTAATCCACTGACCCACCCAGGCGCCCAGTACACCATGCTTTCTTGATTAAAACTCTTAACAGCGTGGGGCACCTGGGTGGCTCAGTGAGTTAAGCCTCTGCCTTCGGCTCAGGTCATGACCCCAGGGTCCTGGGATGAGCCCCACATTGGGCTCTCTGCTCAGCAGGGAGCCTGCTTACCCCCACTCTCTCTGCCTGCCTCTCTGCCCACTTTCAATCTCTGCCTGTCAAATAAATAAATAAATAAAATCTTAAAAAAAAAAAAAAAAACTACTCTTAACAGTGTAGCAATAGAGGGTACATATCTCAATATCATAAAAGCCATCTATGAAAAACGCACAGTGAATGTCATTCTCAATGAGGAAAAACTGAGAGCTTTTCTCCTAAAGTCAGGAACAGAGCAGGGATGTCCATTCTCACCACTGCTATGATTAACATAGCACTAGACGTCCTGGCCTCAGTTGTCAGACAACAAAAAGAAATAAAAGCATCTGAATGAGCAAAGAAGTCAAACTCACTATTTGCAGATGACATGATATTCTATGTGGAAAACCCAAAACTCCACCGCAAAATTGCTTGAACTCATACAGGAATTCAGCAATGTGGCGGGATATAAAAATCAGTGCACAGAAATCAATTGCATTTCTGTACACTAACAATGAGACAGAAGAAAAAAATTAAGGAGTCAATCCCATTTACAATTGCAGCCAAGGTAAGACAACTAGGAATAAACCTAACCAAAGAGGCAAGGGATCTGTACTCAGAAAAGTTTAGAACACTCATGAAAGTAATTGAGGAAGACACAAAGAAATGGAAAAACATTCCATGCACATGGATGGGAAGAACAAATATTGTGAAAATCCACTACCTAGAACAATCTACACATTCAATGTAATCCCTATCAAAATACCAGCAACTTTTTTTCACAGAATTGGAACAAGTATATGAATTTACAATTTATATGAAACCAGAAAGACCCTGAATAGCCAAAGAAATGGTGAAAAAGAAAACCAAAGCTGTTGGCATCACTAATCCCGACTTTGGGCTCTATTACAAAGCTGTCATCATCAAGACGGTATGGTATGGGCACAAAAAAACAGACTCATAGATCAATGGAACAGAGTAGAGAACCCAGAAATGGACCCTCGACTATATGATCAACTAATCTTCAAAAAAGCAGGAGAGAAAATCCAGTGGAGAAAAGACAGTCTCTTTAAGAAATGGTTTTGGGAAAATTGGACAGACACATGAAGAAGAATGAACTGAACCATTTCCTTATGCCATACACAAAAATAGATTCAAAATGGATGAAAGACATAAATATGAGTCAGGAATTCATCAAAATCCCAGAGGAGAACACAGGCAGTAACTTCTTTGATCTCAGCCGCAGCAACTTCTTGCTAGATATGTCTTCAAAGGCAAGGGAAACAAAGGCAAAAATGAGATGTTGGGACTTCACCAAGATAAAAAGCTTTTGCAAAGGAAACAAGTCGACAAAATCAAAAGACAGCCAACAGAATGGAAGAAGATATTTGCAAATGTCTTATCAGATAAAGGGCTAGTATCCAAAATCTTCAAACTCAACACCCAAAGAAGAAATAATCCAGTCAAAAAATGGGCAGAAGATATGAACAGACATTTCTCCAAAGAACACATCAAAACGGCCAACAAACACATGAAAAAGTGCTCAACCTCACTGGTCACCAGGGAGATACAAATCAAGACCACAGTGAGATACCACCTCACACTAGTCAAAATGTCTAAAATTAACAATTCAGGAAATAACAAGTGTTGGCGAGGTTGCGGAGAAACGGGAACCCTCCTACACCATTGGTGAGAATGCAAGCTGGTGCAGCCACTCTGGAAAATAGTATGAAGGTTCCTCAGAAAGTTGAAAATAGAGCTACCCTGCAACCCAGCAATTGTACTACTTTGTATTTACCCCAAAGAAACAAATGTAGTGATCTGAAGGGGCACCTGCACACCAGTGCTCATAGCAGCAATGTCCACAATAGGCAGACTGTGGAACGAACCCAGATGTCCATTGACAGATGGATTAAGAAGATGTGGTATATGTATATGATGGACTACTACTCAGCCATCAAAAAATGAAATAGTACCATTTGCAGTGACATGGATGGAACTGGAGGGTGTTATGCCAAGTGAAATAAGTCAGTCAGAGAAAGACAAGTATCATACTATCTCACTCAAATATGGAACTTAAGAAACGAAATAGAGGATCATAGGAGAAGAGAGGAACAAATAAGACAAGACGAAGCCAGAGAGGGAGACAAACCATAAGAAACTCTTAATCACAGGAGATAAACTGAGGCTTGCTGGAGGGGAGTGTTGTGGGGGGATGAGGTAGCTGGGTGATGGACATTATTGAGGGCACGTGATGTAATGAGCACTGGGTATTATAAAAGACGGATGAATCAGTGACCTCCGACTCTGAAACTAATAATACATTATATGTCCATTAATTGAATTTAAATAAAAAATAAAATGGCTGCAGATTGCTTTCAAACTACTAGAAAATGGAGAGAAGTGGACGATGTCATAGCTTGTATATAAGTTGCTTATGTAGTATTTTTGTTGTTTCTTGTTTTTAAAGATTTTTTTTTATTATTTATTTGTCAGAGATCACAAGTAGGCAGAAAGGCAGGCAGAGAGAGGGGGAGAAGCAGGCTTCCCGCTGAGCAGAGAGCCCGATTCAGGGCTCCATTCCAAGACCCTGAGATCATAACCTGAGCCGAAGGCAGAGGCTTAACCCACTGAGCCACCCAGGCACCTCTTGTTTTTTTTATTTTTGCAAAATGGGTGTTAGAGAAGTTAAACAAGGAAAGGCAGTATGTAGGATAATTTAGGAATTCTGTATTTATTAACTAGTGAAATCAGTAGTGCCCAAAGGGTGGCTTGTAGGTTCTAAACAGCAGTTAAACTAGAATCAAGCCGTAAAACTATGGTGCAGAGGTGGACTTGCCAGGTGGATACTGAACAGATAATTTTAGCATTTCTCGCTGGGCATACTTCTCCACCTTTATGTGCATATAACTTCCTCAGAGGCAGTGTTGGTATAGTAAGGGAGCGGGCTTTGGAATCAGGCCAACCAGAATTCTCCCTTGTTCTCTGTGCTCTCAGAGGCTCCCCTGCTAAAAATAGACATGAAAAGAGGTAGGTTGCACTGTGAGGCTTGGCCGTCATGTATACTAAGTTCTGGAACAATGCCTGGCTCCCCGGAAGTGATCAGTGAGTCGTAACAGTTGTTACGTGAAATCACCTGTGTTCTCTTCCTCTGTTGACAGGGCAGGTCTGCCCACCTCTAGATGTTATAGATTTTCTGAAAGTCTGGACTCAGAATGACAGTGTTAAGGGCTGACATGACCCCACAGGAAAGTGAGATTCCTGATTCCCTTAATAGGGAGGCGAAAACTCTTAACACAACCATGCCTCTGTAATCCTGGAAGTTAACATTCTCCCCCTACAAAGATTAACAACTTACTACTTCTATAGGAATTTAAGAGAAAAATTGATATGAAAACACTTGTTTATTCCTTTTGAGGGAAGTATAGAAACTTCACTGCAATTCATTGTGCTTCTGCCTCAGTCCGCTTTCTACATGATTTGTATCTTGGGGTACTTTGTTCCTTTCTTTCTGTGGGATCTATTTTCTTGCATGGAAATTCGTGTTTGAATACTGGACTTTAACACTCCTCATGCCTGAGATTTTTCTTTTAATTGCTGCATTGCATGGATAAAATAGAAAATAGCAAAACCCAAGTTTTTTTGAAGCTTTGGACATATTTCCAGTCTTCAGTCTATAGAACACCAGGTAGGGTGGGTGTTAAGATTCAGTGTCAGGAGGGGTGCCTGGGTGGCTCCGTGTTAAGCCTCTGACTTTGGTTCAGGTCAGGATCTCAGGGTCCTGGGATTGAGCCGTGCATCAGGCTCTCTGCTCAGCAGGGAGCCTGCTTCCCCCCTCCCCCAGCCTGCCTCTGCCTACTTGTGATCTCTGTCTGTCAAATAAGATCTTAAAAAAAAAAAAAAGATTTAATGTCAGGAGTTTCTTATTCTTATTGCAAACCAAGTGGTTGCCTGTCACTGAGAAAAATTAGGTCTCACACGTTATACCACTATTTTTCAAATATATGTAAATACCATGTGATTATTAATTCTCATGGGAGAAAATATTTGCAAAAGACACATTTGGTACAATACTGTCACCCAGATTGTACAAAGGGCTCTTGAAACTCAACAACGAGAAAACAATCCAATAAAAAATAGGCCAAATATCTTAGTAGACACCTCACCAAGAAAGATATACAAATGGCAAATAGCATATGAGAAGATGGTCCACATCCTGTGTCATCAGGGAAATGCAAATTGAAACAGCCACAAAATACCGCTAAATACCTATTAGAATGGCCAAAATCCAGAACACTAACAATACCTCATGAGGGCAAGGCATGGAACAATAGAAATTTTCATTCATTGCTGATGGGAATGTAAAGTGGTATGGCCATTTAAGAGGACAGTTTGATGATTTCTTACAAAACTAAACGTACTTGTAACATATGATCCAACAGTTGTAGAGTGGAGTACATAATTCTTTGATATTTACTTATGTGCACACAGAAACCTGCATAGGGATGTTTATAGCCACTTAATTCATAATTTCCAAAATTTGAGAGCAACCGAGATGCCCTTCCGTAGATGAATGGATAAAGTGTAGTACATCAGTTAACGGAATATTATTCAGGGCTAAAAAGAAATGAGCTGTAAACTGTGAAAAGATAGGAGGAATCTTAAATGCCTATTACTCAGTGAAAGAAGCCGATCTGAAAGGGCTACTTACTATTTGTTTATAACTATATGACATTCTGGAAAGGTAAAATTATGAAGACAGTAAAAAGGTCAGGAGTTGAGAGTAGAGAGGTAGGATGAATCGGATTTTTAGGGTAGTGCAAATATTCTGAATGATACCATTGTGATGAATACACATTACTATACATTTATCTAAATAGAATATACAAGACCAAGAGTAAGTCTACTGTGAACTCTGGACTTTGGTTATGATGTGTTGGTGTAGGTTCACCAGCTGTAACCAGTGTTCCACTCTGGTGGGGGATATTGATCGTGGAAGAGACTGTATGTGTGTGGGGACAGTGGGTATATGGGAAATCTCTGTACCTTACCCTCAGTTTTGTTGTGAAAAAAACTGCTCTAAAAAAGTAACATTCTAATTTTTTTCCTAAGTGAATAGCATGCACAAAAAATAGAAATTTATTTGCAAGCATTCCTGAATTGGAATGGCAGTAACTTTTGAGCATTCTGTAGAATGCCCAGGTCATAGATACTTAGCGGCTTATCATAAGATGTGATAGTTCACTAGGTTTCTTTATCCCCCCCTTCACATTAAAATGTTTGGGAACTCATGACCTAGGCTTTGTTGATTTAAGGGTTAGCTGGGTAGTAAAACCACTAAGTGAAGTTTTTGTCTGTGGGATGGTTATATGCTAGTGAGTCTTTACACCTAGTCTGAGTAAAAAGCCCCAGACTTTCCACTTAAGTGGTACCTTGTATCTTTCATCTAAAGAGCATAGAATACTTTTTAAAATTCCACATGGTGATAGGGGAAATAAATGAGAGGGAGGGGTGTGGGAGAGCCCTGCCCAAGGTCACACAGGGCACCGGTGGAAGCACTGGGTAGAGAGAACTAGATTCTCCTGACTTAGATTCATTGTTCTCAGACCCTGTTTCCAGAGACTTGATAAGACTTCTCTGCTCTAATTTCGTCAACAAAGTTGAGTTTGAAATACTTATATTTTGTGCTGGTATCTTTCAAAATATGATATCTTCTATCAGTGGGGTCAATCATTTGGGTTAGTTTATTTTGGCAAAATTGTGTGCACTGAAGGTCTGAGGTTATATCGATCTATATTCTATAAACTCACACCAGGTATTCATGACACAGATTTAATGGAGAAACTTTCAGGTTAAATAGGAATTAACCTTAAAAGTGAAGTTATTACTGACAGCTTTTTAGTTTCTCAAGTGGGAAAAAATCACTATGCAAAAGAATCCTATTCCAAATTAACAACAGCTACTATGAGGTATTTCCTTGCCTATATCTCAAAATTTCCCAATATTCACGTTGGGAAAACTTGGGGCGCCTGAGTGGCCCAGTGGGTTAAAGCCTCTGCCTTTGGCTTAAGTAATGATCCCAGGGTCCTGGGATCAAGCCCCGCATCGGACTCTCTGCTCTGCAGGGAGCCTGCTTCTCCCTCTGCCCCTCTTCCCACTCATTCTCTCAATCTCTCTCTCTCTCAAATAAAAAAAAAACTTTTTTTTTTTTTTAAATGACATCACATAAGTCAGAAGGAGATGGTTCAAGAAAGCAAAGATGATAGGACAGGAATCTCAGTGATGGAGGGCTGAGGGGACGCTTGTCAAGAAACATGAGAGTCAATTGGCAAACCGTGAGGTGCTAGTGTGCCTGGAGTGTTTGAAGAAGGACAAGGCCACCATGGCTGGGAAGAGTGCACAGGGGAGGGTAGGAGAGCATGTGTGGGAGGTAAGGGGAGGGGGAACGGGGCTTCACAGGACATATGAGGGCACTTTGGCTTCTGTTCTCATTGCTATCAGAATACTTGAATGTGTATTTGGACAAAGCTGAGTTAGAGTATGTAAATAATTATGACTCAGTTTTATGTTAAGATATTAGATGACTTTACTGACTGAAAAATGCCTTATAACAATCTCATCACGAATGGAGTAAGTGACCGGATGTTTTAGAGCCCAAATTCTTCTTTCTGTTAGTGTCACGTCTGTCAGGAAGACGGCTAAAATAACTTGTGTTGGATTGCGAATTGTTAACTTCAGTACGTACACTAATCGCTTCTCGGCCTTTTGGCTAAGATCAAGTGCAGTACGTACACTAAATAGTTCCGTGTTACCTGATGAGTCTGGCTTCTGAACTAATTTTATTAATTCTGGAAAATAATGAACTTTCTAAGGAGTGAAGATATATTTCATTCCTTATACACAGTGTATTTTCTCTAAATATTTGCATTTTATATTGAAAATGGGGCTCTCAAGTTCAGCCCCAGCTCATAGCATAAAGAGGAATGCATGGTTTTAATTAAAAAATCGAGCGGTTTAGGAAATTTACAAAGAGAAAGAGTTAGACTCAAAAATTGAGTCTTTTGTACAGTTTTATCTGTGTCAAGGCTGTGATTGTTTTTAAGAATTGTCTCAGTAGCTTTGGAATTATCAGAATATTTCTTTTGCTGTTAAAATTTGGACAGTGAGGGGCATTTTGAACTTCTATTTCCAGCCATATCTTTTAAACTATGCTTCTTTTCCATTAATAATCCCCTAGAGGATGCTTTTTGGAGGAATGGAACTGTGTTCTGTTTAACCTTAGAATTATATAGCTTGTTTCAAAGTAAAGCAGTTTGACTGTGGCATTGGGGAAGTAACTCTGGCTTATTCAGAAAATTGAAGCTTAACTTAAAATTTCAAAATCATCATAAAATGTCAAGAATTTGTTATTTGTTCATAAATACAGAAAGGAGAAATCATTCCTTAGTTGTTTATTCATATTATAAATGACTATGTTCTTTCAATTTTTAATGCCTTTTTAAAATATGCCCCCTTAAAAAAAAATTAAAAATGCCCCCTCATAGAAACTAAAACATTATCAAACATCAGTTAACTTAAGTCCATGAGTATTTTTTGATACTAACATTTTTAAAAGCAAGTTTATATTCACTATAAATTTTCATATTCTATTTATCTCTTGGATCTTTATGCTTTGTTTTTTGCACTCGGCTGTGCTTGTAAATTTCAGTTCCTTAGCCATCACTGTCATTTTCATCACTAGTAAATAATATTTATTGAGTGCACACTTGCTTTTTCTATAGCTGTTCTCCCAGTAACATCACAATTGCCCAAGCAAGCTGAATGTGATCAAGTAAAAAGCAATTAATATTTCTAAATATTTTACTTCAACTATTTTCAGGCCGTCACAAAGTAAAAATAACAAGAAAAAGTGGTAATGTGGAACGGTCATTGAAATTAGTTCTGGTAGGTCCCAGCTAAGAAGGGGACACACACCTTCATATAGCTTTCATTCCTACATACCCTTTTGCCTTTGAAATACCAGTATAATCCTGATATTAGAGAACATGACCAATTCTCATTTATAATGAGTTATCTAGCATTGATCCTTGGTTCTAACATCTCTAGAAGAAATAAATTATAACTAGGATGGCTGACAGCAGATTGAACCCATAGGAGATTGCCACAGTTCAACTGTTTTTGACATTATAAAAGATCAAACATGTTCTGGTTCAACCTAGTATTTGCATAACACTTTGTGAAACAAGCAAAGGAGGTACTGGTGCTAAGTTCCGAAAGATGAAATGACTTGTTCTGGGTAGTGAATGACTTGTTCTGGGTAATGTGACTGGAAAAAAGTACAACAGGGATTTGAGAACTTGAGTTTCCTGACTCCCAGTTCAGTATACTTTCTACTATTCTATGCTGTGCATCTGGGGAATGAGTTAAAATGACCAGAACAATAGCGGTATTGAAAGTGTGATCCAAAATAAGTGAGTTGCGTTTCTTCAGGGCGGGGGTGGGGGGCATAAAAAGTAAAAAAAACAAGAACAAGACTGTCAATATACTCAGGCAATTAATCACTGGGAAATTAGTAAGGGAGAAGAGTGCTTCATCTGATTATTTACATTTGCAAGCCAAGTGGTCATTTTTTTTTTTATGTTTCCACTTTTTTCTTTTAACAAAATAATACATATAGAAGACTTCAGGTATTGACAAAAGTTGAGGGAACAATATAATGAAGCCCACGTACCCATCCCGCAGGCTCGACAGTCAACCACTCCCAGCCTCCTTTCCTCTGTCCTCGCACATACTTTCCTCCCCTACACTGGATTATTTTTGAAGCCAGTTCCAAACTTCATGCTATTTCTTCTATAAATATTTCAGTATTATATAATAAATAATTCACAGTCCATCTTGGAGGCTGATTTGGGGAAATGAATATCATAATTGTTGATAAGCAAACAATTAAAAACCTTTAAGGAATTGAGCAGAGCCCATGCAAGGGTTGTTTGGAACTAAAAATTGCATCACATCAGCAAGAATTCAGTTACCAAATCTTCCCTTTCTGGCCTCTCTGCCTCAGATACTAGTTGTAGGTATGCCAAGGCATGCATAAGGAGACTTGTCATTGAACACGTTGTTTAGAAAGTGTGTGCGTACCGAACATGAGATCTGACCTATCCTCCAACTCAAGAATGAAAGGCTTTTGGTTTTTTTTTTGTTGTTGTTGTTGTTGTTTTATCATTTCATGTTTTATTTGTGTGTGAATGCATTTTAAAGAAAAAAAATGCATAAATGAATTAGTTTCCTTGGTGGCTTCTGGGTGTATAACCTAACAGTCATGCTATGGAGATAGCGTTCATCAATTATGAATATTTGTTATAGTTCTTTAAATTCTTTTGTTGTCTAATTGGAAAACTGGTAAAATACTATCATTGTCCAGATAAAGTTCTTGGCAAGTTTTCTCTCTTTCAAACCCCGTAGGACAGTCCACAGCTCCATGAAAACATGAGTCAAATACATTACAAATTTCCCAAGGAGAATCAACATCTTTTCCAGCTGTTTGGATAGTCTGTCTAACATCTGACCAAAATCCTCATCTCCCAGCATTGTTCTGGGCTTTTACACTTTGATTTGTTCAATGTTATAATTTTAAAACTGAGCCAATAGTGTGAGTCTTCACTTTTTTCTTTAAGACTTTTAACTCTTATCACTTAAAAAAAATAACAATAAAATGTTTAAAAAAAAAAAAAAAGCAGCAAGAGATCTTGTCTCCCTAGGTATTTCTCTTTGACAATGCAAAATTCCTTCTTACTACTGCTATCAAACTTCTCTCCTTTTTTTTCTCCCTGGGTAATTTTTCTATTATTTATAGCATAAAATATCTCCCAACTATAACATCAAAAAGAACTAAACTTGGTTTGATTGATTAGTTTCGGGTTTTCTATTTTAAATGTCTTTTGGCACTGACCAGTGTGTTTCAATTTATTCAGAAGGAATGCATTTGTGATCATTCCAATTAATCCCTTGTCTGTTTTGCCTGGCCTTTGTGTGAAACTAGTTATAATAACTTTAAAGTTTGGCAAGCTGTGCAATAAACTGCCCAGGGTGGGATGGAAAACTTTCAGGGCCCAATTAACAAAAGTCAACTTGTCCTCCAGCCTATCTACACGAAATCATCTGTTGCTTTGAGTTGTCTTTATAACCGTTAATAACATTTGATGAGTAGGTCAGGGCAAGAAGGTAGAAACAAAGCAACTGTGTCAATAAGAATGGATTCCAGAGTCGCAGACCAAATTTCAGCAAATGTGCACACGTGCGCACACACACACACACACACACACACCCTGTTGTCAAGTTTAAAACATATAGAAAATTTCAAGCATTTGCAAAAGGAGAGAGAACAGTATAATGAACCCCATGTACCAAACACCCAAGGCTCAGTGGTCAACAACCCACAGACTCCTTTCATCTGTCCTCCCACATAATTCCCTACCCCTCCCTGGATTATTCTGAACCCAGTCCCAGACATCATGCTATTTCATCCATAAGGAGTGGGGGCACAGAAGTCAGCTATAGAAAACCTGGAACTTTGTTCAAGCTGCCATTCAAAAGGAAAGTGATTTCCATTTTAAATGTGTCCTGGAAGCTGAGTTATGTGGACATTTACACCCACCTGTGTACCCACCTGAAACTGGCACAAAGATCATGGTGCCAGAAAACCATTCAAAATACAATGAAACATTTCAGTGGTTGTTAAAGTCAAAACTCCATGACTTGCGTTTAACCGTTCCTTTATTTTGTTTTCATTCTCTTTTGTCTTTTTCCTTTTGAACTTAAAAATGGAAATGTATTTCAGAATTTTTGACACATTTCAGAGCGTTTGGAGGGCGTTTCCCCTCAAGCTGCCTCTGTTGCCTGTGACATGGCACAGTAGATGCACCGTTGGTCATGTACCACACTTGGACCTCCCTCTTCCCAGGTTCTCCGTCGTCTCTAGCGTGCAGCCACCTGTAATTATGCCAGGAGATGCACCACGAGTTTGGGACAGCAAACCACATTTTCATTTCCACATGCTTGTGTAATACATGCAAAGTTTATCTTAACTTACGGTGTTTTAAATGTCTCAGCCTGCGTTACCATCACAACTTGGTGAACAAATATGAATCATTTCTAACAATAACGTTTAAACTTTCATATTTTTTATTACCGGAACAAAAGGAAGTTCTTCTGTTTTTTTATTCTAGAATATTTTCGGCACTTGAGGAAACGTGTCAACTCAAAATTCAAAGATCATCCTCCCATTTTGTGTTTCATTGTGAGTTTTCAGATGATTACTGTCAAAGCAAAAGTCATTATTTAAAAATCAGATCAAGTATAAAGGAGATGACTGGAAATAGGAACGGGCCTGCTCTTATCTGCTTGATAAGTCTACCTGATCCGTGTACCTAAATTAATTAATCTTTCTCTTTGTTCACGTTGTATTTGCTCCTGGCAAAATGTGCTGGAATCACTGTTGTCACATGGTTTTAATTTTTGAAAATCCATCTTTCTAAGATAGACGTGGAAAGAAAAGCTAACTGCACAGAACACCACATTAAGAGGAAAGTAGTTGAAGTTCTGCCATGAATAGTTACCAAAAAAAAAAAAAAAAAAGAAGAAGAAGACGAAGAAGAAGAAGAAAAGTATGATACTATTTGGCCTCATCTCCCTAGCTAGGGAATTCAAATTGTTGAATACCTAATAGTGCTTTTGTAAGGATTTCAGTTTTCAAAAAATATGCTGTGGTGGACAAAGCATGACTGTTATGTAAACATATAGTTACTACAGACACTGGGACATATGTGAGTATTTTAAAAGATATAACATGTACTTGGATAACAAAATTGAAGCATGTTTAAATGTTCCATATCAAGAGGTTAGGCCCTTTGAAAACTGCAGACTCCTTCAGGTCGGTGGGATGCTGGAAGTGGAGTAAGACACAGCAGCCTGCCTTAGTGACTGACTTCTGGCTACTTTCTTACTACAGTTAAATTCTGTCTAATTTGTCAAGATAATAAGTGTATGTTTGATTTGGCTATGAAATTATATCATTGCATTTTAAGGTGTATAACTAGTCTCAGCGAAGATATTTTTGTAATTTGGATTTGTTTTTTGCCCCTGTCTTCCCTAAAATGTTCAAAATTGGCTTGGTATTTTAAACTTCTGTGTTTTGGGATGCCTGGGTGGCTTGGTTGGTTAAGCCACTGCCTTCGGCTCAGGTATTGATCCCAGGATCCTGGGATCGAGTCCCACATGGGACTCCTTGCTCGGCAGGGAGCCTGCTTCTCTCGATGCTTCTGCCTGCCTCTCTGCCTGCTTGTGTGTTCTCTCTCTCTCTCTCTCTGGCAAATAAAATCTTTAAAAAAAAAAAAAAGTCACTTTCTCTCTTTAAATAAATAAATAAATAAACTTCTGTGTTTTAATATGTGAGATTTTAGATCATCATAAGATAGAAATAAGAGCAGAAGATCAGATATGGCAGGTTTTGCTGCTGTTTTGTTGAGATGTTAAGTAATAACTTGAGAGTTGCATGTATTTCTTCGGACAACTAGATTTCTTTTTGGAAAGTCAGCGTTCATCTCCTATGACCTGTCATCCTACCGCCGTGTGCTTGATTCTTTCCCTTCTCAAAGAGACAAAACTGGAATGCTGACCTCGGTCCCCAACTAGGTACTCATATCTCTCATTTCTCTAGTCATAGCCAAACTTCTGGAAAACACAGTCTATGCTGGCTGCCTCTAACCCAGCTTCTTAACTCCTTTATCACATCCTCACTTCACCTCCATCCCAACCACTGCCCAGTAAGTGCTTTTTACAGGCTCACTTCTTTGTTACCAGATTCAGTGGCACTTGCTAGTGCTTATCTTTTTGTTTCGTGTTTTTTTTTTTTTAAATCTTTTGTTCCTTTTTTGTCATTGTTAAATCCCTACTTCCCTATTCTCCTTTTTTGGCTTCTGTGAGACACCATGTTCCACAGCCTCCCTGGTAACTTGCTTTGGGTCTCCTCCAAGGCTCGTTCTTCTTCAGTGTTTCTTACATGTTGACGTTCCCCAGGTTTGCATCCCTTGGCTTCTTATCACTAGGCCAGTCTCACCACCTGACCACATGGTCTATCCTGGCATCAGTTGTCCCTCATGCAGAGGATCCTCAGATAAGTTTTCTGCTTGGTGGGTATGTATATCCAGTGCCTGTGGATCTCACCGGTTTCTCAAAGGTAGATATACAAGGCTGAATATTTTTTCTACTGTTGTTCTACCTAATTCTCTTTCCAGATTCTGTGAACACCTTCAGGAACGCACCAACCCAAACTCTCTTTGATTCTGGATACCTTTGTCTCCCTCTATATCCAGCTACTAAATCTTACCAAGTCACCTATAGCCTTAATATCCTCAAACTAACCACTTTTCTCTCCATTTTCATTTCTGAACTCCCTGATTTTGTTTGATAAGGTCACTTGGTTTGACCTTATCGTTCTATATCTCCCATCTTTTTTTTTTTTTTAATGTGCAGGATTTATTGTATACACAATGTTACCTGACAATCATTCAGAAAGGGGAGTATTTTAAATTTCTTTCTTAAGTATTCTAATTCCAGTAGAGTTAACATACAGTTTTATGTTAGTTTCAGGTGTACAGTATAGTGGTTCAAGACTTCTATACTCAGTGCTCATCATAACAAGTGCATTCCTTAATCCTCATGACCGATTTCACCCATCCCCCCCACCTCTCTTCTCTCTGACAACACCAGTTTATTTTCTGTAGTTAAGAATCTGCTTCTTGGTTGGCCCTCTGTTATTTTCTTTTCCTCTGCTCACTTGTTTTGTTTCTTAAATTCCACATATGAATGAAGTATTTGTTTTTCTCTGACTTGTTTCGTTTATCATCTACTCTCTACCTCCAACCATGTTGTTGCAAATGGCAAGATTTCATTCTTTTTTATGCCTGAATAATATTCCTCTGTGTGTGTGTGTGTGTGTGTGTGTGTGTGTGTGTGTGTGTGTGTGTTTACCACATCTTCTTCTCCTATTGGTGGATACTTGGGCTGCTTCCATAATTTGGTTATGATAAATAATGCTGCAGTGAACTTAGGGGTATATGTATCATTTTGGATTAGTATTTTAGTATTTTTTGGATAAATACTCAGTAATATGATTATTGGATCATACAGTAGTTCTATTTTTAGTTTTTTGAGGAGCCTCCATACTGTCTTCCACAGTGGCTGCACCAGTTTGCTTGCCCACGAGCAGTGCACAGTGGCTCCTTTTTCTCCACATCGTCACCTGCACTTGTTACTTCTTGTGTTTTTAGCACGTGTGAGGTGATATCCCATTGTAGTTTTGATTTGCATTTCCCTAATGACAAGTGATGTTGAGCATCTTTTCATGTGTGTGTTGGCCATCTGGGTGTCTTTCTTCTTTGGAGAAGCATCTGTTCATGTCTTCTGCCCATGTTTTAATTGGATTATTTGGGTTTTTTGGTGATGAGTTATAGAAGTTCTTTATATATTTTGGATACTAACCCTTTCTGCTGCTTCATTATTAATGTATAGAAATCCAACAGATTTCTTTATGTTTATTTTGTGTCCTATGCATTTGCCGAATTCCTTTATCAGTTCTAGCAATTTTTTGGTGGTCTTTAGGGATTTCTGTATATAGTATCATATCATCTAGAGGTAGTGAAAGTTTTACTTCTTCCTTATCAACTTGGATGCCTTTTATTTCTTTTGTTATCTAATTACTGTGGCTAAGACTTCCAATACTATGTTGAATAAAAGTGGTGAGAGTGGTCATCACTGTCTTATTTCTTATTAGGGGAAAAGCTCTGGTTTTTTTCCCCTTGAGTATGTTATTTTTTCCCCTTGAGTATATTAGCTGTGGGCTTTTCATATGAGGACTTTGTTGTGCTAAGGTATATTCCCTCTAAATATACTTTCTTGAGGGTTTTTATCATGAATAGATGTTAATGCTTTCTCAAATGCTTTTTCTGCATCTATTGAAATGATCATATGGTTTTATCCTTTCTCTTACTAATGTGATATATCATGTTGATTGATTTGCCAACACTGAAGCATGTCATTATAGCCCTTTTAAGTGTAATATCTAGCATAAAGCTTGTGTAGTGAATCATATTTAAGCAACAATCCAAACCAACTTTTTAAATTATTAATCTTTTGAAAAATAAATAAGCAAAATTTTAAAACCAAATAAATTGAAATTATGTACTGAAGACAGCTTGTTAATAATTTGTCTATAACGTTGCAGACCCTTCCATTTGAATATATATAATAATCTTTTTTTAAACGAGATGATATTATACAAATTGATTTATATTATTCCAACACAGCATCGCATACTTCTCTCTAGGTGATTACAGATCTATAATATCATTTTTTCATGGCATTATTCTATGACAGCAGCATGGGTTCTTGAGCCAGTGCTCTACCGGTAGATGTATAGCGCATTTCTAACTTTATTATAAATAAAGCTTTACTCATACATCCTTCTCTTATTGTCTTGCCTATTTTCTGAGGACAGATTCCTGCTAGTGAGATTTGTGAGATTCAGGAAATGCACTGTTTTAGATCTTTTAAAACAGTTCATTAGATAGCTGTACAGTGGGCTTATACTAATGTATATACTGTCCTTAGAGCATGAGTTTGTCTATATTCCCCACACCCACTATAGTTCTTCTTTTATATTTTTAACTGATTTGATAAATGAAAAATGATACTCCAGGCCATTTACTCTAATTTTAGACAAATATCTACAATGTTTGGTTATCTGGTTGCCAAACCCACAATAGATCAGAAGCAGGAAATTGGAAGAAGAATGATGAGTTGCTATAGTCAGATGCATTGGCAGCAGTGTGAAGTAATAGCAGACAGACGAACAGTGAGGACGGATACAAGAAGACTGGGAGGAAAAAAAAAAAAAAAAAACAGAACTAGAATCCCAAACTGCACAGTGCATGGCCCATTTACTTCAAGGCCCAACAGCCCAACGCCCCTCTGTGGTCTCTAAGGCTTTCACCATATTTCAACACAATGTCCCCCATCTCAGCATTTTGAAATCCTACAAAGACAGTAAAGCCTTGGCTCATAGCAATAGTAATTAATTAAATGTCAACTGTTGTCAATCAGTTGCAGATTGCTAAAATAATATTCTGTGTTTAGCCTCCTACAAAAATAAAGCTTTTTTAAAATGCTTGCACTATCAGTTGCAAAATTGCAACTCTCCACTTAAACTCTTCCACTGAAATACACTAGCTAAGTTTTGTCTTTTTAACCATTAGGTCATTTGCTAAAACACTGAAAGATATGCTAATAATATGTAAACAAGAAATATATTCTAAGGGATCTTCCCAGCGTGAAGAGGAGAATGCTTCTGGCAGACCTGATACTCTGCTTTCAGTTTTAAGGAACTGCCATGGGAAAATATACTTACTTGTATCTAGAGAGTGGATGACATTGGCAGAAGTTAAAGGAAGGCAGACTTCTAACAATTAGGACTTTTTAATTCCGTCAGAGTTTTTCTTAGGTTTGACAGACTGTTAGACCTCAAAGGAATCGCAGTGATTTATAAATAACAATCCCCCATGTTTTATAGATTAAAAAAAAAACCCAAAACTCACAATATGGGGTTACGGGCTCACTGCAGTGAGTGGAGTGCATCCCTGACTCCCAGCTTTGCATGCAGTGTTTGTTTTCTTACGAGAACAAGGTGCCCCTCACAGCAAGTTGTACATTGCTGGAGTGTTCAGTCTACTTGTCAAAGGTGTTGTAGAAAGGATTTCTGCATTAGGAAGAAGTAAGATTAGAGGACCATGGAAATCCCTACTAATTCAAAGATCCCATTAGTTTTGTTTTAAGTGACTGTTTAAAACCAGTATAGGGGGGCACCTAGGTGGCTCAGTGGGTTAAGTGGCTGACTTCGGCTCAGGTCATGACCTCAGCGTCCTGGAATTGAGCCCTGCATCAGGCTTTCTGCTGAGCGGGGAGCCTGCTTCCCCCTCTCTCTCTGCCTGGCGCTCTGCCTACCTGTGATCTTTCTCTCTCTGCCAAATAAATAAAATTAAAAAAAAAAAAAGTTTAGAAATACCTTTAGGCAGCTATCTCAAGGAGAAAAATATAACATATATATATACAATTATATATATATATATATATATACACACACACACACATATACAAATTGTGTGTGTGTGTATGTGTGTGTATTTTTTTAAGGAAAACAGAAAATGACTTTACAATGGAATACTAATTGATTTTGGTAGGGGCCTTGTGAAATGAACAACTATAGAAGACACAAGTAAGTTTCAACTCTTGTCCAAGTGGTGGGATTCTAAGGGCACAGCCAGGCTTGTTGGGGAAGAAGGCCTCTGCAGACTTGGCTCCGGCTGTCATAACATGCAGCTCCTGTGCTCTTCCACCCTCATCTGCAATCTTCAGATAATAAGAGAAATTGCATGATCAAATCTGGAGGAGGCTAGTTGTTAGAAACTTTAAAAATAAAACAACTGTCTGGTTACGAAGAAATAACCATCTATGTCTAGAATTTACCTGGCAATCAGTTATCAAAGATGTGAAAAATTCCGGTTACAGTTTAGAGTCAATTTTATGTCCTTGAATTTTCCTTTTTTTTTTTTTTTTAAGTTTCTTTCTGTGAAATTTACAGAATTGGGGGAAGAAATAAAGCTGAATCTTGCCTCTCATGTCTAGAAACCCCTATGAGTTTCTGTTCTGGCTCCTATGGGAAAATTCAATTTTTCACCCAAAGCAAAAAGGTTAACTTCAATACTTCAGTTCTAGAATAAGGGTTTCAAGATGTATTTTTACCATGCCAAAGTCTGCAAAAGTCTTGGAAAACCAAAACCATAATGTGGAAATCTGACAAGCTTGCACTGTGATCTGCTTCTTTGGAGATAACATGTTCATTTTTCATTCGAGGGAGGGGATAAATGTGCTAATTAGGTCACGAATTTCCACTGTTAGATTCTTACCATCATTTTATTACCTTTTTTCCCTCTAAACCCCAAGAGAAGTAGTGCTCCTTCCTATATTTAAGATCTAATTTTTTAATTTTTTAAAAAGATTTTATTTATTTTATTGGAGAGATGGAGAAAGAGCACAAGTAGGCAGAGAGGCAGGCAGAGAGAGAGGGGGAAGCAGGCTCTCAGCTGAGCATAGAGTCTGATGTGGGGCTCAATCCCAGGACCCTGGGATCATGACCTGAGCAGAAGTCAGCCACTTAACCATCTGAGCCACCCCAGTGCCCCCACTATTACTTGGTAATACCCCAATATGCCCCCACTATTACTTGGGTAATAGTGGCTATAGGTTAGTAACCGCCCACATGTGTGGAACACTCTCTAAGCACCGGACATTGGCTGAAGCTTTCTTTATATTACTGCCTTTAAAATGGAGAGTTAAGTAATTTGTCTAAAGTCACACGACTTCCAAAAAAAAGAAACTGAAATGTAGCCTCACGGGCCTCTCTGGTCCTCTATCTGTTTTTTAACTTCACTTTGATAACTTTCTCTCAACCACTCATCACCTTCTGTTGTATCCTCTCCTGTGATAACCCTAGGGCAGTTATTTAATTCATAACTTATAATTTATCCTAAAACTTTCATACATCATTTTGAGCTTTGATCTGGTTTAAATGAACCAAAGGTAAATGATGGAATCTCTTCACTTTGCTTAACTTGAACACTTCCGTGAACTCTCTCTCATTACTTTTGAGGAAAACAAAATATACGTTTAAGATCCATTTCTTTCTGATCAGCCCTTGCATGGAGACAATAAATGGATGTTTTGGTTTTGAGATTTCTATAAGCTGATTCAGATGGATTCCAAAATGAAACTTACTGTTTAAAAACTGACATATGCAACACACTCTTGTATGGTTCCAATTATGGATACTGGGCTGGTCTCCAACCGCCAGGATCATTCTTATGGAGGGTTCTATAGTGAAGAGTATGACTTGCTTTCTCAGTGAATTAATGTTTCATAACATGGAATTCCAAATTTATTGTGTTGTAGTTAATGGTGGTTATGTAGATCGTAGAGGTCTCTCCAAAGACTAGGTACATGGACTAGAATACATAGTCTATACAAACCTATAAAAAGTATAGGTTGTCTACATCATGGCTTTTCTTGTATCTTTTGATGAAAAATATTATGGATGTCTTAGTCCCCAGATTATTTGCCACAATACAAATTACACAAGCATAATTAGGAGACAATGTGGTAATACCTATCAAAATTATACATGCATATTCCCTTTGACTTCATACCCTCACCAGCAAAGTACACTGAGCTATGTATACAAAGATGTTTGTTGAAGTGTTGTTGATAATATTAATAAACTGCGTACGACCTCAATATCCATCAGGAGGGAACTGCTTAAATGAATCCCATTTCTTCTCTGCAATAGAACACCCTATGAGTCCTGAAAAAAATGTGGTCACTATCTATATGCTGTTGTTGAAAGACCTTCAGAACAAATTAAATGAGAAAAAGCAAGTTTGAGAAGACTGAACAGTATATGCTGGTCTGTGGATAGTTTTCTGAAAATGTACACACATTAAATTAACACACACACACACACACACACACACAGACTCATAAAAATTTTTTTTTTTCCAGAAGGATACACAGAAATAAATTAAGAGTCACTGATTTGGCAGAGTGGGATGGGGATGGTAAATGATCATGAGGATTTTACTTTCTGTTTCCTGCCTTTCGTACCGTTGGAGTTTTCTCAACTTGTGCGTATGTTTTCTTTCAGCTATTTGGATAATGGATCTGGGCACAATATTTTTCTCTTCTAATCTTTTGTGCTTTACATAGTATTAGTAAATGTTATTTAATATGTGATAAAATCAATGAAAGGATTTTTTTTGTTGTTTTGAAGATCATACTTGATCCTTGAAGATACAATGATTGCTGAAGTCTGACTCGACTCATTGCTATTTTTCCCTAGTCCAAACATTAATTGAAAAAATTTCAAGCCTGTCCAAAATGTTATTTTATATAAAGGCAATTATCTTATTGCCTGTCTTTGATAGTCCCCAGTCCTTGACTCGATGTAGATGGAGAATGAGCATAGGGCAGATGCCTAAAGCCCTAACATTTAGGCCATATGGTACATGACAAAATACAAGGGACCCTAACAAGAGCAAGCCTCCTCTAATTCCTGCAATCATGTGTGTTTTCAGGAAGATTCAAAAGACCTCTAGGATCCTATATACACATTTCTTAAAATGTAACCTGACATCTTTTATTATGTGCATAAAAGGCAAAGAGGATTGGAAACAGTGGAATACTCTCTGAGCTGGGTGTTTGGAGGCTTGTGGTTAAGTCCCAACTCTACCACTAGCCTTTTGACCTTGAACAAGTCACTTCAGTCTCACCCCTATGAAGAGGTAGGGTGGTATCTTGTATCGTGGTATCACGTATCTTGGTGATAAAATAAATCAAACATAGTGATACTTATGAAACAGTTCAGGCCTTGCAATTTATCGCCTCGTGTACAAAGCATCTTGCTCTCCCTTCATTCAGCAATATAAAATTGCTACAAGAGAGGTCAACCTTGCACTAATGCTCTGGTCCAAACAGAAGAGAGAACAAGCTATTTCTTTTTCATTAGGTATTCCAGATTCTATCCTTCGATTGAGTTAGATCATGAGAAATCTTTGTGTCCCAGCCTCATTGTCTTGGACTAAAAAATGCTTTTGTTGAAGTACATTGACTTTTGTATTGACCTTGAGCTGTCAGCAAGGACCACAATAAGAAAATCATTGTTAAGGGTATATCATTTCAACATTTTTCAGTGTGCTTTCTAAGAAGTGTCCAGATAGTAAATTCCCTTTAGAATTTGCACCAGGAAAATGTTTATCTTTCCTGCCAGCTAGGTTCACTTAAGCTTATGAGATAATGAGAAGATGGTGTGTACTTTACATATTCTCATTTTATCCTGTCTGAACCAATTTCCACACATTGTAATCTACTTTTACTTCAGACTTATGTCTCCACTTCAGGCCCTTTTCCTTAAATTCTAAATTCATCTCACCACTCGTGTATTTCATATCTACCTACCTACGTTCCTTCTTTCCTCCCTCCTTTCCTTCCTTCCTCTCTTCTTCCCTCCCTTCCTCCCCCGCCCCCCTGCAGAAATTTACCAAGCATGTAATGTGTCAGGCACTACTCCAGGCATGAGGGATGCAGTGAGGAACAAGACAAGTTGAATTCCTTACCTCTTGGAACTTTCAGTGTCTTAACAGAGACAGATAGTAAACAAGATGAAGTAAAATATATTATGCTTCCTTTTATGTGTAGTTTTTAGGTATTTTCTTCATGGCTACTATGGGAATTATAATTGGGATCCTACATTTTTAATAATCTTTGAATTGATACCAACTTAGTCTCAATAACACATAAAAAATCTGCTCCTATGTAGCTCTGTCCTCTCCCCAGTTATGATGTTGTTCTCACAATACATTTATACATTTATACAATGTGACCATTGACGGATATTTTAAATTATTCTTTTACGCAGTTGTCTTTTAAATCACATAGGAGATAAAAAGAAGGAGTTACAATCCAAAAGTACAACACTCACTTTTATAGTCATGTATGTAGTTACTTTTACCAAAATTCTTTATTTTTCTGTAAAGGCTTCGAGTTACTATCTAGTAACCTTTCATTACAGCCTGAAGGACTTCCTTTAGCATTTCTTATAGGGCAAGTCTTACTGACAACACACCTCCTCAGGGTTTATCTGAGGAACATCATACTTCACCTTCATTTTTGAATGATCATTTTATCAGGTATAAAATTTTTGGTTGTAGTTTTCTTTTCAGCACTTTAAAAATGGCATCTCACTCCTTTGTGGTCTTTATAGTTTCTAATGAGAAATTTTCTGTTAATCTTATTGAAGATCTTGTATGTGACAAGTGCTTTTTCTCTTGCTTCTTTGAGGATTTTCTCTTTGTTCTTGGCTTCCCATAATTTGATTATTGTGTGCATATTGATCTTTCCTGGAGTTTGTTTCACTTCTTGACTGTATAGATTCATATCTTTTCTCATATTCTGGAGTTTTCAAACATTATTTCAAGTATTTTTTCTTCAAATTTTCTTCTCTTCACTCCCCTCTTCTTTTTCCCATTGTATATGTTGATACACTACTATGGTGTATGGACCTGTATGATACACAGGTCTCTTAGCTTCTGCTCATTTTTTCATCATTCTGTTTTCTTTCTGTTCCTCAGACTAGATTTCATATTGACCTGTCTTCAAGTTCACTGGTTCCTTTTCTTAGCCTGTTCAGATGTGATATTGAAACCCTCTAGTAAGGTTTTCATTTCTGTTGCTTTACTTCTCAGCTACCAAATTCTGTGTGATTTCTTTCTATAATTTGTTTCTTTATTGATATTATTTGTTCATACATCATTCTCCTGGTTTCCCCTAGCAATTTGTCCATGGTTTCCTTTAGCTCTGTATGTTTAGGACAGGTAACTTAAAGTCTTTGCTTAGTAAGTTCAGTGTCTGTTTCTCAGAGTGAGTTTTTTAACTCAACTGTGAAAGGGTCATACTTTCCTGTTTCATTACATGCTTTGTAATCATTAGTTGAAATCTGGATATTTTGAATATTATATGTGGTAACTCTGGAAACCAGAGTCTCCCTCCTTCTCATGTTTGTTTTTGTGTTTTTTTTGTAGGCTATAGATGTTTGTTAGATAACTTTTCTAAACTATTCTTGTAAGGTCTGTGTTCTTAGTCATATGTGGTCTCTGAATTTTCTGTTCCTTTAGTTTGTGGTCAGCTACTCTTTTGACAGAGATTTCTTTGAATGCCAGGAGCCAAATGAGAGAGAAAAAAGATAGGAAAGTGATGGCGGGGGTGCAGGAGGGACCCCTCTCCTGTCTTTGCTTAGCTTATATTCTGCCCTGAGCACAAGTATGACTCTCTGAATTCCCCTGTATATACAAGTGCTTTTGAATTCCCTGATTTCTTAAAGAAACTCTCTTTATCTTTTCCTGTACACTTTTGGCACTCTGTCATATGCTTCAACATCAACTTCTGCCCCAGATGACTGCAGGGTTTTTGTTTGGTTTTTCAGGAGTTCCAGCCAGAGTCAGTTCTGAATTAGGTGAAAAAAGACAGGCATCTTCTGTCAATCCTTCAGGTGGACACCAGATAGATTAGAACAGACCAACGTAATTCTTTACAAATAAGGTCCACTCTGCTCCATCCAAAACTGAAACCAGGGTCCCCTGCTGATAACATGGACTGTCATTCTCAAGACCACTGCTGAGCCAGGGAGAAACATTGGCCCAGGACATGCAAAACCACAATGCGTACCTCACTTACCAACTGCCTTTCTGCTCATTCATTGTTCGCTTGGTTGATGTAAAGCTTTGTTTTCCGAAGTGCTGACAAAGTTAATTCTGACATTTTTACTTGATTTGTCAATGTTTCCTTGGGAGACAGGGACCTTGGAGCTGTCTACTCTACCATTTTTGCTGATGCCATTTTCCTGCCCCACTTTAAAATGTAAGTTTTAGATATGTGTTTTATTAGAACAGTCTTTCTTGGGGCACCTGGTGGTTCAGTGGGTTAAAGTCTCTGCCTTCAGCTAAGGTCATGATCCTGGGGTCCTGGGATGGAGCCCCACATCAGGCTCTCTGCTCCGTGGGGAGCCTGCTTTCTCCTCTCTCTCTGCCTGCCTCTCTGCCTACTTGTGATCTCTGTCAAATAAATAAATAAAATCTTAAAAAAAAAAAAAAAAGAACAGTCTTTCTTAAACTGTAAAATACTTTCCAGTATTAGAAATTTTAATTGCAGCTTTAATCCTAATATCATAGAATATTGCTGTAGGCTCACAAAGGAGGCCTTGCAAAGCATTTACATATTTTATAAAGCTCTTTAAAGGGGAAATGGTGAATCACAGTGTATTAGCTTGGCACTGAAATGATTAGACAAAAAATTTGTTGAATAAAGGAAATCATTGGGATATTAGGACAGAATACAGGGCTATAGACTCTTCTCCAGCTTTGCTGATATCTCCCTTTGTATTATAATCCTCAGTTGAAGACAGGTTCTTCGGGGTCTGTGTTCAGACCCTGGCCCATTGTATCAAATGAGATGCGCTCAATAAATATTTATTAGATACACTTCAGGTTACCTCAGACATTGCCACTGTGTTGAACACAGGCAAGAGATAAGCATTTCCTTGCTGAAAGGGAATATAGAGACGTTCACCCAAAGAACTATTTCATAGGTATGCTCCATTTGGAGTGTTACCCAAGAATAGGTACAGTATGGAAATGATGGAGTGGGGTGCCTGGGTGGCTCAGTGGGTTAAGCCGCTGCCTTCAGCTCAGGTCATGATCTCAGGGTCCTGGGATCGAGTCCCGCATCAGGCTCTCTGCTCAGCAGGGAGCCTGCTTCCCTCTCTCTCTCTCTGCCTGCCTCTCTGCCTACTTGTGATCTCTGTCAAATAAATAAATAAAATCTTTAAAAAAAAAAACAAAAGAAATGATGGAGCGTAGTCAGAAATTAGACTGATAGTCTTTCTATAAAATAGTTACCACTTCACAAACAATCCTTTTAAAAAGACATACATTTTATCCTATCCAAGGAACGATGAGTGGGGCAACAGTATGTGGGAGGCAGACTTCAAATAACAATGCCTACATTGCCTGACCTTCTTGAGTATTAAACAAGGCCATGTATGTGAAAATCTTGACCTGAAAGTCTAGCACAGTGTAGATTATCAATCACACAACCTCTTTAACTGGGTCCTTAAAGGGGATGATGAGTTTATCCTCACTTTCAAGGATACCAGTGTTTGGTATGATTGGAAAGCTATTCTGGGAAAAAAGTGGAATAGTTGGGAAGTAGGGGAAGCAGGACATGATATGTAAGGAGTGGTCAGTGATCTGGTGTGGAGTTTGGCTTATGGTTTTTATTCTTTTGGGAGGTTCTTTGGTTTTTATTTTTTTGGTTTTTTAAATATTTTATTTATTTATTTGAGAGAGAGAGAGAGAGAGAGTATGAAAGGAGAGAGGTCTCCAGGATCATGACCTGAGCTGAAGGCAGTTGCTTAACCAACTGAGCCACCTAGGCGCCCTGGAATTGGGCTTATGGACCAATTTATTAGAAAATAATTACCTTATTCTTTTCCTATCATTGTAGAATCAACTTACTCACTTTGTAATAATGAAATATAGTGTACAATAAATGGAATATAGTGTATAAATAATGAAATTAGTGTACAGTTCTATGCCTGTAGCAGACAGCTTGGGTCCCAAGAGAGAAGAATTTACTTAATGTATTACAAGATGACAGGTATAAAGAATAAATATACGGACATTTCTGAAGTAACTGAGTCTTCCTCAACTCTTTTCATACCATCATCCTTTAACTCCCTTAAATCCAAACTCTAAAAAATCCCAGCACTGGTTTCCTTAACATCAGGATAATTCTACCACTTGGAAATCTTAACTACAGCTCTCCTGTCTTTTGGCATTTTGGAAAAAATGGAGGATGAGAAATACCTCACATAGAGCAGAGAAGTCTCTGAGCTAGTACTAAAGATCTGAAAGTAAATTATCTTACATTTTGAAAGTAGAATGCTATTTTCATATGTTTAACGTGCATATACAATAAGGTACAAAAAGTCCAATACCATCTCATGACTTAACTTCAGCCCTAGAAAAAAAACATAGTGTTTCCAAGGGTTCATAGATAACACATTAAAGCATAAGACACATGCATAGTAATAAGTGTTGCTCATGGCTTTTGAATCCATAAATAGGCATATTATGATGGACCGAGACTTTGGACATGTCCATATTAACTGATTATATAAGCTGGCTATCTCTTTAAATAGGAAAATATAATAATATGTGGGGTATTAACTTTGCTCTCACCTTCCCTTGGCCGGTGTCTCCCCTTCCTTCAGGTTGTCAGTGTGAAGGGAAAAAAAATTTCCCCCGTCCATGCCCACTTCTCCCACCTCACCCTCTCTCATACTATAAAGGTTTCACGCTCTCGAAGCTCCTTGATACCAAAAGCACTGACCGTGACTAATACCTAATTAAAGTTCGTGTAGTAATTTGTCTAATAAGGGTATCCCTCACTATATTCTGCTTCAGGAAGTAGTGAAATCATGAGAAAAGGGCATTATAGTATACAAGCAACCCAGAGTCCTTCTTATATGAAAATCTCATTTTATTTAAGCAAATTTTATTTTTTTTTTAAAGATTTTATTTATTTATTTGACAGAGAGAAATCACAAGTAGATGGAGAGGCAGGCAGAGAGAGAGAGAGGGAAGCAGGCTCTCTGCCGAGCAGAGAGCCTGATGTGGGACCCGATCCCAGGACCCTGAGATCATGACCTGAGCCGAAGGCAGCGGCTTAAACCACTGAGCCACCCAGGCGCCCCTATTTAAGCAAATTTTAAGTACATATATAAAGTTCTTTTAGCTCTCTAGTCAATAATAATAACCACTTTCATTTTATAGTGCCTCGTCATTTGCAAGATGATGTTAGCTTCCTTCATTCCTCTGAAATGGGTAATATCTCTTTTATTGTACAGATAAGAAACCAAGGCTTGGGGAAGTTGAGCAACTTGCACAGGATCTTGGAGCCCAGTAATGGACAGAATGGGGGCTCTAGTGGAGCCCCAATTTTCTTTCCCTATCACAGCTGCATCTCCTAGGAAGGTTCTAGTTCAGTGTACACATAAATATTTATAAACATTATGTCATTGTTCTGAACTAGTACATCTTACTGTTTTGACTGTTTTATGACTGGAGCTGTTGTAACAAAGTGGATGGACATTTGCAGAAGTTCAGTCTACAGCAGTTTTATATCCCCTCTGCTTTGAAATTTTCATCTTTTGCTAGCAACAACATACTTCTGTGACAATGAAGAAAACATTTTCCTGTTGTCATCTAAATGCTCTTCTCACGTGGTTAACACACCTGGAGTTAATTTTTGTAGACTTTCTTTTCTCCTTACACCATGAAATCACCGTGAAGATACTGCTGCTTATTTGAATACTTGATCATCTGACACCTAATAATAAAAAATTCATTGGTCCTATAATGGAGCTTCATCTTTCTTCATGTTTAAAAACATTTAGAAGTTATTTCCTTTCTTAAACAAAAATCACAGTAGAATTAAATAAGCATTTCCCTCAGGAGATAAAGATTGAAATTTAAAAGTAAATTACTGCTAACTTTGGGCCAATAAAAAAAGTTTCATGGAGATGATTTTTCGTGTTCTTTTTTTTTTTTTTTTTTAAGTGCAATACTAAAACCAGGGAGTGTCATATAAAACAAGCCCAAAGCACTTTTTGTACCTAAACTAAAAATTACTTTTGTGGCCTTTGACATATCAAGGGACTGCTATTATAAAGCAAGCATAAGAAAAAATATCTCTTCAACCTTCTAAAAATTTAAACATAAGAAACTGTTTTTATCTGTGCAAGGACTCTGGTTCTTTCACACAGTTTCCAAAATCACAGCACAGATTGTTCAAAAAACATTTGTACTAATTGTTTTGTTTATGAAATGTGAGTTATCGTTCCCAAAAGCATGAAATGCAAATGAATTTTTTTTTCTTTTAGAATAGTAAAATTTTATATCGTGGGGCAATGGGTAGGGGAGAAACAGTTGTTAGAATTTTAAAGCCTAACACTCACAGGGAAAAGATCCATGGAAACACTGATTTTATCCAGGTGCATGTATATTTATGTACTGATCTTTCTAGTGTTCAAAAGTATGTAAGTAAGGCGTGAGGTTTTCCAAAAGTTGTATTAAGATATCTTTTCATTTTCTAGACCAGTGCTGCTCAGAATACAGACCATAGACTGGTACTAGTCCCCAAAATGTTTGCACCAGTCTGCAGCAAGATGATTACAGAAAAGTGAGAAAAACCATTTAAGAAACTGATAGCAATTTGACATTGCTGCAACATCCAAGTGCATAGTTTCATGTTCTACAAAAGCATAGCTCGATCCATGATGGATTAAAAATCAAATACAAAACCAGATCCTTCGTGACTTGGGGTTTTAGAAGCTCTGAGATAGCCTGGAGCCACAGACTTTTTACGTCAAGAGTCAGATAGTGAATATTTCAGACTTTCGGGACCATCCGCAAAGTTTCAGCTCTGCAACTGTGCAGCACACCAGGGCCACAGAGCACATTAAACAAGTAAGTGTGGCTCTGTGCCAATTAAATGTAACTTAGAGACATTGAAACTTGAAGTTCATCGAATTTTTACACACCACAAAATACGATTTGGGTTTTTTCCCCTCAACCATTGAAAAGCATAAAAACCGTTCTTAGCTCATGCAGGCTTCACTAAAACAAGCTGTGGGCTGGATTTGGGCCGCAGGTCCAGCTTGCTGACCCCAGAGCTAGATGGCCAGAGCAGCAATCTTCAGTAACAGAGGCTATTTCCTTGTATCTACGCTCCCCTTGGTCTCTGCAATTTTAATTGCCACTTACTTTCACTCTGCAGTTTGGGTTATTATTCAGGAATACCTTAGAGCACTCATAATGCTTAGAACATTATGTTTAATAAAGTCCAGAAGGAAAATGTTCCAAGTATCACTGTGGGAATAAATTTTAGGATTCTGTATGACCTACTGGCTTCCATGAACTTTGCTTAAAAAAATAATAATAAATCTGACAAGAGTGGGATGGAAGATCCCTTTATCGGGTGCATTTAGCATAGTAGTGGTTTTTTTTTTAATTTGTTGCTTGGAATAGGTGATGATAGAGCATAGGTTGAAATCCTGCACAGTTCTTATCCTGAAATGGAGAAGTAATCTGTTTGGATGGTAATCAAATTACAAAAAGCTGTAAGTAGATTGTGAGCTTAACATCCAGAATGGGGAATTGCTCAGAGTCACCGGGTCTCCCTGAGGCCCTTTGCCTCTCACACTGTTAAGAGAACCCCAGCCCCTAGCTGCTCCCACAGCTCACCAACCATCCTGAGGCCATCAGATTTCTCCATATTCAGCTTATTAGAAGTGGTTTGTTTCTCACTATCTTGAGTGCTACATACTTTTGTATGTTTGAGTACTACATCATTTTGTTACTTGGTTGACCTTTCACACAACTATCCAACTATAATATTAATGTTTGCGATGGGTTATGCTTTTACTTAATTTTTCAAAATGTAGCACCTTTTCTCCATCTTGAATAGAGTTCACCATCGCATTCTGCCCATGAACTCTGCACTCCATGAGCATGTCAGCGTTGAGCCAATGCACTAACCTTCTTTATTATTTGTTTTTTTAGTCTTAAGCCCTAACTTAGGATTTGGGGTCTTTTTTTTTTCCCCCCTCTTCCCATATGCAGCGGTCTTTTGGAAAGAGAGTTCTTTATAGTTTTTCAGACTTGGGGAAACCTTTCATCAAGTTGATAAAGTTCAGTGTTCTGAGCTAATATGGTAGAATCTCCTGTCAGAAACTATGTACTTTTTTGTTGTTGTTCTATTTCACAATATAAGAGGTTAACTTTTGTATGTGTGCTACGGCATTTCTGGACTAAGTCGAGTCCTCCAAAAAAGTGCGAACTGTGAAACAAACCAGCGCTCAAGGAGACATATCCTTGGAATACAAGCAAGCCCATTAAAGCTGGATTTTGAGTAAAGTATGTTTGATCAAATGCATGCTGTCTTGCATGCTGTCTTCCATGTCAGCATTTTAAGAGAGGAAGAGACTCTACCTCCTGCTCTTTGAGAACAGGCTGCAAAAGTTGGTTCCCTGATTGTATTATAAATCCATAAAAAGTTCTATTTCCAAACACAGCAGCTTTTTAAATAGGCAACTTCCTATTTCTCCCGAAAATCAGACTTGTTATAAGTACTTTCATCATTAATCACATTGAATCACATAATGCCTTTTTTCCTTATTATTTTAATGTGTTCATGGATAAAATGCCTTGTTCTTTAGAAATCTCTATATTGAATAGAGGTAAGTCTGTAACCACCATGAGGTGGACTTTATTCCAGTGGGACTCAGATTATTGTTGCTTTGCCTGCGTGGAGGGTTATCCTTCCAACCGATGTTTACTGAGCGTCTTCTGTGTGGCAGGCGTTCTGTAGCTTTTATTTCATTTAGCAAGGTTTTTGCAGATGAAAAAATGTTTTTTCATTTGAGTATTATTTGTAGTCAGAGACAGTTCTTAATTTAAAGGAGAACTTTAAAAGAGCCTGTCATCTTCTGAGTGGTGGTAAAAGGTAACTGTGTGTGTGTATGTGTTATTTTTGTTGTTGTTGTTGTTAAAGTCCTTGAATTCCAGGCTCTGTGCATTTATATTCTGGTAACACAGCTCAGTCAAGCCTTTATTCCATGCTTCTCAATGAATTGAGTTCTGATCAATGTGAGAGAATAATGAATGGGCATAATTGTGGCTCATTTGATCTGATTATTACCTACTCTGTGCTCGTAGGAAAGTATTTTAACAAGCGTGTGACCCTTAGGTAATTTTTTAAAAAGTGAAAATGTATACAAACAAATGAGCTATCTTAAGTATTGTCTTAGTAAAATATGTCCACTTGGAAGTAAGAACTACTCTGTCTTGATCACTACAGCTGCTTTGGAAATCTATTAGATGAAGGCTCCTACAGATAAACTAATAGTTTTATGTTACCAGATTGCTTCCAGATTTCTCTTTTTTATTCACTGAATGGGAATAGTGTATAGGACTGCATTTCCAGTCTTCTTCCAGGAGAGCCGCTACTAGGCAAATACCAGATCTTATTTGCGTACGAAATAGATATCAGAGCAAATTTTACAAAACCTACGGTTTATTTGTTTTTACTGTAAGACCAAAAGAACCATAAAACATTGTTTTTACATAAATAGTGTTAGGAATTAGGTGGGGAAAAGCTCACTAATATTTGCTAAGGGATCTCCTATTAAATTCTGCTTGTATATAGGACACTGTCACTGGTTTGTCAAAATCTGTCCTCCATTCCTGAACTGTCTTAATCTCTCCATCATTATCTTGTGCATTCTCCGTCCTTATCTTGGCTTTCCAGGATTTTGTGGTACATCAATAATTCTTTCACTTGCACTTTTTCTGTTGCTTTTCTAGTTTTTTTAATTTTGTGATGGTTTTGTGTTCATTTATCATTTCCTTCTGCAGTCTTGCTTTTTATCTCATTTTTAACATATCTTATTTTTAACACTGATGTCTCATTTAATGCATATTTTCTTTAGCCTGCAGTGTAAGGCACTCACAGAGATGGGGGTGGAGTGTGGGGCTTATAGTTTCTTCCAAAATGGCTTCCTGTTTCCTTCCCACTCTTACCGTCTTTCAGTATGCCTTTGTTCTGGCCATCCTGCTTCATTGTCTTACTCTTCTCTTTTTTTGACTAAATTGAATTTGAACAACCCAATTAAGAATGTCTTTGCTCTATAGAGTTGGTGGATTGGTCTTGTTTTCCTTTTGCCTTCTCTGATGAGATCTTCATGCCTTGTCCTTGGCACTTGATTCTTTGGGATTTGAGGACCTGAGGCCACATGCTAGGGGAGGGGTGCACTGAGTTGAGCTGGGGCTTGTATGGTTGGGTGCGGGATTTGGCCTTCGCTCTCCCTCAGTCGTTGTTGAAATGCTCTGCAGCAGGGTTTTTTTTTTGTTTTGTTTTAAAGATTTTATTTATTTATTTGACAGACAGAGATCACAAGTAGGCAGAGAGATAGAAGGAAGCAGGCTTCCTGCCGAGCAAAGAACCCAAAGAGTTCTGAGTTCTGCCTTCGCTGAGCCGAAGGCAGTGGCTTTAACCCACTGAGCCACCCAGGTGCCCCTCTGCAGCAGGTTTTGATCTAGGTGTTCTCTCTCTTTGAGGAAACGAGGATATTGGGGGGGAGGGGTCTTCTTTCTGACTTTTGATTATCCCTCCAACTCAAGGAGATGATAGCAAGGGGCACCTGGGTGGTTCACTGGGTTAAGCCTCTGCCTTCGGCTCAGCGTCCTGGGATCGAGCCCCACAATGGGCTCTCTCCTCAGCAGGGAGCCTGCTTCCCACCACCCCCACCCCGCCTGCCTCTCTGCCTACTTGTGATCTCTCTCTCTCCCTCTGTTAAATAAATAAATAAAATCTTTAAAATAAATAAATAAAATCTTTAAAAAAAAAAAGGAGGTGATAGCAAGTATTTTTTTATTGTTATTTTTTAGTTTTTTATTTTATTTTTTTTTAATATTTTTATTTATTTGTTAGAGAGAGAGAGAGAGAGATACAGAGCACAAGCACAGGCAGACAGAGTGGCAGGCTAGAGGCAGAGGGAGAAGCAGGCTCCCTGCCGAGCAAGGAGCCCGATGTGGGACTCCATCCCAGGACGCTGGGATCATGACCTGAGCCGAAGGCAGCCGCTTAACCAACTGAGCCACCCAGGCGTCCCTATTTTTTAGTTTTTTATTACCAAGAAGATCAGCCCCTGGTGTTTCCTTCCCTTACAAAATTCTGCTTCTTTCCAGAAGGTGTTTCTGTCCTTTCTCAACTAACAGAGAAAACAGGAAACCGGTGTGCTTTAGCAATGGTCTCCTTAATCCATGAAAAAGAGGGAGTTTTACCTGTGCTCCTTTACACCTCATTCCCATTCCCTCCCCATTATCAATTCAGACACTCACACACACACACACACACACACACACACACACACACACACACACACATATTCCTATTTTTTTCTTCTTTTCTTTGGCTAAGCCCTGGCTTACTGCTTAAGATACAGTAAACTCTGATACAGACTAGTGCACCTATGTTAACCCAAAGTCAGGTTTAACACTGCGTGTCCTCTTTCCTTCATCCCAACCTTTGTCCTTATTTCATTAACCTCACAGTAATGAGATCCCACATACATGATTGAATTTGTTAGACTTCTGTATGTAGTGTTGTAATGAAGTTGGGCGGTAGTTAATTAGCTTTGCTTGATTATGACTCATAGCCCTCTTCTCCTTTTCTCCCAGGCATGGAAAACCAAAATGGTGAACCCTGATTTGCTTTTCTATGTCTGAGGAGATCCTGTGGTAACTGGGAGGGGCTCAGGGGCTTATACTGTGGATGGGTCTTTCCATCTTTTCCCTAGGTTGCCTAAACACTACCTCAGATCCAGTTTTCCAAAATTGGGCACTGCCAATGATAGTTTTAAGGATTTTGTCCACAAATTTTCCCATCTTTGACACAGTACAGTCTCCCAATGTCATGCAGTTAAAAGAGTGCAAGGTCAGGGTCAAATGCAGACTTGTGTGTGCCCAAAGCCTCCAGTGTGCCTGCTTCCCGGTGCCTCCTCACGTGGCTGTCTGATGCCGAGTACATGGGTAACCTCTCCCAGGGCTTTTGTTACTTCACCTACAAAATGAGGGGGTTGGCCTGCAAGGGCCTTCCCAGATCTGAAGTTTTTCTGTGTTTATGGTTAGTGGAATGAGGAGACTACATTTTACTTTAACATAAATTTATTTGACTTTACATTTAATAGGAATGGCCATATATTTCAAGTTTAAATATATATTTACATATTTCTGCAGTCAGGAATTTTAGATTATGTAAACCTTTTTGTTTTCTCAACTCATTTTTCAGGTGCTTTGGAATTTCACTGCTGTTCTTTTTAACTTATGGTGTTTGCCATAGTAAAGTGGGAAATTTGTATTCAAATGTTAATTTTTTTCCCCTATATTATTTTCTCTCTGTTTAACACTTCTCAGTGTGCTGGCAGTGCCTGAATTGGGGGTAGTCTGAGGCAGAGAAGCAAAGCAAAATTAAATAATCCATTTGGAGGTTAAATCCTTAACCTTGACCTAAACAAACTGAGTTAGCTAACCAAAGATTACACTAAGGAGACTGCAAATCCCCGGTTCTAAGAGTTTATCATCTAAAAGATAAACTGACTGATGTCGGTGTACGACTGACTTACGTGTGCATACTCAGTAAACAGTGCATATGTCCGTGGTCGCAGCTGCAAAGTAATAGCAGCGCTGAAGCGAGGATTAGAGCGGACACAGTAGTGGTCTATTGGAATAAGGAAGTGGAGAACATGGGGGCAACACAAGGGACAAAATGGAGTCCCTTAGAGAGAAGGTCCCAGGTCGTCTGGGCTTGAGGAAAGAATTCAAAGCTGGCTGAGTAGAGAAGAGAGAGCTGCCCCCACATCTCCCGGCCTCACCCACAGTCAAGTGCTGCTTAGCCCTGGGGCCACGGGCCTGCCGCCTCCCTCACTGGGGCCCAGCCGTCAACACTCAGCAGTCCTTCCTCACCACTCCTTTCCTGAGTATCAGGTCCGTCCCAAAGAAAGGATCCATGGGTATTGAACACACCTCAGCCTTCCTCTGGGGAATGCAGCATCATTGGGCTCCTTCTAACCACGCTTTTCTCCTCTCTGTTTTCATTCTCTGTTGTTTGAGTAGCTTCTCTATGCCAGATGCTTCGCTAGGCCTTAGGTATGCAATGATGAACAAAAGCAGTGGTACTGGAGCAGATGAATTTCTAGTGAGTGGATGAGAGAATTTGAAAGTCTAGAAAGCAATACAAGTATTACACACGAAAATCAAGGCTCTGGTGCCGGCACATCTACTGGCTGAGGGTATGGTGGGGAGCCGGCCACGAGGGGATCAAGCAGGTCATTCCTCTGCTTCGGCCCTTTCCTCCTATGTTCCAAGTCTCTTGCTCAAATTCTTTGACTACTCCCTTCTGGACTTTTCCTAAAGCCTCATATCTAGGCTGTCTGTCTGTCTGTGGAATTGATAATATTTTCAAACTCCTTTTAGTTAAAACCCAAGTATTCGTTGAAACCCTGTTGTGTGTTTGGCTCTGTGCCAGGCACGGTGGTGGTTTCCCCGTAGATCAGAGACTCCATAAGGTCATCGCAGAGACCCAAGTTCATTGTCCTTCACTTACTGCGCTTCTGTCTTCATGGCTCTTCCCTCCAGTAGCCCACATACCCAGGACCAGGAGCCAGGGTAGTTGTGCTACCCTCTTGCTCTGCTGCCACGTGCAGACCATTTCTTTTCCAATTAAAAAATCCCAGTTCCTTTGTGTCATAAGCCCACATACCATTGTACCTGCCACCTTCCTGGCCACGTACATTCTCTATAACCTCCTCTTGAGTCCTCCCGTCATTCACTGATACTTGTGAGCGCTGGGTTTCCCTCTTCTTCCCGTGGCTTAGTCAGTCCTTCTGGGAGACTGCAGCCTCCAGGTAGAAAATTCATCCAGCTCCCCGGCCTCTCAGTTCCATGTGCTCTTTACTGCCTTCTGCCTCAGCCATTCTCTCTGAGGCCACTGTCCACTAGCCCCTGTCAGTAAGAGTAGCCGCTCCACCTGTAACACCTCATTTTCAATCCCTGTAACTTTGACAACCACATCCCATTTTCCAACTCCCTCCACACCTGCATCTGAATAGCTGAACATGACTGGAGGAAGAATGGACCGCATTCCTGACTGACAACCATAAGGCCCCAGGAGCCCAGAATTTCCCGGCAATCCTACTGCATTTCCCTGGTGGGTGCTCAGAGGAGAACCAGGTCATACCTTCCCTCCTACCACAGACCTCCCACAACCCTCCCCTTTCTCAGTGGATGACCTTGCTGCCTATCTCCCTGAGAAAATAGACACCATCAGAAAAGAGCCTTCATCTTCCCGTGACCAAACCTAATCGCTTCATTTACCTGCCCCGTCAGTTCTTGCTTCTCGCTAGTGGATTGTTCCAGTCAGGATACAAGATGCTATTATGTGACCTATTTCAAAAAAAAACTTTTTTTTTAAAGTCTTTCTTTTCCACCCCTCTGTCCTTACTCCAGCCAGCTCCTTTCTTGACTCTGCAAGCAGCCTCTACAGTAAGACTCATGGAGAGAGAACTTACTGTTGATATGTTGCCTTCATTTTCTCTTCAAGCCACAGCAGGCAGGCATCCTGTGAGTGGACTCCTGAGCAGTCCATAGCAGACCCATCCTTTCCTGAAGCACTTTCTCTACCTCTAAATGTTGGGCGGCCTCATTTCTTGGACCTCTTCTCCATCCACATGCATATCCTAGGGTGATGCCTTTCCAGTGGTTTGAAATGCGCTGATGACTCATACATTTATATCTCTAGCCACACCCTCCACACTATTCCCATCTTTCCTCAACTTCCCAGCGTATGTCTGGTGGCATCTTACATTTAAGGCCAAAAGATTTCTGGTCTTCCCTCTCCACCGTCTCCCCTAATCCAGCCCAACTCCTCTTCCAGGGTTTTCTATTTCAGTAAAAGTAGCGTACTTTCCACGCCCCACCCCTGTTACCCAACTCCTGGACACTAGTTTTCCTCATCCCTCCACAGGAGCAAGACCACTTGGCTTTATCTCAGATGTATCTTAAACCTGTCTACAGTATTGCCACCATTCCCACCTGGACCCTTGTGACTACTTCCTACCCGTTCTTTGTCCCCGCTCCTGCTGGCCTGTATTCTAAACACAGAAGCCCGTGATCTTACAATATGAAATTAGATCTTGCCACTTCCTTTCTGGGAACCTTCAGAAGAAGAAGAATAAAAAGCTCCCTTGATTCAGCCTTCAATGATGTAGCCCTTCCTTAACTCCTTGACTTCCTTTTCTGCTGCTTTCTGCATCGTTTGCTAGCTTCTGGTTGCATTGACTCTAACATATTTTGGCCGGAATGTTTTGATAGATAAAATTTCATTGTAATAAAGAAGAAAAACTGACTTAAAAGGAACGCTCTTAACCAAATCTTCCTGTGAGACTCTTGCTCACTCCTACTCAGAGAAGGCTTCCTTGATACCCTATCAAAAATAGCTGTCCCCACCCTTCCTGCCTCCAAAAATGCTCTGCTTTCTCACGGTGCTTTAATTTTCTTCGGGGCACTTTCCATCATCTGAAATGATATTTTATATATATTCCTTTTCAAGGTTGATCTGTTCGCATACATTCATTCGGTCAGGCCATTAGAATGTTACCTCCAGGCCCGCCGCGCATCTTCTATTCTGGCCACACAGTTGGGTCTCAAGAAATCTTTGCTTAGAGAATTAGTAATTCTGTCTTCTCCCACTTGAAAGGTTTAAAAAAAAAAAATACACACACACACACATTTAGGCAGTAATATACTGCAGTCACAAACCCCCAAAACTCACGTCTTAAAGCAACAAAGGTTTCTTTCTCATTCATGCTACCTTCCCATTACAGGCCAAATGGGAGAGGCCCTTTGTTGGTCTGTAATCACAGACTCAGGCCCAGAGGATGATCACCATCTTGAATATGGCCATTTGCAGTGGCAGAGGGAAAAGAGAGCTAGGGTGGGGATGGGGTTTTGCCCTGGTGATTAAACCCTCCACTTTTCACCTCCATTCACAATTTCTTCAGTACTCGACACGTGGTCCCAGCTAACTGCAGGGCACAGGCAGCACACTTCCACGGAAATGACAACTACGATCGTACTGTGAAAAATTTTGAAATCTAAAGGGGGGGGGGAATTCATTACCATCTAATCTGGATATAAACTCAATGATTATTTTTATATATTTCTTTTCCTTTTCCTTTTTTTTTTTTTTTTTAAAGATTTTATTTATTTTAGAGAGTGAGAAAGACCTTGAGTGGGGGGGGGGCGGGGGGAGAGAGGGCAGTACGGAGTGAGGGGCCCAACGCAGGTCTCTACCCCACAACCCTGAGACCCATGACCCAAGATGAACCCAAGAGTCTGATACTTAAGGGACTGAGACAGCCAGGTGCCCTTAGTTCACACTTCTGAAATGTTACATAAGTGATTTCTTTGTGTGAAGTTACCACAACTTCCACTTCTTATTCCTAAGCTCATCTCTGGGCAACCAAGAATATTCTAACTTCTTTGACCATTTACTGTATCCCAGCACCCCTGCATGTATTATTTATATGCCTGTTCAAGCTATGGACGGTATCTGTACAATTCTCTCTTCAGCATCAGCCACAGTTAGGCACTAAGAGGCTATTGCTGGGTGCAGGGGAGCTAAGAAAGGGAGGGACGAAAGACAGGAAGAAACCACCAAATACATAACCTGTGCCTCATCGGGAACATGCATCTGGCCTGCTGTTACCTAATAGTTTACATCAAGTGGACTTGGACTGGCAAATATTCTCTGGTTGCCTGTTACGGAGAATTGACCCAGTTCAAGATTCATCCTTCTAGAGCCATTCAAGTTTGTAGGTTCTGGTGTTCTTTGGCAAAACCAGAAGGCATCACTTACCTTCATGTACTTGGCCAAAACCTTGAAAAACTTTAACTCGGGCGCCTGGGTGGCTCAGTGGGTTAAGCCGCTGCCTTCGGCTCAGGTCATGATCTCAGGTCCTGGGATCGAGTCCCGCATCGGGCTCTCTGCTCGGCAGGGAGCCTGCTTCCTCCTCTCTCTCTGCCTGCCTCTCTGCCTACTTGTGATCTCTCTCTGTCAAATAAATAAATAAAATCTTTAAAAAAAAAAGAAAAAAAAAAAAGAAAAACTTTAACTCATAGGAAAGCAACTTAAACCCAATAATCCTTGCTTCATTTATTTTTAATGACAAGCCACTTTGGTAGGGTTTTTCTGCATGAAGTTACCCAACCTCCTTAAAAAAGAAAATTCTTCCTCAGATGTGGAAATTTATTTATCTGTTCCATTCCGTTCTTTTCTAAGAACAGCAAGTTTTCATGTATTTCTGTATACATAATCCTTTATTTAAGGATTGCAGGCACATTTTATTGTGTAACGATGTGTAATGTTAGATTTCTTCATACTTTTAAAAAATCATACAGAAGTAAAGAGAAAGGAGAATGAGGAGGAGAGGAAAAGAATGACTAATACTTTGGTCAAACAAAAAAATAACATTGTGAAATAAGCCATTGAGGTTTAGTAAGGTGAAAATCTGTCAAATCTACTCATTATTATGAAAATAAGTAATAAAATATTCATCTCACAGGCAGTTCAAAGGAACCTCATTGACTAAACTTGGTAATTAATCAGTAAGCTTTAATGAGCAATATAATAAACTTCTCTTGTAAAAACCCAACCTAGTACAATTTTCGATGAAACAGTTTGCTTTTACAGGACAATAAAACTACAAAGACATTTCGAGAATTAAGTCAGCTGCGTGATGTGATTATTAAACTATTTGCTGTTAAATGTACATTCAAATTATTGGAAGTTCAAAAGAATTGACATCACACTAGAAATGGTTTTTCTATTTTTCATATTAAACATAAAAGTTCCAGAAGTTATGGGCATAGGTGAAGTGGGCATGTCTCTTTCTTTCCATTTTGTTTTATTTTGTTTTGTTTTGTTTTGTTTTAATCCTTAAATTGTTCTCTGTTAAATGTAAAAGCATGACGTCTAACTTCTGTGTCTGTAAAAGTTGAGAAATAACCTATAGGCCTTTAATATTATACTAGACCATGCATAATGAGTGAATTCCTGTTAATTTCATTTGGTGTTGAGGAAAAATTCTTCAGATATGTATAAGTAACTCCCACCAGAGTAGCTGGCTTCTTAACCATCTTTGGCACTTTGATTTCTACTCTTGATCTCTTTCAAAGTTTGATTTTGTTAAATTGCTCAAAGGTAGAGAGAAAAGTTTATGGATTTTGTTTTTCTTTAAACAAGTTAAGAAAATGCAAATCTGCTGTGTCCCTGTGGAATTAAGCACTACTATAGCATTGGATGGTCTGGTTTTAAAAAATTCAGGCCTTTGTTTTACTTTCAAGCAAAGTGCAAATGTTTCTTGGTTTTTTTCTGGTAAAATCTCTGGGTAACACATTTAAATTACAGATTTTTGTGCATATTCATTAGAATCCTATAGTGCTTAATTTTAGTCTTTTATGATTATTAACCCACAGACTTCAAATGGAAGGAACACTAGGATTCAAACTTTTTATTTGCAAAACTGAAGTATTATAAATGAATATTTTTCTTAGTCCAAATGCCATGCTGGCTCCCTTTCCATCATTTATGTTGTAGAAAACCCTTATTACCCCTTATTACCTGCAGTATAGCCAACACATATTCTAGAAAGAAAATTAAGTGATACAGAAGATAGACATCCTAAGAAACCCTCAGTTCACATTTAAAATATCTCAAAATGCAGTTGGTATTTTTCTTATCTTTGAGAGAACTAGAATCTTAAAGGGCTGAGATGTCTGTAGTTGGGATGAGCTCTATCCAGCCAATATTAATTTCCCAAAGGCATTTTGTCTTTGCATAAATGACTGTGACAGACAGGATATTGGTAGGAAGTAAATATATTTAAGTAGTCCATTCTCATAACTTTTAAGCAGAATATTGTCCGTAATACAAAAAGAAAAAATTGCAAAGAGCAAGTAATGCATTGTAGATTTTCTAAGGTAAATATATGCACTATTTCATCCAATATAACTTATAACACAAGAAAACACAGGAAGGAAGGCAACTTTACACAAGAGAAGAACCTTGATGACATTACTAACTGTAATGTCAGTAAGATGGAATCTGAAATACAAGCACTAACATGAAATATGAGATTATGGGAAGATACAGAAGATAGGAAATACCTTCATAAAGAAATTACTGGAAAACAGTAGTTCTCTAAGTGAAAGGAAGGGTCAAGGTACTTGAAGAAAAATAACAATTGCCTTTTTATTCACCATGACAATGAATGCATTTGGAGCTCTTCCTAAACCTAATCCAATTAATGATGCTTGAAATACACTTGATTTAGGTAGTTGAGGGAAGTATATTCTAGAAGAAATGCAACGAAGATAGCATTTGGGTGGGAGTCTAAGAGTCTTCACAGTGAGTGGCCTAGAGGAAATCTCTAATACCTTAACGAATTTTTGTGTAGTTTTATGATGCTGAGAAACCTGTGTGGATAAACAGGAAAGAGTCTTGTAACCGTAAAAAAAAAAATTCTAATTCATTCTGATTAAATACAAATGGTAACCTGAGGCTTATGTGGTCAGACCAGATAGTGATGAATACTACAAACACCAATAAGAACTTTTTTTAAATGTTTAAACAACCTGGTTAAGAAAATGTTCAGAATGGTTGGGACATCTTAGACAAAAGATTAATGTATACAAAATAATGTGATGATTAGCCAGAAGAAAATACATGCAGGCTATTTTGGAATAGGATTTGATTTTGTAATCCTTTTTACAAGAAAGTAAGAGTATTTACCCATGAGTGTAGTGGGGACGTCTCCAAAAGTCAGGACGTGGTATTGTAGTTCTGTTGCTCACCACATGTTCTCAGTGTCCTAGGCATCATACACCGGCCTAAAATTTTTATTTATTTTTTTGCAGACTGTTAACCAAGAGGAAATATGAATAAACTGCCTTTTGTAACTAAAAGAAAAAGAAAAAGGAAAAAAGTTAGAAGATATGTACAAATGCCAGCAAAATAAGACATTTTGCGTGTTTCTAGGCTCCTAAATTCCGAATGCCATATGATTAGAGGGTGTTTAACAGTCCTCTGGATCAAGAGAAAATTATTTCAGCACTTTTTAGTATGACGTGTATCTCTGATCATGAGCACTGACATTACCTCTACGTTCATGAACTCAAACACAGGCACAGGACTGACCTTGAAATGAACAGCTCTGGGATGTTTACCCTCTGTAGTGGTGATACTCCTCTTGTCCCTGTTGTGCACTGGTGGTGCTGGGAAGGTCCTTCCAGCTCCTCTGCTCTCTTTGCCCTTACAGACTTGAGCCAGCCCTGACTGAGCAGACTGGGTCCATCGTTGTTGGGGTCCTGGATATTTTGATACTTACTTTGCACTTCCATGAGGGACTTTTCTCTTAAGTATTAAAAGTTGTTTAAATTCTTGACCCAGGAGTTATCCTAGAGAAGAAAAAAAAAAAAACAAAAAACAAAAAACAAAACAGTGTAAATGTGCTAAAAACCAAATGAGACTTTTTTTCAAGCCTGTGTCAAGCTGTGTGTGTGTACACACTCTCGAGCAGTACTTATTCCATGATAACCTTTTATCTCCTAGACACTTAATTTGTCATTTAGGACATCTGTGGTTAGGCATAGAAGGCCCATTTTGTAACTGGTCACCATGCCAGAGGTGAAAGCCATTGACACTGGGCCTCTGGGGAAGGAGAACTCTTGGCAGGGTGTTTTCAGTGGGTGTTTTTTTCAGTTCTGTCAGGTCTGTGTTCCCTTGGGGGAATTTGTACCCAAAGAGTATTGAGTTTATTCTGTTGATTTTTTTCCAAAAGCCTGTGTTTTCTGCATTCCTATTTTATGGTTCCCCCGCTAAGGAGGAACAGTTTCTTTCCTTATTTGGTTTGGATTTGATTAGCAATGTTTGGGATTCGTTTAGTCTTTTTAAAGTAAAACAAGTGAGAGGTAGCAGAGGGTGGTGGAAATAGCACTGGGCAAGGAAGCAGAGCTCTGGGCCCAGCTTTTCCACTAACTACCCCTGGCAGAGGAACTCTGATGGCTGAACTGAGTTCCAGTGTCAGGTTCTAGGCAGATAAAACGCACCCACCATTGAGAGCACTGGGTGTTCAGCCTCGCGTGAATTTCAGAATGCTATGATGGTAGTAACAGCAGCAGTAGCAGCTATCCGGTATTTTATAGACATTGTAACTCCAGCAGCAATCCTGAAAGATAGGTCTGTATTCAGGTAAGGATACACAGTTTGGTATCCTACAGGCAGCAAATAGCACAACCAAGATTGCAACTCAGGTTGGTCCAACCCCCTGCAGTAGCCCTGATGCCCTGGCTTGCCAGGCTAGACACTAGTGTAGTAGTCACGCAGAGGAGTTCTGCAATCAGTTCTGGGATCAGAGCTAGGTTTTCCGGCTTTCTGACTGTGTGACCTTGGGCCAACTGTTTACCCTTTCTGTGAGCATTGCTACACCTTAACACAAGCAGAATCAGATTGAAATCCTCAAAGTTGCCATGGGCAAATACACACAACCAAGTAAAGCACTAAACAGGGCTGGGAAGCAAATCATAGCTTTTGCCCCCGATGCTTATGATCATTATTTCTAAGAGGCCTAACATGAAGACAGTTACACCAAGAAATGTGGGGTGTGATCATTTGTATTTTATATAAATATCAAGAAAGATTCTTTTGTTGGGTCTCTAAATGCATCCCTTTCTATATGCTAATTCTTTCATAGAAGATTTCTTATATATTCCTTTTCTTTCTCTTTGAGATGCCATGTGAATGTCTGCGATTATCTAGAATCTGTGGTGGTGTTGGTATTTGCTTTGGAGGAATGTGGCTATCAAAGTGCAAATCAGACATGAATAAATTCCCTGCACTGTTGTTGAGCGTTTCTATGTGCTGGGCACTATCCCAGGAGCTGACATTTTGGCTATTTCCAATATAAAAATCCACCAACTGTGCTAACCCAAAGGAATAGTGTGTGCTTAGAAGCCTCTAAACAGGCAGGCTTGCTTTGTACTCTCAAGGTGGCTAGTAGCTGAAAAGGATTCCGCCAGTATTTATCTTCTTTATCAATACCTTGAAACTGTTTAAATCGACAACTTATCACCACTTTCTCTTCCGCACAAACGTGGATCGGCTTTTTAGCAGACACCATTCCTGGATGGGAGTAGGTGTAAAGAAAACAACTCCTTTAGTTAAGTGGGAAAGTAATCCAAGAAAAAGTGTTAGAACGTGAGTATGTTTACCAAGAAACAAACAACACCCAAGGGGCTAACTAGTATTCAATAGCTTTTTCTTTCTTTCTTTTCTTTTTTTTACATTCATGTAGTAAATAGTTTCTTTCTCTACCCAGACACTGCTCTGTACCCACTAAGTGGTAATTCGAGTCCTAACTGTGAGCCACTCTCTCCATTTATCCCCGTTCATTCTTTAATTTCTTGTCTTTATTCAAGACACTTCTGGAAAATGCCACCTCTGGGAAAGGGCTCTGGATTCCCCCATGTGAGAACTCTTTTCTGCATAATTAGTCTAATTTTTTTTTCTATCAGATCATAGCAGTCATTGTCCCAGTATGTTTTAACTCTGCAATGTTACCAGTTTGAATATTGAATTTGAGGCACTAAACCTTCCTAAAGAAAGATGTATACTGTGCTTCATGCATCATTGCTGAAAGAATTTTGCTTTGAAGCCCAGTGCGAACACTTAATTTTTATTTGCTATTATAAAAGAGTCTCTTTGAGCTGACAAATATGAAAATATGACTGTGATTTCGGCAGGAGGCCAGCAACTTTAGAGAGAATGATGCTTTTATCTTTTGAAAGTCTTTTGACTACCGCATTATTCTATTAATAGATGGGGAATGGGAAATGACATCCTTCAAGGCCTTCTTCTGTTGGAACTGGGCTTCCTACAAACGAGAGGGAAAAGATGTATGTGTCGAGTAGTGAGAGTTTACTATACATGTATTTAAGTCTCCTGTCTTTGGGCAGCTGTTAAATTTATTTAAGAGCTCTGTGCAGCCAGGTTTCCTTTTTTTTTTTTTTTCTCCATTTATATATGCTGTCCTCCCTGGAATTTCAGTCAAACAATAAATAATTATACTTTTAAGTCGATGTGCGGTTGCATACTTGAGATGTCTCATGGAATGACAGTAAGAAAGCCTTGAGCTAAATGGCAGCTTCCCCAGCTTCCAGGAATTCTGCATTTGTCTTTATAGAGTCTGCAGACATGTCCACTGCCAGGTGCGGTGGCGTCTAAAAGCGGCTCGTCTCCGTCTCTCCTGTTGTAACAAATAACTAAAGATCTAACAGAGGAGGGTCCAGCGACACTCCAGAGGAAATATTTTCATAGATCAACTGAGTGCGCATACAGATTGGAGGAACCATACGTGTGAGTGTCTATCAAAGAGGCTTTAATTAAATACCTATAATAATTTCAGTGTTTATTTAGAACCCCAGGTGAAATCTTGAATGATTTTCTTTCATGAAAATTGTCAGAGTAAAAGAAAGTGAAATCATTTTACCAAACCTGATGGATTTTGAGTTAGAGTTTTAGAGATTCTGCCCACACAACACTCATTTTCATAACTTCGGGAATCTTCAAGATCTCAAGTCTGCCTTTGGCTTTGCTTTTTAAGGCAGATACTGGAAGTATCCTGCAAATGTTATTGTGAAAACATGCTAGGTGAACCATCATCTTTAAGACTGAACTAAGCAACTTAGAAAACAGAATGGATTCTAATTGGGAGAAATTCCTAAATTTGATGTCTGTTGAGACAACCTTTTCAAGGGTTTATCCTAATATGTTTGAATGCCTTTTCTTAATCTTTACTGATAAAAGGAAAGCTTTCTTCTGATGTTCAAGACCTGTGAGGAGGAATACAATCTATAGCCTACCTATACCCTATGTCTTTTCCTTTTAGAGTCAATTAGCCCCTTTTCTCAGGGTAACTCTACTCAGGGCAAGATTCTTGGAGAGCATGAAGCAAAGGTAGGTTATTGTTTTTGGAAAAGGCTCTGAAGTTTGTACCAAGAAGTAATGTCATAGAAGTTTTTCAGTTGCTTTTTTGTTACAGCCTACAGCATTGACCCTGTGATGACTATGACCTTAGTTTTCTGTGCTTTACAGAAATCCTTTCAAATAAATCCAACCGTATCCAAACTTGGAGACATTTGGGAGGTGAGCGACATTCTTAGAGAATGGGCTCTCTCTGCTAGAAATGGATCTTCCAGTAGGGCTTTATTGGTCCTTTGCCCCAGCAAGGTGACATTTGAAATGCCATTCCTTGAGCTCCTTCATCTTTGAAAATCTCACATTTAGACAGTAAATCTTGCAGAGTCTTCATTAACTTCACGTTGACACTGTGTCCAGCATTATCTATAACCAATATAACAGTGAATGATAAAGACCACAAACATTGGCTGCATCCCGCTTTCAGCTTCCAGATTTGGCTCTCACCCAGTACTTTTGATCAAGGCACAGAGTCTTCCAGAATGTTTATAATTTTGCAGCACCACTTCATTGGCGTAAATTCGTTCCTCAACCCAGATGGTGATCTGCTTATGAAGGTTTTTCTTCCTTGCTTATTTGTTATTTAGGAAGCCTGGGAGTAGGAATAGTGGGTCCATTCTGTAACTGCTCTCTGTGCCAGAGATAAAAGCCACTGGCAAAGCTCTTCAAAGAAGGAGGAGCTGTTTGCAGGGCCAGGGGCAGTTCCGTTTGGTTTATACTCGCTTAGAGGAACTTGTACCCAAAGCATTTTAAGTTTACTTTTGTGCTGCCTCCTTTCTCCCTCCCTCAAAGCATGTGTTTTCTGCCTTTTTTATCCTGATACTCTCTTAATAAGTGGACGTTCCCTTCCTTATAAGGTTTAGATTTGTTTGAAAATGTTCATGGTTATAAATTTTTTTTTGGTAACATAGCAATATCCGGGCCCCAATGATAGTTTATCAAGTGAATATAAACACCAATTTACAGAACTAAATTTTGAGATCCAGCAAAGTGTAGACTGATCTCCAAAAACCATGTGTTATATGTAAAATAATCATAACACTGAGTGGCGACCTAAAGCCAGTTGGTGCTTTAGGTAAGCCTCACCCATCAAATAGTATTTTTTCAGCTCGGTAGCTACTGCACCAAGTGTGCAGTGTACAGACAGTGTCGGGATCCCAGTCTTCCAGCCTGCAGGTTGATTAAGGAAGAAAGAAGCAAAGCGCGCCTAGTGTAGTTGAGAAAAAAGAACAGGTTGTGGGCTACAGTTAGAAGAAATGAAGAGCCAGTTTGAGCATGCCTGCCTAATGCTGAAACTGCTCTCAGAGCTAAAATATAATATAAAAGCAAAAGTGGGACACCTGGGTGGTTCAGTCGGTTAAGTGTCTGCCTTCAGCACAGGTCATGATCCAGGGTCCTGGGATTGAGTCCCGAATCAGGCTCCCTACTCAGTGGCAAGCCTGCTGCTTCCTCTGCCTGCTGTTTGTGTGCTTTCTGTCTGTCTGTCTGTCTCTCTCTCTATCTCTCTCTCTCCTCTAGCTGATTGATAGATAGATAGATAAATATCTTACCAAAAAAAAAAAAAAGTAAACCCCCTAAAGACTAGTAAGGGATTACATCAAGCGTATCATCTACCTGGATGAAATTATTCAGTTTTTTCATTAAATCTTAAATCATTTATTTCAACAGAACAAAGCATATACAGTGTGTACTTTGTTGCCATGGGGGGAGCAGCGTTGACGTGCTGACTGGTATGAGCGACATCCTGGCTTCACCCAGTGCAAGGCCTGCTGGGCTGGAAGCAGCAACTCTAGTTGGAGAAAGGATTGATTTGGGAGAAATATCCCCCCAAGTTTTTCATTTTAATGTATGCCTGTTTGTCTGTAGCGCAGATTAATAGCATATAGCGAGCATAAATTTTTCTTCCTCTACGTAAACCAAATAAACCTGGGACTCTATATACTTACACTTCATAAGGACTTCATTTTGAGACATTCATAGTCACAATTTATGATTTATGGCATCATTAATTTACAAAAGGTGTAAAGTAGTCCACATTTCTAGTTTTAGGCAGTCATCATTTTTTCTCATGGAATCCTGTTTAGGTGGAAATAAATAAACACATGGAGGGCAAAACTCGTGCCCAGAATTCCTGAAGGAATCTGTGACACAGTCTTTCCACATCCTTAAATTGCTGGTATTTCAAACGGCTTTCATTGAATTAAACTGGCATAAATACGGCTTAATTTCCCAGACCAATTTGTGTCTTTTCTATGGGGAAACCGCTTGAATGTTAGAAGTTTGCATGATACTGCATGATTCTGCGTAATTTAAAGGAGACCGTGGTTTCTTCCATAGTTGCTGTATTCACAGAAATGTCTTTTGTGGTCAGCATGTGCATTCATTGACCTACAAAAATATTTCCTCTGAAAGGTTCAGCAACTTAGAATGTGTGTTTTCCTTAGTTTTGAAATGAATTCTTTAATTCCAAAAGCAGCATCTTTTGCCTCTTTTCTACTACATGTATCTCTGGCATTTAGAAGAAATAATGTCCATTTTTATGGAATATTAATTAGGCTCATTGAAAAGATTTGCCAAAGGATGATGGATTCCATCTCAAGTGACCCTTTCCTTCTCAGGCTCTTTGGGGAGGCCAAATCCAAGCAGCCCTGAAGATATCTCTCAGTTGACCAGGCAACATCAACAGGCTTTTTTAGTAACAGGAAGAGATACCGTGGCTGCTTGATTAAGATGGCGGTCTCTAGATAATGTTCAAGTTTTAAGAGCTGTACCAATCAAAGATGTCTCTCTGTCTCTCTCTTTCTCCCCCACCCCTTGCCTTGTTTTTTTTTCTTTTTTCTTTTTCCCTAGCAGCCGACATAGTATACCTTGGGTGGTGAGAGGCAGCCTGTATGGCTCTGAGATGTTTAGATTCATTATGAAAACATTTTGTTGTTTATTTTATTATTAAAAATTTAATTTGAGCAGTGCTGGTACTCCCATCTTTTCCTTGGGCCAGGTTCTCAAGGTTTTGAATACCCTTGGGCTTTCATCTGAAATTCCCTGTGAAACTATTAGGCGCCCCATTAATGTTTAATGTAAGAAGAATTCAAAGTGCATGCATCAGCCTGTCCTAAGATTGGGGTGTAAAGAAAAAGAACGTTTTAGGTTAGCAGCAACTGTGCCCATGCCCAACTCTTCTGTGCTTTTTTCCTTTTCTGCAGTGGGAGAGTGAGTCTGCTGTGCCTTTCTCTTCCATTTGCCGCTGTCACTTGCGTGCATCGTAGGCGCACTTTGATCCAGAAGCCAAACCAGCATGTGTATCAGCTCCTGATGGTGGGGTCTGTCCGCCTACACCCCACCCGCTTACGGTAGCCTGCTGTGTCTTCCACCCCACCTTCCATAATCAGGTTCCTCAACTCTGCTCTCCATAAAATGTGCTATGTAGTGCTCTCAAGAAGAGAATTATCCTTAAGATTTTCTTCTTTAAGAAGGTAATCTCCACACCCAATGTGGGGCTCGAACTCATGACCCTGAGATTAAGAATCACATGCTCGACCCTCTGAGCCAGCCAGGTGTCTCCATATTACAGTTTTATACTTTTCAGCGTGTTCCTTTTTTATAACAAACTTTTGAGTAATGTAAAGGGCACTCACAATTATCTTGACTTCTGTTTGACCCAAAAAAGAAGTCTGCGTTTTGGTTCTGCTTTTCCTAATTGATTACAGCCACCAATATTTTACATGATTCCTGACTTTCCAAGGCAAGGAATTTTTAAAGTACCTTTAAAAAAAAAAAAAAAAAAAAACTCCCAACGGTGGAATGGGGGAATACTGCCATCAAAGGAATAATGATATCTACCACTACTTCCTCCTTCCGTCCCTCTTCCCTTCTGTCTGACTAATCTGCATGCTGTTTTAGGGTTTTTTTTTAACTTCTTCCCCTATCTGTAATCCTTGGTTAAGTAAAGAATTAGATAACCCAGCTAAGTAAGACGAAGAGAATTGCTTCCCTTTAACTGAATAAAAACTTCAAAGATGATCTTCCATGGGTACTCAGTATTTCTGTTTAGGGGGGAACAAAATTTCAGAACTAAAACTATAGTGCTTTTGCTAAAGTATAAGTATGTGGCGCTATCCAAACTGGAGAATTCGTTAGTCTTAAAGCAGACATCCAAGCTCTTGTGGGTGTTTCAAGTACACTATCCTTTCATTCTGCATGTGCGCTGGGCTTTGGTTCGGCAGTGAGTTCTATGTGATGTAGACACTTCGAGCAAGGGGAGAAGCAGTGCAGAGCTTTGCGTGAAAACTGCACTGAGCATTCTATGATGTTCTTCTTTAACCAGTCATGCTGGCAGTCGTTTCCTGGAATAACAAGGCCCTTGGGATAGTTGTTTCACATTTGGCGCATAATTACAGCCATACATTTACAAAGAGCGAGAATATACAGATGAATACCAGTGAAATTTTATAGAATTGGGGTACCTGGCTGTATTTGTTTAGAAAGTCCTCCAAGCTGAGCGTCAATTTATGTCTCACATTTATAAAGGGAATTTAGCAAAGCCTCTTCCTTCCCTTAATCCGAAATGATTTGCTGGATATTAATCCTTTATCTATACTTCTTAATGAGCTTGGAGCATTCGAAGTGAAGAAAAAAGATCTGAGGAGCCAAGGGATCCTTTACAGAAAGAAAGATCATGGTCAGAAGAGAAACATTGCTTTTCTACCTAAATGTTTACGTTTACTTTGCTACTTAAAAAAAAAAAAAAAAAAAAATTAGAGGCATCCGGCTGGCTCAGGCAGTGGAACGTGCAACTCTTGATCTTGGGTTTGTAAGTTTAAGCCCCATGTTGGTACATAGAGATAAGTTAAAAATGAAGAATCTTCAGGGCACCTGGGTGGTTCGGTCAGTTAAATGTCTGTCTTCAGCTCAGGTCATGATCCCAGGGTCCTGGGATGGAGTCCTGCAGCAGGTTCCTTGCTCAGCAGGAAGCCTGCTTCTCCCTCTCCCACTTCCCCTGCTTGTGCGTGCTCTTTCTGGGTCAAATAAATAAGTAAAATCTTTTAGGAAAAAATTTTAAATCTTCTAAACAAAACAAAACAAAAACCCAGTGCTGATCCTAAACTACTGCTCTCATTTATATCTCATTATCTGATGTATATACTCAAGGAACCATAGATTGCTCTCTGTCTCCTGAAAACTTTCCGGGCAGTCAGGGTCCTCTATTCATATCTCAGCTGTAATCGGAGCGCCTCTCAAACCCTGCCTCCTCCATTAAGACACCGGGAGTGTGAACCACATCAGCCTGTGTCGGTGTGGACGGTGAGCGGGGCGCACGCTGTTACCAGCTGACGTTTATGCGGCGCCGGGCACTGAGCTGAGTGCTTTCACCCAGTCCGCAGGAGAGCCTGAAGGCGTGCTCTTCTCACTACCTTACAAATGAGGGCACTGCAGCTCAGGGAGTTGAAGAGATGTATCCCAGGTCAGGTGGTTAGTAAAGGGCAAAGACCCAGGCTGTCAGGTTCCAGAGGCCATCTTGAGTTGCGACAGCCTCATCCAAATCACAAATTGGGGGTAGGGGTGGGGGGTTCGCCCCTGCTCAGCTTTCACCTCCTCTGCTTGGTCCTACGTGCTCTCTCTGTTACATGCTTTTGATTTTGAGCTTCCAAATGCACCTACACCTGGGCACCTACACCGTGTGTGGTCATTGCTTACTGATGTTCAGAAGAACCCATGCCGTCACTTCCCCCCAGAGCAGCTGGTTCAGTGACTTGCCTGAAGTCCCAACATCAGTAAGCTCAAGAACCAAACAAAAGGTTCCAGAAAAAAGTGGAAGCATCTGTCATGTCTGGCAGATAAGTCGTTGAGAGACTAAGACCAGAAAAATCTTCAAAACCAGTGCCTGAGAGAAGAAACGGATTAAAGGCTGCAGAAGACTTGTGTGCAAATACTAAAAGACATTTAGAAGCACTTTTTGAGTGATTCGAATTCTTTATCATGTCTATCAGTTTCCTGACTTGAATAGATCGACTGTCTTCTCCACAGATTTCATGAACATTCGTTTGGGTGCTCACAAGGTATATCGGATTTGGTAAGAATTGGAAGAAAGAAAAGCAGCAGACAAAGGGGAAGGAGAGGCAAGTAAGGCGCCCGGGTGGCTCAGTCTGTTAAGTGTCTGCCTTCGGCCCAGGTCACCATCTCAGGGTCCTGGGATCAAGGCCTGCATCTTCTCTCTCTGCCCCTCCCTCTGCCTCTCTCCACTGCTCGTTCTCTCTCTCAGATAAAGTTCCTTGCTGCCTGCCACATGTGGCCATCAGCCAGACAGTTTGGTTGCTGTCCTCTGTCAGGGAGGACGAGTGGGCCAGTTACATGAGCAGCCTTGAGTGGGAATGAGAAGAGGACAAGCCGTGTGGACTTGGCCGTTAGTAGGAAGAAAGCCTGGTCCAGGCCCAGAATCACCTCAGCTGACTCTGGTTTTAGCCATTTCCCCCAACTGGGTCTTGGTCTCCTTATCTGTAAAATGAGAGGACTGAATTAGAAGATTTGTAGGTCCCCTTCTGGCTCTAAAATTCTGACTCTAAGAATATCTTTTCCAAATCACTTCTTTGGAATGAATCTTATTTTCAATTCATCTAAACAGTTTCAAAATGCTGTTTAGAATAATTAAAGTAACACTAAGAACGGCTTGAAAAGTAATCAACAAAATTGTGAATATCTCCCATAATGTCATTTGTGTGACAATCTGCTAAAATTTTTTAAGCTAATAAAAGTAAGAGACAAATACCAAATGAATGCTTTTTAAGAAAGCTAAGGAGACATAATGGCAACTTTCCAAATCCTGCTAAAGCTCTCAGTCTGCTCCTTCCAGCTGTACTTCTCAAGGTGCTCCTGGGCCTTACGAAATCTGACACAATGTCAGACAAATACCTTTCTCCCGACACTTTTATTACCGCCTTTTCCTGAAAGTCATAATCTAACACCAGGAAGAGAACTCATCGTTGTGTCTCATTTATCTCCAACACCCTGCTTTCTAATTGAAAATTTTCATTCATGCATGTTTTTTCCCCCAAGTAAGATCTTAAGCTTTAGTTGCAAGTGTTTATGTCATTTTAATTCTGTGTTTACCTGGTCTCTGATAATCCAATTTTTAAAATATTGTTTAAACAATAAAACTCAATCAACTTTTGGATAGTACAAGACCTTTTTTTTTTTTTACTTGCTCAAGCAAATATGAAAAATGAAGGAATGTCATGGCCTAAGTTACTAGTAAATGAGTTGCTTTTAGGTCAGTCTTCCCTACTGAAGGCAGCTTTGTGCATTTAACAACTTTTAGGGTGTATAATTCATCCCTAGCACTCAAAGATCATTTTACCAAGTACCCTTTGGGGGAAGCATCTCAGCCCTGAAAAGCAGCTGCATCTTATTTTATGCAAATGTGAAGTTCAGTGATTGTCAAAATCAGATCAGGAATGCAAACTTGAGTTTTAAGCTGGGGACATGTGAGGGATTTTTGTTTGTTTGTTTGTTTAGGTGTGGGGATGGTTATTTGTTTGTTTTGAGTTACAGGAGTTTCATTCTGCCTGACCCTTACCAGTGGCAGCTGACGAAGACCAGAACTTGAATAATGAAGGAGGGAAGCACTCTGTAAAACACACTTGATCCTAAGTTTGGGTTACCTATCTCTTCACAAGACTTCATTAGGGTATAGTTATGATTATATACACTTTTCCAAAAGGCTGCTCTTTCCATCAATCATTAGAATAACAGCAGGTTTAATTTAGGTCATTTGTATTTTCTTCCTATAAATTTCCCAGGACATGCTCTGTATACACTGGGCATTCAATAAATGTCAGTCAGTCAGTAACATTTATTGGGTGCTGCCCGACTTCAGATGCTTATAAAGGAAAATGAACTACTCAAGGGAGTAGTTTTCAGGTTGTCTTTCTCTGGTATGTCTGGCTCAGAACCTGTGCAGCTCCATTGTCAACAAAATTGGAAAAGTAACTGTCCTACGGAGTTGGTGTTTACAAGTGTGAGTTTCCATCACCTTTTCTGGGTCAAGGCCATATTCTGTCAGTATGCATCACTACCCAGGAGCCAGTTAAAATAGTTAAGTACTGGCCCATCCCTATAAGTAAGTGCATTGGTCCTTCCCTCATGACCTCTGGAGCTGTCCCCCAATTCCATAACCAAGGGGAGAAAGCCTGGTTCAGCTGGGAGTCTCTAGCTCTGCCATATAGCACTACCACCAGCTCCTTGGTGAGTGTCCATGCCATACCCCTTCCTGACTATTTCAGATATTCCCCTTGTACAGAAAGGGAACGTTCAAGAATGATTGCTCGAAGTTATTATAGTTGTTGTCACTAAAAAAAAAAAAAAGAAAAAAAGACATCTGGATGGCTCAGTTGGTTAAGTGTGTGACTCTTGGTTTCGGCTCAGGTCATGGTCTCAATCAGGGTTATGGGATCGAGGTGGCACTGCGCTCTGTGCTCAGCATGGAGCGTGCTTGAGAGTCTGTCTCTCCCTCAGCCTCTGCTTCTCTCCCTCCGCCCTGCCCCTCACCTGCTCAGACTCGCCACCTTCTCTCTCTTTCTCCCTGTCCTCCGTCTCTCTCTCTCTGTAAAATAAAGTCTTAAGAAAACAAAACAAAACAACAACAACAATCCATGAACTAGTACAGAACAATGATCCCTTTATAGTACCATACCAGATTCTTCTCCTGATTCTAGGGCAGGGACGAGGTGTGAACCATGTTCCATCCTTGTTACAAAATACAGGCAAGATACCAGAAAACATTAATGGTACTAAACAGAGCTGTTGTAGACTTCAGACTTAAAGAAGGAAAAGACTAAAATTTGGAGAAAGCCATACGGAAACTCAAGCTATGACAACACATTGGAAGAATTAGTCTTCTTCGTTAGAGAAGTGGCTAGCTGTGACACCAAATGGTTCTCCTCTACAGTTAAGTAAAACAGAAAGTGGTTCGGGGCACCTGGATGGCTCAACCTGTTAAGCATCTAACTCTTGGTTTCAGCTCAGATCCTTGGTTTCAGTTTAAGGTGTAATCTCAGGGACATGAGATCGAGCCCCCGTCATGCTCAGTGCTCAGCCCGGAGGGAGCCTGCTTGAAATTCTCTCCCTCCTCCTCTCCTTCCCCCTTTGTCCCTCCCCACACTTGTACGCATGAGCGTGCTAGTTCTCTCTCTAAAATAAATCAGTAAAATCTTTAAAAAAAAAAAAAAAAAGTAGGATGCCTCGGTGGTTCAGTCAGTGAAACCTTTGTCTTTGGCTCAGGTCATGATCCAGGGTCTTGGGATTAAGCCCACATCAGGCTCTCCGCTCCACGAGGAGTCTGCCTCTCCCTCTCCCTCTGCCTCTACCTGCTGGTGTGCTCATGTGCACTCTCTCTCTCTCTGGTCAAATAAACAAAATATTTAAAAAAAAAAAAAAGAAAGAAAGAAACCTAATAGGACAGTATTGAGAAGCAGTATGACATGATGTAGTAGTTTTCAAAGGACTGCCCTACCCTTGCTTCATTAAAGAAGTCCTGCTTTTAATGTTTTATATACATTAATCAGACACTCCCTGAGTGAGATCACCTACAAAATTTAGTCCATGTTAACGTTTACTAGTCTCTGTTGTAATTAATGAGAAAATAAAATGCTTCTGTTATGGAACATAAGATCAAGGTTAAAACTGGAAATGTGATAACGTGGGTCTCTACTTTCATATTTATGATAGCTATGAGGAAGGTAGTAGACTTCCATGGGTAAGAATTTGGAAGAAATTAATCTGACCCAGGGGTGAATGTCAGCTTTATCACTTGCTGTTTGCTCTTAGACCAGTTACTTAACCTCTCTGAGCCACTGTTCCATTGGAATTTCATGTAGGTGATACTACTACCTGACAGAGTTATAAGGAGAGTAAATGAGATCATCTCTGTATTGGGTGGGGAAAGTACTGTGAACTGCTTTATTAGGTCTCAGCGGCTTGTTTATTTCTCTGTCACTTCACAGTCCTGAACGGGTCAAAGGGGACACACTGCTCCTTGTAATTAATCAAGATCTTGATACCTTCCATCTCTGCCCTCTAGGTCCTCAGGACCACTTTGTTCAACGTCTCACAGAGAAAGACAGCAAGGATGGTCCACAATAGAAGGGAGGATCACAAAGGTCTTGTTTCTTCCGGGCAGGGGCAGGGATGTGCTCCACTCATCACCCAGCCACGGGAGAGGCCTTGCTGTGTTGTCTGGCCCTTGGCACTGGGACAAGCGCTTGGAAACTTGTGCACGAACAGTTGCCACCACATCTAAAGCACTTACCACAGTGCCTGGTGTGTAGTAAGTCGTCTGGTAGTATTTTTTTTTTTTTTAAGATTTTATTTATTTATTTGACAGACAGAGATCACAAGTAGGCAGAGAGGCAGGCAGAGAGAGAGAGGTGGGAGCAGGCTCCCTGCTGAGCAGAGAGCCTGATGTGGGACTCGATCCCGGGACCCTGAGATCATGACCTGAGCCGAAGGTAGAGGCTTAACCCACTGAGCCACCCAGGTGCCCCAGTATTTTTTTTAATTCCAGGAGCACCCAGGGTACGCCACAATGCTGCCCACCATTTTGTCAGTTGCTCAGAGACGTATGCAAATGAGCACAAGCCCCTAGAAACACCTGCTTTGTTTCAGAGAGCCATTTCTGCGTACAATGACAAAAACCTAAATTCAGGAAGCCAACCAGGCAGAGGTACACACGGAGTTGAAGCTAAGAACACAAAACAAGATGTGAGACATTTCATCATGTTCACAGCTGCATTCCAGCTTTGAATATAGAAGGAGGGAAAGGTTTATCAAGGTGGGCTATTTTGGTAAAATAGCCCAAAAAAATCTTAATGATAAGAACTTACAGGAAAGTCAAGATGTTGTGGGGCTTTGGCATGAGATTTATTTATTTATTTTTAAATTCTGCTTGGGGGTTGGGGGGAGGCTGAAAATCTAAGTGGAAGGGGGAAAGGGGTTTTAGAGTTAGACAACCTTGATTTGAATCCCAGCTTTCTAGTTAAGTGAATATAAATTTTGTTGATAGAAGTATCCCTTTTGAGGACCATCTCTTGGCAGTCACTGTGCTAAGGACCTTACCTGTTTTTGTGCCCTGTCTGTACCAGAGCCCTTCAAGGACAGGTTTCCTTTATCTGTTTTAAAAATTAGGAAACTAAAATCGAAAGAAGTGAAATAACTTGTCCAAGAGTACATGGTTAGAAAGCAGCAGGTCAGCCATCTGTCTGGTTCAAGGAGCAGAGCACTGGTATGGGGAACAAAGGTAGTAACTTACATGCCTGTTGCAGGTGGGGTGGTTCAGACAGGTGGCTTCCAGGGCCAGTGTCAGCCCATTTGCCTCTCCTGCTCACCTCCCTGATGCTTTTCCATAGAAGTAGTCTGCCTGGGGGTGCCTGGGTGGCTCAGAGGGTTAAGCCTCTGCCTTTGGCTCAGGTCATGATCTGAGGGTCCTGGAATCGAGCCCCATGTCGGGTTCTCTGCTCAGCAGGGAGCCTGCTTCCTCCTCTCTCTCTGCCTGCCTCTCTGTGTACTTGTGATCTCTCTCTCTCTCTCTCTGTGTCAAATAAACAAATAAAATCTTCAAAAAAAAGTGAAGTAGTCTGCCTGCCACAGATCTTTCATCTGGAAATCTTAGCTTGTTTATAAAACGACGCACAGAGGTATGCTGCTCAGACCTTCTATTCTTTCCCAGCCTCTCGTGTCCCTCGACCACTGCTTTCTTCTCCCTCATGTTACCATTTGTACAAGTGCTAGCTTTTTCTTTTTTCTTTTCTTCCTTCTAAGAAAAATAAATACGTTCCTGCTGTTCTGCACTCCACTGGAGTGAGTCCCAGGGGCAGGAGGGGTGCACTTCTTTTTACAAGGGGGAGCTAGCCTTACATTTGTAGAATGTGCTATGGACACTCAAAGGTTCTGCAAACCATTCCCCGTTCATTTCAGCGGCTTCCCTGATTCCTTTCAAGTTGAGGGAGTGTGGGGGAAGGACTTATGCTATTTACTACTCAGTACATTGTATAACACCTTTGCACACAATGTTGCAGACTTACAATTTAGTCCTTGAAGTTGTTAAAGAGAACTACAGGACTGCTGATCTTGGCAATGTGGTTCCTGTTTTCACAGAGATTGGTGGTGCTCCATTACAAAAAGCCCAGACGGGAAGGTGCTTTAGGGTGCATATTATGTCCTCTACAGTTGCCCAGTGAACGTTCACCCACACCTGGTACTTTTAAGATAAACCACTGAAGTGTTCCTTCCAACTGAGGACAAAACCAAAGAAAGAAAGAAAACACCCAATAGAAATCCAAAAGTTATAAAATTGATTGCACGGGTGCTTGGACTAATTTAACTGTGCAATTATAGATTTGTGTTGACACTTTCAAAGTGTATCAGACCTTCGAAAGAAATACAAAAAAAAATGTTTTTTCCTGTGAGGCTCACAACGTTATACCTCTCACCCTTGAAAGTATGAGTTCTGTCAGTTCCTCAAATGAAAATTGCATTTCAAAATCTCATCTGCCTGGTATACTCAACAGTCTTTTAGATACTCACTCTTTGATTTCATTTGCTAAACCTTTGCCAGGGGCTGCTGTTGCTTGCTGTTACTTTAGAACCAGATTTTAAGAGCTTCGTGTATTTATTAATATGCAACCCCCTATTTGCATTTTTTTTTTTTAGATTTTATTTATTTATTTGACAGAGATCACAAGTAGGCAGAAAGGCAGGCAGAGAGAGGAAGGGAAGCAGGCTCCCCACTGAGCAGAGAGCCCAACGTGGGGCTCGATCCCAGGACCCTGGGATCATGACCTGAGCTGAAGGCAGAGGCTTTGAACCCACTGAGCCACCCAGGCGCCCCCCTCATTTGCATTTAAAAAAAACCTTACGCTCATCTTTGATACTTGTTGAAATTTCGCTGAGTTTGAGAAACCTCTCTTCTACGGGATCCACTCCCCCAATCTAAATCACTCTCATTATCACATTTATGTAAATATTTTTGATATAGCCCCATTGCCAGATACCTTTAAAATGTCTGCTTTTTTCCAACTCTGTCTATATTTCCCTTCTCTCGGCAAATTCTCCGCATTATTCCCTAATTCATTAGTAGTGATACACTTGGGCGTCTAGCTTTCTTGGCTGTGGGACAGATCGAAGCCTCAGCTATCTCGTGGCCATATGTTCTTATTGCATATGCCATGTGATTTCTAAGAATGAGAAATGCAGAGCCTCTTCCCAGTCTCGGTTTAAGATTGATAGCTTAGAATAGGCAATATGTGTAAGCACAGTTCTGTCTTATGTCTATTTACCAAAAGTGTTTTGAGGAATTTAGCTTCAGTTTTGATTGCCAATTCACTCCTGGCAGACTCGTAAAATAAGAAGCAAAAGGGCCCCCCTTCACTCCTCTGGTGAAGGAGTGTGATAAATGAGGGATTAGAGCAATGTTAAATCCTTCTAGAGGCAATGCAGAGAAGCCATCCAGCAACTCCTCTCTGTATCAGAAGATGTTCATTGTAGCTGCTCTTCTCAAGCCAGAAATTGGAAGAGCGCTATTTTCTGGATCAGTAAGGCTTTAAGGATATAAACTACTTGCTTTTTTTTTTTTTTTTTTTTTTTTTAATGGAGACCTGTCTCCTGAAGAGTGATCTCAGGAATGGGAAAGGGGATGGGGGTGCCACCTTCTTTTGTACGCTCTGTGAAGGCAAAGACTTTATTCAGACTTTTTTTTTGATCGCTTAGTGCCCACAGGGAATGTGTAGACCCCTAATAAACACAGGGGATGCTGTTGATGCAGAGTCCTTGGTTTGAGCTTCCGTTTCTGAAGAATGAAGCCCTGGTCTGAAAGGGGTCTGTATCTTATCTCTACCAGGATCCCATCCAGGCTTGGGCCTTTGGAGTAATTCTGTATCAAATCAGTTATGTTGAAATTCCTAAGAGAATTGTTCGATGATTCAATCTCTTGGTATGTTCCACTAATCTTCATACGTGAAGTGATATCAGAGACACATTTAATGACTTACAGCTCTCACAGAAGTTGCTGCGGTTGGACCTGAAAGGCTTTTCTCAGACAAGTCCAGATATCCGCTTTCCCTTATCTGCCTGCTTTCCTTCTAGACAACAAATGGCTAGTCCTTTTCCAAAGGGACAGGTTTTCCTATCTGATGCTTTTGTTTCCCAGAAAGAAAAGAAAACGAAACTGTTGTCTCTTCCCTTAGATGTTGAATCCAGAGCAAACTGAAGCCTTATGGATATCTTTTGTAGTGGTCTCCTTCATATAAATATAAATGGGCGATTACTGAATATCAGAAGCTTGGGTTAGGGATCCACATCCCTTTGATGTGCAGAGCAAAACGAAATGGTAGGACATCATTGTCCAACCATGTTGGGCTGTGTGAGTTTCCTTAATGACCAGTTAGGACTTAATTTGCTCAGTGTAATGCTTTGTCACTCTTTGTGATGTTAACAGCCTTAGGAGGAGATTATGTTGGGTCTTTACCAAAACCATATAGCCCTTTCCTATATAAATATACCTTTATATTTTTATCGGAACATTCTCCTTTAGCTGTGTATTTGCTGGGCAGTCTTAGTACAGATACCTTAAAAAATGTATCATCCCACTTCTGTCATAGTAAAAATTTCTGAGAAAATAGTACGCTGTGTTCTGGAACCTAATTTTGTTTTTCTTTCTGTATTGCGTTTTGACTCTGTGCATACAATACACCCCAGTTGAGTTTAAGGTATTTTCTCAATTAAATCTGTTTTTTTTTTCTTTTATTGAGCAAGTTTTAGAATTCCTCCTTTAGAATAGGAGAAGCCAAATTGGGAAGCAGTAGGTGAACCACATAAAGTCACCTGACAAGTCAGAAGCCAACTTGAGAATAAAGTAGTTTATCTTTCTTACTCAGTGCGTAAATACAAAATATATGATGCCATGGTTGAACCTATTGTTTTTGGATCGTCATTCTTTAAAAAAAAAAAAAAAAAGACAGTGAATGTGATGGGGATGCATATTTAAAGTGTCTTCCTTTCACTCCCTCAAATTTAACAACTAAAATAAATGAGTAGTATGGCAGCTGAAATAGGGATCTCTTATTGATTGCATTATAAAAGTAGGAGCTATCAAAAACCCCATCAAGCATATTCTCTGCAAAATAAAATATGTCGATGTTGTTTAATGCTGGACGTGAGGACTCTAGTTTTAATGGTCCTTTATGTTATTTTCTCATAATTTATAAATACGATAAAGTCTCATAGGTTAGCAACTGTCAAGACAAGTGAACTTCACACCCTCCTCTCTGCACACTGCCATTTTTACACACGGAAACACCTCCTAATTGTTGTCTTTCTCTCCCTGGAGCCCGCCTGGCTTGTCTCTCTGTCCCACAGTAGAGCCCCCTACCAAATGAATACATATGAGCTACGGGTAATCCTGGCCGCCATGTCCGCGAAGTGTTGGTGGTTCTTCCCTCTCTCCAGCCGTGCCCTGCCGCAGCATCTCTGCCCAGAAGGCAAGGGTGAGAAAGGAATGTTTCCCGAGCATCTGTCCCCAACAGACACTGCTCTGGATGTGGGATTCACCAAGATGAGCCATAGGGCCTGCTTTGGGCCAAGTGCCCTGAGTCATGTCTTCTTCCTGGAGAATTTGTTCTCTAGCAGGAGAGATGAAGCCCTTAAATATTCAGTCGATGAATGAATGAATATATTGCTGAGGGAGCAGTCAATTCTTGGGGGAGGGGGCATCCCAAAACAAATAAACAAACAAACAACAACAACAAAAAACAGAGAGGTAACCAGATAAGGGGATGGAGGTTCCAAAATGGATGAGTTGATATGTAGCAGCCCTGAGAAGTGACGATTGGTATCTGATGTCTTTAGAGCAGGAGCCAGCACTACGAGACATGGGTTTAAGTAGTATTAGGATTCAGGTTGTATAGTTAGAGGCATGTTTTCTCACCTGAGCTAGACTGTGAGTCCTAAGAGGACAGGGACTGTATTCCACCTTCCCTGCAGCCCAGGAAAGCTTTGCTCAGAGAAGGAGATCAGGAATGTTGGTAGATTGAAATTAAATGATCTAATAGGGAACTATAAATAGTGTGTGTTCTCATTTCTCTCCCATTTCCTTGTTCGACCCACTCTCTGGGGTATATGAATAATGAACTGATTAAAACACTCAGCAGAAGGGAAGAGAAGGAGATAAGGAGAAAGAAGAAAAGTTTGTTTAGTCTAAACCTCTGGGGTTATGATTTCATCAGGGGAGGGCTTGTTTATAAACATACATATAAATAATCGCACTTCAAGACCATGTGAATACTTGCAGTGATACAGGGTAAATACCACTGAAATGATAAAACCAAGGGACTACAGGATCTCAGAGGAGGAGAATCTCAAAAGAAAGGCATTGGAATTGGGTACTGAGCACAAGGGAAAGCAGAATCTGAGGGGTGTTGGAAATGGTCATGAAATAGCACTGGACACTCCTCTTTGTGTTTCCTGTCGCCTAGTTCAGTGGGGCCTTCCTGTGACGGAGGTATTATTAAAATTATTACACTCATTTCCCAAAACACTAAGTAAGTGGTAAAGCAGAGAATTAAACCTCTGTAGTTCTGAGTCCAGTCGAGTGAACTCTGACAGGAAGTTACACCCACGTGGAGACAGAGCCTTCTAGGAGAAAGTCATGCCTTGAGCAAAGGGCTTATCGATGGGAAGGGCTACATAGATTTAGGGAGTGACTGTAAGCCCAGTTTGGCTAGTTAACTTGGGGACTCAAGAGCCAGTTTATATGGAAGAGTGGCTATCTACGTGGACTGATTTTTAAGGAGCGTCAGGAGGCACCATAACCAGGTCTTATCCCAGCCTTACTTGGGGTGCCAGAAGCTACATTCTGTTGGATTGCATTTCCTTTCATGGTCACTGGTCTTTCACGCAGTCCCCCCTCGTCAGCGGAGGTGCTGTCTTCCAGGCGGCAGAGTTCTGCTGCATTGTGCTTACAGACCACCACCCTCACATCCTGCCCCCAAGGCCCAGACACACTGCTTAACCTCTCCGGGTCTCAGTGTCCTCAGAGTACCTCCTTCAGTGGGTTGACACAAGGGTTAATGAGGTAGTATATTTAAAAAAAATTTTTTTTAATTTATTTATTTCTTGACAGAGAGAGTGCAAGCAGGCAGAGTGGCAGGCAGGAGAGGAAGAAGCAGATTCCCTGCTGAGCAGAAAGCCCAATGAAGGGCTCCATCCTAGGACCCCGGGATCGTGACCGGAGTCAAAGGCAGAGGCTTAAATGACTGAGCCACCCAGACGCCCCTATTTTTAAAAAATTATTTAAAGAGTGCCTGACACATAGTAAGAGACACAGAGGCCTGGGGTCCCTAGGATTGCAGAAAGGATTTGCTAGAAAGGAAGGTGGAAAAAGAAGAATAAAGGCAGATTTTATGGGGCGCCTGGGTGGCTCAGTGGGTTAAGCCGCTGCCTTCGGCTCAGGTCATGATCTCAGGGTCCTGGGATCGAGTCCCACATTGGGCTCTCTGCTCAGCAGGGTGCCTGCTTCCTCCTCTCTCTCTGCCTGCCTCTCTGCCTACTTGTGATCTCTCTCTGTCAAATAAATAAAATCTTTAAAAAAAAAAAAAAAAAAGGCAGATTTTATTTATCTCACAGAGTTTGGCCAAAGTCCTGTAGCTAAAGGTAATTTTTGCTGATTTTAGATGCCGCTGCCACTCCACCCCCACCTGGTCCCTGGAAGATTATTTTGGAGGATGTTGTGAGGTTTGATCACTTGGCATTTAAAAATGCCATATGACATCTGATACCTGCCCTAGAAGATAATAAGTGGTGGACAGTGGTAAAGCAGAGAATTAAACCAAAGAATTAACCCAGAAACACCACGGGGGGGGGGGGGGAGGGGGGAAATTCTAGGTAAACACTACTAGCACTATCTAAAAAAGGAGAGGAAAAAAATTGGAAAAATTACATTTTAAGCATCATGTGTTCTGTACAGTAAAACAGTCCCTTGGATTTCTCTGTCAGGGATCTGATGAACTAAAGAATTTCTTCCTCCCGTGGTACCAGAAATCCATTCTTAAAATGAATTAACTTCAGCTGAAGCTTCTTCTCCTGAGACGATTCTGAAAGATCGGAGCCCATACTCCTTGGTAATAGTGTTGACAAGCACTTTTAAGAACCCCTAAAATAGTAAGAATGACTCAAGACCCAGTGACTTTCAATGAAGCTTGGTGTGTTCTGTTAAGTAATAATGCCGAGCAAAGAGACGGAGTGTCATTATTCACTCCAGATGGAGATATTTCTGTATTTTCATTTGTCAATTTAAAGTGACTCACATGAAAATAATAATAAAAAATTAAAGCGGGAGATCAGGGCAAAGAGGAGGAGAGCGGAAGAACACCGATCCTGTGGGTGAAATCAGTGCTGGGATTTGGTTTCATATTTAGCATTCTGAGTTTCTGAAAGAAAGTGGCAGGATCGTGATCTGTGATGTATTTCTTGTTATTGGAAAAGAGGAGGGTATGTCTTCCAAAGGAATGAACTGTCTTCCACAGTTCTGAAAGACTTGATAAGATAGATACCAAATGAATTAATGAATAACCCCTGACAGCACTTTTAAGGTAAATGTGGTTTGCAGTTTTCTGTGGCTTTTTCTTGTGCCGGCATCAAATTAAGACCCTAGTATTAAAATTGAGGAAGAGGGGCACCTGGGTGGCTCAGTCATTAAACGTCTGCCTTCAGCTCAGGTCATGATCCCAGGTCCTGGGATCAAGCCCAGAATCGGGCTCCCTGCTCAGCGGGACCCCTGCTTCTCCCTCTCCCACTCCCCCTGCTTGTGTTCCCTCTGTTGCTGTCTCTCTCTCTCTGTCAAATAAATAAAATCTTAAAAGAAAATTGAGGAGGAGATTTGATAGCCTTCCTCAGGCTATAGTTCATTCAAAAATAGCATCAGACATCCAGTGGAGGAAGGCTTCGATCTGCTCTCTGAAGGGGGTCTGATGAAGAAGCAGACTGGTTTCCCACCCGGAACCTGAAGTTCTGGTCCTGCTGACTACAAGACCCACACAGGAACTTCACAGGCTGGTGAGAGGGGGTCAGATTTTCAGTTGTGAAAGTTAGTCCTGAGTGGTGGTCTCGTCCCCCCGCCTGCCTGAAGTGAGCACGCTTATAGGCTTGAAGTCGATAGTACCATATGAGGATAATTTTTAGTGTTGTTTCACAGTCATATAGCAACTGTTTATTGAGCTCTCCTGTGAGCCACTTACCTTCTTTTATGTGTCTCTACATATAGGCATCTTTTTAATTTCTTTCTAAAGTTGCCCTTTCTGCTCTTTGATTTGTACATATGTATGGTTTTGTCCATGTTCTGAAGTATAAAGACTACAGGAGCTTATCATTTCCAGTCCAGTAATTCAGAGGCACATTAAGGACAATTTAAAATCTGCCCTTCTTCCCACCCCCCAGCCCCTGTGTTACCATTCGTGGTTACCAGTGTGATGCGGCTCCCTCGGTGCTTTCCTCCGTTCTCAGATGACTTTCTTAACTGTCAGATAATATGTCTAAAACTTAAATGTGCAAGATTGGTAGGTGTTTCGGGGTTTGTTTTGTTTTTAGTGGAGGTGTATTTATTATGCTGTCAGGGAGGAGAAATTTTCCCTTAACTCTAATCCATGTTCTGTAGTGTTCTTGTTTATTTTGTCTTGAAGGAAGGGAGCAAGGCACTGTTACCTCTCTCAAATAACTTAGAGACTAAAGCCCCCATCTTGAGCGCAGCCTTTCCTGGTCTGAACAGGACCTGATGTGCTTTTCTGATGATGTCGACCTCCCCTCTGACATCAACTTTTATGTGTATGTGTAATACAAGTGTGGATATGCTCATTCATTTTGAGGCTGGCTTCAGTATCACAGTATCAGATCTAAATACGTTCTGCACAGCCTTCTCGAAATTCAGCGCTTACATACCCTTTCATTGATCATCTGTTAAACAGAGAAGTCATCTCTTTTATAGTGTTACTTACTATGCATTGAGTGTACGGAGTCCTAGGAACAGCATGATCCTCAAGTTGCAAAAAGAAAGATTTAGAAAGTCTGAATATATAGTTACACTTTCATGCCTAGGACAATACTTGAGGATGGTAAGTGTGAAACAAGATGGAACACCATTGAAAAAACAGAACTACTTTTGGAAAAGCTTAAATAGCGATGGTATTTGAAACATTTCTAGATGGCCAGGACTTGCCAACAATCTCTGAAATACTAAAAACATGGAGAGAGTCTTCCCCATGTGTAATTTCTTGGGCATTGCGAGCCCTTACCTAAAAAAAGCAGATACAGATACACACACGTACTTTTCCAATATTTGACTCTTGTTCCTGAAGACCCGTGATTATAAATATGTGTTAAGTGTGAGTAAACAGAACACTGTTGCAAGGAATATCTAAGAAAGCCAGCTTTAGTGTTCGCATTTTACATGTGGGGAAATGGACGGAATTTGGGAACACGGGGTGGGGGAGGAGGGTGTGGGTAGGGGAGTGGAATTCCAAGGTAGAGCAGCCATCGACTAGCAAAGTGAGAAACAAGTGCCCTGCTAAGGAGACAACTTCTTGCCAGCCTCCGGGAAGCAGTGTGAGGGTGACCATCCTTTCCTGGAAACTTAAAGCAACCTGAAGGAAGAGGCAACGGCTTCATCGCATCCAGTTGGTTAATCCCCTCTCTGTCAATCATTGGCGTACGATCTGAATAGACTATAAATTCACATTTCTGGAGCCACATGGCCAAAATAGCACTTTATATTCAGTGTGAAATTCTTAAAATGAAACCCAGCTGGCAGATGGGAAGGATTCTGGGGGTTGGAGGGAGTGGGGAGGGGAATATTGGGTGTGCAAGGGGTACATCATTTTCCAGAGAGCTTTTTTTTTTTTTTTTTTTAATGCTTTGTGCAGATACAGGAATATTTTTAAACATCTATGATACAGCGCAAATGAATTTCTTAAACCTGAACCGTAAGAGTCTTAATTTACAATATTTCATAAGAATCTAAAAACCATTAAGAGAGTGATCCAAGCCATTCCAGATTCTTGCCTGCAAGAGTACGATGGTCTGCTCATTGAGAGAACTCTCTTAGTTCCTCCATGAGTGTTAGGTAAGAAATTACATCGCTCAGTGCTTTAAATAAGTCTTTGGCTTAAGAACCTAGAACAGCTAGTCCATTCACTTCTGTCTCCAGTCTCCTGTTCAGAACTTCTGCCCATTATACTGTTCACACTTGTTCCATTTCCTTCTCTTTCCTCAGGTTGTACAGGAAATATCCTGTGTCTTTGTGCCTCACAGGGTCAGTGATCACATCAAAACCAGGCGAATTCCACTCCAGAACACAACGCTCCTGGTTACCGATCCAAGCCTTGCAGCCCCGTAGGTCATTCCAGACATCCCCACAGTTGATCACACCAGCTTGCCCCTTCTGATAGCACCAAAAAGCAGTTCAACCTGTGACCAGGTTACTACAGACTGGGTGTCTGTGACTTCCTATAAGAAGTCAGGATTCGAATATTTCAGTAGCTGTAAGAGATTTGAGCTCCCCCGAATGTTTTATGAAAACCGTGTGCTGTATTTAACCTGCTAAGAAGTGCACAGGTTATGCATGTTGTATGTCTGAATGAGAAGCTGGAGTCAAATAAGCAAGAATTTATTTCTCCTATCCTTTTTTTTTTTTTTCTTCTCTAGGGCCACATCTTTCTGTGTGAAAGAGTAGATGTCATGAATTCACACCTAAATTTACAAACCCTGTTCAAGGGCTTTGAAGTCTAGATCCTCTTATGTTAAACGGTAAAGACAAGGGTATCAGGTACTTCATTCACTAATATAAATCTGTGGCACACAGAGGTAAACACCATTTACAGACATCATTTTATTTTATTATTGACACTGTAGTTAAAAATAGACAGCCCAAGCAATCATTTGTCAGGTCTTGGCATTATATAATTTTTATTTTTAAGTACTATGATAGAATTGCCATCTTACTCATGGATATGTGATAAAGGTATAAAGAAACAGATAATAACTTCAAGGTAAAATCAGAGTGTTCTCTGAGAGCTATAAGTGCAGGGAAGTAGAACTCGAGGGCATCCACTAAGACAAGTATTGTATGATTCTGCTTGTGTTCCTGAGTCTAGAAAATAGGAATAAATTCCACTTAGAAAATATTTCACAAATACATTCAAAATAATGTAATGTTTATTTTGTTAAAGGATATGGTATTTAACAAAAAAGTATCCAGCTTTTACCATGATGTGAACAGTGCATATTCTCTACCTGAGACTGCAGGGTTGTGGGTATCAATATGGATTTGAGTGTTTTCTTTATTTATACTCTGCTTTCTTTCACAGCAGGATTTGAGGTGATAGACACTAGTATTGATTCTGACAGTGGACATGATTTTATGTAACACTCTCAACTTCCGACTGAAGTAGGTGTTAATGACGTCCCCCTGAGAAGGCTTTCGATTCAGGCAGAATAAAAAGTGGGATTGGAGACTGTTAGAAGCCCACTTATCTGACCTGATCTGAACTGGTAGTTGAACAGTTCATGAAGAAAGAGCTGGCTAGTGTCTTGTCATTAAAAACATAAAATAAATGTATACCCTAAGTCATTTAACTTAAAACATAAAAATGGTGCTAATCTTTTGATACTGGGCCAGTGCCTTTTCTCTGAGTACATGGCCACTAATCAGAGTTCTATGTCATATTTTTACAGGCATCATCCATGATTTTCAGTTCCCATTTCTTTAAAATAGCACTATAAGATAAAATAAGGTGGTAAGTTAAAGACGTGTGTAAAGATGTTAAAGCAGTTCACACGATAGTTCTTGATAGTTGTCTCCCCTAAATCTGATTCGACAGCAGTTGTTTTAATGACTTACCTTTATTGAGTTCTTTGAACACATTCCACTCAGTTTTTCATAGTAGTAGAAATTGTCTCCTCAAATTCCTGTTTCATCCGTTGATGCCATATTTAATTGAATGACTTGCTGTAGTAACAAGTGTGGTTGCCTGAGTGAGAATTGTGAAAGAGCCTGTGGCAGAGTGAGCAGACGTGCCAGAGATTGGTGCCATGGTGTGAGCATCAGGTGAGCGGCCAGCTTCATCCGGGGCTTGTCCCCACAGGTCGTGGGCATTCATAGGGCAGGCAATGTGCATCATTATCTTGAACCGGGTCATGAAGAGTCGATTAGGCCTAGGTGATTAAGTGGAGGTGAATTGAAGGAGACTTTGTCGTCACTGTATGAAATTTTGTTTTGAAACCAGCTAAAGAGTTGTCCTTACCTGCCACTCCTTGATACTTAATTCCCATCATGCCCTCAGTCCATCTTTCGGATCACCTCAATGGCAAATGTTATTAGTGCCATGGTACCTTCTAATTTTTCACTGTGCTTACTCCATCTGACTTCATTTAGTCACTGACACACCTACTTGGATACCTTTCAGTCTTTTCCAAGTAAGCTCGTGAGGACTGGGACTTAGGTTCACCTGCGTATCCCCAGAGTCTGAGACAATGAATACAGAGTTAACAGTAGAAAGAGGAAAAGGTGGCTATTTATCAGGTGCACTTGTTTCAGCCCAGTTGAATGTTTTGACTCATCCCCACCAAGAATAAATGATTTCTGCTTTGAGCAAGAAGAGAGGACAGAGAGTTGTACCCTGACAAAGCTCCTGGTCTACTTTGTTAATCCGGTTTCTAAATCTCCTGATTTCAGCGAGGGAGCCTGATGGTTCACGCTGATAAACCATAAACTGAAGCATTAATGGGGACCTTTGTTCTTTGGTTTTGCCTTAAAAGATCAGTTCAGAACAGTTTCTCAACCTCAGCATTATTCACCTTTCAGGCTAGACGGTTCTTTGTTGGGGGTGGGGCGCGCGGGGGAGCTATCCTGTGCCTTGTAGGATGTTTGGCAGCATCCCTGACCATTACCCACAAGATACCTGTGGCAGACACTGTGCCCCCTGCCCCCCAACTCTGACAACCGGAAATATCTCCAGACATTGCCAAATATCCCCTGAGGGGTATGGTCACCTTTGCCCTCCGCCAAGAACTAATGCTGCGGACTAGTCCCCGTTGGACAGCTAGGACGCAAGGCCACGCTAACAGTGCTGTGCTAAATCCAGTCAGTGGCTTTTGGAACCTTCATTTCTGGTGTTCTCTTTATGTCTGATTGTAATGTTCTCCAGACTTGTCTTTCACGGGCTTTATTCTGAGTTCAACTAGTCCTGTGTGGGGTTTTTTGGCTAAAATTCCACAGGACGGATTACCACTCAGCTTTTCTTTTCTCAGACTGCCTGCAAGCCTCTTCCAAGCTCATTATTTCTCAGTTGCCAGGATATTAGGCTCCTGGCCGTATTGCCAGTAGGAAAAGAAATTCTCTCCCTGTGACTAACAGCATGGCAGTTTGTCCGAAGGCCATTTGTTACCTGTTCCCCTTGCTCAGATGTGTTACTGAGGTGGCTGTCAGTTTTTTCTGCCTTTCCCCCCCTACCCCCTTCCCTCCACGCCTTGCTGTTTTTCCTTTTCCTCTCCGTGTTTCCATGGTGGTGGCTCCTTGCTGGAGCCAGAGGACAAACTGCTGACAGGAACATCCCTTGAATATCTCTGCATCTGGACAGGGCCATTGGCACCCTCCATTGGCGGCTCAGCAACGCGTGGCTTGCCATATTTGTCTCCTGTTCAAGGCCCAAGAATTTGAATCCGCCCCAACATCTAAATGTTGTCGTTGTTAGGACAGAGTGCTGCCATAGTACCACTAGCGAGTATTAAACATGTTTATTTGGGTTCCATATATTCATATTTTGATTTGTTACGGCCCCTGCTGCCTTCCCCACACCTTCCAGCTGCAAGACTGAGAGAGGGGACATATAGTGCATTACAAAAGCCAAATAAGCTGGAATATATAAACTATTTTTAACGGATTTTTTTTGTTTGTTTTTAACCAGCTTTAACACATTGTTGCAAGTTATTTTTTTCCTGGTATTTTGTTAAGTCAAAGACTCCCTTGAGTTGACCAGCTCATAGTGGTTCCATGAAGGGTACCAACATTGAATGAGCACGCAAGAAGAGTTAGTCACGTCAAAATCAAAGCTCGCTCTTCTGATTATCTGATCAGGTTGCAGCTTACTAAAGTGTATCTGTGGCAGGGAGCCTTGTGTAACAGAAAAAGGCTAATATGAGACACAGCCAAAAAAAAAAAATTTTCCAAAATATACAGTAGTGTTTTAAGATAACTCAGAATAGGGGGCACCTGGGTGGCTCATTTGGTTAAGTGGCTGCCTTCGGCTCAGGTCATGATCCCGGAATCCTGGGATCGAGCCCCACATCGGGCTCCCTGCTCAGCGGAGAGCCTGCTTCTCCCTCTTCTTCTGCCTGCTGCTATGCCTACTTGTGGTCTCTCTCTATCTCTAAAAGAACAACAACAACAACAAAAGATAACTCAGAATAGGAAATAGTATCATGATTGTTGTTCATGTGTTAGCTAACATCAAGTTACCTCAAATGTTTTAGTAAAGTAAGTCTTTGGGGGATGAAAGCCAATCACTGTTGAGACAAATGTTGGATTTGAAAACTACCAGGCTCTGGGTCTTCTTGCTGTCATGCCATTTTGCAGAATCACAGGCTGTGGTGAAAACCGGTGCAGTTCTGTAACACAAAAGCATGTGTTCTCAACACTGGAAGGTCCTTGGAGCCCATCTACCAACCCCAAGCTAAGCATTTCGCAAGGCAGGGGAGGAATGATCTAAGTGTGTTGATCTTTTTCAGTGACTGAGGCAGATACAACTGTTGGTAATTGATGGGATTTCTTCTCCAATACCTGCTAACCTCAAAAAGTATGGAATTCATATCTTCAGCCTGAACTTGACAGTACCAAGATAATCTACCCACGCTTCCACCCAGCCAGCCATTTCCATATGCACAGTTAATGAGTATTAAGTTTAAAAAGATAACCTTAAAAGAATCAATTTCATGGTGAATGCATCTAGTTAAGCAAGCCATTTAAACAACATTTTACTCGTGTGTAGCAGACCATTTTATAAGTTACTGATAGCTTTACAAGCCTGTGTTTCAGACAAGCTAATTGGTTGTCTCTGATGTGTTTGGGGCTTTCACTCATTAACTCTCCTTCCTGTCTAGTACATACTTGACTGGCTCTCGTACATATAGGTAGAACTGTTTAAACAGCCATATTCTATTGCCAGGAAAAAGTTTTTCATAGATAAGCCTCTTCCTGCTTACAACGTTTGCTTTTTTGAAATAAAGGTAAATCATAACCTAGTATTACCGCAGACGTGGAAGGTGCAGAATCAAGTGTAACACCCAAAACATATTGGTACCATAAATGAAAGCCCTTTTGAAGGCGTGGAATAGAATTGATTACTGAAGGGAAAGAGAGGAGGGCAAAAGAAAATGATAGGCTGTTGAAACCTGGCTGCCTGTGTAATTAATGACTATGTTATAGATGTTATTGAAAAGTCTGAGGCCTGCACCTGCATGCAAAGACAAGTGTACCGATGCTTCTCTTTTTTGCATATGTCAATGCTTTCCATTCTCTGAGATAAGAATTAGATGCTTTGTTTGGACACAGATTAAAGGAATAGCTCAAAACATATGTGTCCTTTGGGTCTTGAGATTTCTGGAGTGGGTCTATTTTCCATGAGGGGTTGCTTACTTTTCTGTTTGCAAAACAATCCATTGCAGCTGCCTGTAGGCATATGTATAATAGAGTTTAAGCCAATTAGACCTATGGTTTTGAAACTGTTCATGAAATCCCACCTCCTGCATGAAACCTTGGCCTGCTTAATTAAAAGGAGTGGCAACTACTCTCCAATGTTCAATTTCCTTCCTTTCCTAACATTTTAATCTGAGATGAAATACGGTACATACTTTGTTGCCCTTTTCATTATAGTTTCAGCTCTTTACATTTGTTTAAAAATAATGAGTATCCTCTTTGTGTCTGGAATTGGGTACATCAGGGAATACAAAAGAATTTTTTTCATCGTCTATGCCTTCCAGGAACTGAGGTCTCTTACACATGAAAAAATTAAGGCTAATTATCCAAATCTCTGAATTTCCTCAAGTGAAACGAGGATATCCTCATAAATCTGAATGAAAAGAGTTCACCCCAGGCTTGTGAAGATGCCTCATTCCCATTGAGTCTTGATATCCTCTAACTCATTAACTTATACAATGATTATTTATAAAGCCTGTTTGAAGGAGACAGTCATGGCTTGTACAACCGAATTCATAATAGCCGAAAAGTGGAAACAGCCCAAACATCCAGCAACTGATGAACATGAGTGGACAAATTGTGTTAAGTCCGTACAGCAGAATATCACTCGGCCATAAAAAGAAGTACTTACACAGAACTTTATGCTAAGTGAGAGAAACCAGGTACTAAAGGCTATGTATTATATAATTCCATTTATATGAAATGTCCAGAATAGGCAAATCCTTAGAGACAGAAAGTAAATTAGTGAGTGCCGAGGGCTGGAGGAAAGGGCAGATGGGGTGTGACTGCTAATGGGTGGGGAGTTTCTTTCTGGAGTGGTGCAAATGTCCTGAAGTTCGATAGCCGTGATAATTGCAGGTGTCCCTGAATATACTAAATATCACTAATGTGTACATTTTTAGAAGGGGGAATTTTACAGTCTGCAAATTATAGCTCAAATAAATAAAAAGTAATGTCTATAGAGCCAAATGAAAAGATGTTAAAGTGTATGCTAGAGAAATGCGAAATCCAGGCAAACAGTAAAGAAAATTCTTTAGAATCTTAGGAGGGAGTGTCTGCTTCTGAGAGTAGACCCATGGAATAGGTAGTGATAACTTAAATCCAGGAGCAAACAATCCCCTTTAAAGGCCAGGAGGTTCTTTTTGTTGTGGCAACTATTCTTATAAAGACCCTAACCTGACAATGAGTGACCCCAAAAATTTTGCCCTGCACATCTGTGGCTCCAATTCTGTTTCAGTCTAAAAACTCTTTTTGAAAAGCAACTCAAGTTCAGTGAGGTGAGAACCACGTATGGAATGATAACTCTTTTTGTTTGGGATGAAAAGTTGTTTCCTTAGTGGGAAAGTCTTTTTAAACCTGGAAAATCTAACATTAATAGTATAAAAATGATAAAATAACAAATCTACAATGTTAATACTTTCAAGTATATATTACATTTAGGTCAAACTGGTAGAGCCACTTTGTAATTATAATTTAAGATGTATAAATTATTTCAGAAATGATTCCCTATATAGAAATGCAGGAGGGGGCGCCCGGGTGGCTCAGTCAGTAAGCAACTGACTCAGCCTCAGCTCAGGTCCTCATCTCGTGGGTCATGAGATCAAGCCCTGTGTGGGACTCCACGCCCAGCAGGGAGGCTGATTGAAGATTCTCTCCCTCTGCCCCTCCCACTCCTGTGCACGTGCACTCATGCTCGCTCGTGCTCTCTCTCTCTCTCTCTCCTCCTCCTCTCAGATAAATAAATCTTTTTTAAAAAATAAGAAGAAGAAAGAAGAAAATACCAGAGCTTGAGAGTCATTGAATTTATAAATTTAATTGAAGAAATGCTTACAAATTCTTGCTGGGGAAGAAAAGACTTCTTAACTACTTGAGGATATTTTGATTATTACAGTCTAAATGCTAAAAAAGAAGATTGAATATGTTAAATTTATAAATGGAGTTTTGAAATGTTTAAAAGTGGTTAATTAAACTAAGTTTATAAAAGGACCTAAACTGTATCCAACTTCCTGAATGTGTTGTTAAAACTTACCAGATATATAGACAGAATGGTAAGATTTTTAAATTGAATATAATAGCTTCAGGAAAAACTGGGTTTTGGACACAGTATATTTAGTAAATTGTATGTTCCTTTTTAAAACTGCAAAGTAACAATAACTAGTATTGCTCTGCACTAAGAACCATCCTTAAGGACAACATAAGCTTTAAACAGACAGGACATGGACCCTGTGCCTTGGCTAGTTCTCGCTGCTGTTAGGTAGTCTCCACATAAAAGAAACCCAGGCTGAACATAGAGGGGTCAAAATATGGCTTTATGACCCTTCTGCCTGCTAGACCACAATCCAGAGCCTCTGAAATTATAAGTGGAGCCTGGAGAGGTTGGAAAAGCCAACTTCTCTGGCCCCCAACAGTATGAGTGGGGACGAGCTGGTCTAGCAAGAGAGGCTAGCTCCCCAGACACCTCCAGGGCACTGCTTGTGTCCCTGCTGGACAAAGTGGGAAGCTGCAAACAGCGTTAGCCGGGGATTGGCAATTTTGTTTGTTTGTTTGTTTGTTTGTTTGTTTTTAAAGGTCTAAACAGTAATTCTAGATTTTGTCTCATTGATTGAAGCATGAAAGTAGCCATAGACAAGTGAGTAAGTGTGGCTGTGTTCCAATAAAACTTTATTTGCCTGGGTGCTGGGAGGTAACCAACAGTGGCTACTGTGATTAATGTCCCTTCTACTTGTAACATTTCTTCTACATTAAGGCTTCCCCTTGAGATGATAGGAGGACGTCAGCTGGGTCTAAAAATATGAATATTTTTAAGCCGATTCTTTCTACTTGTGGAGGGAGACACCTTAGTTTGGATGCAGAAGTTGGAGCAAAGACCTACCTGTGGGAATCACTCCAGGCTCGGGAGGGTCAGGTGGAATCCCCAGAGTAGAGGAGATATTCTGCAGGAGTCCTGGGTATCTTTCATTGTTCCTTGAAGACAGGAAGCATCCATACCTCATTTCTGCCTCTCACAGTGGTTGTCCGATTCACAGGCTTTTTGGATAGGTGAATAAAACAAACCTTCTAGGTATATCAAAAAGAGAAAATAGATGTAATCTGTTCTGTAATTCTAGGTTAGCAGATTAAGCAAAAAAACAGGAATGCTTTTCAGATTCTAGCTCCTACCACCAAAGCAGTGGGATCATTTTATTTAGCTCTTCTGGAACACACTGACTTCTCCTGTGCAGTGGAAGATGGGGTTTCTATATAATTATTGTCACAATATATAACATTTGCCACACTTCAGAGATTACTGATCGGGCAGGAAGACTTCTAATAAAGGTGGGGCTCAGTCACCGGTCATAACCTGCTGGCATTCGTCTAGCTTTTTAATTATCCCAAAGTCAGGTGGGCTGCACTTTGCTTAAGAAAGAAGCGATCTTACCGAAACTACACTTTTATGTTACACCTAACATTCTTGAAACCAATCATCCATTATAGATCTGCGCTCCCAAAGTAATATTGTGGTCTTGGTTAATATCAAGGGGTTGTTTTCTGGTCCCTTTTAATACAGTAAAAAGTAAACAATATCTGTTCTGTGTTGTAGTATCTTTGGGACTACGGTAAGTTGGTTTTGCTTATATTCTTTATTTCTGCCTTTAATGACATCTTTAGTACCTTTCTAAGGATTTCAAAATCCTGCAAGCAGCACAATGAAAAGGGGAACAGCTGGTGCTGCTCTCTCTGGACTAACCTTCTTTGAACAAGCTGCCAAGAATGCACTCTGAAGAATCTTAATGATGCCCTGCCACTTTATCTCCAGACCCCATCCTGGAGCCACGGTGTGGGCAAAGTTCTTTCTGACTTTGGTGAAGGTTACCAAGCGAAGCCTGCTCCATGAGCTTCTACAGTTAAGACCACAAGGCTGGACGGCCCCTTGGCATACTCCCAGGCGAGATGTACATACTGTGCGTGCCGGTGAGTGCTTGGCACCCGACTCTCTAGAAAGAAGAAAGTCTTGGTTTGTAGCACTTGCAGATTTCCATGGCATAAATAATTCAGACCCTGACCAGTTTTGTGGCTCCTAGAATTTGATGTCCTTGCCTGGGGGCGGAAAGAGAAGGCTCACGACCAGCATTTCAGTACGAATGTTTCCGCCACTGTGATATGGGACTACAACGGAGCATTTCCTCTAATGATGAAAGTAAGGAGTAGGTGAGGATGAGGCAAGTTCTGCTCCCTTTCGGACAGTCACGGTCAATATCCTACAAGTTTCACTCATCGCTGAGGCTCTCTGAACAGCCTATTAATTGGAGCCCTGGAGTACATGTATCATGTAGACCATAGTTCTACCAAAGAGTTCAAGACCCATATGAACCTATGTCAGAAAACATTATTCATCTAGTTGTTGGAAAAATACAGGCATGCCATGGACACGCTGTGGACTTAAAATGACAAGAAACCCATAACTGGCTCAAGGTGGTTACTGAGTCGTGGGTTCTTACAAGATGCATCGCGCATCTGACCTGAGCTCTGCCTACCAGACCCCCAGCCGCAGCTGACTTTCTGTGTTTTGCTTGTGTTCCTCACCCAGAATCCCTGTTGTCTTGTCTTACCTGCTGACTGATCACTGTTGCCTTGAAGGAGCTGACATTGTCAGCCTGATTCCTGTGCCAGAGATGAAGAAGGAATGTGCCTTTATTTCGAAAGTTTCTCTGGGCAATCTTCTACCAAGATATTTCTTTTTCACTTTGACTTGAATTATTTTAATATTCCTCCCTCTCTCGATTTGAATCCATTGCTTTTCTTCCAGTTGTATAATCAGGGTCCCATAAATGAGTGAAAAAGCCTTTAGTAAACTGTGCGGTATTAAACCGTCTTTTATGGTCACTGAAAAGCCAGGGGCAATGGGGCTTGTAATCTTTTAATACAGATGATGAGGACAGCCTCCTCTTCCGGCTGTTGTCTCTGTTTTTTGTTTTCTAGCGTTCCGCTCTCAGCATTGGAATCCCACACATTAGCCGGTGGAGCGCTGGCACAGGGCACACTTACACCGCCTTCACACACTCGCCAGTCTTGTTCAGAAAGTGGTGGTCGAATGAATGAAGTTACAGGGAGCGAACTTTCAGGACCCACGTGTTCAAAGCTTCTCGTACTAATCTTCACCCTATGTCAATGCACCACAACCACCCTCAAGTTAAGAAAGGTCCATTATAACTGGCTAGTTTTTTTCCTCAGAGGGAATAGGTGTGTCGTGGGTAGGTGGGGATCTAGAGAAGTAACGTGCAGAAAAGATATCCAGCTTCTATCTCCACTGAGAAAGCAAGCTAAATTGCCCCAGACAGGGGGAGAAATACCTACAGTACCACCCCAGGTGGCATTCTGCACATGAGACGGGGGAGGGATTTTTAGTTACTGCTGTGACTGGTACAGGGTAATGGCATTGAGTTCACTAGGACTAGGGGTGACCTCCTGAAAGATGCACAGCACAGTCCCATGGAGTAAAGAACTAACCCCCTTTTCAGTGTCTTACAACACATTCATGTGGGTCAAAGCACTGTTTATAAGTATCTGAGCTTAGAACTTAATTCGATGTCACATAAAAACACTAAGTCATCCCTTTTGGACTGTTTTCTCCTCCTGCTCCCCAGAGTGTTTAAAGGAAAATGAGGCCAACTCTGGGCACACAGTCCTTACATGCTCTAATAACAAAAATAGGAGAAACAAGCAGTTATTGTTATAAATAAAATGAGATTTGCAGGCTTTTAAAACGGAAGACCTATTATTGCAGTTCAGAAACTATTTACATGACTTCCAGAAATGTAGTCACAGCGGGTTTGCAAGAATTAAAAAGAAATTTTTGCTCGTGAAGTGAGGGCAAGATAGGGAAGTTGGTATTATTACATATCCTTGTTAGAGGTCCTGCAAGTTGGAAAGGGTTATTATTCCTCTTCTCAAAGAAACATAGAGGACATCTCCTACCCGATTTCGCAGCTGTTACAAACGTGAGCAGCAAAGCGATGGTGCCGAGTTGTCTGTTAGGACTCTACAGTAAGTGCGTGGTGGGAATCAACAGAATGCAGTCATGTGCGTCACCCCACAGTGGCGTGAATGAGGAGGGCTCTGACAGCATAGCTAAAATAAGTTGGCTGCTTACGACAGCTTTGTTTTCCCATCTCTAGGGTGGACACATGGCCACTAACAAATGCCCACTCTCTGCGGCTAACCCAAAAATAGCCAGCTGACTACAGGTTGCCAGGCAGCTGGATTCTGACGTCACTGCCCCAAGTGCCGCCTCCCGAAGCCAGTGAGAAGCAGTCCCCTCCTCCTCGTCCCTGCAGCTTCCATTGAGGCGTAGTATTTAAGTGGCTGATTAAGTATTCAAAACATGGGATTTATGTTGGTCAAACTTAAACGCCTTGTTCTTTAATATTATACAGCAGCATTATGAAAGGACACACAAAAAAAAAGATAAAGTGAACAAGTCAAATGTGACTGTAATTTGTATCTTAATAATACAGAGGAGGTGAAATTTGAAGTTCAAGTTGACAGAAAACTAAACGATGGAACGCCTGGGTGGCACAGTCGGTTAGGCATCTGACTCTTGGTTTTGTCTCAGGTCTGGTCTCAGGGTCGTGGGATCGAGCCCCACGTGGGGCTCCACACTAGGTGCAGAGTCTACCTGAGATTTCACTCTCTCCTCCCTTGACCCCACACTTTCTCGTGTGTTCTCACACTCAGGCTGTCTCTCTCGAATAAGTAAATAAAAATATATTAAAGAAAACCAAATGAAAATGTTAACCCAATGGGAGAAGTTCAGGTCAGAGCATGAGGTCTCCATCGTCCCCTCTCTTGTATTACCTGCTTTGTTTTTAGAAACATGAAACTCTGGGTAATGAAAAGCTGTGTTCTGGCAACAACCGGTCACTCACTGTGCTTGAAACTCACTGAAACGCCAGACTAGTTTTACGGTTGATGTTATAAACGAAGGATGGTGTGGAATCATTTGGATACCAGTTGGGGGAGTATAGCAGGGTGAGGGAGATACCTGCTTAGGTTACAGATCGGAAAATCTCGGGTTACGCAGCCATAGTTGTCAGCTTAACACCATTAGGCTCCTTTATCTGGTGACCACCCTGTAATGGAACCTTCCATTTCCTCCTCAGGTTTCATATTCAGCAGGAACAACTTCAGAAACTACCTTCAGACATCTTTATTATCTTCCAAGTGTGCCCACGCGATAGTCTGTATTTTCAGTTGCCTAGAGACCAACCTAATGGGTACTTAAAACCTGACTTTCTGTGTCTGGTCCATATTGTAAAATATCACAAGTTCTATTCTGTGATTGCTTAAATCTAACTTCGTTTTCAAATTAGCTGTCAGTATGCCACCAGGATCAATTCTGTGAATTTTTAAGCCAACCGTTTGAAGGTATTGTTGGTAACGTGCACTTACTGTGCACGTTAGTCTTTCTCTTTATCCTAATATTCCTGAATTTCTTGCCACCAGTCCTCTTCTGTTATCGGCAAGACTTAAAATGATGTGAGGTTATGAAACGGGGCAAGGGTAAAACTTCCTTCATGTACCAGATTTTGGACGTTCCGTGCCATCCCCTCTTGGTGGGAGGCATTATTGATCAAATACCAGATTCTGTTTGTGCATTCTGAAGCCCCACTTTGTGGGAGAAGCAAGGAGCCTGACATCTCTGATTTTATACTCTCCAGAGCAGCCAGCTCCTCCGCCAAGCTGTGGCCTTAAACACGGTCCCCACCTGTCCCCCCTGCCAGCTCTGCTCTCCCCCTGCTGGCTGCTGGCTTCCCTTGGTGGGACAGAGCCCGTCTAGTGCCGGTTGTTGCACAAGCAGATTTCAGTTTCTCTTGGAAGTGGGTTGCTTTCAGTGCTCTAAAGAAAAGAAACTAAAAGAAGGGAGTTTACATTTTCCATAAGGGAGAATTCTCTTAACAACGTGATTTATAAAATACCTTGGGCAAACACTGTTCTGAAGTTGTATACCCGCTTTCTGATCGGAAAGGAGATTTTCATTACTTTCCAGAATCAGCTGATGAGAGTCCTTCCATTTTCACAGGCTTTTTTTTTTTTTAAAGTAGTAGTATTTATTGCTAATTTGCAGACATTTACAGAAGGACTTTGGAGACACACTTGAACTCTAGAATGTTAGCGTAATTGTGGTTCCTACACTAGCATAAAGCCTTAGTATTTCTTATGTCTATCTTCTTGCTAACATGAAAATAATGTACACATATTTTAATGCCACTTTTGGATGATGTACCTCTGCTGTACTCTGGTCCTTGCCGTGATAGAGGCAAAATGAAACCACATTGGGAATGGCATGTGGTTGAGACCCTTTTTTTTTCTAGGTCTCGAGTATTGACTAAGGTAAGACCTTGGAATTTGCCCTGGCACATGGGATTTAATGAAATCTGTTGACCAAGAATGTCTTCAAACAGTGGTTCTTCTGGTGTTGCTACTCACTGTATTTTATGTTAATAAAACCTCACTAGGCTGTACATACGGTGTTCAGTTCTTATGTGACGGAGTGTGGGCAGGACCACAGCTTTGCAAGCTTTGTGTTTTATCATACCCTTTGAGAGGTCATCAGTACTTCCAGAAGATGTCACAATTTGATGTTTCCTCTCGGTCTTGAGTTGGTAATCTTGGACACTATTAGTCAGTAACCTATTAGCCTCTGTGCTAAGAATGACTTGTGACTGAATATTTACCAAACAGGTTCTTAAGATAGCAAATTCTCCACTCACATACCAGTTAAAAGGTCATGATTTTTGCCTCCCTGAAAATTCAGGACTAGGAGAAAAAAACAGGATGCTTTGTATATATATGTATCTGTATAACAGTTTAAATATGCATATACACACGCATACTCAGTTTCTAGCCTCTTTCCTAAAAAGTGCTTTCCCAGGTCTCAAAAATGGATACCTGAAGTTTAAGGGGGAGAGAGAAAAAAGATTATTTAAACTACCAGTTTTTGTCGTATATGCATTTGGTAGTCAAAATATGCACTTGGTAGTCAAAATAATTCTGAGTAATTGATCCAGTACGTACTGTAGTTTGCCACCAATTAAGTAAGTTAGCAAGGGGGTGTAGCAAAAGCTGCTCTGCTGGTGGTTTTGATGGAATTGAATCTTCCTGGTGCCTGCAGTGTACTCTGCCCTGTGTGCTGGTGCATGTAATTCTTTTTTTTTTTTTTTTTAAAGATTTTATTTGTTTATTTGACAGACAGAGATCACAAGTAGACAGAGAGGCAGGCAGAGAGAGAGAGAAAGGGAAGCAGGGCCCCCGCTGAGCAGAGAGCCCCATGTGGGGCTCCATCCCAGGACCCTGGGATCATGACCTGAGCTGAAGGCAATGGCGTAACCCACTGAGCCACCCAGGTGCCCCTGGTGCACGTAATTCTTTCTTAGACTCCATCACCTCCCATGCAGATAAGTGTGTGGGTTTGTAAGCAGGTCACTCACCCCTAAAGAAAACAGTCCTGGGTCACAACGTAGGACCCACATTATAACAGCAGCAGTGGATGGAATTCTAGAAAGTCCTAGGCATCACAGTTTATAAGCGTTCTCCTTGAAATCCCCCCTATTTTGTCACTCACAAACTTCTGGAATTAGAGAGGTCCTGATATAACTAATAACATATTTATCTTCTCCCCCACTTAAGGTCAAAAAATATTTTGAACTTGAACCCCTTGCACGTGGGAAACGCTGGATTCTGCAACCCTGCTCACTGGACGACATGGAGGCACTGAAAGACAGCTTCTCTCAACTGATAAATTTGTTAGAAGAGAAAGACCATGAAGCTGTAAGAATGTGAAATCTGGCAAAGAACACGGGTTCCCAAAGGCCTTGAACCTATCGTGTTAGTTTCTCATTTTAATTTTATTTTGGTATCAAGACTTTCGTGGCTTCAGTGTCTCTTTTCCTCTAGTTATCTCCGACTCTCATCTCTCTATTAAAGTGAATATTCTGTAAATCAGGTGAATCATCATCGGCATTAACGTCAAGTACACACTACTGAGAGAGAATTTATTCTCTGTTTACCACTAATTATCTTCGCCGCATGTCTCTTCCTTCTGTTGTTCTAAGCAGCTCTTCTGTACTCTGTGTTAAAATGGATGGAATTCGTGGCTCACAGAAATCAAATCCCTTACGAAGGACTCAGGGAGACTCAGAACCTTGACTCCTTTTCCCTGGGTTTGGGGGTGGAATGTTATACGACTGGGGCTCCTCATTTTATGTCTATTGTTTTCAAGATCTCTTGGGGTGTTTATTTTATTTTATCCTTGAGTTTTTTTGTATGTGGGCCTCATAGATTATGAGAGAAAAATGAGCACCAAAAACTTCAATAAATCACCTTATCAGAGAGGAATATCCTACCAAGATAAAAAACGTGGAAGAACTTTAAAGACAAGATCCAGAATTTCCTTGATTCCATCTGAAGTCTCACTCCCCTGTCTTAAGAGCAGAAACTTTCCGTTTTTGAGACGAGCGAGAATGTAGGCACAATGCGGGTGTGCCTCACTGATGACTATTTCATCGAGTCCTCCAATATTTTTTTAATGGAAAGAGTCCCCTGCATAAAGTCAAGCTGCAACATGACAGAGGTATCTTTCTCTAAAAATCTTAAAAGTGTCTGATTGAAAGAGAGAAGATAATTTTTTAAATAATAGATAAAAATTTTAAAAAGAGCCAAATGAAGTATAGTTTATACTGGCTAGGGTTTAAGCTGGCATGGATTTGACAAAGAAAACAAAGACAGAATCATCTGGATATTCATTCATTAAGTGCTAATGGAGTTTAACGGAGTCGCTGATTGTCTCCGATGAGTAATTAAAGGTCTGTCAGTATTCCTATTATAAACCTCTATTTTCAGGGGTTTCAGTGTGCCCTTAAAAAAAAAATGTGCTGGGGCTGCAGCAAATCATTTTAGGGCCTAGATTCAGTCTTTGGAACTCTTTTTTTTTTTTTCCATTTGATTTAAATGATAAAATTATGTAGAGATAAATGTGCAGTTTTACTAAGGTTTGGCACCTTTGACCTTTTTTAAATCAAGAATAATCTATAGATATTGAAGTTTATGGATGTAATCCTCTTTGGCACATTTTGTAGATTTTTGACCGCTTCAAACACAAAATGGCCAAATGTTAGAAAACTGCTCCTTTCACCTGAGCAATAAAAACATGTTTGTAATTTTTAGGTAGCACAGACTGGTTCTCAGATACCACAGACTCGCACTGTATTACACGGTGATGTAATACCTTGTAATTCTCCAGAAGATATACATCATTCAGCTATAGCTTTTGTGGTTTCATCTTGTAGGTGGATTTTAATGAAATCATTACCTTTGAAACATCGACCACTTCTTTAAGCTTCCCCCGCCCCCGATGGAATGGATCCAAAAAGATTCGTATTCAATCTTGTCCCCAGTGTCCTTGAATATTTTTCACTGCGTAATCCGTGAGCAGCACAAAACTTTTATTCCGATGACCAATTACACAGTCCCTGCTTGCATTTTTGTTTTGTTGTGCTCATCTTCTGTGAAAAATAAATGATTCTTAGGCATTGCTTTCTCTGCAAGTTCATTAAATGGAGAATGTTGTCTTTTTAAGATACTGTGGCTGAGTGCTCCTAGGCCATCTGTTAAATGACTTCCCGTTGTCTGTGTGTGTGTGTGTTCATGTGTGCGCCAGTGATGGGCTTCTTCTCAGACCCACGACTGTCTGCAGTGTCTCAGCCGTCAGAATGAAAACATTATCAATCAGTACCCAACAACAGCTGTTTTTGACAAGTTTCTGTCTGACGCCTAATGCTTTACAACTGTCAATAAGGCTCCTTCTTTGTCTGGCAGTTCGGAGCTCACAGTCTTGCTGCTTCTGAGCGAGCGGCATCCTGTCCTTGTAACCCTAGTTTTGGAAATCCACTTGGGGGGGGCGGGGAGGGGGCTTGGATGGGCCAGTGTGGGTGGGTGGCGGGTGGGTGGTGTGTGTGTACCGCTCTTCCTACTTCCATGTAAAGTGCCACAGGTGTCTTAGTTTGCATATTCAAATATTATGTAGGAAAAACAGTCTGTTATGTATTTCTCCACTTAGTTTCTTGTTATATTTATGGAAGTTACCCATTTTTGTATCTTCTTAGCTAAAGCAGTTGCCTTTTTGTAATGGCAATTAATTTATATGACAAAACTTTGTACCTACTGTAGTTTATAGTTATTGGTTGCTAATTAACTGCCATCTTGCCCTGTCTTTCTATTAAAAAAAAAAATCTGTATCTATACTTAAAGGGTAACAGATTTATGTGGACAATTGCCAGACAAGAAGAACTTGTATTGTCCGTGATTTATATATGATTTCCCCTATCTTCAAATGAAAATAAACGCTGAGTAGAATTGATGTTTTTGGACTTACTCCTTTCAAGCTTTTTAGCATTTGGGAGTCCCAGATTTCTGTTACATTTGTGTTGCCTGTTTAAGTCTTCAAAATAAGTTCTGCTGCTCTTGGGTCAAAACAAATGATTAATTCACATTTCCTTTAAGGCCATTGTGAAAACTTAAAAGACCAAAAAAAAAAAAAGAGCTGGTATCTTTTCCAGTTGGTTTGTCTTCACCAGCGATTTACTTTCACTGGAGCTGTTCCTTCAGAATGAGTGAGCAGAGTCGAGATGTTAATGTAAAGTGTCACCTTTCAGTCAAAGCAGCATCTTTTAATATCTGCTGTAAAAGCAATGTTCTGAGAGTAACTGGTGCAATGAGCTGTCTCCTTCAGTGGTGATCAACGCCAAGGAACTAAAGATATTTAAGTGACTCAAGGAAATGCTGTGTATTTACAGGTCCGACTCTAAAGAAGGAGAGTATTCTGTAAAAGAGAAAAAGTGAGAAAAAAAAAACTAAAGGGATAGATGGATGGAAGAAGAAAAAGAAACAGAAAAAGATGCAAAATTCAAATCCCAGCTCTTGTTTGGTCCCAGATGCAGCATTATCCTGATACATCGTTTGATCACACCGAAAGCTCACAACCCTTCCCTTCTAAGCTGGGATCCAAGCTGCATTCCTAGTTTTATTTCCAAGGTAGGCAGTTAGTAGGTATCAAGTTCCTCAGCATCTCAGACCCATCCAGGCAAACGTGGACAGAACTGTATGACTTTTGAAGCAAGTGGGTTTGCCTAACGTCCAGATGGAATATTCAAACTCAAGTGGAAATCTCATATTCATGCCTGGCTTCATCTTCTTTATAATTTTTGAGTGCATTTTCATTAACCTTCTGACCTAATGGTGCAAACAGAAAAGCAAAAGTATGTGGAGGGGGATGGGGGGAATGGGAACTACCCTTTGGGAGCCCTCATTTTCATTGAATTTGGGAAGGAGGATCTGTCTTTGTTATGCAGAAACTTTAGGAGAATATAGATGCACTCCCTGCCTTGCTTTTACCCTACCCTGGATTCTGGAGATCTGAAGTCCGTGCTGTGAAATGCATTATCACATCGTGTTAGGAATTCCTGACTCCCAAGAGTTCACAACTTGTGGTCACCACTGACTCAGCATGATTAAATGATTTGCATCTCAGGGTTAAATGTTTTCCAATTTGGATGCATGAGGTGACTGATGGGCTAGTGTTTTGGCACCCTACCCCACCCCCCTCACACTGATACAGGAACATGAAAAGGATCCCCTGTGAGACCCAGAAGCCTCAGATGGGGTATCAGTTTCTGCTCCCCTTCCCCATTCTCTTTAAATTAAAACCTAAACGAAAAACTGGCCTTCCACCTACTATTTCATCGAAGCTAGAAATTCTGACCTCTCATCCTGGGGGTTCATCTGTTTGTGACAGACTCTTCATGAAGTGACTTTCTGTGAAACCAAAGAGTTTTAAAGGCACCAAGAAGAATCTCTCCAACATAGGCCTTGCCTTGCGTCCTTCTTTCCTTACAGAATGAAGTGAAGGAAAAAGTGCATGACTTTTCAATCGGATTTTCACTGTCTTCCCATATTGCCATCCATCTCTGCTCTCCGCGTGCTCTAGTCACTGGATGCAGGTTTAGGAAGGCCACCTGTGGTATTCTGGGGCTTGGCTTGCCCCACCCTTTCACGTTCCCCTCTGGTCCTCCGATCTAATGGGAGTTGTCATGGGATACTCTGTATGAATGATGACTTTTTACAAGGAAATAGTTCAGGCTTGGTGGTTTAAAGTAACCTCGTTTACCATGTACAGTGTTGTGAGGTCACTGGTATCCTGTTTGGAGAATAAGGAAAGGGACTCATTGATTTTGTGCCTTGCTAAGATCAACCTGGCTTAGGACCCAGCGTGACCCCCAGTCACCCGCTGCTGAGGCAGACATTCCCACATCCGTGCACCGACTTGAGAACAGCTATGGACAGGGTCTTCTGTAAACTGCAAAGAATGATTAATTCCTTTTTTCCCTTTTCTCGTTCAGAAGTCACTCCCTCTTATTCTGATGCTCTTAGAATATTCTACCCAGATATTTCAGCACGGGTCTTTCCAGGCGTGACATTCCAACCATGGAGGTCAGTTGGCAGGCTTGTCCCCAGAGAGGAAAGCCTGGCTTAAGGGCATGGGGACAGGGCACACACTGACAATGAAAATAAGCCTTTAATAAGCATCATGCTCCCCAGCTCCCTGATGTCGCTGTGTCCTCATGGGATCTTCCTCGTGGGAGGTGGGCAAGATGGTTGTCTCAAAAAAGCCTCAGATCACTTACATCCCAGGCAACCCTTCCTTGTAGGTGTGAAATTCAGCCTAAAATGCCACAACCTTCTCTGACAAGTGATTCATTGAGACAAAGGCTGGAGCTCCAGCATCAAACAGATGTCAAGACAAAACACCAAATGCCTATAAATGATTGCTTTGCAAGCAATGGAATGACTGGAAGGCCTGGCCTGATGATGTACTCCATGTCTGGACAAGCTTATAGAAGACATAGGTGGTGGGGAGGGGGCAGGGGAGCTGTTTCTAAATGGAGTCTGTGAAAAAGCTGTTTCTGGAGACAAGTGAAGCCACGATTCTCACCTGTGAGGCTCACGTCAAGAAGAAAGATTTCTGGCCGGTCTGTGCATAATATATGTGAAGATCAGTTAGAAAAATGCATGTCAAGGGCACCTTGAAGCCCAGACTGGTACGATATAATGTTAAATCAGTAGACATATAAATATCAGAGTAAATTAAAAATAAGAAGATTTGGTTGGAACGGAAACTACTCAGCAAAAGGCAGAGACAGGAATGCAAACAGTAAGTCTGGCTGTCATTCTCTCTAATCTGGAGCAAGTCAGGCTCGGCTCTGGACCTTCTCCAGTTGTTTTACAACTTTCTAGACATGGCGTGTATCAACCCAACGCTTTTCTTAAGCAATCTTGACAGGATTTTCAGATGACTGCTTGTCAAGAGTCAACTTAACCGTTGTCCTTTTTACAGGTTTAACATCACATTTGGAACTTTCGGTTTCAATAGTTTTAAGGGGTTTCATCTCCTCATTAATTTGGCATGTTTTTGTGGACACCTATTCTGTACCAGGCACTGTGTTAGACGCTTGGGACACAGAGTAAATAGGACAGACTCGGCCCCTGTCTCTGTAGGACTTTAATCCCTGGAACATTGGTTACATTGGATTCTTTCTATGATCGTAGACAATTTTTGTACTGCGGTGTGGGGTGAGGGTGGATTTGGGTATGTTAAAATTCCAGTGTGAGTCTCTAGATTTTAAAATATTTTTTCTTGGTCCTAAGTCTTGGTTTTCAGCCCTCCTAATTTCAGATTGTCTTTGAGTGCAGTTTAGTTTCTTTTGAGACCATTAATAAAACTAGAAATCTAAACAAATGAGACAGACATGGCTAATCACTCTTTTTAGCATCTTTCTAAATAGAACTCTCTGGAGATAGCACCTTTTATTTGGTCGTGTTTTGGGGTTTTTTGGGTTTTGTTTTTCTTTTCTTTTTTTTTTTTTAACTGTGGCAACAATGAAGCATGTGTCTAGCACACAAAAGTGCTTCCAAAGTGCAAAATCAAACTCTGTCAGTCACCTGCTGTTCTTTCCATCTTCTCTGGATTCACGGGGATTTACCTCCTTCTTCTCTGGAATTAGTTTGGTCTCATCTTTCTGTCTGTGGATCCAACAAATGATCTATATTTGAAATGTTGAATTTTGAATCTCTAAGAGCAACATTCTAATTCTGTGGCTGTCTCTTGATTTATTCCACCAAACAGTGAAGGCTGCTATGTAAAAAGGCATGCCACAGTTCACATGCCCAGACAGAGGCAGTAACCTGTAAGCTATATAACCCCCTGGGTTGATTGATTGATTGATTGATTTTGTTTTTTTAATCAAGTCAGAGCTGTGAGTTTCAACGGGGTTGCAGGAGGCTGCTTTATTTTACCCTCACTGAAGGTTGGAAACTTAGACCCTCTTAAGCCCATTATCTATTCCAAGAGAGTACTTGGGTGGAGTTGTTCTTCTAGCAGGAGTTAATGCATTTTAGGTTTTAGAACACTTCTGCAGAATTTATACCAGTGCCATTCTCATTTCCTGAACAACTCAAGTCTGTACTCTTCTCCTCACCAGCCCCAAACCCCACAATGGATGTGTCTCTCAGAACCACAACATAGCCCTCTACAGTTTACTGGCCTGGGCTCCAGTAGGATCATAAAATATCACAAAATAAACTGAAGTAAACTTCGCTACGTCTGCTCAGTTTGTTAATTTCAAGTCATTCCTAATTTTTAGGTAAAATAGCAGGATCCAATGAAAAGTCACATAATACCAGAGGCTGGTTGTGTGGTTTATACTTTGAAGTTCTGCCCCTAATGAAATAATGGATCTGAGCAATGATCATCAGCATCTGCTAATGTCACAAAGAGAGAAACAACCAGGCATCAAATGCTTCCTGACAAGTGTGAAATACCACCTATGAAGTATTCTTCTTGCCAAAAAAAAAAAAAAAAAAAAAAAGACTCTGAGTCTGATCAAGCCTCTGGCTCTAAGTACCGATTTGCAGGAAGTACAAGAATAGAGGTGTATATAAATGATACGGGATGATGCAGAATATAAAATCCAGATTATGGGAGACTCGACTGGACAAATGAGTTGGGGTTTTTGTTTTTTTTCAAGATTTTTCCATTTTGGATAGAGAGCACGAGCAGGAGGGACAGAGAGAGAGAGAAGAATCTCCAGCAAACTCCATGCCTAGCACAGAGTCCCACGCAGGGCTTGATCTCACGACCCTGAGATCACTACCTGAGCCAACAACCAAGAGTCAGACACTTAACTGCAGCACTCAGGAGCCCCTAGAGCTGGTTTCTTAGATGGCAGGAAGGAAAGAAGAAATAGAGCAAGGAAGCCTATACATTGTAAAGTCTTAAAGAGCTCTACAGAACTCCTGGGCTGGTTCGGTCAGTGGAGCATGTGACTTGATCTTAGGGTTGTGAGAGCAAGCCCAGAGATGGGCATAGAGCCCACTTAGCAAAAAAGTCTTAAAAGCTCTATCAAACAAATGCAAAGTGTGGACCTTATTTGTATTCTGATTCAAACTACCAATGAAAAGAAAAAAAATTTGAGATAACTGAAGAAATCTAAGCACTTAATGAATGTTTTATGAATTAAGTAGTCATTGCTAGCCAGGCAACTTTATCCTAGGTGTGACTGTAGAATTGTCGTTGTGTATTTTTTAAAGGAGCCCTTACCTGTTGCTGACACAGAGGTATTTATGGATGAAATATTATGATGCTTGAGATTTAGTTCAAATTAATGAGGTAGAGAAAGGAACTTGGGGATAAGTACTTGGGGATGTTATTGAAACGAGATTGGCCACAGGTGACAACTGCCAAGGCCAATGATGGTGACGTGTAGGTTCACAATATCTTGTGGTCTGCCTCTGTATGTATAACTGACATTTTCCCCCCAGGAAGAAGGTTTTGAAAGAGAGAATGAAGTAAAAGTGAGGGGAACTTGGTGGAAAGCCATGGAATAGGAGATAACTGCAAGAAAAACCAAGTCCGTTGCCAGAATAGATTTAGAGTTGCTCGAATCTGTAAAAAGAGAAAAGCAATCAACTGAATGGAAGAATTAGCAAGAACCTTGAACAGGCACTGCACCAAGGAAGATCATCTCCAAGTGGCCAATAACTTCAATTTAAATAACTTTTTAACAGGTGCACGTAACTGGTGAGGCGCTACTATGAGACAAGCACTCTACACTCACTGGAAGAACTAAAATTCAAGACAATACCAAGAAGAAGAAATAAGAGAAAAGCAGTATCAGTCTGGCATATTCATCACCACTAAAAACTGGTGACCTAATTCTAAGGAGAAAGTGTGTCGCACCTTGGCTGGTCCCACAGTTTCAGAGGCAAACCAGAACTGGTTTAGAGTTTGGCTCCATGCTTTACTAGTCACGTCACGCTGGACAAATCATTTAATTGTGTTTTAGTTTCCTGTCCACGGTGGAGACAATACATCCACTTCAAAAATTTACCAAGAGGGTTTGAAAAAAATCATGCATGTAAACTGCTTCTCACACTCAGCACACAGGAAACATACAATTAAGGGTGACAACGATGATTCCAGTAATGTTTGAAGCAACTCTCCTTTTGCATTTCTTAGGTAGAAAGCTCTACCAGAGGTAGGCAGGTCGAAGGGCACAAATGGTGAGGTTTTATGACCAATGAAGTTACATAATGACTAGGACATCAGTCTGGGAAGCCTGTTCTCACCTGGTCATGGAGCTTTTCTAGATCTGATAACACAGTTCCTGTGACCTCCATAGTGTCTGTCTTTTGTCATTCAACCATCCATCCATTTATGTATTCATTCAACATTGAATATGTATTAGGTGCAAGGCATCAGGCCATATATATATCTCAGAGAAAGTGAAAAACCAATTAAAAATATAAACTGATAAAGTGCTCAAGACTAAATATTTGCTATTTAACTAATTTTATGTTTATTTCTAAAGTCGATCATTCTTTCTAGTACTTTCCATATCATCATTAGTTTATAAATCACAGAAAGGCAGCACTTATGACCTCTGTTGCCTTTTTAAATCTTTATAGCCCTTAATACAGGATATTTCCTGAATATTGCTGATTGGCTAACAACTTCAAGTTGGGGACATGGGTTTCAAGCCTAACATCTTTTTCATAGGGCTGGGAGGGCATAAAGATGAGCTTTGTCACCAAAGATCATAAAAGTGATTCACATTCATTGCAGAAATTGTAAAGATTATATAAAGGAGAAAACAGAAAATAACTGTATCCTAAAAAGAATCACATTAACTGATGTCTGTCCTTTTAATGTCTTTTCATATATAATTTTACAGAAATGGCATCATGCTGTGCACAATTTTTTTTTTTTTAAGATTTTATTTATTTATTTGAGAGAGAAAGCAAGAGAGAATGAGCATGCGGGAGCAGGCTAAAGGGCAGAGAAAAAGGGAGAAGCAGACTCCCCGCTGAGCAGGGATTTCCCCATGTGGGGCTCCATCCAAGGATCCTGGGATCATGACCTGAGCTTAAGGCAGACGCTGAACCAACTGAGCCACCCAGGTGCCCCATGCACACTGTTTTAGAACATGCGTTTATATTACTAATATATTAGCATTTTTCTATGTTGTTGGATTTCTTCCTAAAACTTGATTGTTAATGGCTGCCCAGGGCTGATCTAACTTGTTCCCTGTTGTTTATTTGGATTTCTGTTTTAAAAGTCTTTGTAGAAGAATATTTGTGCACATTTCTTGATGATTTCCATAAAATAAATACTAACATAGAATTACAGGGTTCGAAGTGGAATTACAGGGTCAAAAGACATAAACACTTTTAAGGTTTTTAAAACATATTCTCCACTTGCCCTCCCAAGCTGTACCGATTCACAGCTCCCACCAGTGACTAGAGGCCGGTTCCTACTTGCCCATTATCTTGTGAACCCAGGCTATTGAATGATTTTAATCTACCCTGGCTTAATAGTTAGAAGATGAAATCCTGTTTCAATTTGCTTGTGTGATAATTTACATTGTAGCTAGACTTTAAACAAAGAGAACAGCTTTGGTCAATCATCTTCTGCAGAAGTAGAAGTGGTGACCATATTTAATTCTATGTGCTAAATTGCAGAACTCAAACACTTCCCATTTGTTTCTTACATGGTATTGACCACAGCATAGATGCACAATATATTTGCACAGTTGACCCTTGAACAATGTGGAGTTTAGTGGTACCAACCCCTTCACAGTCAAAAATTCATGACTCCCCAGGTTTTGTATCCCCCAAAACTTAACTACTCATAACCTAGTGTTGGCTGGAAGTCTTACCCATAACATAAGCTTGTATATGTAGTATGTATTACATTCTGTACGTTAAATGTATTATAAACTATTCTTTCAATAAAAAAGGCTAGAAATTTTTGAATATTATATGTGTTATAAACTATATCCTTAACAATAAAATAAGCTAAAAAATGTTATAAAAATCATGAAGAAAAGAAAATATATTTACAGTACTGTATTTAAAAAAAAATCCACGTCTAGGTGGACCCTCACCATTCAAACCCATGTCATTCAAGGGTCAACCATATATGTTTCTCTGGGGAGGAAAGATTTATAAATAAACACCATGCACTTGTGATGAGTACACTGTGTAGATGGTAAGTGTGAAAGGATGGGAAGTTGGAAAGACATAGTTAAGGCACAAAGAAGGCAAGGATCACATGTGCTCCTGCTCTTTTGCCCAGAAGGAAAGAATGAGAACACAAATGGGAAGGTAAGTTGAGGTCAGATTGGGGAGGGCCTTGAATGACAAGACAAAGAACTTGGATGAAATCCAGTGGTCAGTGGGGAGCCAATGAATATTTTTAAGAAGAGTAGTATAATCAAAACAGTTATTTAGGACAAGGAACCTGGGAAGGGGATGGGTTGGAAGAGGGGAGCTCTAGGGTGGTTGGAGGTAACAAAAGAAAATAAATGTGGTGACTTAGCAGGAAAACATTTTAGTGGAAACAGCAGTTAGGGCCAACTGAGGGACTTGAGGTAATGAGAAGTTTGAAACCAGCCTCCTTACCTTTATTACCTGCCTGTCACTCCAGAGCCCCATTGTCCAGAACAATGAAGACGGGATTGGACTGCCTCCAAAGATGGACTGGGTGAACTCCCATGATCCAGGTGGGTGAGTGGAGGTTCTGTAGGCTGCTGCTCCTCTCCCACCTGCTGCCTGTGGAAGAATTCCAAAGGTCCAAGAAGTCCCACAGGCCCCCCAGAAAGGGCTTCATTGAACACAAGCAGTTTTAACAAATCTCACCCAACACAAGCAGTTTTAACAAATCTCCAAGGCAGGAATCCACTTCTGAGGCTGCATGGCTGGAACTATTTTCCAGATGCTGTAGCGCTCTACATCATCCAACAACCGCTTAAAGACAAAAACTACAGATTGTTCCTCCATTCAGGCCCACCTTCACAGACAATGCAACCAGTGCATTCACACGGCAGGCCACACTCAAAAGGGCCCTGTTCTTGATTTAATGCTCTGCTGGCACCGTCTTGAAATTCTTAATAATTCTACCCTTCCACTTATGTTTTGTAAGTGAAGTCCGATGGGATGATGGAGGCTGCATATGACTAGAGGGACTGCCACAGTATGTGTGTCTCTGCCCACCTGTCATACATAGCACCTCAGATGCCCCCTCAGCACACATCCCTGGTGAACCCACGGTGCAGGTGGTTTCAAACTAACCGGAAGGTAATCGTTTTTGGTTGATGACTAGGTAAGAGGGAGCCCTGGTATCTGCCTGAGGCCATGCATTGCGTCCAAAACTGACTTTGCATCAAATGCAAGGAAAAGGCAAATGGTATTCTAAGAAACACCAACAAGCAAGGAACTGTATCATATTCTTTCTTACGTGTGTTCCTTCTCTGTTTTAGCCAACCACTCACATCTAAAACAAGGAAAAAGAGGGGAAAGGAAGAGGAACCCATAGTTCCAGATCTTTTCTGTCCATCCTTACACTTCAGTAGCCAAAGGTAGTGAGTTGGTGAATGTGAACGCATCAAGAAGTGAAATAAAAACAGATGAGTTCATTGTACATTGTACAAAGTACAAAATATGAATTGTAGAACTTCAGTGATTCTGCATATGAAGTAAACTGGCATTGCACAATACAAAGATGAACAGCGATTTTTTTTTTAAGATTTTATTTATTTATTTGACAGAGATCACAAGCAGGCAGAGAGGCAGGCAGAGAGAGAGGAGGAAGCAGGCTCCCTGCTGAGCAGAGAGCCCGATGTGGGGCTCGATCCCAGGACCCTGAGATCATGACCCGAGCCAAAGGCAGTGGCTTAACCCACTGAGCCACCCAGGCGCCCCTGAACGACGATTTTTAAAAAAAATTTTTTTACTTAAACTGTCATTAAAAAAATAAATCCAAATCACCAAGACCAGTTAACAAGAAGATCGTGCAATAAAAGAAAAAGCTTTATATTAATGGCATTTTTTTTTCTTTTTCATGGACAAGGGGCTCCATATTTTTGTCTTGCACTGGGCCCCTGCAAATTATGGAGCTAGCCCTACCCACAAGACACATATGCGCTCCGAGACAAATTAACTGGGTTTGATTTCCAGCATTAGCACTTGCTGATCTTGGGCAAATTGTCCTTTCCAAAGCTCAATTTACTCAAATGTAAAATCAGGATATTAACAGCTCATATCATTTAACCATAAAGTCTTTTGTAAGGATTACATGAGCTATTACATGTAAGTAGTACCTTGTCTGCTGCAGAGCACATGCTTCATAAATATTAGCTCTTACAGTCAGTGTAACTTAGTTCTTTCAGGGGGTAAATTGTTAGTTACTGCAATCACGGGCACTCGTGTCCCACTCGAGTGGTGATGCTACCACAGCATTGCTGTGGGTGCTTTACTCTATCCGCCTGCCTTCCCCTTAGTCCCTCTCTCAGTGGCATAAGCAAGCTCATCTGGGGAGCTATGCCTGTCTTTCAGTGTGGGGGCACTTCCGTGATGTTGTCACTCATAAGTCACTGCCGTCATATGGATGGCTGACTCCAAATGGGGCCCCCATCCTTAGTCTCATTACCTATGGCCAGGATAACAGGGTCACATGTTAAAAAGCATAAGAGACTCCCAATAGGAGGCCATGGGGTATGGTAACCCCTTTGATGCTTCGCAGGTTGTGGCAATGTAATGAGTAGGCACCTTGTGTTTCCCCTTGGGAACAAAGTCTGGCTGCCCTATAAGGTATTCTCTGAAACTAAGGGGGTGGGGGGGAAATAAGTCTTTTTAATGATTTGGTTGTCCAGGAGGGATCAGAAAGATGCATAAGTACATTTCCTTTGGCAGAATGCAATGCTGAAATCATCATCCTATCTTTTGAATGTAGAGGAAAGAATTATACATTGATATTGACATGAACTCTTGCCATTGAAAGCATTACTCCCACAGATATCCGGCAGGGCTCCCGAGGGTATGGGCTGTAGATGGCATAAAAGGAACCCAGAGTACAGCTGTGAATGTAGATTCCCAGGCCTTGCTCCTAGAGCTACTGAATCAGATTATCTATAAGTGGAAGGCCCAGAAATCTGTATTTTAGTAGGCTGCCCCGGTGATTCTAACCATATCCATCTAGGCATTTGTGGGTGAACAATGATGAAGATAAATTAGGAATAAGGAAGTTCATTTTTCCAGGAGCTGTTAAACTTAACCTACATCAGCCGTGTTCTTCCTGAAGTTGTGGTTGGGCAAAGACGTGCGAGCCTACAGGTCCTCTGTGGTGTTGGGGCTCTGAGTACCAAGTGGTATGTCATCCCTGTTGAGATATAAAGGGACCCATGGGAAGCAGAACGAAGACTGGGATCTGAGAAAGAGAAACAGGGTCATATTGAGGACTCTGAAGAAAAAGCATTTGAAGATTTGCCTGAGGTTTTTGTGTGCTCCAAGTCCGCAGGTGTCAAACAGCAAGATGTTCCAGTGGGCACAGGTTGGATGGTTTTATGGAAACCAACATCTAGATCTTCAGCTGACATATACATTCATCACTACAACTCATCTGCCCAAGATTAGGTCAGCATTCTGCTTCTCCAAATTTTTCTCTGTTCCACAACTGCTCCTCCCACTTCAGGATAGGAAGGCAGACCTCTCGTGGTCCAGTAGAGTTGGTTAGGCATGCACTGACCCATGAGCTGAGAGAAGGGCAGTGTTAGAGAAGCAAAAGCATCTGGGACACCACCCCCTCCCCCGGAAAGACATCAGTGCTTTAAACAAATGCCTCTAGACCCTGCAACACCCTCCCAAACTTGTCAGAAGACCCCTGATGACTTGCCTTTTGCACTTACTGTGGTCAAATGATATGAGCTGAGTGTCAAACAAAGGCAAGTAACCCGAGACCAGAACTTTGAAATGCGCCCCCTTTCTAATGTGTCCAGGAGCCCCTTTCCCTGCAGTATGCAGCGGCTTGTCCTTAGAAGGAACACGGGCTGCTACCCCCCTTCAATACAGTACCTACAGTATGGGGCTGGAAAAGTCATCAAAGCGTTAAAGGTATTAGGAGTGTTTACTCCACATTCCTATGTATTTGCTGCCCAATTAACATGATTTGCAGCTGAGAAAATAATACTCTCCTCCATCAGAGATAAATTGGGTCCCCAAACTGTGAAACAAAGGAGAGGGAACTGGTGATGTTTATAGAAGTTATTGCAAACAAATGCACTTCAAAAGGAGCTGTGGTGACAGATTCTGTTTCACAGGGTCGTCCCAATTCTTCGTCTGCCGTCTCCGGAGAACCTTCCTCAGACTCTGCTGGGTGTTTTCACCACCAGCCTGCTGCTTTAGGATACAGCGCAGTGTGTGGAATTCGTCTAGACCTGTGCTGTCCAATGCTGTAGCAATTTAGCCTTTGGAAGGTGGCGGGTCCAATCAAGGTGTGTTTTAAGTATAAAATACACACCCGATTTCAACGAAGACCTGGTACCAGAAAAAATGTCAAATATCTCCTTGACAACTTTTATAGGGATTACGTGTTGAAATGATACAATTTGGGATATACTGGGTTAGACGAAATATATTATTAGAATTCATCTCCCTGGTTTATGGTTTTTTTTGTTTGTTTTTTGTTTTGGGGTTTTTTTTTTTTAGCGTGGCTACTAGAAAATTTTAAAATGACATGCGCGCTCTGTATTTGTGGCCTGCACTGTATTTCTGTTGGTCTGTCGGTGCAGACCGAGGGCCGAGCAGCCTTGGGCAGAGGCTGAGGGGAAGGCGGAAGTCCAGTTCCGAACAATAAACCGAGCTGGGCGGGTTCGGGGCTGACGTGACCCCTCTTGCCGAAAGGAGGTACGTGTGTGACAGTGGCAGCATGTGGAGCCCAGGCTAAGAGACTGTAAACTGCCTTCCTTCTGGTTCTAATCCTTACTTCACCTCAAAGGAACTTGAATATTTAAACCGAATGGCACAGGAGGTTTCGGTAGGCTGATGCATGGCTCTCTGTTCGGCCATTTGAGAAACGCTCCTGCGGTCTCGGCGCCGCGGAGCCCCGGTCGCCGCCATTTCCCCGCGCGAGTCTGGCACCGCGCTAATGAGAGGATGAGATTTTTTTTTTTTCCCCTCCCTCACTTGTTTGATATTAAATAGGAAAGACTTTAGAATTCAACGTTTACAGATAGTGTGAAAATTTGAAGTGTGGGTTTGGGCTGAGCCAACAGATCCAAAGACTGCGGTTTCCTGGTGGTTGGAGAAGAGAGCGCCTGGCGGCCATGATGCGCCCCACCCCCAGCCCGGGGCGCGGGAGCTCCGGGACCCCTTCCTCCTCTCCAGAGGTGAAGACCCCCCTGAATTCCACTGCGGGGCCTGCTCTGCCCAAACAGCCTTTTTTAAGGTAACAGCTTATTCATCTCTGCCAAGAATTTAAAGCGTTTCCTTTAGGAGGCTGAGGGCGTTTGTGGTGTCCGGAAGCTGGTGCCAGGCTTACCGTGGGTCCCTCACGTCACAACAACAACAACAACAGTAATAATAGTAATAATAATAGCCAATATTTACTGAGTACTTACTATGGGCTCCAAATACGTCATCTTACTCGTCGACCCCGTGTGCCATAAAGGGTTTTTGGTTTTGTTCTGTTTTTGTTTTCTGTTTTTTCAAGTTGTCCAAGGTTACATAATAAGGCCGCCTGACGAGAGCTCGCGCTTAGAACCCCTCCGCTGTTCTTGTGGAGAAGCAGTACTAACACCTCGGCGGTGTTCATCAGAAGTAGCAAAATGGTGAGTTGGAACGTCTTCCGAAATTCAGGGTGCCGGGGCTGGGGGGGGGGAGGGGGGCGGGGAGAGAGAGAGTGTGTGTGAGTGTGTGTGTGTGTGTGTGTGTTCGACCCAAAAGTTAAGGTTCAGTAATACGGTATTACCGTAATACATTTTAGATAAGAATGTCTCTATGAGGGGCGCCTGGGTGGCTCAGTGTGTTAAGCCTCTGCCTTCGGCTCAGGACATGATCTCAGGGTCCTGGCATGGAGCCCTGCATCAGGCTCTGTGCTCAGCAGGGAGCCTGCTCCCCCACCCCCCCGCCTGCCTCTCTGCCTACTTGTGATCTTTCTCTTTCTCTCTCTCTCTCTCTCAAGTAAATAAATAAATAAATTCTTTAAAATATATATAATAAATATACAAAGGTGAACTGCTCTGACCTCCACGAGCTCATCCATCTCTGGGGTGTCTGTAGCCCTAAGACACCACACACAGCCCATTGGGCACTCAGAGTATTGTGGAGCTCCTGGTGAGCTGTGTTAGGAGATCCAAATTTGAATTCTCCTTCTGCCCCTTGCACTCAACGTGAGCTCCACCAAACCTTCATGTAGTCACTGCTCCTGTCAGGTAGCTGTGCTTCCCCCCAAGTTCTCTAGAAAATTAAAGTGGATTCTATTGAGCTTTCCTAAAAGGAATATTCTCGCAGTCCATTTGTACAAAGCAGAAGGCCTTGCCTTACCGGACTTCTCACCACACATCCCTGTCTTGAGTTGGTGTAAACAGCCAATCCTCAAGATGAGTTTTCATCTCTGAAAATGGCCTCTCTGAATCTCAATGGCAATGAGGGAGGCCATGGCAAAGATTCTCCAAATGACTCTTTCTAATGGAGATATGGAGCAGCAGTGAGAAACTGGGGAAATCAGGAACTTAAGGGGAGCCAGTACAAGATCCAGATCCACCGTGGAACCACCCTTACAGTCCAAAGCATCTGTCACAAGGCTAAGGAATTTCTTCGCCCACTTTCCCCAGCCACACACCTCCTCTTCTTTTCCTCAAATTCTCCAAGAAGCTATATCAGGAAGGAGATGCCATGGACTTTGGAGAAAAGATAAAAATCAGTATTTCAATAGAAAGCCTATATGGATGTATGGTGAGTGAGAACACCATTTTAAAATGTTTAGAAATAAGGAGAATTTTCTCCTTAGCTGAGGAGCTTGTAGAAGAGAATGATTAAAAGAGCCATAAGATTATCCTACTACTTCCGGTGTCCCTGTACTGGGCTGCCATATCTCGTGCCAAATTAGGACAAGAGGGATTTGCTATGAAGTGTCTTCCATGTGGCTGAGCTCAAGGCTGTCAAGCCTCAAAATAAATAAATAAAAACTTAAGACATAGCTCTTGATTTGAGGGGCTTGTTGGGAATTTACACATAGAAAACCGAAACCATCCAAGGCAGTCCACAAAGCTGCTGAGCCATCTTTAGGGGAGCTGTGAGGTCCTTCAGACAGAGCGCGTGCTCCATTCTTTAGAGGGTTCTCAGACTCTGTGGAAAAGAGACAGTTGTGTAGTGTGTGTAAGGGGTACCAAAACACACCTGTCCTCTGAGGGTGCAACTCCTGGTTCTGTCATGGGTCCCGCTAGCTTCCCCTGGACAGGTCACCCTTTTTATAGATCTCATTAGCCCTTCTGGGTCCATCGCATCTTACTTTCCAAAGACTTGCCATTGGTTGTAGTACATATCAGACTATACATGTTTTCACTGACTTACCTGAAACCTTGAAGCTTTAACTTTCACGTAACATACTACGTTTGATGTAAACAGGGGGAGGAAAAGTGTGTTAGCCTCTTGTCAGTATGCTGTGCTGAAAGCATTCCCCAACACATGTCAACTCTGTAATTCACTTAACTTTTCCAGATGTGGCTGGAAGGGCTGCCGAGTCAGTGACATTGCAGATGGATGGCCACAGTCCATGGTAGGCGGATGAACATGGGTACCTTTGAAGTGATGGGGTGACTCTTCTCATCTATTAGCCAGAAGGAAAAGCTATCTTCTTCTGTTGAGTCCTTAGTTCATTCCCACTTCAAGAAGACCATATAATTAGCATATATCAGCACTTGAAACTGGGGTCTGGGGCTCTCATTCCTATCCATTGAGCATGTAGCCAGGAGCCCCAGTGGAGTCAAAATAAAGCTAATGCCAAGGAGAGCTAGAGGCTGTTCTTGTACAGTGCATGCTGTTCATGTATAGAAGACTATATTGCAATTAACCTGTTTAATCAAACTTTCCTCCCAAGCACACAGAGCAAGGCACCCATGTTCCTTACAGTGAACTATATAGTTCATCCTGTCACATCCTGCATACGGCAATCTTAGAGCATAATAGCTCTCGAACTCCAGGGAGGAAAAGGACAATTGGAAATAAAAACATGAGAAAGAGCTCTTTAGCCTTCCATCTTCTTGCAGATAAGGTAGTAAAAGAGTTTTCTGGTCTTCGTCTTCAGCAGGATGGACTGAACTTTGGCATCACAGTAGCATTGGTTGACAATAGGCTTTGTTAAGTATTTAGGCAAGTTATTGAACCTCTAGAAAATTTGGTTTCATCTTCCGCAAAACTGGAGTAATACTCAACCTTGCAGAGATACAATGAGAGCAAAGATCACAAACGAAAAGCCACAGCGTAATACTTGGCATGTAAATAGGTCCTCCAAGTTGATAGCCATTTGTAAGAGCTTAATGGAAATCATTTTTTCCTTCTAGTTCAGTACACAATACACGAAGCTAGTCATTAATGAGCCTGTAGGAATCTGAACATCTAGAAGCTATATTTTTCAGGCTGACACAGGATCCGTAACACAGAATTTGATTGGCCTAATGGCCAGTGTATTTGAGGAGGGTTATCTCATTCCAGCCCTTTTTTCAGATCGACAGTAAATTAAAATCTACATTTGCAAACAACCGATTATGGAAACTCAATTGTTAAAAACAATTCTGTACCTCCTTAAAAGATTCACTACAGAAGGTTTTTGAAGTAGCAAGCCCCTCCTCTAGTGCCTTACAATTTTAATATTAGTTTATTGAGACAAAGTCAGGGCCCAGTTCTTAGCATACACCTGTTGTCTCAAACTCAAAACTAACACCAAGGAGTATAGTGAAGTTCACAAAGACCTCAGGGATCAAAATGAAAAACAGTTTCAACAGCATATTTAGTAAAATTACTTTTATCCTTTTGTTTCCCTGCACAAGATGAACTGGGATTCTCAGATAGTGTAGGTTCCTGTCCAGAACATTCTGTGTTTCATGTGGCAGTATGGCAGTGTGGCTCTCTTGGTTTCAATTACATAACAGTAATTAGCAATTCTACTTCTCTCCTCTCTTGCATCATAGAATTACTAAATATAGAATTGAAGGAATAGAGAGCTCTAGCCTGGTATCTTCAATCCAGAAGTAAGAAAACTGGTAGTGGTAGATTGTGTTCTTTGCTTCTGATTATTTTTTCCTTCCCACCATCATCATGCCCCATGGACTTGGCCAGGTGACCTGCCCTGGCCAATGGGATATGGGTGGATGCGGCATTTGCTTCAGAGCAGAAACATTAAATGCAGTGCTTAGTTTGGCTGGGGTCTTCTTGTTTCAGCCCTTCCCCATAACAGCACATCCAGGCTGCAACTTGACTCTGACTTTTGGAGCAAAGCAGAACAGTAGCCAATTTATATTCCTCTCTAAGAAGAGCAAGAAATGGTTTTCTAAATTCCTTAAGTATTAGAGTTGCTTGTGAGAGCAGACTAATACAGTGACTCGAGAAGTGGAAGTGATTCACCCAAAGTCACATGGACCCTTTGTTATAAACCCTGGGCTCCATTCCAAATATCCCCATTGGAAGTTTTCTTCTACGCTTTAGCTTACTGGTTGTCTCCCTGGAACCCGGTAGTGTCTGGCACAAACTTAGTTCTCAATCTGTATTTGTTCATATGAATAAAGCAATGAAGGAAGGAGGCACAGACTGACAGTTCCCTTGAGCTACTTAGCTCTATGGCATAGTATCTAGTTTAGTACTTCCATTACTGTGAACACAGGTATCTTGTGGCATCAACTGTGGGTCTGGCATGTGTTAGGTGCCTAAGGAGCATTCTATCTACTTATCATGCATTCCTACAAGGCACGTATTTTTAGTCTTATTTTTAGTCTTAGTATCTCGCCCAGTCACAGAATTAGTAAGTAATGGAAACAGAAAGAGCTACGCTTGTACTAACTCCCAAGCCCAGGTGCTCTCCTCTGCTTCACAGATTTTTTTTGCTGGAGGAGTTACAGCTTGGGTCATTTACAGACAATTGAAACATGCAGCTTGTGTCAGAGCAGGGCCCCTACAAGGCAGTAAGCTGGCAGTGCAGCTCTTGCAGGGTGTGGACAGCGCCTGACCCACCAGGAGTAGATCCCACTTGGGCCCAAGATTCTGATTCCTTCCGTCCTTGGGGTTGGAGTGTGGGCTGGGGGCAGCCCCCTTTGGTAGAGAGCAACTTCATCAGTTTACCCCTGAATGACATACAAATATTATTGTGTCCTACATGTTACATGGCCTGAAAAAGAGAAGCCCTGGGTGAGAAGCAGTGGTTCCAGATCAATCTAGAAACTTTATGGGAGCATAGTTTTTAGAAAACATTGTAAGCCATTTTCTAATGGACCCTGATTTACTATTTTCTCCCCTGCATTTCCCCTTTTCCTGAATATCTCTTCTTTTCTTGTCTTGTCTTTCTCTCTTTCTTTTTCCCTTTCTTTCTTTCTCTCTCTCTTTCTCTTTCTTTCTTGGAGTTGTCTCTGAATGACCTCCACTTTGTGGAGTGAGTCAAAGATGAATAGGTGGAAGATAAACTACCGAAGTCAAAAGGAATTGAGGCAGATTTTGATTGCAATTAAAATAAGTGTGGTTAGGAGGAATCAACTCAAATATCCATTAATGGATAAATGGACAAACAAAATCTTAATATATATGCACAAGGAAATGTTACTGAGCCTTAAAAAAGAAGGAAATCCTGTCTCATGCTACAATATGGATGGACCTTGAAGACCTTGTGTTAAGTGAAATAAGCTAGGCAGGAAAAGATAAATACTGTCTGGTTCTACTTATATCAAGTATCTCAAGTCACAGAGACAGAGTAGAATGGTGGTTGCCAGGGGTTGGTAGGAAAGAGAAAGTGGGAAGTTATACTTTTCCAAGATGAAAAAGTTCTGGAAATTGGCTGTGCACAATGTGAATATACTTAATGCTACTGAACTATATATTAAAAACTAGTTAAGATGGTAAATATTATGTTTTATGTATTTACCACAATTTTTTAATAGAACCCTTTTTACTGAAAGTGAGATTATTTACTCTGAACAGAGGCTTTGTTTATGCTGTTGGCTGACATGCTGATGCTGTGGTCAGGTGTGGAGGATAGATTGCTTGAACTGCTTAAACTGCTTTTTGCATTGGTTCGTCCTGCATGGTGCCTTCTGACCGTGACTGGCTATGTAGTCAGTGCAATCTAGTGCAACCCCAATGTTTATAACAGCAATGGCCACGGTCACCAAACTATGGAAAGAACCAAGATGCCCTTCAACGGACGAATGGATAAGGAAGATGTGGTCCATATACACTATGGAGTATTATGCCTCCATCAGAAAGGACGAATACCCAACTTTTGTAGCAACATGGATGGGACTGGAAGAGATTATGCTGAGTGAAATAAGTCAAGCAGAGAGAGTCAGTTATCATATGGTTTCACTTTTTGTGGAGCATAACAAATATCATGGAGGACAAGGGGTGTAAGAGAGGAGAAGGGAGTTGGGGTAAATTGGAAGGGGAGGTGAATCATGAGAGACTATGGACTCTGAAAAACAATCTGAGGGGTTTGAAGTGGCGGGGGGGTGGGAGGTTGGGGTACCAGGTGGTGGGTATTATAGAGGGCACGGATTGCATGGAGCACTGGGTGTGGTGAAAAAATAATGAATACTGTTTTTCTGAAAATAAATAAATTAATTAAAAAAAATACTGATGAAGGGCCGCCTATTCAAAGAGGAGTGCTGTTGATGAAGCTTTTCCTTTCTTCTGTGGACTCTCTTAATTTGTCATGATGGTTTTTTATTTGCTATTTATGATCATTCTAAAGAAAAGTTAAAATTCAAAATGTATCCATTCATTTTTATATTGTGCCATATCAGGGGTTTTTTTGTTTTGTTTTGTTTTCAGATTTCTTTTATTTATTTGAGAGGTAGAGGGAGAGCGCAACAGAAGGAGAGGGAGAAGCAGGCTCCCCACTGAGTAGGGAGCCAGACACAGGGCTCGATCCTAGGACCTGACATCAGGACCTGAGCTGAATACAGTCGCTAAACCGACTGAGACACCCAGGCATCCCTGCCATACCAGCTTTAAATGCAAATATTGGAGCATTTACCTTGTATGCTGAATTGCCAAGATGAGAGTTCATGTTTCATAGCTCACATGTGCACTTCCATGTCATTGTCACTAGAACAGCGAACACTCTGCACAAACAGGGGAGTAACAGGCAAAAAGTATGTAACAGGATTTCTTGGTTGCTTGTGTTTCTTAGAATGTGATTGCCCTCTTTCTGTGTTCTAACTAAATTTAAACAAAGAAGCATGGCCTCTTGGGGTCGTTAAGGCCTCTAGTTGCCCAGTTACCGAGGTAATCCACTTGCCTTATACTCAGTTTGCATCTCACTGAACTCATATGCATTTTGTGTCTACTGGAAGTCTGTGCTCATAGCTCGTCTCGAATGTTCTATGCACATGAGGACACAAGAGTGGTAAGAATGGTGGATATTGTGCCTGTGTGCTATGTTCCTGCATATGGTCCATTGTCCCACATCAGGCTCCCTGCTCAGCAGGGAGCCTACTTCCCTCTCTCTCTCTCTCTGCCTGCCTCTCTGCCTACTTGTAATCTCTCTCTGTCAAATAAATAAATAAAATCTTTTTAAAAAATTATTAAAATTTTCAAGACAGAGATAGAAGAGCATAAACCAAATGTAGGACTCTTCGGATTGTCAGGCCCCATGTGACCATGGAGTTCACACACCCATGAAGCCAGCCCTGTTGCTGACTCTATCCCTTGCTTTCCACTCCCTCAGCCACTACTCTAATTCCGACTCTCCTTACCTCACAATTCAGAGATTGATGGGTTTCAAAACTGGTTTCCTGACTCTAGCTTTCTTCTCTTCTAACCCATCCTATAAATTGTTGCCAGTTTCATTTCCCTAAAGCAATACTTCCACACAGCCCACTGCTTTAGTTCTTCTGTGGTGCCTCACTGCTTATAGGCTCAAATTCTTTATCACAAAACTCAGTGCCTTCCACATTCCGACCTTAAGCTAACTTGTTAACTTTCTTTCCTCCCGTACCCTTGACCTCCATCCCGATTCATCCAGTCAAGCCAAGCCAAGGTATTGCCAAAAAGCTTGCTAATACCAACAGTTTTCCAAAACTACTCCCTGTGTCAAGAATCCAGCCTCTGTTGAACTCCAGTCCAATCCTCAGAGCCAGAGTTTACCTCTCCCATGAAACACTCTTGACCACCCCAACCCACAGTAATGTCATTGTAACTGTTTGTAGATGGCTGGATAATGGCCACCCCGTGAAACCAAGTTCTGTTCCCAGGAGCCTGTAAATATTGCCTAATATGGAAAGAGGATCTTTGCAGATGTAACTAGGTGAAGGATTCTGACAAGGGATTAGCCAGGTGGACCCTTAGTCCAGAAAGTATCTCCATGGGAGAGAGGCAGAGAGAGATTCCACACGTAGGAGACGGCGTGATAAACACAGGGGCAGACTGGATGGATGCAGCCACCGGCAGTTGAGGAGCAAGGAGGGGAGTCTAACCAGAGCCTTTGGAGGGGTCATGGCCTTGCCAGCATGGGTGGGGGGGTTGGCCCAGTGAATCTGGTGTTGAACTTCTGGCTTCTGGAACTGTGAGAGAATACATTTCTGTTGTTTGTGGTCATTTGTTACAGCAGCCACACAAAACAAATATACCACCCCAGCATTTACTGCTCATTCTCCTGAGCTTGGCAGTGCTCAGTATTTTTTAAACATTATTTGTATACTCCTACCAAAACCACTGATCCCTCAGTTCACAAGGTCACTTCTCTAATTGATTGACTTTTCTCTTGTACCTTACATAGTACACTGCATTTGATGTTTAACAAGTGCTTTTCTTTGGTGATGTTTATGGAGGAATAATTTACATATTTTAATATTCACTCTTTTGATTGTACCATTCAAAGTGGTATTTGCAAATGCATCTAGTTGTGTAATTGCCACCACAATCAAGATCTGGAACATGACCTTCACCTCAGAAGGTTCCCTTGTGCCCTTCTACAGTCAATTTCTTCCTCTACCCCTACATAGAGGAACCTACCACTGGCAACAGCTGATCTGATTTCTGCCCTTATAGTTTTGGCTTTTCCAGAATGTCATCTAAATGCAGTCAAACCATATACAGTCTTTTGTGTCTGGCTTCTTTCACATAGCATGATGGTTGCAGGATTCGTCTATATTGTTGTATGAATCAGTAATCTGTTCCTATGTGTGTTATCCCATGGTCTGTTTATCCATTCACTAGTGGGTGGGCATTTCTAACTTGGAACTGTTATAAATAAGGCTAACATGAACATTCATGACCAGGTCTTTACTGTAAATGTCCACATACAGGTCTTCATGTGGACACATGTTTCACTTCTCTTGGGTAAATACCTAGGAGTAGGACTGTTGGGTTGTATGGTAAGTATATGTTTAACTTTATAAGAAACTAGCAAATTGTTTCCCAGAGTAGCTGTATCATTTTGGCATTCCCACCAACAAAGTAAGAGATTTCTGGGTGCTTAGCATCCTTGCCAGAACTTGATATTATCAATCATTTAAATTTAATTCCAGTAGATATATGGTGGTATCTCATTTTAATTTAAATTTGCATTTCTCTTCCTACAAACATTCAGCATGTCTTACTATGCTAATTTGCCATGAGTATGTCCTTGGTGAAGTGTCCAGTTCTTTTACACATTTTTAAACATTGGGTTTTTCTTATAATTATATTTTATTTTCTTATTATTATTTGTGGGGGGCTCTCTCCCCCCGTCTCTCTCTTTCTCTTTTATATCCATAGTAAATATAAAATACGTTTACATATTATATAATATGTTAATAAGTATATAATATAATGAATATAATATACAATATAATATATACTTATGCATATTTTTTATACATTCTAGATACATCCTTTACCAACTGTGGTTTATAAATATTTTCTCCCAGTCTGTGGCTTCTCTTTTCATTTATTCCATAATATGTTTTAAAGAGCAGAAATTTTAAATTTTGTTGAAGTCCAGTTTATCAACATTTTCTTTTCTACCCTCTGCCTTCTTTTCCTTATTTATTTATTTATTTTTTTGCCTAACCCAAGGTCATAAGGATTTTTCTCCTTTATTTTCTTCTAGAAAGTTTATACTTTTAGCTATAACATTTAGATCTGTGATCCATTTTTAGTTAATTTTTGGAGGAAATGTTTATTATTTTGATATGCAGCCCAGAACACTGCCATAGAAAATCTAACTCGGAATAAAAAGACACAGTTCATTGAAAAACAGTGTCCTGCAGGAAAGTTTGGAAATTTTCTGCAGGCTCTGACAGCAACATTTCCTTTCCCACTAATTTTTTGGATTAGCACAGCTTTGCTATTTAAAGGTTTGTATTTTAATAAATTTTGAAATTCCGGATCACAGATGCTATTGAGAGCAAAGTCCTTACATGGGCTGGCGAAGGACACCCCTCTGGACATTTTTGATTAACCTGCTAGATGTCGAGAAACTTACTGACCCCTTTCATTATCTGTGAAATGGGTATAATCCTACTTGACATCAAGTTTCTTTACAGGTTTGTGCAGACTGAGACAGAAGTCTTAGAGAGGGGCCGTAGAGATTTCACATGTAATTGTGATTATTGCTAATTATACTAATTCTCAATTACAACTGCTGCCAGAAAGCCTCCAGATGACGTCAGTAATAAGGGGTCCATTGACTCGCATGTGTTGTGAGCGTATTAATTGTAATTATTACCTTGGCAGCTACAATGTCTAACTCCACAGGTGTTTATTTCATTAGTGATTCATTATTTACCAAGCACTCTGGCAGTGATGAGTCTCTATTACAAACCAAGGCCCTCCTGTGATGAAACGTCATTATGTTGTGGGATTTGTGACTTTGCTCCCATGGGAGGCATCTTCAACTCGTTAATGCCCTCAACACGCCGTGTGGTGGATTAAAACTAGACTGCGAGAAAATGATTTCAGTCCACCGCTGGGTTTTTTTTTTCACCCTGGGAGCAGGTGCCTTCCCATAAATATTTTCCTGAAATGGAAGTTGCCATGGGAAGTGGGTGGGTGGTCTGGATATCAGACGAAGGGCCTGGCAGTCAGGGGTCTGGATCTATCTTTGTGTCTAAGGGCCCAGGGCAATGGCAATAAATACACAAGTCCAAAGGAGCGTTGTGGCCCTGAGCCTGAACTCAGCAAAAAGATAAAGAGAACTGCCTTGCAACGACTATTGTGAAACACTTAGTGCTTTGTATTTGTAACATGCTTTCAACCTTTCCGTACTCTTCACTGTGGCCCCGTGAGTTAGGGCAGTACTCTCCCTGTGGCTGGCGCTTGTGGGGAGAAAACAACTGCCTCAAGGAGGTAACTGGGCTCCTTTCTCTGCACGGCCTTTTTGATTGGTCCCTGCTAACATTTTGAATTATGAGTTTTTTGGGGTCAGAGGCCCTCGCTCCTTCGGTTAAGTTTTTTGCCCTTAACTTTTTTAGTGTTAAAAATAGTCACAAGTAGAAAGAAAAGTCTGATAAACTCCCATGACCTCATCTTCAACAATTATAAAGTCATGACCAATCTAAATTTCTCCCTACTCCTCCCACGTTCCCCCATCCATCTCCTCCAAAATCAGCTGAATTTTTTCATTTTACTTTTTTTTGCTGAATTATTTTAGATAAAAATCCCAGACCTAACTTTAGATCTATAAACACTATGATGATTATCTCTAGAAGATAAGGATATTCTTCTAAAACATAAATTGTCACACCTAAAAAAATTACCGGTAATTTTTATCCAGCCACTCTCGCCGATTACCTCATAAATATTTTTTTGCCTTCAGTTTTTTTTTTAATAAGAATCAAGATTTAAATTAAATTTCACTAGTTATAATTGGTTGATGTTTCTCAAGTCTCCTCTAATCCAGGACTTTCCTGACTATCTTGTTTTTGTTTTTCCTTGCAATCTGTTGGTTTAAAAGACCAAATCTGTTTTCTTGTAGGATTTTGCCCTGCATTTTGCTGATTGCATGTCCATAATATTTTTTCAATAACTTCATCTGTCCTTCATATTTTTTGCAAACTGGGGACTGGATCCAAAGATTTGATCAGGTTAGGTTTGAAGTTTTTTTTTTTTTTTTTTTTTCCAAGAGTACATCATAGAACCAGATACTTGTGTCAAAAGACACATGACTTGTCTCCCTTTTCATTTCTAGTCATGGGTGATTGTTGTCAGCACCCATGCATTCATTAGAAACTACAAAATGGTGATATTCTATCACAAATTACCTGGAATACTACTTCTTTTTTTTTTTTTTAAGGTTTTATTTATTTACTTATTTATTTTAGAGAGAGAGAGAGAACACATGGGTTGGGGGGAGGAGCAGATAAAGAGGGACAGAGAGAATCCGATGCAGAGTCTGTGTGGGGCCTGCTGTGGGGCTCGATCCCACAACCCTGAGACCATGACCAAAATCAAGAGTTGGATGCCAAGGCAGAATTAATGCTCGATTCTCTTCTTTATGTATTAATTATCACATTATTGAGTTCTCAAGTTGTTTCCCAAGTTATCTAATTAAGTTTTTTTTTTAATTTTTTAGGCATTAGTATGATTTTATAGATTTAAACATGTTAGTTTGTTTTAGTTTTAGTTTATTAGAACTACTATCCTTTTGGGTGCTCAGATTGTGCCTTGTTAAGCCAGTGGTAGGTCCTTCCAAATGGTTCCTGAGTGTGTCTGACATAACCTGGGTTCAGGTTCATTTCCTAGGGCTGCTGTAACAAAGTATCACTAACTGAGTGGCTTTGAACAACAGACAGTTATTGTCTCACAGTTCTGAGGGCTAGAAGACTAAAATCAAGTTGTTGGCAGGCTTGGCTTCTCCGGGAGACACTGAGAGAGAATCTGTCCCATGCCCCTCTCCGGCTGCTGGCAAGTCCCAGCAATCCTTGGTATTACTTGATTTGTAGACCTATCACTTCCATCTCTGCCTCCAACACAACATGGTATTCTCTCCCTCTCTGTCGATGTCTAAATTTCCCTCTCCTGATACAGATACCAGTCATTGTGATGGGGTCACTCAAACCCAGTATCATCACCTCATTTTACTTGATTTCATCTGCAAAGATCCTATTTCCTAGTAAGGTCATATTCATGAGTACCAGGGGTTAGGCTGTGAAAATATCTTTTTGGAGACAAAATCTGACCCCTCAACATCTGTGATAGTCTTTGAGAGCTCTTCCTTGCTTTCTGGTAAGACAAAATGTTATAGACCCAGAATCAGGTCTCATTCTTTAAAGTTGGGAACGATGTTTAGGGATCACAATCTGAGCACTAGAAATGTTCATCTTTACCATGTTAGTCATTACCTCTAGGTCTTTTCAAAGGACAGAAATGGGAAATGCTTTTTATATTTTTAAAGATAAAGTACATTATAAATTTGTAACTTTCACTTCCAATTAAATTCAAAACTCTCAGACTTAACCCCATCAAACCATTACCTATGTCTCCTTTCTTCCATGGTGAAGTCCTGGTTCTCAATGGCACACGGAATATTACTCTTTTACTTTATCCTGTGATACACACACACGATAGACTCAAAATAACAAAACTAACAGTACTACCAATGACGTGGTTACTGAAAACAGGTTAAGGCTTTTAAAATTATTCTTGTGGGGCCCCTGGGTGGCTAAGTCTTTAAGTGTCTGCCTTCAGCTCAGATCCTGGGATCAAGCCCCACATTGGGCTCCCTCCTTAGCAGGAAACCTGCTTCTCCCCCTCCCATTCCCACTGCTTGTATTCTCCCTCTCTCTTTCTCTCTCTCTCTCTGTCAAATAATAAATAAAATGAAAAAAAAAAAGAACTTAAAAAAATAATAAAATTATTCTTGCAATTCTTTTTGTCCTTGGAGTACATTCCACTCAGGATGGACAGTGGAATTACTGCATATTATTGTCATGTGAACTAATTTTTCTATATGTAATTATGCCACCAAACACAATTAATTTCATTTTATCTATTTATTTTCAATTTTCAGAGTTTTCTAAAATTAAATTTAGAAAGGGAGAAGTCCCTTTTTTACAAGTGATCATTTAAACTTTTCTGTCCCTCCATTTTTGCATATTGATCTTGTATTTTGCAACCTTGTTGCACTCATTTATTAGTTACAGACTAATAAATGACCATTAGTCATTGACCATTAGTCATTTATGATAGTAGATTCCTTAGGGTTTTCTGTGTATATGATCATGCCATCTATGAATAGATGGTGTTCCTTATTCCTTTGCAATCTGAATGCCCTTTGTTTCTGTTCCTTGCCTAATTGCCCTGGCTAGAATCTCCAGTACAATGTTGAACAGAAATGGCAAGAGTGAACATCGTTGTCTTATTCCAGATCTCAGCAGGAGCTCTCCACTCATTCACTATTAAGGATGATGTTAGCTGCAGGTTTTTCATAGATGCCTTTAACTGACCAAGGAAGTTCCCTCCCATTTCTAGTTTGGTGAGTGCTTTTATTATGAAAGTGTCTGATTTTGTCAAATGCTTTGCTGTATCTATTGAGATGATAATGTGTTTTTAATTTTATTGATACAATGAGCTACATTAATTAATTGTCAAGTGTTAAAACAGCCTTGCATTTCTGGGACAAATTCCACTTGACCATGGTGTGTAATTCTTTTTATATATTGTTGTATTGATTTGCTGGTATTTGTTGAGGATTTTTGTGTCTATATTCATAAGAGATGTTGGCCTACAGTTTTTCTATGATGTTTTTGTCTGGTTTTCATATCAAAGCAATACTGACCTCATAGAATGAGCTGGGAAGTGTTTCCTCCTTCTGGAATAGTACGTCCATTTTTTACTATACAAAACTATGTGGATATGTATTCTTTGTGTGTTCTCATTACTTTTTTTAATAGGTTTATAGTACTCCACTGAGCAGATGTACCAATGCTTTTTCAACCAGCTCCTTAATGATAGATATTTGAATTGTTTCCAGTCCTTTCCTATTATAACTCATACTGCACTGAATTACCCTGACAATATACTTTTTCATATGCTCATGCATGTGTGGTATAGATTCTCAGAAGTAAGATTCATGAGCCAAAGAGTAGACACATGTGGAACTCTGCTAGATATGCCAAATTCCTTTCCTTGGGAGTTGAACCATTTTGCATTTTTTAAAAATTGACTGTTTGTGCACAGCTTGACTGAAAAAGTATTTTGCCTAAGTTCTTTTTCTTTTTGCCATTTTGGTAGATAGGATATAGTAACTCCATAAAGTTTTAATTTGCATTTATATCATTATGAGTGAGTTTAAACACCTTTAAGGGCCATTTGCCTATCTTTATGAACTATCTGTTCATATCTCTAGCCTATTTATTTATAAAGTAGTTGAACTTTTTCTTCTGTTTTCAGAAGCTTTTAGACATGAAGAATATCAAAAAAATCTTTGTGTACAGTTTAAATGGCAAACATTTTTTCCCAGCTTAACATTTGTCTTTTTACTGTGCTTATGGTATTTTCAAATGCAAAGTTTGCATTTTTCACTTTTATAATCTATCCTCTAGGTTTCATTTCTGTACCCAGCACAGGCATAGGATAGGAATAATTTAGAAAGAAAGAACCCTGATTTGAGCAGTCCAAGTCCAAGGAAATCACTGGCTGAATGCCCAGAGACCTCAACCCTAATGATTCCCCTTGGAGTCCCTGATGTCCACCGATCTGCCTTACCATTATTAGTGCAATTATTGCTAGATAAACCCGAGGTTTCCGAGTAACACTCCTTCCCCAAACTTAGAATCCGTTTTCCTCACGGAGCTTTTGTTAACTTGGGTGGATGAAAGTGATAATGTAGGGATGAGTGCAGGGAGGAGGTCCTGCTAGCAAAAGCTTTGGATAAAGCTGAAGGGCCCCAAAAATTTTGACTGTGCAAAATGTGGCCAACAAATGTTCTTCCCTCTAAAGCCATTGCCACCAAAGCAGGGAGATGTTTTCTTAAATTCCTATTCCTCTTCTTAGAAACTAACTGTGGCTTTCATCAGCACTCCTCCTGCAGAATAAAACAAACATTCAGACCTTGAAAAGCATCTGGGAGAGACTTTCACAGTTTTGAGGCTAATGCTGTATTTCTTTTTTGTTTACAGACTTCAAGAGGACGGGCGTGCTAACTGTTCGCTGCCTAAAAGTAATAGCATGACGATCTGTGTTTCTTTCTCTTCATGTGCCTTTCTCTTGGCAGGTGAGTTCTGTCTTCCTAAAGGACGCTACTCATTTCACATGTTTGGGTTGGTAGGTTTACTTTTGGTTGCTTTAAAAAAAATGTATTCTATTTTTTAAAAAAGATTTTATTTATGTATTTTTTTTAAAGACTTTATTTTATTTATTTGACAGACAAAGACCACAAGTGGGCAGAGAGGCAGGCAGAGAGAGAGGAGGAAGCAGGCTCCCTGGCTGAGCAGAGAGCCCGACGCGGGGCTCGATCCCAGGACCCCGGGATCATGACCCGAGCCGAAGGCAGAGGCCCCAACCCACTGAGCCACCCAGGTGCCCCTTTATTTATGTATTTATTTGAGAGAGAGAGATAGTGACAGAGAGCACAAGTGGGGAGGAGAGGGAGCCGCAGGCTCCCCTGAGCAAGGAGCCTGGCGTTGGCTGGAACCCTGAACCCTGGGATCACGACCTGAGCTGAAGGCAGGCGCCTGACTGACTGAGCCACCCAAGTGCCCCTGTTTTAAAAAATTTGAATTAGGAAATACTCTAAAAAGCATACTTGTTTAAAACTCAGAAAGTAACATAACAGTCCCCAAGTACACCACATGCCACATCCACCTTTTAGTCTGAGTTCCTACATGAAGTGTTTTTTTTTTTTTTTACAAAGAATTTTTTTAAAAGAGCAACTTCAAATATTGCATTCAAACAACTCTCTGCATTACAGAAAGTTTTAAATTTATGTAGAACGTGACTGGCCACATTTTGTGTAATTATACACCTTTTTTCCCCACATAGGTTTGAATAAGGTTGCTGTAGCCTGTCATTGCTACTTTGCTTCTGATAATTGGTTCCTGTCCTCTAACTCGGCAGCGCCTGTCCTTTGTCCTTCATTTCATGACTTGCAAAAAGGATGCATTGGATCTAATTTCTTTCTCTAATTGTCCCCAAACATGCAGTTGATTTAGGAACAACGTCGGACAGTACTCAACATGGAACACAAAGAAAGGGTCCTGTATCTGGTTATAATTTAGAAGCGGACCCATTCACTTTAAATATCCCCTTGGCTACTGGGTTGGGTTGAACTTCCACAGAGCTGAGCTTTATCTCCATAGTGGAATTTAGACAGATAGTGTTCAAAAGTTGCGAGCAGGTTATGATTCTGACAAATTAGTTCCTAATTATTTGGCCGTGGGCTCTGCCCATATTGCATGCAGAGCAGGCCTTTACCAGGACACTTGGAGACTTTTGTAGCTTAAACGGATTTAATTTAAAACAAATGGAACCATGTGATTATCTCAACCACAAATACGTAACACAATGTGTAATATATTTAAAAGGCAAGAGGAAATTTAGTAATGGTATTTCAAAACTGTTTGAAAGAAAGAAACTTTGAGGGAAAAGAAAGGAAGAAGTGAATTGGTGACGCCAGTTTGATTATTTTCAAATACCACAGCTGGACTTGGATTTGTACAATAGGACTCATGGTATTGTAAAGGACACCAGCGGGAATCCGAGTGCTGGGATACCACATGGAGGACTAAATGACAAGGCTTTAGGCACTCAGAAAACTGCAAAATTCGTGCACTCTTAAGATACTTCGGTTCCTATAATTAAAATTTTCCGATTTACATACTCCATCAGGGAGCTATCTAGGTAAAGATAGAGTCCATGTTGTTTGGGATCCCTTTACTCATTTACTTAATTTTTCTTCATGGCTACTCATGCACTCTGTTGCTATTCCAACATGCATGTCTTCCACACACACCAAATTCCGTAATAATAATAATAATAATAATAATAATAACAGCAAACACTCAGTGAGCTCTGAGTGTGTCCCAAACATTGTTCTAAGCAGTGTGTATTACCTCATGTAATTCCTACAACAACCTCGTGAGACAGACACCCTGGAGATCCTGCTCTTGCAGATGGGGAAAGAGTAGAGACTTTTTGCTAAAGATGACACCTAGAAATTTGTTCTTGAGCATTACATGACACTGCCTTTCCAAGCATCCCAAATGTCTTGTGACAAACACATTGAGTAGTGAAAGGACTTCCGAAGACCAGCTGATCTGGGGTAAAAATGCAAGACTGAATGTTTCAGAACTACAAAAATAAAGGACATTCTCAATAAAATGTGACAGCAGATTCATAAAGGATTCACTTAGATGTGTGACTTTTAATACATCAAATTTGAAAACCAGCCACATTTCTGAGTAGCCACATCCACTGTAATAGATTTATTAGATTGAAATGTACAGAAGTACCTGCAGTTGACTCTTTTTGACCTAGAAAAATTGCAGTTCCAAATGGTTTGATCTAATACTTTTGGCACAATTGAGTACATGGTACACTTCTTAGGGATCCATGGCCCCTTGGTCCACCTATCAGCAGTAGTTACAGAGCTGAACACTATGTCAGTCCTAGATCAAAAGCTATGGAGACATGGATCTTGCACTAAGAAATTCTTAGTTTTCAATAGGAGGCAGACAAATATACAAATAATTATTCAAATAAGATCATTGCACCCCTGAAGTTCTGCATAAAATGTCTTGAGGGTGTTGAGAAAAGAACATTTACACGAGCCTAGAAAAGGCAGAGATGTCTTTACACAGAACATGAGCTCTGACTGGGATGCAACAGAGGAGTAGAAGTTTGCCACTGCTGCTGAAAAGGACATTAAACAATCATGCAACAGATTGAGTTTTCAAAGAGGAGAAATGACATTTCTCTAGCATCATTCAATTTCCCGTGAGGGCAGCACTGTGAACCTGCCAAACCTACCTGATTAGAAACTTGGGCTATACTGCTTAAAGCTCTGTACCTTGGGACAAGTTACTTCCTGTCTGTAAGGTGGCGAAACTAATGGCTTCCTCATAGAATTATTATGACAAATTGCATAGTGTATGCTACAAGTTCAGCAAAATCATACCTCCCGGGTCCTTAAGAAATGGTGGCTATTTCTACCATTGTTGCACCATTGGCTTCTTTGCTACCCAGCACATCACTAGAGCAATAGCAGAGAGGTGTCCATTCTATCTCCCATGAAAGCCAGTGACCTTGTGGTTGGGGGATTGGGGCAGGGATTGCATCAGCGGGGGACATATGACCTTAGAGAGTGTATGGCTTCTCTTCAGGGAAGAGCGTGGTGCAGAATTTCCCCAGAAGTCTCTGGTATCTGTTTGTCATCTTGCAAGTGTGGTGTGTGAGCTTCAAGAGCAAACTTGTCAGCGCACAAAAGTTCCCAGATGGCTTTTTCAAGGACTTTTGATCTCTGCTGTCTTTGATTTGAGAGTTCCCTAGAGATCTGCAAGCAGATTTCTTGTTGCCTCCTTAAACATGGCTGTGCAAAATTGAGCAAATTATTGGCACAGTCAGACTATCTTGTTTAACTACAGATGGATTCGTGGCAGAAAGAGCGACTTCACATCTGATATCATTGACTAAGCCGTGATCCACCGGCCATGGGAGCTCTACAGACTTCTCAGAAGCCCCTTGGAAGATGGCAGCCAAGGGTCTGTCTGTGGTCAGCTGGAATAAAAATTCTAATTGCAAAATCTTGCCTGTCAAATAGCCACTAGATTTTGTTCTGCTGCAGTCAACTGTTTTAATTTCCAAGACGTTTTATGAGCTTCCCCCACAAGCTGTCATGGATTTGATATGGCAGCATAGGAGCTGCAAATATTGAGGTCCTGAAACCCAAGTACACAGTAAAGTCAGTCACGGTCAAACAAGGCTTGTGCAACATACCCCTCGGGGCTGGCTTCCTGCAGAGAGCAGAGGACAGAAGGAAGACCATCCATCCCTCTGCATGCTGGGCCCTTAGCTCTTGGAGGGCAGAAATGTCTGAGTCTTAAGACTTGAAGTCCACCGAAGGGTAGGGCTATTAGAGACCCTGTTGTCTACACAACAGGACCACATCCTCAATTCAGAGCATAAAACACCTTACATTTGTTAACCTTGTCTTGGTATTTTGCAAACAAACACTGTGCAAGAGTCACATGGCTTACACTGTACAAAGGGTTAATGACAGACTTACTTTTTGGGAGAAATGTGGTTTAGTTGTTCCAAAGCCTCTTCCCCTTATGACTGTGTTCTGATATAACCTCAGTGCCATTCAAGGCAATAAATAGCAGAGGAGTTGGGGTAAATCCAATTATTTTTCCACAGCATCTTTCGTGGTAAGTGTGTCCGATTTTTAAAAATGAGACTCCATAAACCACATCATCACAGAGTCCTGTTTTTGTCTCCGGGGGTTTCAGAGTTCCAAATGCTTGCCTTTTTGGACGTTGCATTGATGTGGCCTTGGGGACGGGTTAGAGTCACTAAAAACACTCCTGGCACTGGATCACCTTGTGGCCGAGGTGAAATGGGGATCTTGTTTTCAAGAGGTTGAAGGAGAACTCACAGAAAAGGCCCGAGAGGAGATGACGCTCTCTTTGGGGTTTAGGAGGGATTGACCCTCGACCTTCCCAATCTTCAGACCTTAGAAGCTCCTTGCTGGTCACACATATCCACATCCGTCCTGGCAGCCCAAACCCCCACGTCCTCGGAAATTCCTAGAAGTGTAAAGACAAAATCAGCCTCAGGATGTTGGCAGGATTCAATGTGTTACTAAAAATGGGCCTTTGTGGATAGAAACTTAAGAGTTTTAAGTGAAAAGAGAAAATTTATGTAATTATCAGTGACTCCAATGACTTCATTTGTTCTGAAATGGTTCATTACCAAAGATTGAAATAGGGTCACAGGAACACAGCTTCCCAGTAAGGGAGAAGCATCTCTCTCTCTGCAGCCCCTCCCCCGCCCTCCCATCTCAGCCAAGAGTGTCACCGGGGAGTTCATCAGGAAACTCTTCGTGGGGGTTTGGATTTATAAGGTTCACGACTGTTCCGTGGTTGCCTACCTTCACGGTGGTTCCCAGTCCTCTGCCTCCTAGCTGACTTTTGGTCCTTTCCCAAACACTAAATAACAGGATAGGGAGCGAAGATGGTTTCTTTTCCAAAGTGCGAAAGCAGAAGGCTGGGCGACTGTGTTCCCCGAGCCAGGGTCTCACTCCAGCCCCCTGGCTGATACCTACTCCAGGGCTAGCGTGTGAAGGCAAAGGTCTGGGAGGAGGGGAGCGGTTGTCCCGGACAGCCTCCCTTATTCATGGCCCTCCCGGTCTCAGCCAACTCTGTATTTCCTGGTACCTCTCTCGGGGTTGCAAAGGAGGAGCAGTTGGATCATTTGATTAGCTTTTTCCCAGAACAGGGACCCTCCCATCTCTGTTTACTTCCCAGTGACTGAAGGAGGAGGCCCAAGAATGGGGCGCCTTCTGGGGCTGCTCCTGAAAGAGAAACAGCACCAGGGTCAGCCTTGGTTTTGCTCAATGTATTAATGTTCCCACCTCAGGTAGACACCTGCTGACACCTGCTGACCGCTTCCCTCCGCCCTCCCTACCCCTGGGGAAAACCACTTTAGGTGGTCTCACTCCAGCTATCCGCACAGACAACAGAAACACCCCTTGTTCCACGTAGACACCTGTCAAATCATTTTTTTATTTTCAATTGTGGCAAAAAAAAAAAAAAAAAGAAAGAAAGGAAAAGAAAAAGGAAAAAACACATAGCATACAATTCACTGTCTTAACCATTTCTAATCATACAGTTCAAAAGGGCCAGCTATATTCAAATTACTATCTGCCAGATCTCTAGGACATTTTCCTCTTACAAAACTGAACCTCTAGAGAGGTAGACCCCATTCTACTGAACAATACCTGCTTCCCCTCCCTCCAGCTTTGGCAGCCACCATTCTACTTTCTGCTTTCTATGAGTTTGACTACTTTAGAGAACTCATATAAGTGCAAATATACAATATTTGTCTTTTTGTCACTGATTTATTTAACTTACTGTCATGTCCTAAAGGTTCATTCATGACATAGCATGTGGTGGGATTTCTTTCTTTTTTGAGGCTGAATAATATTCCATTTATTCATGCATTCATTTTCAATGGACTTTTGGGTTCCTTCCATCTTTTGGCTATTGTGAATAATGCTGCAATGAATATGGGTGTGCAAATATCTCTTTGAGATCCTGCTTTTAATTTTTTTGGATATATACCCGAAAGTGGTATTGTTGGCTTAGGCTCCTACCCTTGGATGCATTTTGATATTCCTATATCCTTTCCACATCAACTACCTAAAGCCTTCAATTGGGTAGAATGCTTCCTTCCTCTAAAATCATTCCCTCGGGAACATGGAACAAATAACAGGCTGGCCTTTGCCCCAGTCTTAAGTCAAAGCACAACATGGACTTTTCATTTTCAACCTCTGGTGCCCTGCCAGGCAGTGCCATCAACAGATGAATGCAGAACTCAGTTCAATCACCCTCCATCCCCCAGCAGACCTCTCCAGCATCTTCAGCAAGTCCTGCCACGGGGGTGAGGTTCTACTGCTTTCTAGACAGTCACTGGCGTTCTCCTGGGACTGATCACGGGCTCCTATTCTGTGAGGTCCTTGGCTCCAATTCTCTTCCCCATGGGGGTGACGGCTAGTTGAGCATAGTTTGGTCACTTTTGCTAGACAACAGCCCAGCAGTGGAAGAAGGACAGTGGTTTGGCCACCCACCCGAGCTGAAGAGCTTTGATCTTCTGTGAGAGGCGCCCATCTCCTTTATGCTGCAGAAGAGGGAAAGACCTGCAGGGAAATCGTGGGAATGGTTCTTTGGTCAAACCTAACACACAGACGTGCACACACACATACTTGTGCACACACAGGGGCATCGAGGGTCTTGCCTACTCCACCCTTCTAATCATTCCTTTTCCATTTCTAGCTTTTGACTTGGAATTTTTGGCTCCAAAAAAAGGTAAGAGGTAAAATTTTTTGAGACTACTAAAAAAGTGCTCTGAATTTTGTCATTAATGACAAAATGAATGATGACAATGAATTTTGTCATTCTCTTTCACCTTATTTATCAAGGTTACTACTGGCTTTATATATAAGTAGAGAAGTGTTCACAAAAAGTAGATATCCTCAAAATAGCAAAAGAATCATTTCTTTGATTTTGTATCACCCTCTCTAGACTTTTTAAAAATGCAATACACCTAATAGGAGCAACTGACACTTTACTGTAATTTATTTTGTCAGATGGCTCTCCTTTGGGGGATGTAGGGGAGGCAGGAAGGGGAGAAAAACACAGAAAGCAGAGTTGGGGAAACATTAACAAATTTCATCTATTTCCCAGTTTTTCCTAGGATCAGCTCTGTGTGTATTTCAGCTAGAATTTCACGAATCTTTGTGTTTCAGCACTTGTCTACTTAGGAAAAATTGAGTGAACAAGTTACCAAAATCATTTTTGACATCTCAATTTTACAGGCTGGTCCCATGTTATGAAATATTGTATGGGAAGGAGGTGTCCCCAAATGTTTATCTGTTTGTCTCTCATCCTAATTAAGTCCATGTGGATCCCATGTGACTTCAGAGTATGAGGACCATGTTTCCATTTTTTTTGTTTTGTTTTGTTTTGTTTTGTATTTTCCTTTAATGTGTTGCTTGAGTTAGAGAAGGAACACATCAATATTTGGTTTGAGAAGTATGGTACAGAGAGGGAATTGTTTGGCTCATAAGCTATCGAGGGAATATATGAGCTCTTAAATCATCAAAAATAAATATCCTGGTATTAGTTAAGACAGTTTGGGATAAAAGAAGTAGAAATCAATTTAAGCTAGCTGAAGCAAGATGTGGAGGGTGGTCTGAGGATAAGCGGTGTCTCCTAGAGCCTGTGGCTAGAAAGTACAGCCCAACCTGAGGAACTAAGGTCTGGGAAGCTTGTCAGCAACCCAGGAAAAAACACTGCCTCTCATTCTTGCTGCCCTCGGAACATCTGCTTCTTCTTTTCTCTTTCACTGCAGCCTGACTTTCTCTGGTCACATCACAAAATGGCTGTCCCAAGTCTCCCAGATTGACGTGTTATCAACCACCTAAAGGGTAACTAGCTAATAATTAGCCCCGGTTCTTGGGAGAGAGAACCTAATTGGTCCAACTTGGATCAGCCTCCACAGTGGCCTAATGAATTACTAACAAAGGGACAGAGTCACACACTAGGGGCTCACCTAGGACACTGGGGATATGTTCTCAGAAAAAGGAGCTTTGTATGCATTTGGAATAGTCAGTCCCTGTTCCAGATGAAAGCTATCCAGAGTTTCCTGTATTTCCTATTTGTAACCTGAATGTCCCCAGCTCCCATCAGCTATGGGCACAAATGGAGCCCTGATCACAGTACCAAGATTATATTGGACCTCAAACTTGCACAAGTGCCCCCAAGGGTTCTCTTGAGTGTTTATCTGAGCTCATAAAAGACCAACTCCAGCTGGGTCCTCCCTCACTTCCAAGGTATGCCGACTATCCACCAGGCATTACGACCACACGTGATCACAACACATGCACCAGACTAGGTCCTTCACCAGGGTGCCCCTCAATTTTAGTGTATGGCTGTTGTCTTGGTGTCATTTTTAATAGTGCTCCCTTTTATTCTCAAAAGTGTCCTCGTTTGTATGATAAATTATATGTTCTACCTCTGTTGAATGCACAGGATTTAGAATGGTCCAAGGCAAGGAGACCTTTGTGAATCCTGTTAAAGAAGCTTCCAAGAAGTGCAATTTGTGCCCCCAGGAGTTTATAGAGTGCCAGAGAAACCCCCTTTGACTTAAATTAACCAAAGAGGGAGGTGTTTATTGAGTGACATAACCAAACCAGGAAAAGGACAAGGGGTAGAGTTTGCCTCAGCAGCCACAAGATTCAGGACTCCAAACACCAGGGAACTCATTCCTTTAATGTCTGCTTTTTGTCTCTGCTTAATTTAGTGTATTAACTTTATTCCTCAGACTTGTCCCCATGTGGGGAAAATTTGGACACTATCCTCAGCTCTGGCCTTGTGTCCTCAAAGCGTCATGACCACAAAACTCAGAGAGCTCTCATTAGGAATCCCGGGAAAGAGACTTTTGTCTATGGTTGGGTCATATGACCATCACTGGACCCATCACTATGACCAAGGATGAGACACTGTGATTGACAACCACCCCCAGAATCCTACTAACAGGAGGGGAGTGCTGTCCCAGGCAGATAAGACAAACAGTGCCCAGCCATAGAACTCTTCCAGTGTTTAATATCACCAGAACTGAGACCTGAGTCTGATGGGGGCAAGCCGTGAAATAAATGTAAGTAGCCCCAAATCTCTCCCTTCCAACAACTATGATTTTCTGAAGCAAGCTCCTCCTGATTCTTATTCCCTTTACTCACCCAGGAGGGTCCATAGTCCTTATGCACATGGGTTTGGTTAGGTTGCCCTTGCTGTTCATCAGAACCCTGGCAAGTGGACATAGCTAAGGCATGACCCTAACTAAGGACCTCATTGTATATATTAGCAGAAACAAATAGGATAGGGAAACATGTACAGTGCATACCAGCCCAACTCTAGTAAGTTCTTGAAATTAAATCATACAACTTATAGATCTATGGCTTAGAAGATAGGTTCCTGAAGAGCAACCCCCATGGGACTCATGGGAAGGAAGTTTCTCACTGTCCCTCAGCCTCTCTTTCCTCTCTTTATTGTGTGCGTGTTTCAGATATAACAAGGTGTTTGTAAACCAAGACTTGTATGTCACACTCACTGGCTTCAGTAAATGGGCTTGAAGCCCATATGTTATTCACAAAGAGAAAAGCAGATTTCTGCTCTGCTAAGAACTTGAATAGGTTATTTTCTCTGTTCATAGGAATTTCCACTTTTTTTAGTCTTGCTAATTAACCAAGACATTGCCTCCCCACCCCAATTTGCAACAGTGCTTTGAACAGTCCTCAGCAAAACTGGGTAATTTTAATCTTTTTAAAGAATGGGTCGCATGCCTATGTGGGTTTCCATATCTGCAATTGTTTGCAACCCGGGCTTTGTACTGGTTGACCTTTAGGGACCTTTCAACCCTCTGGTGCGAAGATTTGTGAGTACACAGATGAAGCCCATTCACTTTGCATGTGAGATCCACCTCATGTAAAAGTCCTTTCATCTCCTCTTGAACACATTTGGGAGAATCATCACAAATTAAGAGAACATTGTGAAGCTCAGTGGCATACCTTAAGAGAAAGGAAATTAAGCTCTGGACAACTCCCCGTGAAGTCAACTGCTGAGTGTGCACAAGTTTTAGAGGGGGCCACATTGTAGGTGCACTATGCTTGGAAAACAGCCGTCAAGACAAGTGTGTGGACAGTTGGGGCACCACCTCGATGGGGAGCCATGAGCTCCCACCAGTAAGACCACTTGCATACTCTTGTACCCTTCTGAACCCTAGTTCATACACCAGTAGTGCCAAGTCCAAAATGAGTCAGCAGGGTGATTGGATGCACCATATGGGAAATCTCTCTGAAAACCATCCCTCCTAAAGGACACACACCAAGGCATGGCTTGTCTAAGGCTATACAACTTCTGCCAAAAGATGATTTTGCCACAGCTTTTAAACATATGACGCAAGATTTGTGCTGTGAGAAGTCCCCACTTACAATTTAAGTATTTCTGTTCAGAGGGATAAAAGAAAAGAAAACAAACACATGAGCTCTAACACAGGGTCTGTTTATGGCAATGGATCAGGCAGGTCTCCCTCACTTTACTACATCCCCTGACTGCTTGTAACTGGTACATTAGTTTAAAGGGACTCCAGGTCGACTTGATAATGAAAACAGTGTTACCTTCTGTAATTAATTATACAGACAAGTTATCCTGCCTCCATTTTTCTGCATCACTCATGGTACTGACTTTCCTTTTTTTTTTTTTTTTTAAGATTTTATTTATTTTATTTGACAGATAGAGATCACAAGTAGGCAGAGAAGCAGGCAGAGAGAGAGGGAGGAGGAAGCAGGCTCCCTGCTGAGCAGAGAGCGATGCGGGGCTCGATCCCAGGACCCCGGGATCATGACCTGAGCCGAAGGCAGGGGCTTTAACCCACTGAGCCACCCAGGCGCCCCCTGACTTTCCATTTTTTAGTTTTCAGTTTTTAGAAAGCAAGTTCTTGTTAAACCTGCAGCTATTGACTTTAAGGATGCTTCTAGGAAATCATTAAGTATTTTTAGAACCAAAGATCACTACAGTCTTGTTAATTTCCCAAAGAGGAGTCCACATCTGAGAGAGACAGAAACCCAACTTGAATTATATCTGTGGTGCCTGGGAGACACCCCCAGTGTAGAGGAGTAAATGTGAAGAGAAAACAGTCATGGACAATTGGCTGGGTCTTGGCTAAATGTGATTCCACTGTGAACCCTAAGCCCCTCCTTCCTTATTCTCCTCTTGTCCACAATTCCAGTCAGTGAAGCAAAGAGGGCTTCTGGTTCATCTTGTTTCTCTGGAATTAGGCTCAGCACCCTTCTCCAGTGACTTATTCAAAACCTGTCCCTTCTTCTGGTCATCACTGTCTTTTCCTTTATTATTTTTAAAACCATTTTACTGGAAAACTGCTTGGCACCAAGCACCTCTTCTTTCAGTTAGAGCAGCTTCAAGTTCCCATTGGCCCACGCCTAATGCTGCCAGCTACTTGCACGTGAATGAGTGTGAGGGGAAGATTTTTTTTTTTAAAGGCTCCCCATCTCTATTGCCAGTGGGAACCAGCAGCTCTCTCCAAGCCCATCAGATCCGGTGGAACCCTGTCGAACGGACTGTCTGGGCGTTGAAGGCTCTGCTGGGCTATAGACCCGAGTAGAAAACAGATAGACTCAGTAGGGGAGATTGGTCAGTTTTCTGATTACTGGCTTTTCCAAGGGCCCGTGAGAGGTTACAGCCTTGACACTTCCCTCTGAGGTGCCTAGCAAGATGTCACTGCCTGAAGGAGTCTCTCCTTGAGTTCCCATCTTGGCCCAAAGGAGGCCATTTTGCATGTTGGCAGGATGACCTCCTCTCCTCTCATCCCCCTTCTCTGATTCCTGAGTTAGATTGGAGAACTAGACACGTGCAGTACCATCCCTTCCTGTCTCATTCCTGAGAAGCTTCTTCTAGACTCAAGCTTTTTTTCTTTTTTTTTTTTTAAAGATTTTATTTATTTATCAGAGAGAGAGGGGGGAGAGAGCGAGCACAGGCAGTCAGAATGGCAGGCAGAGGCAGAGGGAGAAGCAGGCTCCCTGCTGAGCAAGGAGCCCGATGTGGGACTCGATCCCAGAATTCTGGGATCATGACCTGAGCCGAAGGCAGCTGCCTAACCAACTGAGCCACCCAGGCGTCCCTAGACTCAAGCTTTTTATATTCTCCAGAAGCTTCCCAGGACTGAACTTTGGTTTGCAGAGGTAAGGCCTGCAGTTCCAGGCAGGCATGTCACGCAGGGCAATAGGAGAAATCTTGAAAGCCCCCCGGGACCTCCTCCTCGCCATGCTCTCCAGTCTAACTTTATCAGCAATTGAGCAGACATTCTTATTTCCAGCCCTGGGCCTCCTATGTCTATGTCTCCCTAGCTTTGAGGTTTAGAGTGGAAAAGAAGGGAAGTAATTCATTGTCACCCTCAAACTCCAACGCTGCGCTCAGCAGTGAAGAGGAGAGGAGCCAGGGGACTGCTGAAGAATTCCCTGAGAAGACCATAAGCACCTAAACATGACAAACTGATGTAGGAAAGGAATCGCTGACCAACATGAAGACGGAGGAAGAGATGCGCAAGAATACAGGAAACCTGACTTGTGTTTTTCTCCTGGGAATTCCACTTAAAAAGTTGATGCTGGGGTGTGGGGTCGGGTGGAAAAATTACGCTGGGTGGCGGGGGAATGAAGCAGAAAGACCTTGACAGCAGGACCAGTAGCCATCCTGGAATCTTTTAAAGAATGGTGCCTTTCAAAAAAAAAAAAAGTGCCTTTCAGGAATTGTTTCGTGGCAAAGATTATGAAGAAGAATCATCTGTCATTATTAGAGGGTTGCTTAGAATATCTACCCAGTAGCTGCTGGAATTTGATTTCCACAAATGTTCTTGTGATCTTTGGGAGGTACTTCAAATGGAATTGAGAATTTAACTAAAGTCTTCCCAATGTAAGAGGTTAGACCTGCAAGAGGAGTAAGAATTTGGTAGGAGAGGGAGGCAGGGAGTACTCTTACTAACAACAGGAGCTCAACTCAGGCCAGTTGTTCTCCATCCATTAGAACTGCCAAAGAAATTCCAAACCATCCCAGTGCTAGAGTCCCTTCCCACACCATTCAAATCACGAACTCTGGGAATAGGCCAGGGTGTCAGTATTGTCAAAAACCTCCCAGATGATTCTGGTGTGCAGCTGGGATGGAGAAACTGTGTTCTAGGCTAAGGGAACATCAGCCATCTGTGCCCTGCCTGCTTTGATGTTGGGCGGGGGAAGGGGACATCAATTTTCCCTAATGAACTAAAGCTTTGCTACTCAAAGAGTGGCCCCTGGACCAGCTGCATTACCATTACTTTGGACCTTATTCAAAACTGCAAAATCTTGGGCCCCACCCTTGACCTAGACTTATTGAATCTGAACTGTATTGGGGAAATGTTTCTGAAACTTTAATGTGCATAGGAAACACCTGGAATCTTGTGAAAACACAGATTCTGTTTTAGTAGGTCTGGGGTGCAATCCAAGATACTGCCTTTCTAACAAGCTCCCAAGTGATTTCAACGCTGCTGATCCATGGACCACACTTTGAGTAGCAAGGCAGTAGAGGACTTGGAGCAGCAAATAGAAGTTGCTCAAAGAAGAGTGCTCCAACTTTGGACTGCTCTGTAAGAATGGTGTTGAAAAAAATTGCATGGAACATCTTCAGGGACATTAAAGATACTGGAGATTTTATAGGACCAGCTATCATTCCCAAGGCAGCAAATTAGTAATTACCACCATCAAGAGATGCCATTGCTGGGAACTTCCAGAAACTGCCAGTTGGGGCGGGCACCAAGGGAAACTACAAGAGAAAGAATCAAATTAACAAGACTGCTTAGCAAGTTGGAACTCTCTTCGCATACCAGCCCAAGTCACACTTGAGAACAAATAAATTGGCTATTGCTATTCCTTGCGATCTGGAGGAGAGAATGAGTCTTTCCACATGTTTCACACTGAAATTAGAAAATAGTTATTTCTCATCAGGATCCCTGTTGGGGTGAGGTCTGCCTTTACCCTACAAACGTTTGTTGATTCCCTCCTTTATACCAGGCAGTGTGCTAAGACTTAGACTTGGAAGGCTAGAAACTGAGGTGAGGATTGGGGGGGAGGTGCTCCAGCCAGCTGTAGGGAACTAGAATTGCAACCCAGCCCTCATCACAGAGTACACTGTGGCCTGAGAGAAGAAGGTTAAGCTGGGATGGTGCTTATAAACATCTTAGCTGTTATGTAAATCCCAGGCCTAACATCAATTGATGTCAATTTCAGAAATAAGATCATATATGATTCATTTGGAATCAGGCAATGGAAAAGCCAATGCTGTTACTGGAAGCAATTTGACGCCGCTGAGCTGCTCTAGGATAAAGGCTAAGTACATGATATTTGGGAATGAAATGACAGCCATGGAAGATATTGTATGACTACACTGGGGCCGCAATCCTGGAACCAGTTTTTGAGTTTGGTAAAGGTTTGGTTCTAGGCAGGAGATATAAGTAGGAGCTTGAACCTTGGCTGTAGCTATCTTCCCCATACAGAAAGCCTTGCCTATGTCATCTGGAAGGTCTCTTCTAGTCACATGCTTTAAACAGGTTGCTCAGAGGTATGATTGGCCTTTCCTTATACCTCATGTCAGACCCGAGGGCTTCCTCTTTATAGAGCCATGTCTACCTATTGTCCATGTAGGAAAACATCTTGGTCACTAGGTACTCTGATGGCCAGGGGCAGGGGAAATGTGGAAGAAAATCACTGAGGAGCTCTGACACCTCAGCAGAACATGGAGCACAATATGAACTTAGTGTTAGCAGCAGGAATCAGGAGCCGTGTGGGGAAGCCATTATAACCCCCCCCCCCCACTTACAAAGACACATTAGAGTCTGATGCTCACTAATGTGAAACAACTTGTATAAAGTTACAGGTAATATCACTGGAGAAGAACAGAGGTTTTCTGATTTCAAGTACCAGAAATCTATCCACAGCCTCATAGAACTAAAGTTAATGAGGAGGGAAATGAGAAGTGAGTAAGAAACAGAAACTACAGAGGGAAGAGTCTGCTCTTACAGTTGGGCATGTACATGCAAAAGGAAATATGTAATCATCTTCATTTGAGAGGCCCCCATGTTGAGGGCACACATGACAGACTGAGCAACTACTAAGGCAATGGAAGACTGGGTCCCTCTGGTCGAAGGAGTGTACAGTATCACTGCGGAATAGAACAAATATAATGCATATACACAAGAACACAAGTAACACAGGCCCAGAATATCCATTTAAGTGATGACAGCTGTATGAGGAGCCAGGCGGCAGGGAGGAGAGAAGAAGGCTTGGAGGTCATTGAAAAAGCCTGTGGGAAGAAAGACATAGAAAGCCACAATGTTAGCATCAACCCCAGGAAGGCACTCCTGTGAAGGCAGGTTTAGGTAAGCCTATGGGGCCGGAACAGAGCCGTCCAAAGGACTCTGAGGCCATAGGACTAGAAGAAGTGGAGAATGAAATTCTCCCAGCCGAGTGTGGTTGGAAAGAGAAGAGGAATAAAGAAAGCTCCTCTGTTACCGACAGAAAGGAAAGAAGGACAGGCAGATCAGGAGCCATGTGCATATTGGAGCACACTTACGAGAACAATTTGGTAAAATGAGTTAAACTCCTTACCTCCACAGTTTCTCCCCCTTTCCAAATTATTCTACCTTCCATCTCAGATTGTTCATGCTAAAATTTTCTATTCCTGCTGAACATGCTATCTAGCTAGTAGCGACCGCTTCTCTTAGCCTCTCCAACTTGACAAATTTGTGAAGTCTCGAGTAAGGATGAATATGCACAGATTAAGATTCTTCGTATTGAACCAACAAAGAAAACAAACCCCACTGCTGGAAACTGAGAGAGATTTTTAATATGTTTGATGGATCCAAAATCGAAGGGCCAAATAATCTAGCATATCCGTGAGCTAGCTATACTCCCTCCATATAACATAAGGGGGCTCTGCACCAGAGACTGAGGAAGAAGATCCCATGAACTGTCCTCTTTATTCAGAGACACAGGCGTGTGCCCCCTGTTGAGAACAGAGCCCCTGTTCCTACAATAGATGTGGACTCTCCTTTCCACTGTGATCTGTGCCCGTTGATATGGGGCCCGTTGGGACTGACAGTGGAGCATTGCTGATTGAAGTCCCACCCAAAGAACACTGTAGATAGTGAACAACAGAGAGCAAGGCCTTGGAAGTAGTGGGAAAAATTTCTACCTCTTTCCAGGAAAGCCAACATGACTCAAGCCTGTGAGTGACCAGGAAGTGGACTGTGTGCTGTGCACTTCTGTCTCATTTCTGGTGACAGGCCTAAGCTAATAGAACCTGCACTCCAGTGGACCCTCTTGAGCCTGGACAACACCTATACTAGGTGGCCTGCTGAATCCCTCAGGATGGAGCCAGAAATCAACCCTACAAGTTCTCCCAGATAATTCTGATTCCTTAAGAACTAAAGACTTCAAGGGGCTGCCTTAGAATAGAAATGACTTAAAAATAAAATTTTAGAAAATTAACATCCTCAGTAACACATGACCTTAATGAAATAGGAACAAAAAGTGATGGCTGCACCCATTCTAAAGTGAAGGGCTAACAAGATACAATAGCTACCTCACATGCCCCAACATAAAATGAAAACGTTGAGGAGGAAAGGTGGGTTGGCATGGAAACAATATTTGCAATAACACAACCAAACAATAACACAATATTTACAATAACACAACCAAAATCTGCCTCGAAGGCATAAGGAGCCAAGCTGACATGGTAGCATTTCAATCAGTAATGTGGAGATAAACCTAGAAACTCCTCCAGAAGAGAGAAAAGGAAAAAATACGTATTTTTTAAATGAGAAAAAAGATGGCAGATAAGAAGTGATTATCATTCAGAGAACAGCGGGCTAACCCAAGAACCATAGATTTCTACTTCTAGAAACTAGAGTACCTAGAACAGAAACAACACTTCAAATGATGATAAAAATGAAAACTTACCAGTGAAGAAAAAGTCCTGAATCTGCAGATGTAAAGGAACAACTGACTCATCCAGAAAAATATTCTGGGGCACCTGAGTGGCTCGGTCGGTTAAGACTCTGACTTTTTTTTTTTTTTAAGTTTTTTTTTTTCACTTTTTTTTGTTTTAGTTTTTGTTTTTGTTTTTGTTTTTTTGAGAGCAAGAGAGAGAGAGCAAGCACAGCGGGAGTAGGAGCAGAGGGAGAGGGAGAAGCAGACTCCTCGCTGAGCAGGGAGCCCACCACACTTATGATCTCAGGACCCTGGGATCATGACCTGAGCCAAAGACAGATACAAAACTGACTGAGCCACCCAGGTGTCAGAAGAGTCTGGCTCTTGATCTCAGCTCAGGTCTTGATCTTGGGTTTATGAATTCAAGCCCCATGTTAGGTTCCATGCTAGTCATGGAGCCTACTTAAAAAAATTTTTTTAAAGGAAGTATTCTAAAATATATTCTAGCAAAACCTGGAATTACATGTCTAAGTGGGTAAATGGGAATGCATCTAACCAGAAATAATACCCACAAATGAAAAAGACTGGACAAGGTCTCAACTTGCCTCTGCAAATGGAAATTCCAGAGAAACAATGATGCTGTATTTATAAGATTTTGAAGTGAAATCCAAGAATAATAATGAAATCCAAGAATAATAAACGAAGAATATTATACCTGTGTAGATTTTCATCTGTGAAGCCAAAAGAAATGCATTTCTAGATATAGAGTCCAAATACATACTCCCCATGTATCACATTTTGAGAGAGTTATTTGAAGATGTACTCTGGCCAACTAAATGATGAATCAAAATTAAGATCCCAAGAACAGGAAGTAAATCATAGTATAAAACACTGTTGAGAAGGATTTAAACAGCAAAGAGTTAAACAAAAATAACTGTTGTAAATGTTTATCTGGATATAAATGTCAACAATAATTGTTAACATCTCTGAAACCCTTATAATGAAACATAAATATTACAGCAGAGAGGAATGGAAAATGAAAAGGAAGGAACTCAGAGGAAACAAAACCAGGGAGCAAAAGAAAACTAAAATATAAGTTTTTTAGTGCTGTGATTCATATTCACAGAGAGGTAAAAGAAAATATTGTGTAACAGGGTTTTATATATATATTTTTAAAAAAAACAACAAAGGAGAGAGCTTCTGGAAATTAAAACTAGAAAAAAGGTTAACTGAAATTTAAAAGTCAGTAAAAGGGCTAAAGAAAGTTAGTAAAAGCTTCCAGAAAGTATATTCAAAGAGAATAGAAAATAGGAGGAAAAAATACAAATAATAAATTTAGGAAATTTGATGTATAACAAATAGGAGTTCCAGATATAGAGAATATAAAAAATACAAGAATGAAATATCCAAAGACATAAAGCAAGGAATGTACCCAGAACTGAAAGACACAAGTCTCCAGGTTAAGGGACCCATACATTACATGGAAAAGGGTCTGCACAAAGGCATCCTGATGAAATTTCAGAACAGCAGGGATAAAAAAGACATCAAACACAGGCCACATGCAATATGAAAATGGTAGTAAAAATAGTATCAGAATGTGTCAGAAGTAACACTGGACAATGAGCAAAAATGAAGCATTCCTTATAACATAGAGAGGATACAATTTTACCCTATAATTCTCTCAGGTTTTCCCTCTGAATTCCCTTCCTCCCTGTTGTACTATCTGTGTTGCATTTTAAGGCTTTAAGGATCGTTAATAATTCTTGCTGACATTAATGTCTATCTATATATTTACAACAGTCATTTATATTTAACACTTTGCTTCACCATTTTCAATTCTCCCTGCCAGTCCTTAATACACTGACTTATTTCTTTGATCTTGGGATGAAGATAGATAATGCTATTTTCAAAGTTGCTGGGACCCAAAAAATTTACCTCCATGAACCCTTTCTCAGGAAGCTTCTGTAAGAGGATGTACTCTACTAAAGTGAGGAAGGAAATCTACATTAAATAGTCCAAAAAACCAAAAAATCTTGATTGCCCAAGGACAGGTAAGTAGGAATTGGTGAAGCCAGGTTCCGAGCATAGATCTTACAATTCTTAGTTTGATGTTGTTTCAGCCATAATGGGATGACAGAAACTGGTACCACCACCAGCCTCTGTCTCTACCATCTACCCATACAGTATCGCTCTGGACCCAGGAACCTAGAGATGGTCTTAGAATTGTCAGCCTGGTGCTCTCCCTTGACTGGCCCTGACTTGTGAGTTGAAGCCTATTTGGTCAGCTCCACTCCAGCCAGTTCTGCTTTCAGGTGCACAGAGATACTAAAAAGTATCTGAGATACTAAGAAGTACCAGCTCAGAAAGAGCAAGGACAATATGGACGTATTCACCACTATATGGCCAGTGTCTAGTCCTACTTGCAGTGATGCTCAATAAATGTGTATTGGACTTTCTGCAAGGTTATGTATTGACTTTGTGATTATCCTTTTGACCATATGTACTTATTTATTCATTCATTTCAGCCTTTCTCAATATATAGGCTTATGAATTTGAGCATTCTGGATGGGAGAGGAAAGATTTGGGACCAAAAAGTGAGGGGAGAGAGATATCATAAAACTTTTAGTGTTTGGGAGCAAGCTCCCCAACTGAGCCAGATAATCTGGTTTGTCTTTGCCCCATCCAGGAAAGAAGCAGCAGTTCTGGGTCAGTGGCAAAGGCCACTTTGCTAAAGGAAATGGTTAACAAAAGCAGAGGAGGGGACAGCCAGGACAGGCTTAAAGTAGGTTCGGGTTCTCTCACTTAAATGCAGCTTGTTGCCTACCACACCTAATTGCATGTGGTCCGAACAAGCAGGGATATGGGCAGGAATAAACTTGAGATGGACCTCAAGAGGCCTTGGAGACAGACATGGAGGGAATGCAGGAAGCAGTTAGAAGTTGTTCACTACAGAGCTGAGACCCCTGGGCAGGCCAGGGATGTAACCAGGTTTGGTTTCTGAAGATTCAGAGTCAGCATGACAGATAAGATCACATAGAGAACTGACTCCAGAATCTGAGCACTGGCATCTTGAAGGCGATCGGGAGAATGGGAACATGGAGCTCAGCTGATATACCGAGGAGCCCCCTGCACACAGTCCACGCCTTGCAGTGACCACTGCTATCTATCCTTGGAAAGTAACACAAATCTCATGTCATTACAGCGAAGCTTCAGCCTAGAAATTGAGCTTTGATATTGAGGGTTAATGCTATCTAATACTGTAGTTTTCAACTGGAGGTATACTAGAATAATCTGGAACATTAAAGAAACGAAACAAAACACAATCCCTAGGCCCACCCCAGACCAATTAAACCAGGATTTCTGGGTATGCAGATCGGGCGTTGGTATAAATTTAAAACTACTCCCCGGCTGATTCTAACAGGTGGGGATTTAGAAGCCAACGGGGCCTTTCTACAGAAGTGTGTGAGAGAGGGTACGATCTTGCAAGTTCTCAGCCACAACTTGTTGAGCCAGCCAAAGGATCAGAGCGCTAGAAGGGATTTTAACCACTTAGAGATCCCCATTTCCCTTCAGGTGCCAGGCAGAAAGGTGGAAGAGGCAGGGAGGCACGCCTCAGCAGACCACATGGGCCTTCAAGACTCAAAACAAGGTAGGAGACAGTAGGGAGCAGTGAGGACAGAGGGAAAGAGCACACAGTCCCAACAGGAGGGAAATGAAAAGGGCTTCAGTTGCCCTTCTGCCCCCATAGTGATTCGGCCCCAGCTGCAGCCACTCTGTGAAAATGCAGGCACCACATTGCTAGAACTTCTAATTTCTCAAGAGAAGGTGGGAATGTAGATTTTAACATTAAATCTCCTGATTTTTAAGTGTTGGCAACTAATGCCTGTTAGAAGAAGAAAAAAAAAAACCATTTTTTTCTATAGGCAAAGCACACAGTGTAGGCGAGTTGCACCCAGTGCACACCCCTAATGCATCACAGCCTTCCACATGAGAGATAAAGGACTTGAGTCTGGTTTTCTCCTCAAGTTCGGGACACAGTGACTCCCTTTAGCATCATCTTCATTTTCCACTTCTGTTTTGTTTGAGGTGCCAGGGAGCTGCTGTCTGACACAGTTCTAGAGTCATCGCAGGTGGGGATGGCTATGAGCGGGGGCGGGCGAGGTCTCTCTGGAAAGGCAATTGAAGAAGCTCAAATTTGATATCCAGACGTGTTAAGTGTTTTGTAAGCCCTGTGTAATCTGCCAAAGAGGCAGACCAAAACCTTTCCGTTGACATTTTCTTCAACACCAGGCTTGTTTTGAGAGTCTGGGCCAGGTGACAATGATGGCACCAAGAGCTTGTTTTCCCAATTGGAGTCAAAACATTTGCCGAGCAACCCCATAAATTGGCTAGACAAAAGTAAATAGGAAGGAGAGACATGGGAAAGGTGAGGTGAGCACACCTCCCTGGGTGAAAGGAACGCGGGAGGAAAGCACGCTGCAAGGGAGGGCAAACAGGAAGCAGGCACGAGCGACGCAGTTAGCTTGCACTGTTCATGCTTTCAGTCTTCCACAGATACTTATTTGGCACCAACTGCATTCTAGGCACAGCTTTCGGTGCTACAAACACAGCGGTGAATCAGGCCAACCGAGTTCCTGCACTCACGGAACTGCCACCACTTTCCCGTCACACGTCTTCCGTCCCTGCATCCTGGTGTCATCGCTCCCATCTCTCCATCACCACCAGCAGCCCGTTCGTAAACCGCAGGGGTGTAGCGTGCTCACATCCCCCACACAGCAACCACCCAGAGCTTAGGAGTCCTGACAGATCTTGTCCTTTGAGAAGCTTGGGGAATGCAGAGGCCCTGTGCTACCGTCTTTGTCGCCACGAGATCACACATGGGTTGCGAGGAGCCTTACTACCCCTTAAAACTGGCATTTGTTTCAGACGCCACACCCCGGAAAGTTGGACTATATCACGGAATTTACTGTCTTGTCTCTCTTACCTTAAATGGGTTGCTGTTAGGTGTTTGATTCCAATTTCTCACCCTCTACGGTTTTTAAATTTAACTGTGAAATTTTCTTGGAGTTGAAGGGGTGACCTTTAGTCTTTGAACCTTCTCTTAGTTGGAAGTCTCATTTCATAGAATCCCAGTTAAGACACATTCATGTGGTAGATAATAAATTCAAGCCAATCGCATAAGTACAGTAGTCCGTTAGAAAGGACAGTAGTCCCCACAAGAATGGGTGTAATGATTGGTTCATGTGATAGAATCTTTGTTCCATTCATTTTCTATATCAAGGAAGTGTATGAAGAGAGGGGCACCTGGCTGGCTCAGCAATTAGAGCACATGATTCTTTTTTTTTTTTTTTAAAGATTTTATTTATTTATTTGACAGAGATAGATCACAAGTAGGCAGAGAGGCAGGCAGAGAGAGAGAGAGGAGGAAGCAGGCTCCCCGCTGAGCAGAGAGCCTGATGCGGGACTCGATCCCAGGACCCCGAGATCACGACCTGAGCGGAAGGCAGCGGCTTAACCCACTGAGCCACCCAGGTGCCCCGAGCACATGACTCTTGATCTTGGGGTCGTGAGATCCCCACATTGGATGCAGAGATTACTTAAAAATAAAATCTAAAATATATATATATATATATATATGAAGAGAAATGGTGGTTTGTGACCATCTGGAAGCCTCATTAAATTCCACTTGTTTGCATCTGTAGAGGTAAATTTCTCTGGGCACTGCTATTAATTACCACTGCATGGATGAGTATGTGCATCTATATAGGCATCAGTAAATTACTAAAATAATTCACCCAACAGGCTTTAGTAATAGATAAGTGTTTTGGTGGGGAAATTTGCTTTCTTTTCCCCCCTAGTATTCCTGAATTATGCAAATTACTTTTAATCATAGTAATAACAAAATTCTACGGTGTCTGCTAAATCTAATACACCCACAAGTCCCAAAATGTTTATTAAATAGGGGCTCATGGTGTCAGCACATTGCTTCTTATAGGGTTTGAGGTCTTGGAATCCATTCTTTATGTGTTTCCATTGCCTTACAAGGGAAATTGGTGCAAGTGCTTTTCATTGCGTGCCCCACTCCTGATCCTGGGCTTTCTCAAATACAGTATCTCTCACTCCTTCCTGGAACTCTGCCTGAGCCCCTTCAACCCTTCACCAACTTGTTCTTTGCCCTCTTATAAGGCTTTCCTATATAAAGATTATTCCAAAGATTGCTACCAGTGCTTTGCTGGAGAGCAGACATGTAACCACCTTATAGTTACAAAACAGGGCAGGCAGAGGCGCCTGAGTAGCTTAGTTGGGTAAGCATCTAAGCATTCTGCTCAGGTCGTGATACCGGCTTTGTGGGATAGAGCCCTGTGTCTGGCTCCCTGCTTGGTGGGGAGTCTGCTTCTCCCTCTCCTGCTCCCCCTGTTTGTGCGCGTGCTCTCTCTGACAAATAAATGAACTCTTAAAAGGCAAAAACAGGGCAGGCACTGCTGGCCTTGTCTGCTGACAAGAACCACCGACACAGGGACTGAAACAAGGTACATGCATCACCTTCCAGTGGGCTTTGGTCAGTTAAGGGGAACAAATAAGAGACTGCCTTCTGTCTCTATTGTTCCACTGGTGGCAGACTGGTCATGCTCACTGACGGTGCAGCCAGAAGCCCGAGACATCTGGATGGATGTGGAGTCCCTGACTAGTTGGGTCTAGCTCTCACAAAAGTGTCTCCAGGCAAAGCGGTGAGGTGGACTGTGGTTCCTAGGAGCAGAAACTGCTTCCTTGGTGTCCTGCTTGGTGCCATGCCTGTCATACCCAGAGCCTTCAATGGGCATTTGCCAAATCTTTTACTAAGGTTTTTTGGTGCTCTTAACATTTTTTTCTTGTCCACCCACGGAGCCCTTGAAATTGTCAGGCATCTGTCCTCTGTGCTACGGAAGCATATCTGATAAGCGTCAACACTTTTTGAAGTTTAATAGGTCACTTCTTCCTTCTAGGAGCATTTTTGTTTGTTTCTGAAGAAGAATAAAAAATTTTAAGTAAGCAAGATTATAACTTTTAAAATAACAAGACAAGTCGCCCCCACAGGGACCAGGCAGTTGAGTTCAGAGCACTTTATCAAGGCATCTTTCCTGGCAAGAAACACTCCAGCCGTGGCAGATCCTTCAGATTGCACGAGATACACAAGGGCCATTTCCTCAGGTTTTTCTTGTAAACAAAGTTCTAATATATCTAATAATATCACGTGTGACCTCCTGCTTTAAGAAAGTAGTGTCCACCCTCAGTCTTGATTAATTTAAGGTGATCGCGGTGATTCTCTTCCCCTTGCTAACAATTGGCTTAGAAAAAGTCATGGTAACAATTATAGCCAATAAGATATAAGGAAAGATTTTTGAGTGGCATAGGGGTGGGGCTTGGGAAAGCGTCCCATTTTATAAAGAAATGAGTCTGCTATGGCCTCCACGTGTTGTGTTGGCTGTTGCCACCATCTTTTAACTATGGGGAGATGAGTTAAAGGACCAAAGCCCACACCCTGAGGACTGCAGGGCAGAATTATGGAAAGAATCGAGTTTTTGATGATGTTGTTGAGCCACTAAGTTAACCAGCCCTGGACCTGCCATCTCTCAGACTGTTCCTCTGTTGAGAAATATTACCCTTTGTTGTTTAAGCCAGTTTCAGTTAAGTGTTTTTTCCTTAAGGCCAAAAAACTAAACACTAGGGAGCCAACCACGATCAGAAGATTGCCAAGCATGCAAGGACTCCAAGCGAGGTGAGTCAATTAAATTCTTTAAATGGTGAATAGTCCCATGTCTGATTGTCTGTTTTCCCATAGAAACCAGACAGTCGAGTCCTCTAGCAAACTGTCCCTTTCCCTGAACTCTGTGAGGTGAACGTTGCCAAATTTAAGCTCCACTTTGGAGAGCTCGGGAATCTTTTGAGGTGGATTTGAGCCCTGAGAGCTAAAGAATTTCTTCTAGGCATCCAAAGTCACAATCTGCTGGGGACTCTGTCCTCTTCCTGGCGGCTGCCATGGTCTGGGTTCCGACATACCTGTCCTCCCAGGTCTCCACTGTGGGGTGGGAAGGCACCTGGAGGGCTGAGGGGGAAGCCCCAGCTCCCACCCCGGGTCCACTGTGGTACTCTGCCCTATCAGCCAGTGACTTGACTTGTGTGAGGATGCTTTATTTGGGAAGAATATTTATTCTCTTTCCAATAAATTTCCTTTAAATCAGTCTCCCTGTGTTTAAAATGTTATCAATACAGTAAAAGGAATGTGGTGGTTTCAGACGCTCTATTTGCAGTTCTAACTCTATATGCCTGCCTCCATACAAACTTGTCAGGATCATTCAGTAGTCAAAATAGGATAAAAGTAAACCGTCCTTCCTAGGAAAAGCTTAGTTGATGAATAATTGTTAATGTAAGACCAGGTAGTAAAGGAGCTTTGGATGGTAGGATCTGAACACGAGGGCAGCCCCAGTTCCCAGCCCCAGTCCGTTGTAAGCCTCCAGCTAGAGACAGCTCTCCTAGACCTGGAGAATGAGATCAGCATGTCCTGAACCAAGCAAAGACCCATGAAGTCTTTTAAAGAGAGGAAAGAGTCCCCAAGTCCATTATCCCATGTAGGCATTTCAAGGCAAAATAAAGACCGGTGCCTCAGAGGATGTGCTGGTCATTTGTGGCAGTGGCTACAGTAGGAGCTACGCCACAACACGGAGAGTTCACTGTCTCCTGGGCAGCATTTGCAGCTTTTTATCTGTCCATGAGGAGGGCAGAGGTAGTTCAAGACAAAGTGGTCATTGCTCTAGTTCTGAGTTTCAAAATCTAGTTCTTAAATCTACAAGAGAGACAAGTCTAAAACCCAAAGCATATTGATTTTTTTACTTTGCCGAAGCAGGCTTTGGTGGGAAAGAATTTCTGCTGGCATTCCAAAACTCTTTTCTATCAAGAGCAGACATGGAGAACTGATCACCTAGAGCTTACGCATTAAACTTAGAGTGGGGAAGAACACATGCCGACCCAAGTACAGGTTTCTGGTTCATGCAAAAGGAAGATAAAATCCTCTCAGGGCAGGTGAAGGAATAGGGAGAGGCCGGAAAGAAGAGGACAGGGTTAGTCGCTCGTGCTAACCCCGAGTCCCTGACAACCACCTGATTCAAAACGTGCTGGTAGGTTCTAGACGTGCCAATTCGGCATTTACTGCGTGCCTGACCCTGTTCCAGGTGCTTGAGATATATTCTTCAACAAAACAGACAGAGGTGCCTGTCCCCTTAAGGTAGCTTAAGAGCCTAACTAGAGAAGACAGATGTAACCAGTACACATAATAAATTATTCAGTGTACTCTGGGAATAAAAGAAAAAATAGCGGAAGATAAGGATGTAAAGCCTGATTGGAATTCAAAGCCTGGGGGCACCTGGCTGGCTCAGTTGCTGAAACGTGTGACTCTTGGTCTTGGGGTGGCGAGTTCAAGCCCCACATTGTTTTGAGGGTTTTGGGTTTGTTTTTTTTTTTTTACTTAAAAATAAAATCTTCAAAAAAAAAAAAAAAGATTGAGAGAGAAAAAAAGAAGCACTTTGCCACAGTTTTCTATTAGTTTCTATTAGTTTTTTGACCATGGGAAACCTACAAAGAATGGTTATAAGCAACTGGGGCCAGGCCCTTCCTGAGGCAAGGGAGGCACATGTGTAATAGGTCTTGAACTTAATGAGAATCACCCATGAAAATATTTAAAGATGAGAAACAGGCCCCAGGGAAGGCCACAGCTCTGCAGAGCATCCTGGAGCCTTAAATTTCTTCTGTGTTCTAAACTCGCCTTTGGAAGAGGGAAAGACACCCACAAATTAAATCCAAACATCTCCCAAAATGGCCCGAAGGATGAGTATGCCTGTGGCCCCCCAGGAACGGACCCTCAGAGCACAGCTTCACTCTGCAGGGTTTGGTCATTTACAATCGCAAACCCGCTACTGGTGTCTTCCCATCAGTCACTGCCTAGCACTGCGGGGCTTCCCAAAACATTCGTTTGTGTTTTCTTGTTAGCTTTTCTAAACTCACAACCAAGAAAATATTCAATAAGTAAAATTACCCACAACATATAATTTTCTCCACATTTCTTACAAAGGTTGTCTTTTCTAGACTTCAACAACTAGTTAAAGCCATCAGGAAGGGATTACTGTTGTTATGAAATGTATAAACAGTTGATTATACAAGATTCTCATTTTAGCCTTGGCATCTGGCAGTCTCCCCACGTGTCCGAGGGTTCACGTGCGTGCATTTGTGGACACACACAGGCACAGAATGTAGAAAGAGGGCCCTGTAGATAAACTCACAAGTGCCCTTTACAGAGTAGGTGATCGTTTAAGGTACAAATGCAGAATTGAAATAGAAACTTTCTTGGCCTCACCACTCAGCCTAAAAGGGGGTCTTGCTGTGGGAGAGAATAAATGTCTATAGACATGGCAGAGGTCTTATTTTGGGGAAGATTGAGCCATCCTCCACCCACAGACAGGGGACATGGTTTGGGCCTGATCAGCCTTTGAAATTCCATTTCCCGTGCCGTAGAGATTCAGAAAGGGATCAACCCCGGCCAATGAGAGTCTTTCCCAGGACTTGGGCTGGCACCATCTGGAAAGAGATCTGTTCTTCTACCAGGGCTGCTAACCTGGTGAAATGTGAACCTGGAGTTTCTTTGGCATCTTTGCCTCCACATGGGGAGTCAGCCTGAGCATGAAGCCAAGAGAAAAGGGACACAGTGTCCTGAGAGGTCACCTGAGTCCTAGGACGTAACTGCTCTGAGGACTTCACGTGATATGAATTAATACATTTCCTTCTTTGCTTCAACAAAGTTAAACTGGGTTTTTCTCCTGCAACCCCATCAATGCTAATATGCACAGGTTCATAAAACATAATGATCACTGCCCCTGCCACGTACCAGGCACGGTCCCAGGTGCCTTACATACTGTGTCTCAGGAACTCCTTCCAGTAGTGCTCTAAGTTGGTTGATGTTATTCAATCTCAGGAGAGAAAAATAAGGACCTAAATGTAAGATTAAGTTGCCCATCCAAAGACCTATGGTTAGCAGATCATCTACTGGCAGTTTGAACACAGAACACTAAGGGTCTTGAGTTCACTATCCTCCCACCCTAGGCACCAGCAGTAGCATGCTACTGGTCAGAAAAAGAGCTGGCATCGCAAGATCCTGAAAGTCACTTATTAGCAATTCTTAGATATTCATTTACTTACCTGTGAGTGGGGATTAATATCTTGTGAAATAATATGAACAAAATTGGCAAATTATGTCTTTACCATTGGCTCTTTTTTTCAATAGCTTTATGGAGATAGAATTCTCATACCATACAATTTATCCATTGAAAGTGTATAATTCAGTGTTTTTTTGTACATTCATAGATTTGTACAATCATCACTACATTCAGTGCTAGAACATGTTTATCGCCTTGAGAAGAAAATGATACCCTTTAGCTATCATCCCTCTCTCTCCTTGATACCTCTCCAAAGATGCTCCCTCCCTCCCAACCCTCCTAGCCCTAAGCAACCACAAATCTACTTTCCACCTCTTTAGATTTCTTTATTATGGACTTAGATATGAATAAAAGCATAATATGTGGTCTTCTGTGACTGCCTTATTTTTTAAATTGAGGTATAACTGACATACTAGTTTCAAGTATACAGTATAATGATTTGATATTTGTATATTTTGTGAAGTGATCACTACAATGTCTAGTTAATATCCATCACCATATATAGTTACTAAATTTGTTTTCTCATTATAAGAACTTTTAAGATTTATTCTCTTTACTACTTTCAAATAAGCAGTATGGTATTATTAACTATAGTCACAACGTTGTACATTATATCCCTAGCTTATTTATTTTATAGCTGGAAGTTTCTACCTGTTGGCTCTAATCACCAGTTTCTCCCACTCCCCATCCCTGCCTCTGCCAGTCACCAATGATCTTGGTTTTCGTTTTTGTTACTGTTTTGGGTTTTTTTAAGATTCCACATGTAAGTGAAAACATACAGGTTCTATCTCTCTCTGACTTATTATACTTAGCATAATGCCCTCAGGGTTCATCCTTGTTGTAAATGGCAAGATTTCCTTCATTTTTATGGGTGACTAATATTCCACAATATACCTACACATCTTTATCTGTTCATCCATGAATGAATACTTAGGTTGTTTTCATATCTTGTATATTATAAATACTACAATGAACATGGGGGTGCTTATATTTTTTCTTGTTGGTATTTTCATTTTCTTTGGATAAATACCCAGAAGTGGAATTGCTGGATCATATGATAGTTCTGTTTTTTAATTTTTGGAGGAATTTCCATACTACTTCACATAGTACAATTTTCTACCAACAGTACACAAGGCTTCTCTTGCCAACACTTGTTATTTCTTGTCTCTTTTATAATAACCATTATAACACATATGAGGTGATGTCTCATTGTGGTTTTGATTTGCATTTCCCTCACGATTAGTGATGTATCTTTTCACATACCTGTTGGCCATCTGTATGCCTTCTTTGGAAAAATGTCTATTCAGATCTTCTGCCAATTTTTAAATAAGATTGGAAGTTTGGCTATTGTGTTGTAGGAGTTCTTTATATTTTTGTTATTAGCCCCTTCTCAGATAAGTGATTTGCAAATATTTTTTCCCATTTGTTAGGTAGCCTTTTCATTTTATCGTTTCCTTTCTTGTCCAGAAGCATTTTAGTTTGATGTTGCACCACATATTTTTGTTTTTGTTGCATTTTCTTTGGGTGTCAAGTCCAAAAAATGTTCACCAAGACTGATATCAAGGGGCTTACTGCTTATATTTTCTTATGGAAGTTTTATGGTTTCAGGTTTTACATTCAAGTCTTTAATCCATTTTGATTAATTTTTGTTTATGGTATAAGATAGTGGTTTGGTTTCATTCTTTTGCATGTGGCTCTCCATTTTTCCCAACACTGTTTGTTGGAGAGACTGTTCTGTCCCCATTGTTTATTCTTGGCTCCTTTGTTATAAATTAATTAATCATATATGTTTGGGTATGTTTCTGGTCTCTATTCTGTTCCATTGATCTATGTGTCTGTTATATCAGTACCATAGTCTTTTGATTGTTATAGCTTTGTAATATGGTTTAAAATCAGGGTGTGTGGTGCCCTAGCTTTGTTCTTTCTCAAGAGTGCTTTGGTTGTTTGGGGTCTTTCGTGATTCTGTGAAAATTTTAAGATTGTTCTATTTCTGTAAAAAATGCCATTGGAATATTGATAGGGATTACATTGAATCCGTAGTTTGCTTTGGATATTATAGACATTTTAATAACATTCTTCTAATTCACGAGCAAAGAATGTCTATTTTGTGTCTTTGATTTCTTTTTGGCATCTTATAGTGTTCAGTGTACAGGTCTTTCACCTCCTTAGTTAAATTTATTCCTAGCTATTTTATTCTTTTGATGTAATTGTAAATGGGAACTACTTTTGCTCCATCCCATACCTTTTGGGATATTGTGTTGCCATTCCCTTTTGTTTCAAGTGTTATTTCTTTTTTAAATTTTTTTCTTTGATGCATTGGTTTTTCAGTAGTATATTGTTTGTTCTCCACATATTTGTGAATTTTCTATTTTTCTTCTTGTAATTGATTTCTAGTTTCATACAACTGTTGTCAGAAGAAACTTGTGATATTTCAGTCTTCTTAAAGTTATTAAGACTTGTTTTGTAACCCAACATATCCTGGAGAATGTTTCATATGTACTTGGGAAGAAAGTTTATTTTGCTGCTTTTGGATGGAATGTTCTTATGTTCTTAACTCCATCTGATTTAATGTGTCATTTAAGGCCAAGGTTTTCTTACTGATTTTCTATCAGGAGAATCTATCCATTGATGAAAGTGGGCTTAAACTCCTATTATTGTATTGTTATTTTTTCCTTTATGTCTGTTAATATTTGCTTTATATATTTAGTTGTTACTATGATGGGTGCATAAATATTTCCAAATGTTATATCTTCTTCTTGGATTGACTACTTTATGTAATGCCCTTCTTTGCCCTTATTACAGTCTTTGTCTTAATGTCTATTTTGTCTGATAGAAGTGTAGCTACCACTGCTTTCTTTTGGTTTCCATTTGTATGGAATATCTTTTTTCATGCCTTCACTTTCAGTCTCTATGTGTCCTTACATATCAAGTGAGTCTCTATAGATAACATATAGATGGGTCTTGGTTTGTGTTTTTCTTAAATCCATTCACCCAACCTATGCCTTTGATTGGAGAACTTAGACCATTTATATTTAAAGTAATCATTGATAGGTATGTACATGCTGCCATTAAAAAAAAATTTTTTTCTAGCTGTTTTATAGTTCCTTGTTCCTTCCTTTTCTTGCTCTCTTCCTTTGAGATATGGTTTTCTGTAGTGCTGTACTTAGATTCCTTTCTCTTTATCTTCTGTGTAATTAAAAAGCCTAAAAGTTACCATGAGTCTTGTATATAACAATTCATATTTATTACAGGTTACTTTAAGTTGATAACTTAGGTTTGAATGCATTAGAAGGCACTACATTTTTCTTATTTATTTATTTATTTATTAAATTGATTTATTTATTGTCAGAAAAACAGTATTTATTATTTTTTTCACCACACCCAGTGCTCCATGCAATCCGTGCCCTCTATAATACCCACCTCCTGGTACCCCAACCTCCCACCACCCCCCCGCCACTTCAAACCCCTCGGATTGTTTTTCAGAGTCCATAGTCTCTCATGATTCACCTCCCCTTCCAATTTAGCCCAACTCCCTTCTCCTCTCTAGTCACTACATTTTTCATTTTTATTCTCCCCTTCCCATGTTTTATATTTTTTGTGTCACATTTTACATTTTTAAATCCTGCATATCTCTGATCTAATTATTGTAGTTTGAGCTAGTTTTTACTTCTTTTGTCTTTAAACTCCCATACTAGCTTTGTAAATGATTAACTACGTTTATAACATTAGATTGTTCTTGAAGTTTTACTATGTGTTTATCAGTGATATTTATACTGTCCTATATTTTTCTGTTAGTAATTAGCACTTTCATTTTAGCTTAAAGAAGTACTCTTTTTTTTTTTTTTTTTTAAAGATTTTACTTATTTATTTGACAGACAGAGGTCACAAGTAGGCAGAGACACAGGCAGAGAGAGAGGAGGAAGCAGGCTCCCTGCTGAACAGAGAGCTCGATATGGGGCTCATTACAAAGCTCGATCCCAGGACCCTGAGATCACGAAGGCAGAGTTGAAGGCAGAGGCTCAACCCACTGAGCCACCCAGGCACCCCTTAAAGGTACTCTTAAGATTTCTTGTAGGGCTGAATTAGTGTGATAAATTCCCTTAGCTTTTGTTTGTCTGAAAAATGCTTTATCTCTCTTTCAATTCTGAATGACAGCTTTGGCCAGGCAGAGTATTTTTGGCTGGCAGAATGTTTCTTTCAGCAGTTTGAATATATCCTGCCATTCCTCTGGCCTGCAGAGTTTCTGCTGAAAATCTGGATTGTCTTATGGGGGATTTCCTTATACATAATAAGTTGTTTTTCTCTTGCTACCTTTAAGATTCTCTTCTTATCTTTAACTTGACATTATTATTATGTGACTTGTTGTGGGTCTCTTCAATGTGGGTCTATATGTAACTCTTTGGGCTTTCTGGATCCGGAAGGCTATTTCCCTCCCTAGGATAGGGAAGTTTTCAGTAATTATTCTTCAAATAAATTTCCTACCTTTATTTCTCTCTCTCTCTTGCCCTTGTAAGAGCCCTTTCATGTGGAATTTGGTCTGCTTGATGTTGTCCTAGAAGCCCCATGAGCTATTTTCATTTTTTTTTCTTTTTTTTTTTACTTTATGCAGCCCTGATTGTGTGAATGCCAGTGCCTGTCTTTGAGTTTACTGATTCTCTCTTCCATTTCATCTAGTCTGCATTTAAACCTCTCCAGTTGTATTTTTCAGTTCAGTAAACTTTAGTATTTTAAGCTCTGTAACTTCTATTTTGTAATTACCTATATTTCCCATTTGTTGAAATTCTCACTGGGTTCATCCATCATTCTCCCCAGTACAGTGAGCATCATTATGACCATTATTTCTAACTCTTTATGAGGTAAGTCACAGATCTCCATTTCTTCAGGGACTTTTTCTGAGGTTTTGTTTTGTTCTTTTGTTTGTAACATAGTCCTCTGTTTCTTCATTTTTCTTGACTCTGTTCATTTCTATGCATTACATAAAACAGCCACCTCTCCCAGTCTTAAGAGCGGCCTTACGTAGGAGATGAATCTTATTGTTCAAACTTGCTCTAACTCTTGGTTGTCCCTCAAACCTCTGTGACTGTCAAACTAGCATAATTTATTTTTAGTGGCTTCCAGTAGTTGAGAGGGTGCCATGACCTGTCAGTGTCCCAAAAAGGAGGCTCTCAGTCAACACCTAGATTCAGACTGACTGAAGCCAGATCCTCAGGCAGCAACTTTTAAAGTATGAAAATATGCACAATTCTGTGGGACTGCAAGCGTAAGTCCCACTGGCCACCATAGCTAGGCCATCTAGAGGTGTCCCCTGGGTGGCTACTGCAAAAAATCAGGGCGCCAAAGGAGTGTACAAGCAGTTCAGATAAGCTCATAGAGGGCTTTCACAGAACAATGGCATCAGCCACAGAGGTCAGGGAGCCAGACTTCAGTCGGCACAGGAACTTATCTGGAAGATACTGTGAGCTGAGGTAAGGCTGAGGGAGAGCACGAAGATGGTGATCACTGGCCTCCACCCCTGAGAACCCCTTAGTAGGCTGCTAGATGTATGCCAGACTGGATGCCAGCTCCTCAGGCCAAAACTATAGGATAAGCAACTAGGTCTCTTTCAGAGGAAGACTGGGGATATGTTTTAGTATATTTGTACAGTGCCCTGGGGGTAGTAGCTGACCAAAACTGATCTCTCCAGTTGCTGCAATCTCTGTGGAACCCAGAAAGGCAAGCTCTGCTGGCCACCACAGCCAGGTAATCGAGGAGGCACCCCAAGGCATCAGCCATAAAATCTGGGGCACTAGACAATGTAAGTGTTCCTCTTTGGAAGATACTGGTGCTCTGGAGCATGCCATAGGGTGAGCACAAAGATAGTACCCACCCTCCAATGTTTCTGGAAAGGATTATAGTCAACCCTTAGATATGATTTAATTGGAAGCCTATCCCTCAAGCCACAGCTATGAAGATAAACTAATACGCCTCTTTCACAGAAAGACAGGGCCCCTTGGACTGTTGCCTCTTGTTGTATCCTGGGGATAGTAACTGGTTATCAGTTATAATCCTGTTGGATCCACAAGTAAAGCCCTACAGGCTCCCAGAGTCTGTGATCTAGAGCTGCCCATTAGGCAGCAGCCAGAAAATTCAGGGTGCCCCCACAGAGCTACAGGCTCTTTTTTGGGAGACACCACTGAGCTAATACAAGGCAGAGTGAGGGTACAGAAGTGATGTCCACTGGCCTCTGTCCTAAGAATATTTCAGTGACCCCTACATGTAAGTTAACTTAGATGCTTACTCCTCAGGATGATGCTTGAAGATAAGCAAATAAACCTCTTCTGCAGAAATTCTGGTGCTTTTCAACTAGCTGCCTCTGCCCTGGGCCCTGGCATGGTTGGATCTTAGTGTGCACGCCCTTCAAGGGCCTTTTCTCATTCACTATAGCTTTGTGGGTCTCCTAGATGTGGGCCCCATTGGCTTTCAAAGCTAGATGTTTTGGGGATCATCTCTTAGGGGCAGGATATTGGTTGGGATGTCCAATGTGGACTTCAAAGCCTTCACTCCTTGGGGAGATGCTCCAGGTTTTGAGTTCCCTCCTCATTGTAGGTCACCATGCCAGGGACTGGGTTTATAGTGAAATTGTGTCTCAGCCTCACCTACCTGCTTTGATAGAGGTTTTTGTTTGTTTGCCTGGTGTATGAGTCACTCAGCTAGTTTTGGGTGTTTTAATTTATTTTTTCAGAGGAAACTGTCCCTATGTAGCTGTAGATGCAGTGTATCTGTAGAAGGAGGTGAATCTGGAATCTTCCTCCATCGCCATCTTGCATCAGGATCTGTGACTGCCTTCTTTGTTTTAGCATAATGCTTCTAAGGTTTATCCATGTTGTAATTTTTATTTATTTAATTTTTATGGAACCCAGTGTAAGTTATATAAATATTCATTACTAAAAGCCAGACATGACTTTAAATGACACTTCTTTGCAATGGGCTGTCTTTCCTGTGTACATGTAACTCTGAGCAACATAGGCCCCACTGAGCAGTGTTGTGTAAGGAGACTGCCTTCCTGGGAAGGTACTCAGAGCAGAATAGAACCACAGATTCCGGTAGGCTCCCTGGGCTCATGCCACCTCACGAACAACAGCTGCAGAGATTCTTTCAGGACTTTATGAAGATACAAGAGGATTAGATGAGAATGACTAAACAGCATGAAATAAGAACTATGTGCAGTTTACTATATAGTAAACTTTATAGTAAACATGTACCGTATGTTTATATAATAGGCTATAAATGATATACAGAGGGCTCTGGTAAGAGTTTCCTATTCCTCCTTGCTAGTTACTGGTGAAATCTTATCAAGTGTGGCTGAGAATATAGTCTCTTCTCTGGACAAGTCAGGGTTGTGATGATCCTCTTAGTTTCCCACACTGTTCCCTTAAGCTAGGAATCTGCACGTGGGAGTGTGGCTTTCTCCTAGCAGGGCCCTGGATTCCATGGAGGAAGCCTTTACCCAGTAGTTTGGATGGGGAGGAATCAGATCACTTGGGAAAAAAAAAAGTAGGTTTAAGATAAGATATCCTTTCAACATTATTATCTTTCGCTGACACAAGGAAAAGATACATATATATGTAAACTTAACATTTTATTTGTACTTAAAGCATATACTGGGTTCAGATAAGCATGTGAAATTACTGATATTCAACTATTTGACATTCAAAACAGAGCTTTTTACAGGTTATTCGTTTGAATCTAGGTCTTCTGATGAACATTCCAAACTACTTTTCTTGTATCAGCTACACTCAAATGTATCCTCTACAGTTTGTGTTTTACCAGAGTTGATCTAAACTTAAATGCGTTTGTTCTGGAATCTGAATATGGAATATATTTCTAGTTTTGTTTTGTTTTTTTTTTTCTCTTTTCTCCAATCCCTTATAGCCTGTCTTCAGCTGTTGCCCATAATTTGCTAACAGCCTTTTCTCTACAGACTGACTTGTTAAATCCTTGCAAGCCCCCAGGTATTTTTTGAAGCAAATACCTAAGACCAGTTTCAGGCAAAATCTTGAAGTTGATCAAAGTAATTTTCAGTACATTTCCTCCCAGTTACCCTCCTCACCTTTCATTGCCTCCACTGGTCAGACCCACCTCAGATGGATTGGCTAAGACCCACCTTCTAAGGGTAGGTTATGATCCTCATACAGGTCTATTGCCTTCCTCTGCTCTGTCCCACAGCCCTGAGGTATCTTTACCGTAAATTTGTCTGCAATCTCACTACTGCCACCTTGGTCCGATTCACCATTGAGTCCCACTCGGACTTCTGCAACAGCTTTCTACCTATTTCCAGGAATCCTCTGTGACTCAATCCCATGTTTTCTTCACAAAGTAGTCACAGTGGGTGTTTCTGAGGTACAAATCTGATCATGTCCCTCTCCTTTTGAAGTTTTTCATTGGCTTCCCATTCTCTTAGAATAGAGACCAAACTTGTCAACAGTACCCTTGAGGTCCTCTGGGGCCTGGCCTTGCCTACCCTTCCATGTCTTTGTGCCTCACCCTGTTCTCTGTGTTCTAAGAATTTTGTCCTCTTTCAGCAATTTATGGACTCTGTGATCTTCTCTGCTTCCAAATCTTCTGTTCCTTCTTCCTGGGATATCACCAACTTTGTCACTCAGCGGTACCTAGGGAGCCCTTCTCTGACCCCGTGGCCTAAAATCCCAGAGCACTCAGTAGGACCTCTTTTTAAATGTTCTTCAGATTTATAGTTCCTGGTCCAACATCTGAGACCCCCAATAGACTATAAGCTCCATTGGGGGAGGAACTGTGTTTCTTGTGATCCTTGCTGTATCCCCAACACAGTCTCTGGCAGTCACGGATGTTAACAAATATTTGTTGGATCAATGAATATATGTGGCACCCTTCTCAGGGTATTTACCTCTAAATGAAAACACTGAGTAAAACAAAACCTTAACTTCAAAGCATCCCAGTAGGTCAGTTGCTAAGGTACATAAGGGCGGAGGAGCCTTTTCGAGTGCTTACTAGCTTACATCATGTTGGGGAACTAAGAGCCTATAAGCTACCAAGAATATATTTTGAACTCCTCTCTTCCCAGTCCATATTCCATTATATTTATTAGAGTTGTCTCAAGGGTCCTGGGTTCATTCTCGTGAGAAAGTTATGGGGATCCCACAGTTTAATCTACCTTTGTTTTTGCCACCTATAAGGCAAATCGACAATAAAATAACGAGGCAAAAACATTGCTGCGGGGGAAGCTCTGCCACTGATTATAGCTGCAGAGAGAATCCAATAGGTTTGGTTTTTTGTTTGTTTGTTTTGGGGTTTTTTGTTTGTTTGTTTGTTTTTTGTTTTTGTTTTGGCATCTCTTGACTTTTCGAGAGTGTGGGAACCTCCATCTTTTTGTTCAAAGGGGGCCTTAGGACCAGAGCTGCAGAGACTCTGGCGACAACATTAGGTCTGGACCTTGGGTTTCTTGTTCTGCAGGCTCACCTGCTTCTTGCCCGCACATAGAAATGTAGCTGCACACCTGTACCACCGCCCTCCCGTCCTCACACCCCCAGGAAAGGTCAGGCAAAGTTTCGGGTGTCTCAAACAAGATTGAAAAATATTCATAGCCAGTCTCCAGAAAAGTGGCCGTTTCTTTCGAATAGTCTCTCCCGTTTCAGTTCCTCTCCCGTTTCAGTTCCTTCCCGTTTCAGAAGATGAATCACCCATCTTCCCTTTTAAATCCTGGTATTACTGACAGTAATACCCTTATACCTTTCTGTCTTCTCACCCAGTACCTTCTGTCCTCTCCGGCCAACTACTTCCCAGGCCCCTGACGGCACAACATACCGGGAAGAATAACAAAGCGTTTGTCACCCTTCAGTGTCCTCAACATTCCTTCTGCCACACTAGCCTTGTGCTTTGACACTAGGTGAGGCTGTGCCTTTAAATGAGAAACACACGCGAAGTATAGCCTGCTGTTTGAGATGATGGCTGAAACAAGGTTGCTTTGGTACACTGAAGACATTTTCCACTTCATTTTCCATTTTAGGTCTCATCAGTAACTTCCTGTATCTTCTTTTAAACAGACGTCTTTGGCCAGAGAGGAGAAGCTGGTAATTTAAAACTAGCCAGATATCTGGTGATATTTCAAAGGCATAATGGAGAGCTGTGACACGTTGCTGTGGTGTTGGGCTCAGTTTATGTCTTCCATCTTCCTCAGGCAGACAGAAGAATTAGTCTGGTTTATGATGAGTTTTGTGTATGTTTATTGGAAAATGTTCTGCTTCAGAGAGACCTTTCACCCCAGCCAAATGTACACTTCAGGGAAGATACTCCACATAGACCTGCGTATGCTTGTGATGTGGCAGATTTCAGACACGGCGGTTTCGTTTGTTCCCAGATGCCAGGCTGCAGACAACATCGAGTATGTTGGCTTCGGTCAACCCTGGGCTATTCATCACTTCCTCTTGATGATATGCCCAGCCCTCTCGTGGGTTTAGAAAAATCAAAGTGACGAAAGCATCAGGGCAAATGATCTGAAATACACCCACAGAAGCCCAGCTCTGATTGGAGCAGTGGTTTAGGTTTAGGACAGGTTCCTCCCAAGCCATGATGTTCAGAGTTTTGTGCGTGGAAGACACATCCGAGGCTGCTTGCTGCAGACTGAACGAGACCAGACAGTTATTTCATGCAGGAACCACAAAAACATTCCCACCTTTTAAATATAAGAAGCCAACCTATTGTAACCTCCTCGGCAAACGCTCGTTGTATTTATCCATTCCCTTTTATACTTGATCTTAGCCAAAAGACTGAGAAGCAATTATCCATTCCCTTTTGATGCTTGACATTTAACCTGAATGGTCACCCCCCACCCCCAGCCCCCCGTGTTAGGTTTGACAAAATAGGAAGTAGAAAGCATCATTTGGTTTTAAATCTTTTCCCTAGTAGATATTTTAGATGGAAAAAACAGTTAAACCCTACTTTTTTAGGACATATAAGCAGGTCATGTGGTGCATTTAGGGAACCCCCCTCTCTTCTTTACCCTGTCAGCATCCGTGCTGTAGAACAATGCCTCTGGAGATCCATTAACCTAGCCATTAGATGGCTAAACCCCATGGTTTATGAATGGTAAGCGGGACCAAGGAGGAGAAAAACAAAACACGATGGTGAGCAAGAATGTGTGCATGGTTGGGGGACGCGCCAAATGGGAGAGAACGGGGCAGCCTGGCCAGGGGAGTCCTGGCCGCCCTATAGGTGTGGCCAGAGTATCCACCCCAGGACGGTTGTGTCTGCTGGGGCCCCTAATTATTTGGCAGTCAGAAAGTGCCTGGTGAAAGGCTTAAAGGGGAGATTCAATGCAGTTTCCTTTTATCTGCTTCTCCAATTGATGTCTGCACAGAGCAAGCAGGGCTCCTCAAACACGCCAGCCTGTTTCAGATACACAAGATTAAGTAGCTAGTGACATTCAAGACCAATCGGCCCACCCAGGAGGACTGAAGCCAGCGGAAAAGCTGTCAGATTTCTCCTTTTCTCCATTAATCTTGAAGCTTTTCAGTGGTGCCAGGTCGCATCTCCATCAGACAAGCTGGGAAGAGTGTCCAGCAACTTTCCACACTCCCCACCCCCGCACCCTGAAGAGTAACCCCTTCACTGCTGAATCGGTCTCTTAGGACTTAGGGCTTTCTCTTCTGGTCAGAAAGAGATCCTCACCAGCCCTGTGGCCCTACATCACGGGGGAAGCTGAAAGCGAAGCTGGACTGCTCCTTCCGGGGGCACAGTGGCTCCCCTCCCTAGAGAAGGGGCACACAGGTGTCAGAAAGCAGCTGCCTTGGAGGAGACAGCTTGAGGGGTAACTGTGGGAGGGCCTAGGAAAGGGGTGTCCCCTCAGTAGTCCACGCTTGAAGGTGGACAGGGGCAGCCACGAGGAAAAGAGCACAGAGAAGAACAGGAGGAAAGAAGAAAGATGGTGCAAATAAGGGAAATGGGGTCTGGATTTGTAACGTTACCCCCCACCCCAACACCTCACTGTCTGCCAATCCCTTTGGACACAGGTGACAATCTGGTTAAGAAGTCACCAGTAGCAAGCAAAGGGATCTGTCTCCTATCTGCCAGCTGGGCCAGAAGCTCCTGCTAAGTCAGAGTTTCCACAAACTGCTGGCTGGTGAGGGCTGGGAGCTTATGCAGTGGCCCCAGGAGGGGCTCTGTATGCACAGTGGGGTGTGTGATGCCTCTGGCCTCCAGGGACCCAGCATGGCCTTGGAGGACAGGCTGCAGAGAACCGCTGGCTGGAGGGGGTCCGGATCTCTTCCTCCTTTCTGTTGACCTCCGAGAGCTCTTTCTGTGACCTTCTCACCATCAGCCCCAGTCCGCCCCAACAGTAGGTGTCTGAGAAAGCTGTGGGCCCGGTCCCTTCAGCTGGGGGTGATTTATGCCAGCAGGTAGAGCCCCAAAAAACCAAACTCTGCCCTCCACTAAAATCTCTCACAGCTCATATAGTTTTAACACACACACAATCTTGGTCACAGAAACCCCATTCTTGAGCAGCATAGATCACTCTCTGGACGGCTTATCCTGTTCCCATTAGTAGGTGTGTGCTTCCCACAGCTCCTACCCCACCCCAGATGGCTGCTGGCAACAAGGGCTCAGCCTCCTTCCCATGTGCAGGGATTATAAAATAGACCTCTGGATGACTTGCTTCAGGGCAACTTTCCGCACAGTCCCTGGACACATTTAAATAACTTTTATGACATCAAAGAAGTCACTCTCCGCATAGGGCCTGGCGAACCAGGCCATCACCCAAAGTTAATAGCATCTCTTAATTAGATTAAAATGTTAATGAGCATAAAGCTGTGCTAACTTAGACTTGTCTTATCAGTCTCACCTAAACCGGGGAGAACAGATGTGCCATTGTTGTGTATATTAATATCTCTTCTCAAAGCAATATTAACCTCCAAGGAAACAAGTGATAGGTGTAATTACATCTAGGCCTAATAGCGTATATATTGAACATTACGTCTGTCAGTATCCCGCAAATACATTCACCCTAACGGACCACAAGTAAATACTTTGATAAAGAAACACCCACCGATAAAAGCAGTGCCCAGCACAGGACCATGCGTGATACTAAATAATTTTTAAATTTATTATGTGCATGTTGTAGCTGATGGATTTGTTATACAAAGCACTTAGGTATTTGTATGGAATGTAAATTTCTAGCATCAGCATGATCCAACCTCTACTATTACACTTGAGGAAAAGATAAGGACTCCCACGAAGGGAACTTAAGCCGCCAAAGGCAGGTGTTTTGTCTAGGAATGTAACAAACAGAGGCTTTGTGTGATCAGTCTCTCCAAGAAGGGCCAGCACTCAAGATCGTAATCATCCTGCACGGCCCAGGCGCGGCCTGGGTGGCTGGGCCAGCAGCTCCTGCTTCTCACCGTTCCTCCTTAGCACCTGCTGAACTCAGAGGAAGCAGGAGGTGCTGAATAGGGCACTGGTGAATGAACTGAGAGCCCAGGAAGGTAGCCAGCTTTCAGCCACAAATGGCCTGTGCAATAGAGCGTTTGAGCAATCCCCAGAGCTTTCTGCCTCCTTTAAATGTGTCAGCACATTTTGCACTCCTGCAGAAGTTCAGAATCGGGTGAGCACCATGGGGAGACGAAGGACCTGAAATCCGCCCTGTGTCGAGCTCCTGGCACAGGGCCCCCCCGTGCCTTGTGCTGAGAATTGCTTCCTCACTGTGGAGAGAAAAGAACTCACTTGGCTGTTCTCATCCACAGTCTCCTTCTTTGTCTGGGCCCACCTGGAGAGGCTGAGGGCTTGAGGAGGGAGATGGAGCACTCCTTTGAGAAGTTTTTGGTGTGTGAGCCTCCAAGGCACGGTACCACTCACACGCCACCACCACTGGCTCTGTGGACATGACCAGGCCCTTCAGAAACTGGAAACGCAAAACTCTTGGCCTTGGAATTTTGCTATCATAGACTAGGTTTAAAAAAAAAAAAAAAAAAATTCTACTGAGGCTAACGATGTCTAGGTAAAAATAAACTGTATTTTCATTTCATCAAAGGAAGACTTTCTTAACTTTTTTTTTAATTGTAATCTTTTTTTTTTTTTTTTTTTTAAGTAAACTCTACACTGCATGTGGGGCTTGAACTCACAACCCCAAGACCAACAGCAACATGCTCCACCAGTTAAGCCAGCCAGGCACCCTAGCCAGATTTTCTTCTGACAGATGGAAGCAATCCTCAGTGCTGGACTCCAGCACTGACTCCTTTTCTTTTCTGTCTCCTCTTCTAGAGCAAAACCATAAGTAAGCACGAGCCGTGCAGTCAGACTACCGAAGACGTTCTTGATCTTTGATAGGTCAGTACAGAATTTGTATGTTGTCTGGATCCCTGTGGATTTAAGATCAGTGAATCAGTGTTTTAGATTTCTCAGTGAATTCCCAATAAATTTATAATTTAACTATATAACGGAAGACAAAAAAGTGATTGAGGTTTGGAAATGAAGTGGTGGGGAAAACCCAGCAGCACTTGCTTAACACTTTCTGTGACTGAGAGGAGCCTGGACCTTTCTGGGAATTTTCTCTATTCTCCATCCCCACTTTGTTCCATTTTTCTTTTCTTTTAATTGAGATATAATTGACATGTCACGTTAGTTGCAGGTATACAGCATAACAACTATATATATATATATATATATATATATATATATATATACATGTCCATTACATGTGTCCATATTAGGTAGTTTCTGTGTCTCGGCTATTGTAAATCATGCCTCAATAAACATGGAGGGTGCTTATATCTTTTCACGTTAGTGTTTTCCTTTTCTTCAGATAAATATCCAGAAGTGGAATTGCTGGATCATATGGTAGATCTATTTTTAATTTTTTTAGGAACCTCCACACTGTTTTCCAGAGTGGCAGTGCCAACTTGCTTTCCTGCCAACAGTCACAAAGGCTCCCTCTTCTCTACATTCTTGCCAACACTTGTTATTTCTTGTCTCTTTCTTTAAAACAGCCGTTCTAACAGGTATGAGGTGATAGCTCATTGTGGTTTTTGATTTGCATTTCCTTCATGATTAGTGATGTTGAGCATCTTTTCGTGTACCTGTTGTTCACGTGTAGGTCTTCAGAAAAACATCTATTCAGATCCTCTGATCATTTTTAAATCAGATTGGGGTTGGTTTTGTTGTTGTTTGTTTGCTTGTTTGTTTTGCTATTGAGTTGTAGGAGTTCTTTATTGATATCGACCTTTATCAGATCTGTGATTGGCAAATAGTCTCTCCCATTTGGTAGGTAGCCTTTTCATTGTGTTGATGGCTTTCTCCGCTGTGCAGAAGCTTTTTAGTTTGATGTTCCAGTTGTTTATTTTTGCTTTTGTTGCTTTTGCTTTTGGCAAAATTTTGGCAAAATTTTTCTCCAAGACTGATGCCAAGGAGCTTACTGCCCATGTTTTCTTCTGGAAGTTATATGGCATCATTTATTACATCCATTTGATCATTTTTGCAAAACATATAAGATAGCCGTCCAATTTCATTCTTTTGCATGCATCTTTCCAGTTTTACCAGCAACATTTATTGAAAAGACTGTCCTGTCTGGACTGTATTATCTTGGCTCCTTTGTTATAAACAAACATTTATACACAGGTCTGTTTCTGGGATCTCTATTCTGTTTTATTGGTCGTATGTGTCTGTTTTTATGCCAGTACTATAGTGTTTTGGTTACTACAGCTTTGTAATATAGTTTTAAATCAGGTAACGTGATGCTACTAACTTTTCCTTTCTCAAGATTGCCTTGGCTATTCAGGATCTTTTGTGGTTCCATAAATATTTTAGGATTGTTCTATTTCTACAAAAAAAAAAAAAGGGCATTGGAATTTTGATAGAGATTACATTGAATCTATAGATTGCTTTGGGTTGTAAGGAAATTTTAACAATACTGATTTGTCCAATCCCTGAATATGGAATATCTTTTTAATTATTTCTGTCTTCAACTTCTTTCATCAGGGTCTTACGGTTTTCAGTGTACAAGTCTTTTACCTCTTGGATTAAATTAATTCCTAGGTATTTTATTCTTTTTGAAGCAATGTAAATGGGATTGTTTTCTTTTTTTCCTGATCACTCTTCTATACTCCTTGTGTTTTATCTTACATGGGCAGAGACCCATGTGTTTCTGGCCAGAACCAGAATCACTTGGTTCCTTTACTGGCCCTTCTCAGTTTGTATGTTGTTCCAAGTGTCTGTTGCTACCCAGATTGCTTTCCACCTCCTCTGAGTCCTAGTCACAGAACAATCATTGTCAGAAAGAGCATCTAAGTTTTAATTACATTGAAATAATACTCAATAAATCTCCACTATGAGTTTAGTTTTTTGGCACTCAACTTCCCTGGGGGGTTTGTTGGAGTAGTATCATTTAAAATAAAATGTGTTGCCATTTAAAAACCATCCCTGCCTATAGCATCTTCCAGACCAGGCCTTGACCTCTATGATTTATCATAGACAAGCTGGGAGTTTCAACTGATAACTTATTGTGACAGGAACAGATTCGACAGGAAAAAAAACCAAAAACAAAAACCTAGAACCAGACTTGAGGCAAGGGCTCCCATGTCCGCTGCAAGAGCACTCAGCAAGTTAGAATTTTTTCTGTTCACGTGAAATATCACCTTCATAGCCCACACACCTATGTCCACGATAGTGGATCCTCAAATTAATGAAAGTGTGTCCAGGTATTGGTGAAGTACCTCAAATTTACCTTTCTGCCAAAAGTCAGGATGAGACAAGGGACATTTTGAGGGATAGTTTATTGCAATAGGAGGCTATTGTCAACATTTCAAAAATATGTTGGAAATTAAACACTTGCTCATGATAAGGCTGCCTGGGCTGTGACTCAATAAGAGTATATTTGTTTAGTTTACGAAAAGCTTTCAAAATAATTGACTTGATTGAGATCTGGAGAAGTTAATAGAAGGTGTTTTGAATGGCAACCAGGTTGAGAGTCCCAATCTGAAACCCAGGCTGACTTTGTGTCTGCAGACCCCTTCCTTATATTAAGCACTTAGATCACCAGGAACCTAGGTTCTTTGGATCACATCTCTCCCAGAGATCTGCCTTTACAGAATGAGGCTTTGAAAGAGCTTCAGATAAGCTGCTTGTGTGGGCAGGAGACAAACCAGAAAGGCCCCTCGTGGTCTCCTCACACACGTTTCTGTGTACTCCAAACTGCTCTGATACCTCGGCTTACCACCTCTGTCGCACACAGAATGACAACACCTGCCAGCTTCTGCGTAGCGGCCAAAAAAAAAGAGTTTATCTAGTTTCATGAGCTGATGGCTACGCTGCTTACTTGTAGATAGCAAGAATTCTCTAACCTGCTAGATTTTCCCTTAGATTTGAGCCTGCTGGCATCCGACACTAGGATTTGGGCTTAGATAACTACTGTTCTCTTTTGTCAGAGACTCCTGGTAGGATTTTTTTTTTTCCCATTTAAACTTGCTATTTGCCTTTTTTCTCCCCACTCCCCCCCCCCACACCCCGTGTTTAGAGTTTATAGTTACAGTTTTGGGTTTTATTTCACCTAAGCTCTTATCCTAAGCAGTCTTAAATCCTTTCAAGAAGTAGGTGAAATAGCTTGATATCATTTTGACCTCAGGCTCCAAAGTCACACCAAGATACTGATCTGTCTGTTCCAGTGCCGGAAGTGACCCTACCTTTGAGACTTCATGCTGCCTGTCACATTTATAGAATTAGTGTGTAGAAGGTACTCAGATAGAAATGGAGACCACTTCTCTTGCTTTAAAGCAGAAACATCTAACACAATGTGACCTTCTCTTGTGTGCACTGGCGGGCCTGCAGGACCTTCCACGGGGGGCCCATGCACAGGAGAGCATTGGGCTTGGTCACCGGAACTGCCACCAGAATGTAACAGACCTCACCTCCTTTGGCCATTCTGCTTCTTTGACTCACTTCCTGACCCAGACTTCTGTTCAGAAAGGAATCCCTTATTTCTGGTTGCTTCCCAACAGGCTGCTCTGCCTGCTTGACTGTTTTAAGGACGTGGTGCTTTGTGATTTGTTGCATCTCGGGGCATCTCTGAGGCCCTCCTTGTGACCACCCTGCTTGCAGCTGCCTGCTTCCTCTCCCCTCCAGCAGCTGTCTGGTGTCCTGCTGGCATCCTCGCTGTACACAGCCAGACAGGCAGTCTCCTTGCAGAGAGCAGCCATCCTTTCAGTGTGGTAGGCTGGCTGCATTCCAGGACATGGGACAGATACAAGAGAACAAGCTTGGGAACCAAATGTTGGCAGAGGGATGGAATCAACACAAAGCCCTTTGCTAGCAATCATTGAGGAAGGATGATAAGAGCATCTTCTCCCTCAGCTGATGAACTTTTACTTCTCAGTTGCTTTAAGTGCTCTGACCTCAGGGACCCTTTGCGTGGCCATGTCCTCGAAAGGCATGGCTTAGAAATTGCAGACTTAAAAATATTTCTACTAGCCCTATAAGCCTGGATATTCCAAAAATAGTGATTGTGTACCTAAGCAAAGGTGCTAAGGATACTGCACAGTTTGAGGCATGTGCTAAGCTCCAGAGTAAGGCATGGGGAAAGCAGAGAAGAACAGTGATGATGGTGTCTGGGTGGCTCAATCAGTTGGATGTCTGCCTTCGGCTCAGGTCATGGTCCCAGGGTCCTGGGATCGGGCCCCGTGTTGGGCTTCATGCTCAGTGGGGAGCCTGCTTCTGCCTGCCACTCCCCCTGCTTGTGCTTTCTCTCTCTCTCTCTCTCTCTACCAAATAAATAATAAATTCTTAAAAAATGGTGATGATGACAACCTCAACCTTCCTGGCCCATCTGTCAGGAGAAACTGGGAACCATGACATATCTTTCCTTTCAAAACTGGCACAAGGAAAGTTTTGGAGAGCATATTAGAAGCTATATCCCAGATCTGGGCTGGGACCCATGTGCCATGGCCAAAGCAGGAGCTCAAATCCTGTGATCCCAGAACATTCAGCAGATGGGAGATGGAGAGTGCCTTTCCATAGTGCTTGTTTGTAGAAGTCAGGAATGAGGAACGGAACAAGCAATGGTGAGACACATATCATTGACTATTTTGTGGGGGAGGGGGGCTATCTAGTATATGAATGCCCTCTCTGTGTTTGAGAAACTTCCTTCTTAAAGGCTGGAAAAGACCCTTTACTGGTCCTGCTTACAACTCGGGTTTGGGCATGTGACCGAGGGGGGTTCTGTTGGATGCTTCATCCCAGACTTTGAACAGAAAGCCAGAGGCACGAAGAAGCAGGAGAGGCTCCATTTGGTGGTGGTGGTAACAGTAGCACCAACATGCAACTTTCTGTGTACCGTGGGGGAGGAGGTCCTCACTGAACAGGGTCTAAGCTCCTATGGGCTCTCTGAGTCCAGTGTTCTTGAAGGGTTCGTGGGCTACTTTGTATGCCTTGAAAACCGTTCCTTTTCTGCTGAAGTCAGCCATTGTTTCTGTTGCTTACAAAGTGAGGCTTCCAGTGACGTGACACCAGAGCCCTCCCCCGCCCCTCCCCACCACGCCAGGTATCCAGTAGTTTGATCAAGTTCAGATTTACAGAATCAGCCCTGAGGGCTAGTGGCTGCAACCTGGTCTGTTTATAGAGGTCTCCTTCTATAGGTGAAGCGAAAGAGTGGCAGAAGAGCAGGACACATGGTCTAGGCAGGGAAAAGAGGAAGCAAGGGGCAGCTCTTTTCAGCGTTCAGCCCGGGGAGAGCTTGAGAAGCTTTGGGGGAGTGGACAACGGAGTGGGTGCAGGGGAGCAGTCAGGTTCATGACTATCAGATTCAGGAGGTTGGGTGTGAGGAACTTCCCCTCAGGAGGCCTGGACTGGTTGAGTGGGTCAACCCTGGGTTAATAAAGAAAAGGAGACCACTTTTCTAGATGAGGAAAGCAATGTGTTGAAATCGCTCACACTGGGCATCCTAGTGGAGAAAAGCAACATTCTATAAAAGGACATATTCTTCTTCCCCACACTTTGGGGGCTCAAATAGGTAACTGGAGTCCAGGACATTAAAACAGAAGTCTTGCAACCCCTCCCACCCACCCCCACCCACCTTGAGAGAATCCGCCCAATTTCCCTTCATTCCATAGCTGCTGTGCACACACACCTCGGAACCTAAATGATCTAGTAGCACCAGATGGTTCTGGAGGAGGCAAATTCTTCAGACATTTCTCCAAAGGTGTATACCAGTTGGGGTTAAAAGTCAGAAAAACGCTCTGGAACAGCAGGGGGCAAAGGAGGCAGTGTTTTATTTGAACGGGAACCTGGCTCAAATTATGCCAAAACCTGCAGGCTGGGCTATGTTTCGAAGTTTGGTTTCAGAGTGGGGGTAGACATTTGGTTATCCAATAGTTCGAATCAATACTGGAGCAAATTATTCAGCCTTCCAGTATTTAGAACAGTGGCCCAGGCATTAGGGAGAACATGGCGGGGCCTCACACGGCTTTTCATTCATGACTTCATCCATTCATCTAATCATTAAACAAATTTAAGTATTTTATGTGGTAGGCACTGGGTCTGGGTCTTCGCCACTCTGCTAACTGTTGTAACTAACACAATAACCCTGAGATAGGTACAGTAGCTATCCCCATTTTACAGATAGGGAAACTGGAGCAACTTATCCAAATGGGTGTCAGGAGGCTGGTGTTGGTGTTATCTATGCCTGTTGATGAGGAATCTTTCCCTCACCCGGGGGAGTATGACTGATGGAAAAGACAGACCGTCCTACACACTTCCTTGGCAGTCAGTCAGTTTTAGGTTGGTTTTTTGTGTTCTAAAAAAGTCACAGAAAGTTTGCAGGCACTCCTGAACAAGCAGCCTGGCAAGTGAAAGTGATGGGGAGCTATTGGAGTTCATTGATGGATTAATCTTTGCCAAACAGTCGCAATATACCAGCTCATAAGGTTTTGTCCACCTAACTTCCAGTCTGAACACCTTGCCCCTTCTCTAAATGGATGAAAACATGTAAATGGAGTCCTCCTGGCGTTCTTCTTACTGCAATTAATGATTTTATGAAACAGCACATGTATATGAGCGTTTTCTTATCAGATGAAGACGTCCAAAAATACTTTGCCTTCATATAAGAGTTATATAAATATGTGCTGGCAGGATTTTTTTTTTTTTTCTAAACCATTATCCTGAAGGATTTGAGTTGTCCGTCTCTAGCCTGCTTGCTCGTGGACAATGCTGACCTCTGGGCTCCTTTGGCTGTTTATATTTATGAAATTATTTTGTGCAGTAGCTTTCATTATAGTTTGGCTGTATCGCCCCCAGAGATAGGAAGTGGTGCTGTTACAGGAACTGGTCTAAGTTTTGGCCCTAAGAGCAGCAGAATCCACTCCTGTTTTTTCCCTATACTTCTCCCTGTAAGAGAGAAGGGAATGGAGAACCCCCACATGGAACTCACAGCCTTGGAGATATTAGGATTTCCTCCCAGAGAAGTAGCTTCAGTGATTAAGTACTTTCGTCCTTTTCTTTTTTGTCTTTTTAAACTTCCTGTCATATTCCCTGCCACTTAACAGTCCCGGTCCATAGATTTGGGATGAGAAGCACATTAATAGTTTGAGATTATTGTCTGCTTTTCTTTTTTTGCTGCTCATTGGATTCATGAAGTTTTTCTTATTCTGCCTTTCCTCTCTCTGCTAGTTTGGAGTTTATCTATCTCTTTCCATTCTTACAATATTGTTTAGTTTGGTTTTTTTTTTTAAGTTTTTATTTGAATTCCAGTGTAGTTAACATGCAGGGTAATAGTAGTTTCAGGTGTACAATATAGTGATTGAACACTTTCAACACCTGGTGCTCATCGCAAGTACACTTCTTCATCCGCATCACCTGTTTCACCCATTCCCTCCCAACCTCCCCTCTGGTAACCATCAGTTTGTTTTCTATAGTTAAGAGTCTGTTTCTTGGTTTGCCTCCCTCTTTTCTTCCCTGTGCATATTTATTTTGTTAAATTCCACTTATGAGTGAAATCCTTTCTCTGACTTATTTTGCTTAGCATAATACTCTCTAGCTCCATCCATCTTGTTGCAAATTGCAAGATTTCATCTTTTTATGGCTGAGTAATATTCCAGTATGTGTGTATGTGTGTGTGTACACATACCATATCTTCTTTATTCATTCATCAGTTGATGGACATTTGGGTTATTTCCATAATTTGGCTATTGTAGATAATGCTGCTATAAACATTGGAGGGCATGTATCCCTTCAAGTTAATATTTTTGTATCTTTCAGGTAAATACCCAGAAGTGTAATTGCTGGGTCATAGGCTAGTTCTATTTTTAACTTTTTGAGGAAACTCCATACTGTTTTCCAGAGTGGCTGCTGCACCATATTGTTTAGTTTTTAAAATAAATACTTACCAAAGTCTAAAGTTAATATCATTACCCTCCTCCTGAAAATTAAATTAAACTCTGTTTACCAGACTTCATGTTGTTGTCCAACAGTCATGGCATCTTATTTTCAACCCACTAAAATTAGTTCCTATTATTGTTGCTTCTGTTTAACAGCCAGAACTTTTTCAGCTATACTTATGTTTATAAATTTATTTATTCATTATTACTATCTGCTTCTTTCTTCTTTGTTCAGTTTCCTTCTTAGAGAAAGACCTTCATTAATGGTTCTTTCAGAAAACTGTTCTTAAACTTTGCTTGCAAGTGTATTCATTTCTCTTCAGTCTTGATTGCTAAGTATAGAATTTCAGGATAGTTCTATTTCATCACCACTTTTAAGATATTACATTATCTCTTGGCCTCTGATGTTGCTGATAGGAAATCTGCCTTTATTTTAAGGAAAGTTTTTTGTGGCAGTCCACCTTTTCTCTTGTATTTTAAAGAGTCTTTGCTGTTGCATATATGTAGATGTGAACTTATTTATCCCACTCAAAATTGATGCTTCTTCAAACTGAGAATTATAGTTCTTGAATCATTCTGGAAAAATTTCAGACATATTCTTTTCCAGTATTCTATGTTCTCTGTCCTTTGGAAATTCTTAATACATGTATGTTGGGTCTTTCTAGTCTTCCTTATGTTTCTTTTAGCATCCTTTCATATTTTTACAATCTTTCTCTCTCAACTAGCTCACCAGTTTTCCAATTTGGCTAATCTGTTTAATCTTTTTCTGAAGTTTTTTGTTTGTTTGTTTGTTTGTTTGTTTGTCTGTTTCAAAGACCTTATTTTTCATTTGTAGAGGTTATATTTCTTTCTTTTTTATATCTTCCTATTCTTTGTGCATGTATCCCTCTCTGGGATTGTTCTTCCTTTTTTTTAGTCACCTTAATAACTTTAAACTCAGGTATTTTAGATTTTCTTCCAAATCTTCCATCATCTCAAGAAATTTTATACTAGTACTTTTGTTTGTTGTGTTAGCTTCTGCTGCCTGCCTCATGGTGAACTGTATCTTCGTATACTTTAATTTTTTTCATTGTGAGCACATCTTTAGCATTGATCTATGGGGTATGTGTAGAAATTCAACATATCTTCGTGGTATAAGTACTGTTCCAACAGGGGTATCACTTGCCTACGATTCCTTTTAACAATAATTTCTCAAGGAAGCTCTCCCCTACAGCCTTAGGCAAGTCTCTTGTTCCTTAGTAGTTAGTGGGTAGACCCCCTGCTCATTCTTTCATGGAGAAAGCAGTCTTTTCCAGGGTTGAAGGGTATCAGTTCTAGAATTCTGTCATTTGCAAGCCTCTGACCTCATGTATTTTCACTTGGGCATTAATACCTCCTTCCTTCCCGCACCTGTGTTTTAGGATCCCAGCCTTGGCCAACAACTCTGGCTCTAAGCTTCTTCTTCATTTCTGGCTGGGACTTTATTTTTCCCCTCTTGGTTCAACTATGTAGTTGATATCTTTTGTTATGTTTTCTGGCCTATTTATATGTTTATAGCTGGAGAAGGTCTATATTATCTCAATCCATATATTGTGGAAACTGGAAATTCTGTAATTGCATTTTTATGAGTCTTACTTCTTCCTCATACCTATTATTTAAACTGTCCCTGAAATCCCTAAATTTTCTGTGAAACATTTTTAGGTTGTTCAGAGGAGAGATTGATAAATCACTAGTATTTAGTGAGCGCTGTGTACTAGGCCCCAATCCAAACATTCTACAGTCGATGTAAAACAATTCTGCCAACTAATTAATACAATTATTATCCTGTTTTTCAGATAAAAACAGACATTGGGAGGACAAGCAACTTTTCTGAGGTCACACAGCTATTGAGTGATGGTAGCTGGGATTCAAACCCAGGTATGTCTGATGCCAGAACTTATTACTTAACCATGGGGCTCTGTTGCCTAATGACCTATTCCTGCCCTGTTACATGGGCCATGGCTTCTCTCCCTTCTCCCTCTCTGCCAACTCATCCTTATTTTTCCCCATGGTCCCCTGTGGTCATAACTTCATGATCTCCACAGCGGAGATTCTTCTCTGCTTGTTCCCTTTCCCTCATTGATAAAATTAGAGATGATCTTTAGCATTCTTTTCAACCCTGATACCCTGTTGTAGCTTATTACTCATCTAGTTGCTCACTTGAAACTTTTTCCGACTTATCTTTAGTGCAACTGGTCTTTTTTCTCTTTTTCTTCTTCTTGGATTATAAACTTATAAAGCACTGAGACAATAATGGGAAATATACTGGGGGCACTCCACATTCATGAGGATGTAATAATGGGCTCAGCAATACTGCAAGCCCGTTGGTGAGATGAATATGGACTGTACCTTCAGTCCTCTGCAGTGCATCTGCATCAGCCTCCAAAGCTCTAGGCAAAGTTGGGCTGAAGATGAAGATGAGAGTAGAAGAAACTTCAAAGAGCATGTGACATTTTCTTTTTTCCTTTTTACAGATTTTATTTATTTATTTGACAGAGATAACAAGTAGGCAGAGAGGCTGGCAGAGAGAGAGGAGGAAGCAGGCTCCCCAATGAGCAGAGAGCCCCATGCGGGGCTCGATCCCAGGACCTGGAGATCATGACCTGAGCAGAAGGCAGAGGCTTTAACCCACTTTAACCCCAGGCGCCCCAGCATGTGACATTTTCTAAGCACTTATACCCAGTAAGTTTTCAGGCTCAAGAGAAAACGTAGCTTAGAAAGTCTTGGGAAACTATTAATTTATGGGAAACATAATTTGGAAGTTATACTTTTATGTATTAATAATCATGCCACCTTTCAACTAGACACTAAACTTTTTTCCAACTGCATTCTAATTTAGCCATTCATATGGATGTTTGGGGGAAATAAATGGAGCATATATAAATTCAATTTGAAATTAGTGTGTGTAGAAAATAAAAATCTCTGTGTGTAGCAGCCTAAAATGATAAAAACATGTAACAAATAAAATACTACAAAAATATTACTATGGCACTGGAAAAACAAACACTACTCATTGTTTTCAATGCCGTAAGTATTGTCCTCTTCCAAGAAACCTCTTCTTTTCTCTGGGTAATGGACATTATTCTTTCTTCTTTGCTTTAAACTTATTTTAAACCATTAGATTTAAAATCAAGGTTCTGTTTTATGGACTTACAGCAGGTTGTGCATTAAGCATTTAGATTGAATTCCGTGTGTGTTCTAAACCCCAAATACTCTGGTTATTACAGCTCTGTTTTGAACTGAATTGTGACCCCCACAATTTTCATGTGTTGAATTCCTCCCTCCCAATGTGACCCTGTTTAAAGATAGTACCTTCAAGGAGGTAGTGAAGGTTCTATAAAGTCATAAGTGTGTGGCCCTAATCAACAACAGGATTTATGTCCTTATAAAAAAGAGAAAGAGACCCCAAGAGTGCATGCATAGAGAAAAGGCTATATGAGAACGCAGTGAGAAGGCAGTATCTACAATCCAAGAAGAGATAGCTCACCAGACATCAGCCCTTCAGGCACCTTGAGCTTGGACTTCCAGCCTCCAAAGTGTTCTAAAATAAACGTCTGTTATGTCACACAGTCTGTGCTTTTCACCAGTTAATATATCATACCTGAATAAGCAAAATGCAATCCAAGTAAACACTGAAAACCATTCAGTCTGAATCTACATACTGTGAAAACATTTACTCTGTGACAAAGAATATGTCAACAACATAGGCAAGTGTGTTCAAGCACTTCAATTATTTCTCTATTTTTAAAATTACATGGAAAGCCTTCTTCACAGAGCAAGTACGCTACAGGGGTGAGAATTAGAAAATTGAACAATTTTTTTAACATGCATAGAAATTAAGACAATTATTGTTTCATAAGCGACTAAGAATCCTTTAACAAATTAAAAATCTTAAAAAAACAAGTGTATGTTCTATTTTTTTTTTTTAAAGATTTTATTTATTAATTTGACAGAGAGAAATCACAAGTAGACGGAGAGGCAGCCAGAGAGAGAGAGAGAGAGAGGGAAGCAGGCTCTCCGCTGAGCAGAGAGCCCAATGCGGGACTCGATCCCAGGACTCTGAGATCATGACCTAAGCCGAAGGCAGCGGCTTAACCCACTGAGCCACCCAGGCGCCCATATGTTCTATTCTTAAGGACTGGCTATACCAATGGAGATAGCTACTTTTAAATACATATATTCTGAATAGTAATTATTTGAGCAAGATCCCTCCTTCTGGGGAGCCTGGGTGACTCAGTCAGTCGAGCCTTCCGTACCTGCAAGATGTTCCTGGGGCAAGAATTTACAAGACCAAGTGACATAATTCTTGACTCCAAGGGCTAACGGTTTAGGCCTAATGGCCTCCAAAGCCTGAGCCACCTGGAGAAAGAATGACCCTTCTAACTGTGGAGTGTTTACGCTTTCTAGGATACTGACCAATCTAGTGACATGTTCTACCTCTTTCCCCTCCAGTTAGTTCACAGTGCAGTTGTGCTAATTCCAGCTTGGAGGTGGCCATCTTTTCCTCTCAGAAAAACCTTTTATTTGGCTTTGTGGCACACTCCTCCTGTGTGGAGGGCAGGGAATGGGGTTCCAGCACAAGTCCTAAACAGACAACCAGTCTTGTAAAAGTAGCAGCTATATTCTGGGGCACCTGGGTGGCCCAGTAGGTTAAGTGACTGCCTTTGGCTCAGGTCATGTTCCCAGGATCCTGGGATCGAGCTCCAAGTTAGGTTCCCTCCTCAGCAGGGAGCCTGCTCCTCCCTGTCCCACTCCCCCTGCTTGTTCTGTCTCTCTCTCTGTATCAAGTAAATAAACTATGAAAGAGAAAGGAAGAAACTAGGTTCTCATCCGTGTTCATGAATGGTGAGGCAGATATGTGGTATAATTTGAAAAGTGTTGAAAAATCTACCTAAACAAATAATTTAAACATGCCAATCCACTTAGTCCAGTGCCCGAAATGCCACCATAAGTTATTAGCTTAAGAAACAACTGGTGATCAGGAACCAGGTCAAGACAATCAAGGACTGTCAGGACTGATCTGAAAGTGGCTAAGCAGATGGGTTTCTGGGGGTGCTTGGAGGGGGCCATTGGTGGAAGAGTTTGGGGTAAGGTTAGTTTGGGAGGAAGTAGGTAAGTGGTAAAGAATGAGGTTGACAGAGAACAAGATGAAAAGATGCAAACAGGGCTGGATTATGATCTTTTAGAGGCTTAAGCAATGGGAAAAAAATTAAAACTATATATATTGTTATTACATTACATAACTATATATATTATATAAAATATTATAAAAATAACATTTATATATAAAATGATATAATTTAAAGAACAACATGTTTAGATTTAATTTCATGAGACTGCTACATTGGACACACAATGTTACATTAGTTTCAGGTGTACTACTCAGTGATTTGACAAGTTTATACACTATGCTACTTTCACCAGAAGTGTAGCCACCATCTCTCCCATTAGATCACTATTAAGTATCACTGACTATATTCCTTATGCTCTGCTTTTTATTCCTATGACTTACTCAGTCATAGGAATAAAACTGGAGGCCTGTATCTCTACAGGCCTGTACCTCTACAACTGGAGGCCTGTATCTCCCCACTCCTTCACTCATTTTGCCCGACCCGCCCCGCCCCCACCCACCGCAACAACCCCTGCCAGCAACCATCAGTTTGTTTTCTGTATTTATAGTTCTGATTTTGTTTTTGGTTTATTTATTCATTTTTTTTTAAAGATTCTATTTGTCTTTCTCTGACCGACTTCCTACACTTAGCATAATATTCTCTAGGTCCTTTCATGCTTTCTCAAAAGGCATGATCTCATTGCTTTATACAACTGTTTAAAATTCCATCATATAGGGGCGCCTGGGTGGCTCAGTGGGTTAAAGCCTCTGCCTTCGGCTCAGGTCATGATCCTAGGGTCCTGGGATCGAGCCCCGCATCGGGCTCTCTGCTCGGCAGGGAGCCTGCTTCCTCCTCTCTCTCTCTGCCTGCCTCTCTGCCTACTTGTGATCTCTGTCTGTCAAATAAATAAATAAAATATTTAAAAAAAAAAAAATTCCATCATATATATATCTATCAGTCACATCTTCCTTACCCATTCCTCTATTGATGGATACTTCTAATGTTTCCATAATTTAACTATTATAAGTAATGCTGCCATAAACATAGTGGTGCATATCTCTTTTCAAGTTAGTGTTTTTGGAGGCACCTGGGTGGCTCAGTCAGTTGGTTAAGTGTTTGCCTTTGGCTCAGGTCATGATCTCAGGGTCCTGGGATTGAACCCCCTGCTAAGCAGGGAGTCTGCTTCTCCCTCTGCCTCTGCCCCTTCCCCCTACTCACACACTCTCTCTATCTCTCAAATAATTAATTAAATCTTTTTTTTTTTTAAGTTAGTGTTTTTGTTTTCCCTGGTTAAATACCCAGTAGTGGAATTACTAAATTGTATGGTATGTCTATTAATATTTTGAGGAACCTCCATACTGTTTTCCATACTGGTTATACCAATTTACATTCCCACCAATAGTGCATGAGTGTTCCTTTTTCTCCATATCCTTGCTGATACTTGCTGTTTCTTGTCTTCTTGATGATAGCCATTCTAACAGGTTTGAGGTAATATCTCATTGTGGTTTTGGTTTGCACTTCTCTGATGATGAATGATGTTGAGCATCTTTTCATGTATCTGTTGGCTATCTAGTTGTATTCTTTGGAAAAACATCTATTCAGATCCTCTGCCCATTTTTTAATCAGATTGTTTGGGTTTTCTTGGTGTTGACTTGCATAGCTTCTTTATATATTTTGGATATTAACCCCTTATTGGATATATAATTTGTAAATATCTTCTCTTATTCATTAGGTTGATTTTTTGTTTTCTTGGTTTCCTTTGATATGTAAATACTTTTTATTTTGGGGTAGTCTTAACAATTTATTTTTGCTTTTGTTTCTCTTGCCTTAGGAAACATATTTAGAAAAATGTTGATAAGGCTGATGTCGGGGAAATTATGCCTTTCTTTTCCTCTAGGATTTTTATGGTTTCAGGTCTTGCATTTAGGTCTAAATCCATTTTGAGTTTATTTTTGTTTGTATTGTAAGAAAGCAGTCCAGTTTCATTCTTCTTCATGTAGCTGTCCAGTTTTCCCAATATCATGTATTGAAAAGATTATCTTTTCTCTATTGCATATTCTTGCCACCTCTGTCATGTATTAATTGATCATATAAATGTGGATTTATTTCTAAGGTCTCTGTTTTGTTTCACTGATCTATTTTTGTGCCAGTATCATACTGTTTTGATTACTACAGTTTTGTAGTAGATCTTAAAATTTGGAATTATGATACCTCCAGCTTTGTTGTTCTTTCTCAGGATTGCTTTGGCTGTTCAGGATCCTCTGAGGTTTCATTCAAATTTTAGGATTATTCTAATATTTTGAAAAATGCTTTTGGTATTTTGATAGGATTTCACAGAATCTGTTGATAGCTTTAGATAATATGGACATCTTGACAATATTAATTCTTCCAATTCATTAGCATGGAACATCTTTCCATTTGTTTATGTCATCTTCAATTTCTTTCTTTAGTGTTTTATAGTTTTCAGAGTGTAGGTCTTTCACCTCTTTGGTTAAGTTTATTCATATGTATTTTATTATTTTTAATACACTTGTAAATGGTGTTTCTTTGTTTTTTTAAATTTCTCTTTCTGTGACTTTGTTGTTACTGTATAGAAATGCTACAAATTTCTAGGTATTTATTTTGCATCCTGTTACTTTACTGAATTTGTTTATTACTTTTAGTAGTTTTTGGTGGAGTCAAGACAATTTTCTACATATAGTATTAAGTTATCTGCAAATAGCAACAGTTTAACTTCTTTACCAATATGGATGCCTCTTCTTGTTCTTGTCTGATTGCTATGGCTAGGACTTCTAGTACCATGTTGCATAAAAGTGGTGAAAGTTGATATCCTTGTCTTGTTCCTGACCTTAGAGGGAAAACTCTCAGTTTAAGTTAATTGAGTATATGGTTAGTTGAAGGATTTTCATATATGCCTTATTATGTTTAAGTATCTTTTCTCTAATGCCATTTTGCTGAATATTTTTAGCATAAATGGGTGTTGCACATTGTCAAATGCTTTTTCTGAATCTATTTAGGTGATCATACGATTTTTATCCTTCATTTTTGTTAGTATGGTGTATGATGTTGATTGATTTGCAAATATTGAACCATCCTTGCATCCCAGGAATAAATCCTACATGATGGTGGTGAATGATTTTTTAATGTATTTTTATATGCAGTTTGATAATATTTTGAGGATTTATGTTTATATGTTCTTCAGGGATATTGGCCTATAGTTTTCTTTTTTGTGGTGCCTTTGATTTTATTATCAGGGTAATGCTGGCCTCAAAGAATATATTTGGTAGCTTTCCTTCCTCTTCTATTATTTGGAATCATTTGAGGAGAATATGTATTCTTCTTTAAATGTGGTAGAGGGGCACCTGGGTGGCTCAGTCAGTTAAGTGTCTGCCTTCAGCTCAAGTCATGATATCAGGGTCCTAGGATTAAGCCCCACATTGGGCTCCCTGCCTAGCAGGGAGTCTGTTTCTCCCTCTCCCTCCCCCTGCTTGTGCTCATGGGCTCTCTCTTAAATAAATAAAATCTTTAAAAATTGTAAAAATATAAATGTCTGGTAGAATTCACTTGTGAATCCATCTGGTTCTGAATTTTTTTTATAGTTTTTTGATTTTTTTTTATTAATTTATTTATTTTCAGTATGACAGTATTCATTATTTTTTCACCACACCCAGTGCTCCATGCAATCCGTGCCCTCTATAATACCCACCACCTGGTACCCCAACCTCCCACCCCCCCGCCACTTCAAACCCCTCAGATTGATTATTGATTCAATTTTGTTATTTATTATTGCCTGTTCAGACTTTCTATTTCTTCCTGCTTCAGTTTTGGAGGACTGTATGTTTCTAGGAATTTATCCATTTCTTCTAGATTGTCCAGTTTGTTGGCATGTAAATTTTCATAGTGTTCTCTTATAATCATTTGTATTTCTTTGATGTCAGTTGTTACTTCCCCTCTCTCATTTCTGATTTTATTTGTGTCCTTTCTCTTTTTTTCCTTGGTTAGTCTTGCTAAAGGTTTGCCAATTTTATCTTTTCAAAGAACAAGCTTTTGGTTTCATTTACTTTTTTTTAAAATGGTTTTTTAGTCTTTGCATCACTGATTTCTGTTGTGATCTTCATTATTTCCTTTCTTTTAATAAAGATAAGATTTAACTTTAAAACAGATGTATGTGGAAATTAAAATTTCTATGTATTTCTATAAATCTGTTTCCTATAAAATTAATATGTCTACATATCCTAATTGCAACATTCTGGATGATCAGAACTGACCTCTTCTCACTTTTGTTGGCCTTCCCTTGCTGATGTCCTATGCAGGACTGCATCTGTCTAGTTGACATTTATGAAGGGACATGTGTCTGCTGATACACAGGTCCATGGTGAAGGGCTACACAGGTTGTACACTGCATAACAGTGGGCTCCTTCACAAAGAGATTCTGCTGTGAGTGGCTGCCCCTGGAGCTATACAACTGGGAAGACCTGAGATGCAGTGACAGCTTAACAAGGCATGGCCAGAGGACCAGAGGACTCTGCCCTGGAATCACTAGAGTGCTTGCTGAAATGCATTTTCCTACAAGCTTAGGGTGGAAGGATAGGAGAACTGGAATGTTTATTTTAAAATAAGCATCAGAGGGACTCCTGAGTGGCTCAGCAGCTTAAGCCTCTGCCTTAGGCTCAGGTCATGATCTCAGGGTCCTGGGATGGAGCCCGCCTCAGGCTCCCTGCCCCCACCCTCCCATTCACACACACCCATGCAAGTGCTCTCTCTCAAAATCTTTAAAAATAAAATAAGCATTACAGTTAATTCTTGAGTGTATTGCTGAAACATACTATTTTTTGGTGAAAGTTACTATCTGCTGTTTCTCCTCTGCCCCTAAGGAAACCCCCAAATGAGAGAGGTCTGACCTTGTGCTCTGGAGAGCAGTTCTGGCATGGCCCACCCCAACATCTGATCAACCTGCTGCAGTTAGAGGGCCATTGCTGGTCTTTGCTAAACCAGGGAAATATAAAGCCCTTGTCACAGAGGTGTATTAGGAGCTCCACAGAACGGAATTTCAAGACCTCGGCCTCAGTTTCACTTCTGCCATTAACTAGCCATGTGCACCTAGTTACACTCATAAAAATTTTCTGCACAAATTTTCTTGTGTGTTTTCTTGCATTAAGTCAGAATGTATCTTCTAGACCTTGAACTAAAACCATGTCTTTTTTCCTAAGTTACGAAGGTGAAAAAAAGCACCTGCTGTGGAGCCACGATTCAGAAGGTATCTCTAAAACTCCCAAAACCTTAAATTTCAGAGCTTTCTGTATTTTGGGATTTTAGGCCGAGATATTGTAGAGTGGTACTAATGCCAGTTTTTATGTCTTAGCTAAAGCTTGTACTTTGGGTCCAAAATACATCTTCGATGTTAGAGAAGAGAATATGGACGAGGAATGTAGGGGCCAAAATGGCCACAGCACTATGGCAAGAAGATAAAATGCTGAGACAGAAATACACGATCCTGTCCCTTCATTAATTAGCTCTGATATGGGACAAATTAATTAACCTCTTTGCACCTTACTTCTCCCACCTGTAAGTTATCAAAGGGTTGCGAGTTTAAAATAACTTGTGACATTGTCATTTAGAATACTACTTAGCCCATGGTACTGGATAGATACCAGTTTGCATTATTCTAGGAATTGTGTTAACTTACCTGTTTCAGTTGCTTGCTTCTGTGTGGAGATGGAGCAGGTAAGATGAGGTAGAGACCATGAGATGGTATCAGTTGGCAGAGGGCACTGTCAGTTCTCACTATAGTGGATGCTCCCAGTTGTGCGCCAGGACTAGTGTTCAGTAGCTTCCATCTCCCCCGCCCAACCCCTAGCCCCCACCATCCTTGTGCATGCACCTTTCTACCCAGGAGTGTCATTCATTCTACCCACTGACAGAGATGATGTAAACAGAGGCAGACTGAATTCTTCAGGAAAAGGGTTCTATTATTTAACTAAAATATAAGCTTATTTTTGCGACTGATTTTAGTCTATATGGGTTGCTATGAAAAGTTAAGAAAGCAGGAGCCCTAGGGGACCTCCCTTTGTATTTGGACTATGTGTCTGTTGTTGCCAGTGAATCCAGATTAAACAATTCCAAAATGAAATAGAAACACTTAGTTTCCATGAATTGACTCATCTTCTCCACAGCTCAGGAAATTCTGCTTATGATTTTGGAAGATTGCGGGCCAGAGGATTGCCCCTCCTCCTGATGCCAGAGTTCTATCTGAACTGTGGCTTGCTGTGGCCACTAAAGTAAATCACTGGTTCTAAAATCCCCACTGCTGAAGCAAAGTAACTCCACTCGAGGCTGAGTCCTTGATGGAACCTACAAGCTAAACCAAATGGCCCATCGACCACTGGACACCTGCTCAGTCCGAGAGGGCGTTTCTCTCCGATGTGATCCTGTGTGATGAAAATGTTTTCTCTTTCCATTACAAGTATGCAGTTGTTAGGTTAGATTCTTTGTAACCACCCTAGTGTCAGATGTCCAGGTTTTCATGGACACCACAATCTACAGCTTTGTTTCTGCCATCTTTGTTTCTGCCCCAGTCAACCTTAGATAGAATCTTTCCTAATTCTTGTGGAAAGTATTATTTTAGGAATGCTTATTTTTCTGCCAGAGGACTAAGGATTGCTAGAGGAAGGGGAGATTGAAATGGAGGTTTCTTTTAATTTACTTACCTTCTCACGACTGCCAGAGACTTCTAAAAGGGAAAACAATCTTTCTGTGGTTTCAGATCAGCTGTTTTTAAGCCCCATTCACGGACTAACTTAATCAGATATTCCTTAAAAAGAATTGTTCTGGGCTCAAAATTTGTATTCCTTGAGCATACAAGTTTCAGCATTGAGCATTTTTTTTCCCCTTGAAATGAATAACCTCTAAGAAAACTAATAGTGTTTTAATTATACTGATGCTACCAGGAAATGCCAGAACAGTCTTTGATCCCCTTTTCCCTTTGTCACTTTCTTGGTTTTTATTTACATTTATTTTGACCAAGGACATTAATTCAGAACCTTGGGAACTCCCCACCTACACAAAGGCACATTCACAACACAGGTAAAGAATCTTTCATTCAATGATTCTAAAATACTCTATGAGTAAACGATAAACTTTTAAGTAACTCCATGTATCCATCATAGAAAGATACTTCCTAATGAAGTGGAAAATCACCAACCTACCGTGTTTTAGGATACTTGGGTGAGGTAGGATGGAAAAAAAAAAATTATGGATTTTGAAAATAAATATTTGATTTTGTTTTTTTAATTTTAATGGCCACAGCTACACAAATCTGGTAATGAAATTGCTGTAAGCAATTGCATGCCAGTGGGTAAGCCAATTAGCTTAGATCTCTATCTCGAAGGTAACTTCCAGTTCTGACAGGTGACCACAGAGTTGTGGTATTCTTTTATATCTTTCCAACTCTAAGACTGTGTTGTATAAATCCTGAAGAAGAAAAAGCAAATCTATGTAATCCTACTGCTGCCACTAAACCCTTCAAGAAAGATAAGGCTTTGCCTTGTTTTGTGAGTCTTTAGGGCAGTATTGCCATAATGCATTCTCGCCAGAAACGTTGAACCTGAATCTTACCAAACCTTAAAATTGAATCTCAGTTTAATAGGAAATGTGGGAAGGAGATAAACATGACCATTTGGGGGCAGGGTGGGGGTACCTGGGTGGCTTAGTTGGTTAAGTGTCTGACTCTTGATTTCAACTAGGGTCATGATCTCAGGGTCGGGACCTTGAGCCCCAAGTCCCGCTTGTTCTGGTCATGGAGCCTGTTTAAGATTATCTCTCCGGGGACGTCTGGGTGGCTCAGTAGGTTAAGCAGCTGCCTTCAGCTCAGGTCATGATCCCAGTGTCCTGGGATCGAGTCCCAAATCGGGCTCCTTGCTCTGCAGGAACCCTGCTTCTCCCTCTGCCTCTGCCTACCACTCTGTCTGCCTGTGCTCACTCTCGCTCCTCTCTCTCTGACAAATGAATAAATAAAATCTTAAAAAAAAAAAAAGATTCTCTCTCCGCCTCACCTTCTGCTCCTCCCCACCTCCCCAGTGAATGTGCATGTGTGTTTGCACATGTGTGCACATGCATATACTCTCCCTCCAAAAAAAACACACAACCATTTGGAAGCAAGTGGACAAATCCAGAATGTGGACAGTTTATTTGAAAATTGCCCTGGTCTCTTCAATAATTCATAATAGCTCAGTCAATCTGCAAAGTTCGGGGTGGGGGGATTAAAACTCAAACAAATTGACTGTAGAATGATGTTTGATGCAATTGGAGAAATTTGAACATGAACTAACTATTAAAGTATAATAAGGGTAAAATGCCATGAGGTCTGAAGTTTGCTTTAAACTACTTCAATATGCAAGCAAATATGGCAAGATAATACCAGTTTAAATACAACATATAGAATTCGCACTTTTACAGTCAAAAAAAATTATAAAAAATAAATCACATGAAAGAAAGTTGTACAACCTTCACAGACCTGCTTTAATTCCTCTACACTACTTCTAGTCATGATGTACTTGTACACATAATCTACATTTCAAGCTCATTCCTTTTTACTTTGCTCTGCATGTAAGTACAGAACAAATGGCATAACTTGTGGTTCTTGAAACAAGTGGTCCATGAGCTAATCCTTGAGACCCTCTCAGGAAATACAAAAGGCCAAAACTCTTCATAATAAAAAGGTTATTTGCCTTTTTTAACTGTTACAGTTAAGATACAAAAAAAAAAATTGTTGGGGCGCCTGGGTGGCTCAGTGAGTTAAGCCGCTGCCTTCGGCTCAGGTCATGATCTCAGGGTCCTGGGATCGAGCCCCGCATCGGGCTCTCTGCTCAGCAGGGAGCCTGCTTCCTCCTCTCTCTCTCTCTCTGCCTGCCTCTCTGCCTGCTTGTGGTCTCTCTCTGTCAAATAAATAAATAAAATCTTTAAAAAAAAAATTGTTGTTTGGCAGTGTTGAAATAGATTTCGCAAATAGTGAAGCATATTCGTGTTGTCACAATCAGCACTCTTTAAACATGGGAAAACACTCTTTGTACCATTTATAGATAGAATAAAATAAATCATACTTTTTCCTGTCTTTTAAAAGAAACACGTATTTTTCTAAAAATTACAAAGAATAAGAAAAAAATCATAATCAGAATAAATCTAAAAAAACTAGCTCACAGACAATGGTAAATAAAGGAATACTGTGTAATCAATTGGTCTTGCAACTTTTTTTTCTAAAAGTTTGAACGACTTGCAAAGGAAATCATGTTCAAAGAACATCAAACTATCGTTTTTCATTTTTAAAAAATTTTTATTCAATTTGTTTAAACTTAAAAAATCCGTTTATTTCTCCCAACCCCAGCCAGTCTATTCTCTGTGTCTATGGACTTGGTTTTAATCTTTTTTTTTTAGATCCAACATATAAAAGAGATCATACAGTGTTTGTCTTTTTTTATCTGACATATTTCACTTAGCAAAATGCCCTCAAGGATAATCTATTTTGTCACAAAGGGTGGAATTTCACTCTTTTTAATGGATAAATACTTTTCTATTGTTATATACTATGTTTTCTTTATCCATTCATTCACTAATGGACACTCAGGTTGTTTCTAGATCTTGGCCATTGTAAACAATGCTGCAGTAAAAATAGAGGTGTAAGTATCTCTGAGTTACTATTGTGATTGGTTTTTGTTTTTAAAGATTTTATTTATTTATTTGACAGAGAGACAGATCACAAGTAGGCAGAGAGGCAGGCAGAGAGAGAGGGGGAAGCAGGCTCCCTGCTGAGCAGAGAGCATGATGTGGGGGCTCGATCCCAGGACCCTGGGATCATGACCTGAGCCAAAGGCAGAGGCTTTAATCCACTGAGCCACCCACCCAGGTTTTTGTTTTTTGTTTTGGGTAAATACCCAGAGTAGAATTTGCTGGATCCTATGATGGTTCTATTTTTAATATTTTGAGGAAACCCATGTTATTTTTCATGGTGGCTGCACCAATTTACAACCCCAGTAACAGTGTACAAGGGCTCCTTTTTCTCCACTTCCTTGCTAGCACTTGTTGTTTTCTGACTTTTAGATAACAGCCTTTCTAACGGGTCTGAGGATACCTATCGTAGTTTTTATTTGCATTTCACTGATGATTAATGATGAGATTCTTTTCATGTACCTCTTGAGCATCTGTAATAAATTATATTTTTTAAAGATTTTTTTTATTTATATGACAGAGCTCACAAGTAGGCAGAGAGGCAGGCGAGGTGGGGGGGTTGGAGAAGCAAGCTCCCTGCTGAGCAGAGAGCCCGATGCGGGGCTCAATCCCAGGACCCTGAGATCATGACCTGAGCTGAAGGCAGAGGCTTAACTCACTGAGCCACCCCCGTGCCCCATAAATTATATTTTTTAATGGAGAGGAAAATTGTTAGTGTCTTAACATGCATTAAGATGGTAGCACCAGGGGCGCCTGGGTGGCCAGTGGGTTAAGCCTCTGCCTTTAGCTCAGGTCATGATCTCAGGGTCCTGGGATAGAGCCCCGCATGGGGCGCTCTGCTCATTGAGGAGCCTGCTTCCTCCTCTCTCTCTGCCTGCCTCTCTGCCTACTTGTGATCTCTGTCTGTCAAATAAATAAAATCTTAAAAAAAAAAAAAAGAAAAGACAGTAGCACCAAATATACCATTAGTTATTAGAGTCTTCATGTACAGTAATCAAACAAACACAAAACCTAGTAATTTTACTCAAAGATGTCTTTGACAAAGCAATAAAAGAGACTTTATGTATCTGCTTTTTAGTACATATCTTTTATTGTGCATGTTGAAATGGGAAGCAAATTTGTTGCACTGAAGTATGTTTGTCTCAAGGAAAAGCACTTGTGTGTTTGTTCTGAATTATTTGCTGAACTGGCCACTTTTTCCAGGGAAACCGTATTTATTTGAAAGAATAACTGACAAATACACCAGTTACTTAGACTTGGATATTTGACAAACATTTTCTCAAAAATGAAGTGAGTTTGTCATTTCCAGGAAGCAATTGATATTTTAGCCAGTAACAAGTTTTGAGCTTTCAAGTGAAAATATGAATTTTGTAAAACTTGCCCTAATACTGTAAGTTTGACAGTTGTCCAATACTTAAAAAGTTTTCTAATGAATTGGTACTGATATTAATGAATGCAGCTTTTAAAATATTTTATAGTATAGCATGTCAAAATTTTGAAAATTGGCATAATTCAAGGATCTAATATTTTACAAGTGATCAATGTAAGATGTTACAAAATCATGCATGGGTAAAATATTCAAAGTGCAAGATAAGCCATTAGATTTTTTTTAAGATTTTATTTATTTCTTTGATAACGAGAGAGGGAACACAAGCAGGGGGAGTGGGAGAGGGAGAAGCAGGCTTCCCGCCAAGCAGGGAGCCCGATGCGGGACTCAATCCCAGGACCCTGGATCATGACCTGAGCCAAAGGTAGATTCATAATGACTGAGCCATCCAGGAGCCCCAAGCCAATGGATTTTAATGCAACAGAAAAGTTCCTTGATACGGTTTCTAACTCCACATTGCAATTAACCTTTAAGAAAATACCACATGAAATATACCTACAATTAGCTGAAAATGCTATTAAAAATATCTTTTCCTGGGGTGCCTGGGTAGCTCAGTTGGTTGAGCAACTGCCTTCAGCTCAGGTCGTGATCCTGGAGTCCCAGGATTGAGTCCCAGGATCGAATCACACATTGAGCTCCTTGCTGAGCAGGGAGTCTACTTCTCCCTCTGACCCTCTCCCCTCTCATGCTCCCTCTCTCACTCTCTCTCAAGTAAATAAATAAAATCTTTTAAAAAATCTTTTCCTTTTCCAACTACATATCTTTATCTAGCTATATTTTCTTCATATACTTCAATCAAAACAACATATTATGACAAATTGAATGTAGAAACAGACATGTGTATTCCAGCATCATCTATTAAATTAGTGAAAGAAATTGGCAAAAATGTGTAGAAATACCACTTTTCTCACTATTTTGTTTTGGGAAATACAGTTGTTTCATAAAAATGTTCTTTATGTTAAGATGGGATAATTCATTATTTTAAACTTCTAGAATTATTCACTTATTGGTATATTGATATGATTAATTATATATGAATAAATATAATGTAATTCAAACTTATGAGTAATTTTAAACTTTTCTATAAGTTCACAAGTTTTCTATAACTTCACAATAATGTGAAGAATATCCATATACTCATTATGTAAATTCGATTTATTAACATTTATGCCATTTGGTTTATCATGTGCTCTCTCTCCCTCCCCCCTCCTCCTTTGCCCTATACACACATACATTCATGCACCTGCTCATATATGTGTATGAAGGGAGGGGGGGAGGGAGGAAGAGAAAGAGAAGCTGATTTTTTTCTGAAACCTTTTCCCTAAATACTTCAAAGTGTATTCTCCACAAATAGATTCTCTTTCACAGCCATTGTACATTTATTTGACATTAGTAAATTTTACCTTGATTATGTTTTCACCTCATCCATCTGTATTTCAATTTCACATTTTTCTAGTTTCTTATGGTAAGAAGTTCTGTTATCTATTTGAAATCTTTCCTCTTTTGTAATGTAGGCATTTATAGCTATAAATTCACCTTTGAACACTGTGTTGGTTATGCTTTTATTGTTATTTTTTCACTTTAAAATTGATTATTGAACTGAATTTTTTTTAGCTATTGAGTTGTATGAGTTCTTTACATATTTTGAATATTTGCCCTATATCAGATATATGGTTTACAAATATTTTTTCCCATCCTTTAAATTCTTTCATTTTGTTGATCATTTCTTTTGAGCAGAAGCTTTTTAGCTTGATATAGCCCAGCTTATTTCAGACTTTGTTGCTTGTACTTTAGGCATCCTATCCCCCAAATCATTGCCAAGAACTTTACCAAGGAGCTTTTTTCCTGGGTTTTCTTCTAGGAGTTCTATGGCTTCAGGTCTCATATTTAAGCCTTTAGTCCAATTCAAGGTAATTTGTATGTGTGTGTGTTGTGGGCAGGGGGATAAGATAAGGATATAGTTTCATTCTTTTACATGTGAATATCCCATTTTACCAGCATCATTTATTGAAGAGACTGTCTTGTCTCCATTAATATTCTTGGCTCCCTTTCCAACTTTCATCACTGAATATGGTATTAGCTGAAATTGCCTTTATTATGTGAGGTATGTTTCTTCTATACCTAATTTGTTAAGATTTTTATCATGGGGGCACCTGGGTGGCTCAGTTGAAGCTGAGACTTTAGCTCAGGTCATGATCTCAGGGTCCTAGGATAGAGTGCCATGACTGGCTCCCTGCTCAGTGGGAAATCTGTTTTTCCCTCTCCCTCTGCCCTTTCCCCAACTCACTTTCTTTCTCTCTTTCTCTTTCTCAAATAAATACATAAAATCATTTTTTAAAAGTTTTTATCATGAACAGCTGGTGAATTTTGTCAAATGCTTTTCTGAGTCTATTGAGATGGTCATATGGAATTGTTCTTTCATTCTACTAATATGGTATATCACATTGATTTAAGTATGTTGAATCATATTTGCATCCCAAGAGTAAATCACACTCAGTTATGGTAAATGATCTTTTTAAAGTGCTTCTGAATTTGGTTTACTAGAATTTTACTGAGAATTTTTGCATTTATATTCATCAGGGATATTGGCCTATAGTTTTTTGTTTCTTTTTTTTTTTTTTTTTTAAAGATTTTATTTATTTATTTGACAGACAGAGATCACAAGTAGGCAGAGAGGCAGGTAGAGAGAGAGGGGGAAGCAGGCTCGCTGCTGAGCAGAGAGCCCGATATGGGGCTCGATCCCAGGAACCTGGGATCATGACCTGAGCTGAAGGCAGAGGCTTAACCCATTGAACCACCCAGGCACCCCATGATTTTTTATATATCTGTGGTATTGATTGTATGTCTATTTTTATATTTATAATTTTGTTGATTTGGGTCCTCCTTCTTTTCTCCTTGCTTAGTGAAGCTAAAGGTTTATCCACTTTCTTTGTTTCAAAGAATCAACTTTTAATCTATTTTGTTCATGTTCTCTGTTTCATTCATTTTTGTTCTTAAATTTGTTATTTTTTTCCTTCTGCTCATTTTGGGCTCCTTTCTTTTTCTTTCTTTCCTTTTTTTTTTTTTTTTTTTTTTTTTTTTTTTTTTTTTTTTTTTTCCAGTAAGTAACCTCTATCCCAAACACGGGACTAAAACTCATGACCCCGAGATCAAGAGTCACATGCTCTACTGACTGAGCCAGCCCCTTCTAGTTTCTTAAATCATAGAGTTAAGTTGTTTATTTGAAATCTTTCTTGTTTCTTAATGTAGGTATTTACTGCTATGAACTTGCCTCATGGAATTGCTTTTGCTGCACCCCAAAAGTTTTGGTATGTTGTGTTTCCACCTTCATTTGTTGCAAGATATTTTTTTTCATTTCTCTTTGAATTTCTTCTCTGATCCATTGGTTGTTTGGGAGAGTGTTGTTTAATTTCCATGTATTCTTAAATTTCCCCATTTTGCTCCTGTTACTGATTTCTAGTTTCATATTATTGTTGTCTAAGAAGATACTTGATATGATTTCAATTTCTTGAACTTGCTAAGACTAATTTTATGATCTAACCTATGATCCATCCTAGAAAATATTCCATGTGCCCTTGAGGAGAATGTGTGTTCTTCTGGTGTTGGATACAGTATCTGTGTATGTCCTTTAAGTCCATCTGGTTTATAGTGTTGTTCAAATCCACTGTTTCTTTGTTGATTCTTTACCTAGATAAACTCAGTAATTGTTGAGAATGGGGCATTAGATCTTCAACTATTATCATATTGTTGTTTATATCTTTTTTTAGTTCTTGTTAGTTTTTGCTTCATATATTCAGGTGCTCTGATGTTAGGCACATAAATATTTACAATTGTTATATGTATTTATATTACATATAATATATATTTTTAAGATTTATTCATTTTTATAAGTCAATTGGAGAAAGACAACTATCATATGCTCTCCCTGATATGAAGAAGTGGAGATGCAATGTTGGAGGGTTGGGGGGTAGGAAAAATAAAAATGAAAGAAGGTGGGATTGGGAGGGAGACAAACCATAAAAGACTCAATCTCAAAAAACAGACTGACGGTTGCTGGGGGGAGGGGGGACGGGAGAGGGAGGTGAGGATATGGACATTGGAGAGGGTATGTGCTATGATGAATGCTGTGAAATGTGTAAACCTGGCAATTCTCAGACCTGTACCCCTGGGGATAAAAATACATTATATGTTTATTAAAAATAAATAAATTTAATTTTTAAAAAAGATTTATTCATTTTTAGAGAAAGAGCATGAAAGGGGAAGGGGCAGAGGGAGAGGGTGAGAGAGAATCCTCAGGCAGACTCTGCACTGAGCACAGATCCTGATACAGGGCTCCATCCCAGGACCCCAAGATCATGACCTGAGATAAAATCAATAATTGACAGCTCAACTGACTGAGCCACCCAGGTGCCCCCAAATATTATATGTTTTTGATGGATTAATCTTTTTAACATTGTATAATGACCTTCTTTGTCCCTTTTTACCATTTTTCACTTACATAGTTTAGATAGTTGGGTAAAACAGCTGGCTTAGTTTCTTGCCAAAGTGAGGCTATAGGATGGGCTTTATGGTTGCCTGTATTCTTGGTCAGTCTTACCAGATGGTCAAGACTGGATACTAAAATTAGCAGTAGGTGGGGCTATGAATAATCAGCTCCTAGTGGGAAAGGCTCTTTGTTTCTGCTCATGACTCAAGCTGATTTGTGCTCTCAATTCCCCTAGTCAAACAGGGCCACTGGCTTTGCTCTGCAAAAGAGCATCAGTTCTACCTGCCAAACTCGCTGCTTGACTGTTGCTGAGCTATAGCTTTCTAGTCATTCTGACCAAGCTTTTTGGATGGGCATGGCTGGGAGCTTCGTTCATCTATGGGTAGTGCTGTGAATTAGCTCAACTGCCTATGTGGATGAGGGGAACACCTTAAGTCCAGACTTTGCTCTACAGACTAGTAGCTCTGCTTATCAGACTCTACTCAGGTGTTGCTGGACTATGCAACTTCCAGGTGTTCTTGCCAACATTTTTGGTTAGATGGAGCCTGGAGCTACACTGAGGGGCAGACCTATGACTCAGCTCTTATGTCTGGGTGCAAGGAGACCAGGCTACAGAGCAAGCAAATCTCTTCATTTAAGAACCTGAATCAGGGGGCGCCTGGGTGGCTCAGTGGGTTAAGCCGCTGCCTTCGGCTCAGGTCATGATCTCAGGGTCCTGGGATCGAGTCCCGCATCGGGCTCTATGCTCAGCAGGGAGCCTGCTTCCCTCTCTCTCTCTGCCTGCCTCTCCGTCTACTTGTGATTTCTCTCTGTCAAATAAATAAAATCTTTAAAAAAAAAAAAAAGAACCTGAATCAGGCAGACCAGCACCTTACCAAGTTCCCTAATCAAACTCTGCCAGTGAATTAGTTCTACAGATAAGCAAAACTATTGGTTGGAACCACTACCTGGGTGCTGCCCGTAGGAATTCAGTCAGCCTATATGTGAGTTGTCAAGCTCTTTTCCCACTGGAGGAAACATAAGTTCGAGGGGCCTCTCAGCATAGTTCTGTGCCAGGAGCAATGCAGTCAGCATATGTAACAATTCCTGATACCCTTATAATGTTGTATGTTTTGGTCTTCCCAGTGCAGGGAATTCTTCAGTATCACCTCTTTGTTCTCGGATTTCTCAGCAATGTCTTGTCCAGAAATAGTTATTAGTAATTTTTCTTACAAGAGGGAGCTCAGTTAGGAATGACCTATGTGCCCATCTTTCTGCTGTTATGCCCTCTAATATTTCTTTCAAAGATTTTATTTACTTATTGAGAGGAGGGGCAGAGGGAGAGAGAATCTCTAGTACACTCTGCACTAAGTGCAGAGCCCAGTGTGGGACTCTTTCCCATGACCCTGAGATCACGACCTGAGCAGAAATCAAGAGTGGGACGCTTAGCAGATAAAGTCAAGATCAAAGACCTTGAGTTGGGGAGATAATTTTAGATTATCTGGATGGGTCCAATCAAAGTCTTTAAAAGAAGTTTTCCTGACTGAGGTCAATGTCGAAATGAGATGTGACTACAAAAAAATGATCAGAGAGATGCGGATTTTAAAGATGGAAAGGAGGGTATGAGTGAAGAAAGGTGGGAATCCTATAGAATCTGGAAAATGAAACAAAAAAACTGACATGATTTTTCTCTAGAGCCTTGAGAAAGGAATGTAGCCTTGCCAACGCTTTGATTTTGCCCAGTGAGACACATGTTAGACTTCTAATCTATAGTACTATCAAATAGTGAGTGAATGAATAAATGAATGTTGTTTTGAGCAGCTGAGTTTTTGGTAATTTGTTAAGACACCAATACTAAACCGATACAATTCCTTTTTCCTCTCCTTCTGTTACTCCATTATACATACATTGCTATGCTTAACAATATTCACAAATATCTCGGGCTCTGTTCATTCTTCTCCCCTTCTTTTTTCTTTTCTTCAGATTGGATGATCTCTATTGATCTATCTCCAGCTTCACTGACCTTTTCTCTGTCTGCTAAAATCATTATATGAGCCCCTCTGGTTTTTATTCTGGTCATTATACTTCTCAACTCAAGTATTTTTGCTTGGTTCTTTTTCTTTTCTTTCTTTCTTTTTTTAAAAATTCCATCTCTTTATTAATATTCTCTATTTGGTGAGTGATTATACTTTTGTTTAATGTATTAAATTGGATTCCTTTTGTTGTGGAATATATTTATAGTAGTTGCTTTGAAGTCTGTTAACTCTAACATCTTGGTGTCCCCAAAGGCAGTTTCTACTGATTGATACCCCCCCACCCCCATGTATGGGGTACAATTTTCTGTTTTCCTTGCTCATCTCATAATTTTTTGCTGACATCTGGACAATTAGATAATATAGTATAGCAATTCTCAGTTTTTATTCTGTGTTCCCACTCCAGGTTTTTTGTTGCTGTTTTTTGTTTCTTTCTTAGTGACTTGATTGGACAAAGTTTGTGAAGTCTCTTTCCTCTGCAAGTGTGTAGTCTCTAATGTATGTCACTGCTCATTTGTTTTCCTTTTTCCTTTTTAAGCTTCCCTAGACACCACCCTGGGTCAGCTTAACATAGTGGTCAATGATTTGTCAGAGGTTATGTTTAAGCCCACTGAGCCAGTAATGCTTCCACTCTGCTGTTGGATCTTTTTATAGTGTGTGGACTGCTATCAAAGTTCAGGAGTCAAAATTACAAGCCTGCCCCATGTTCAGCCAGGGACCAGTAACTTCTGTTAATTGTGTGCAGTCTTGCTCATGTGTACGGCTTTTCAAATGACCAGGGATGAATATGGTCTTAGCAAGGCTTTCTTTGGCTGTCTCTTTCCCTAAATCTCCTGCTTAAATTTCTGATAATGCAGTTTTGTTTGCCTTTACTAGTAGCACAGAAATGTTAGCTTTCCTTGATTATCTTTTGCTGATCTCTACTGTTCTTAGCAGTGTTCCTGGGCATGACTTTTCCCATGTTCTGCTTCAAATACAGTTAGCCCCATTAGGCAAGGCCAGGCAGCTCCCAGTCCTCATAATACTCCATGCCCACCTTGAACAGAACCTCCACAACACAAGACTAGAGCCATGGGTGTGGAGATGGGCATCACTGGTCCTCCCAACCTGCCCAGCCTTTCCGGGAGTGGAACCTGTGAGGAAGGATGGGAGCTGTCATTTCTCAGAAGCTGCCCTACCCATACATAAAATTTCTGTAACATAGAGGTAGGGATGAAGGGAGCAGCCGCTGGCTTCAATGACACAGACTCCTTTTCTTAGTGAGATACATAGATTTTCCTGAGCAATTGCTTCTCAATTATTATATGCCCTTAAATCAGTTTCCAGAGACTTTTTAAAAAATATTAATTCATTTATGCATTTATCTTGTTTCACCACTTTTTCTTGGAGGAGGAGACCTGTTAAGCTTCTCATGTAAATATTTCAGAAATTCCACTGCCTAATCAAATCTTGACTATGATGGTTGCAAACTACTGATTTTCCAACTTAAGCATTCTCTCCAAACTGACAGATTACACTTGGCATTCTACTATAAACAAGAACCCTTTCTTTGTTCTTCTCCCTTATTTGCCTGTATTATCACTATGGGTTCATGAGTTGCCATTCTTTTCCCTAATGCTTTGTACTTCATCAAAATGTACTTCATAATTTTTCAGCTCAATTTGTCAAGATTTGACCAGTGGGGTTCTTTTAAGCTGAATTCGTCATTGTTGTATATCATTTTGTTGGAATGTTTTCTTACTTTCTGATATACCAAGATATTTTAGACTCATTTTGTATTTATTCTGGCCCAGTGCTGGGCTTATTATTATTTATTTTTTGCCCTAGTAGATTTTATTAAGAAAAGTTATTACAGATCAAATTCTCGATAATAAGTATGCTCTCTGATTCTGGAGTATATTGATTCTTGCCCTTCAATGGGCAAAACTAGGAAATTTCTGTACATATAAATATACACATATATATACACACAGATATATATTTAGAAATCATGAGTTTACATTAATATCGCCAATTCTAATTCATCCCCACAAAGTTGATTCTTCCCTTTCCTTATTCTATATTTGTATGTCCCCTCTTCCTCAATGAAAGCAATATATTTATTCATGTATTTAATCTTATAATATATCCAATTTTTTTTTCAGAATTTGATTTCCCATACCACTACATAAGACAATCCAACAACAACAAAAAAGGTTTAAGGATATGCTTTGAATTCAACCCAACCATTCCATCCCATCCAAGACTGTGGGTATATGATCAAATACTATGTTCAGCATAACTTGTTTAAATTTGTTCTTTTTTTCTCCCTTCAGTGTGATTATGGTTTTCATTTACCCATGTAAAGAGATTCATTGTTTTCTGGTTTTCTCTTCTTTTTACACTAAAGGATATATTTATCCTTTACACTTGTTGCTTCAGTAAACAATGTCTGCTAAAAACCACTCCATGTCAGTTCATACAAATTTTCCTCACTCTTTTTAACAGCTGTATAATACACAGTTCTGTGAATGTCCCATACATCATTCATTCAATTTCCAATACCTAGATATTTATTTAATTTCTAGTATTTTATTACAATTAAAGCTGTGATTAAGAAAGTTGGGCATATGTATTTTTGTATTTATTGGAGCGTATCATCTACATAAATTCTTGTAAGTATGATTACTGAGTCAAAGAACACATATACTTGGGTAGTTTGTTCGTTGTTGCTGAATTCCTCCTCATAGGGGTTATACCATTTATCATTCTCAGCAATGCAAATGTGTCTATTATTACAAAGCCTTATCAACAAGGTATATTGGCTTTTGACTTTTTGCCTATTCAGTGTGTGAAAAATGGTATCTCAAGATACTTTTTAAAAAAGACTGGGGCACCTGGGTGGCTCACTGGGTTAAAGCCTCTGCCTTCGGCTTAGGTCATGATCTCAGGGACCTGGGATCGAGCCCCGCATTGGGCTCTCCGCTCGGCAGAGAGCCTGCTCCCCTTCCTCTCTCTCTGCCTGCCTCTCTGACTACTTGTGAACTCTGTCTGTCAAATTAAAACAAAAACAAACAAAAAAACCTACTATGTTAAAAAAAAGATTTTATTTCATTGACAGAGAAAGAGAGAGGGGGAACAAGCAAGGGGAGTGGCAGGCAGAGGGAGAGGGAGAAGCAGTCTCCCCACCAGGCAGGGACCCCCATGCAGGACTTAATTCCAGGACCTTGAGATCATAACCTGAGCCAAAGGCAGACACTAATCTGACTGAGCCACCCAGGCACCACTCACAATATAACTTTTAATTAGCATTTTCCCTTTTCTTGGATTAAAGTTACATTTTTACATATGTTTCAGAGCCATTTTTGTATGTCTGAATTCACTGTTCATGACATTTGTCCATTTTTCTACAGGAGTTTTGTCTCCCCCCACTGCACCCCTGCCCAGTTCTTAAAAAAACCTTAGTATATTAGGGATTCTTCCTTTAACTGATAGATGTTGCAAATATTTTTTCAGTTTATTTGCCTTTCAACTTTGCTTATGGCGTCTTATCATTTCAAAGATTTATATTTTTATATAGTCAAATTTGTCAATTTCTTGTGTTGCATCTGGGATTTGAGTTATAGTTTAAAAGCCTTGAATCATAGCTAAAAAGACAAATAATAACCAGTTATAAGTTAATAGATAAGAGAACTCTGTAATAGCAATAAAGAAGATAAAAGATAAAATACTTAGGAGTAAACTTGGTAAGAACTGTCTAAGATTTTCATAAAGAAAATTATAAAACTTATATTCATGAATGATAAAAATAGACTTATCTATTATAACTAATAACTTATTATTTGTATATATAAATGTTACTGATTTTTTTATTGTGATAAGAAACACAACATGAAAATTTTCATCTTAACCATTTTTAAGTGTACAATTCAGTAGTGTTACGTATATTCACTTTATTGTGAAACAGATCTCTGGAACTTTTTCATCTTGCAGAACTAAAATTCTATACCCATTAAATAATTCCCCACCCCATAGCAACTGCTATTATAGTTTTTCTCTGAGTTTGCCTACTCTAGATAATTCATATATGTGCATTCACATAGTATTTGTCTTTTTATGGCAAATACTTAGCATAAAGTCCTCAAGGTTCATCTTTGCTGTAGCATGTGTTAGAACTTCTTTCCTTTTTAAAGGTGAATAATCCACTCTATGTATACACCATGATTTGTGAATTCATATGTGGATGTACATTTGGGTTGCTTCAACCTCACGGATATTAGGAATACTGTGGCTATAAACACGGATATATAAATATGTCTTCAAGACGCTATTTTCAGTTCTTCTGAATAGATACCTAGAAGTGAGATTGCTGGGGCACCTGACTGGCTTAGTTGGTGTAGCATGCAACTCTTGATCTCAGCGTTGTGACTTCAAGCCCCACATGAGGTATAGAGATTACTTAAAAAAAAAAAATAAAAAATAATTTTTTAAAAAAGATTTTATTAATTTGTTAGCACAAGCAGAGGGAGCGGCAGGCAGAGGCAGAGGGAGAGGAAGAGGAAGAAGCTGGCTCCCACTGATCAGGGAGCCCGAGGCAGGGCTCTATCGCAGGGCTGTGAGATGATGACCTGAGCAGAAGTCAGACACTGAACCAAAGGTGCCCCTAAAAAAATATTTTTAAAAGTGAGTGGTGCCTGGGTGGCTCAGTCGGTTAAGCATCTGCCTTTAGCTCAGGTCATGATTCCTAGGTGCTGGGATGGAGTCCTATGTAAGACTACCTACTCAGGGAGGAGCCTGCTTCTCCCTCACCTCTGCCCTCCCCTCCCCATGCCCACTCCCATCCCCAGCCTCGGTTTGTGTGTGTGCACACACTCAATTTCTCAAATAAATTAAAAAAATTTTTAAGTGACATTGCTGAATGATATGGTAGCTCTATTTTTTTTAATTTTTGAGGAAAATTTTTCATTTTCACCAGTGATGCACAAGGGTCTCAATTTCTCCATAGCCTAACCAACATTTGTTATTAATCTGCATTTTTTTGTTTGCATGTTTTTAACAGCCTGAAATCATAATAGGTTTAAGGTGATGCCTAACTATGGTTTTGCTTTTGTATTTTTCTAATAATTAGTGATGTTGAGCACATTTTTATACGTTTCTTGGAATTTTATATATCATCTTTAAGTAAATGTCTATTCAAGTCATTTGCTCAGTTTTAATCAGGTTATTTGATTTTGTGTCACTGAGTTGTTTTTCTTTTAACTTTCTAGTTGTTTCCCTAGAGTTTTCAATATGCATTTTTGCTCACTAAGTCCACTTTCAAATAAAACTATACAGTTTCACATGAAGGGTAGAGAGTGTGTAACAGAGTATTACAATTTCTCCCTCCTGTCCCTTATGACGCTGCTGTCATTCGTTTCATTCATTTATGTGTCATAATCAATTACCCAGTACATCATTACTACTTATTATTACTTTAAACAGTTATCTTTTAGATCAATTAAGAAAAGAGAAATAAAGATTTTATTGTACTTTAATCCTCCTAGGATACTTGTCTGCTTCTCTTTTTCTCTAATATTTGCACATATGGCCAAATGGTCTCCATAAGTCTAGTTAGCTTTTGTTACCATGCATACTTACAATTTTTTTCTGGTGGTGAGAACTTTTAAGATCTCTCTTAGCAACGTCCAAATATTATTGTTACTGCAATATACATTGCATCTTTATGACTTACTTATTTGTACCTTTATTATTTTTTTATTTTATTTTTAAATTATTTTTATTATTTGTACCTTTTAAACCTATTCACCCATTTCACCCATTTCTCCCCGCCTTGCCATTGGAAACCACCAATTTGTTTTCTGTATCTATGAGCTTGTTTTTTTGTTTTTTTTTTTTCAGAATCTACATATAAATAAGATCGTGTAGTACTTCTTTAACTTAGCATAATGGCCTCAAGGTCCATCCACATTGTTGGAAATGGCAAGATGCTATTCTTCATGTCTAAGATCTGTTTCTGCTTTTCCTGTCTATTTGGGTGGGGTTTTTGTTTTGTTTTGTTTTTTTGTTTTGAAGAGTCCACATATAAATGAAATAACATGGTACTTGTCTTTCTCTGACTGACTTATTTCACTTAATATAATAGCCTCTAGGTCCATGCTTGTCATTGCAAATGGCAAGGTTTCTTCTTTTTTACAGCTAAATAATATTCCCTTTTATATTTATACCATGTCTTTATTTCCTTTATCCATTCATCTATCAGTGGTCACATAGGTTGCTTCTGTATCCTGGCTATTATAAATAATGCTGCAGTAAACATGGAGATACACATATCATTTCAAATTGTTTTCATTTTCTTAGGGTAAATATCTATTAGTTGTTACTAAATCATACAGTACTTCTATTTTTAATTTTTTCAATAACCTCCATACTACTTGCATAGTGGCTACATTTACATTCCTACCACTAGTACACGAGGGTTCTGTTTCTTCACATCCATGTCAACACCTGTTATTTCTTGGGCACCTGGGGGTGGCTTAATCATTAAACGGCTGCTTTCAGCTCAGCTCATGATCCCAGGGTCCTGGGATGGAGGCCCACACTGGGCTCCCTGCTTGGCAGGAAGCCTGCTTCCCCCCTCCTGTTCCCCTCCTTGTGTTCTCTCTCTCTGTGTCTCTCTCTGTCAAATAAATAAATAAAATTGAAAAAACAAAGCAAACCAAAAAACCACTTATTTCTTGTCTTTTTGATGTCAGCCATTCTGACAGGTGTATATGATATCTTGTGGTTTCGATTTGCATTTTCCTGACAGTGATGTTGGGCACCTTTTTATGTGTCTCTTAGCTGTGTGTATATCTTCTTTGGAAAAAATGTCTATTCAGGTCCTCTTCCCATTTTTAACTGGAATATTATTATTATAAATTATAGAGATTTTATTTATTTGATAGTGAGAACAAGCAGGGGGAGCGGGCGAGGGAGAAGTAGGCTCCCCGCTGATCAGAGAGCCTAATGCATGCAGGGCTTGATTCCAGGACCCTGGGATCATGACCTGAGCCAAAGGCAGATGCTTAACCAGGTGCCCCTTAATTGGATTATTATTATTGTTATTATTGGTGTTGAGTTGTATCAGTTTTTATATATTTTGGATATTAAACCCTTATTAAATATATCATTTGCAAATTACTTCTCCCATACAGTAAGTTGATTTTTTGTTTCATAGATTGTTTCCATTGCTATGGAGCAACTTTTTATTTTGGTATAGTCCCAATTGTTTATTTTTAGTTTTGTTGCCCTTGTTTGAGGGGACATATCATATATTCCAGGACCCCAGGACCATGACCTGAGCCGAAGGCAGAGGCTTTAACCCATGGAGCCATGCAGGTGCCCCACTTTGCAGTACATCTTGAAATCTGGGACTGTATCTAATTCTGTTCTTTCTCAAGATTGCTCTGGCTATTCAGATTCTTTGGTGGTTCCATACAAATTTTAGGATTATGTGTTCTAGATATGTGAAAAATGCATTGATATTTTGGTAGGGATTTCACTGAATTTATAAATGGTTTATGATAGTATGGTCATTTTAACAATATTCTTCCAATCCTGGACCATGGTATATTTTTCCATTTTCTTTGTGTTGTCTTCCATTTCTTTCATCAATGTCTTACAATTTTCTGAATACAGATATTTCAGTTCCGTGGCTAATTTTACTCCTAGGTACTTTATTCTTTTTGAGTGAAACTGTAAATGGAATTATTTTCTTATTTTCTCTTTCAGCTATTTTGTTATTAGTGTATAGAGATGCAACAGATTTCTGTGTATTTGTACTGAAACTAATGAATTCACTTATTCATTACTTCTCATGGTTTTTGGTTGAGTCTTTAGGATTTTCTCTCATATTAAAGCATCTGCAAATAATGACAGTTTCACTTTTTCCTTACCGATTTGGATGCCTTCTATTTCTTCTCTGATTGCTGTTGTTAGGACTTCCAGTAGTATATTGAACAAAAGCAGGGAGAGTGGACATCTTTGTCTTGTTCCTATCTTAGAGGGAATGCTCTCCATCTTTGCCCATTAAGAAAATATTAGTTGTGGGTTTTTATCAAAATTGTTGTTGAATTTTGTCAAGGGCTTTTCCTGCATCTATTGAGATGACTTCATGGTTTTTACCTTGATTTGATTTATGTGGATACTTCATTGATTGGGGAAGGTTGAAATATCCCTGCATCCTTAAAATCCAACTTGATAATGGTATATGATCCTATTAACGCATTATTGAATTCAGTTTGCTAATGTTTTGTTAAGAATTTTTGCATCTATGTTCACCAGAGATACTGACCTGTAATATTTTTTTCTTTTTTTAAGTAAGTTCCACGTCCATTATGGAGCCCAAAGTGGGACCCAAACTCATGACCCTGAGATTAAGAACCTAGCTAAAATCGAGTCAGGTGCTTAACCAACTGAGCCACCCAAGGACCCTAGCCTATAATATTCTTTTCTTCTGGTGTCTTGTCTAGTTTTGGAATCAGGGTAATATTGGCCTTGTAAAATGACTTTGGAAATATTCCCTCTTCTATTTTTTTGAGAATTTGGAGAATGATCAGTATTAATTCTTCTGAATGTTTGGTAGAATTCACCAGTGAAGCCATCTGGTCCTGAGCTTTAATTTGTTGGGAGGTATTTGATTCCTGACTCAATCTCCTTACTAGTAATCAATGTGGTCAATATTTTTCTTTTCTTTTCTTTTTTTAATGAATCACTCTTGGTAGGTTTCTAAAAATGTATTCATTTCTTCTAGGTTGTTAAATTTATTGGCATAAAGTAGTTCTAGTAGTCTCCTACAATCCTTTGTATTTCTCTGAAGCAGCTGTAATGCCTCTTTCATTTTGATTTTATGTTCCTTGGTGAATGTAGCTAAAGGTTTGTCAACTTTTGTATCCTTTCAAAGAACCAGGTTTTAGTTTCACTGATCTTTTCTGTTGTTTTTTTCAGTCTCTATTTAATTCATTTTATTTTGATTTTTGTTACTTTCTTTTATTCTACTAACTTTTAAATTTGCTCTTTTTTTTAAGTTTTTTGAGGTATAAAGTTGGGGGTGGGGTTTATTTGGGTTGCTTTTGGATGGAAAGTTCCTTGTGTATCTGCTTAAGATGTATCTAGTCTAGCCAAGATGGTGGAGGAGTAGGAGACCTTAGTTTCATCTGGTCCCAGGAATGCAGCTAGATAGCTATCAAAGCACTCTGAACACCTGTGAACTCAACCAGAGATCTAAGAAAAGAATAGCTGCAACTCTACAAATAGAAAAGCAATCACTTTCTGCAAGAATGACAAGATGGAAAAACTCAGCTTAAAGAGAACAAGAGGAAGTACTGACTGTCAGGGACCTAATCTGATATAAGGAAGATGTCAGAAGTAGAGTTCAGAATAATGATTATAAATAGCCGGGCTTGAAAAGAGCATGGAAAACACTACAGAATTCTTTTCTGGAGAAATAAAAGAACTAAAATCTAACCAAGTCAAAATAAAAAAGGCTATTAATGAGACACAATCAAAAACAGAGGCTCTAACTGCTAGGATAAATGAGGCAGAAGAGACAATGTGATACAGAAGACAAAATGATGGATAATAAGGAAACGAAGAAAAAGAGAAACAGCTACTAGATCATGAGGGGAGAATTCAAGAGATAAGTGATAGCATAAAGTGAAACAATATTAGAATAATTGGGATCCTGGAAGAAGAGGAAAGAGAGGGGCAGAAGGTATACTGGAGCAAACTATGTCCCTAACCTGGGTAAAGAAACAGACATCCAAGTCCAGACATAGGGACCCCCCCCACCCAAATCAGTAAAAATAGATCAACACTTCAACATATAACAGTGGCACTTGCAAATCTCAGAGGCAATGAAAAAATCTTTAAAGAAGCTTGGGACAGAAGTCTATAACCTACAAGGGTAGAAACATTAGATTGGCGGCAGACATCCACAGACCTGGCAGGCCAGAAAGGACTGGCATGATATACCCATGGTGCTAAATGAGAAAAATATGTAGGCAAGAATATTTTATCCAGCTAGAATGTCATTCAAAATAAAAAGTGAGATTAAAAGCTTCCAGAAAAGGCATAAACCGTAAGAATTTGGGATCTCCAAGCCAGCCCTACGAGAAATATAAAAAGGGATCTTTTAAGCAAAGAGTGAGCCCAAAAGTAACAGAGGGTTCAGAAAGGAAGAGAGACCATGTACAGAAACAGTGACAGTTCAGGTAATACCATGGCACTAAGTTCATATCTTTCAATAGTTACTCTGAATGTAATGAGGTAAATGCCCCAATCAAAAGACACAGTGTATCAGATTGGATAAAAAAGCAAGAACCATCAATATGCTGTCAGCAAAAGACTAAATTTAGACATGAAAGACACCTCCAAATTAAAAGTGAGGGGATGGAAAACCATTTATCATGCTAATGGATGTCAAAAAAAAGCTGGGGTGGCAATCTGATATAATTTATATCAGACAAATTATATTTGAAACCAAAGACTGTAAAAAGAGATGAGGAAGGACACTATGTCATACTTAAAGGATCTATTCAACAAGAAGATCTAACAAGTGTAAATATTTATGCCCCTAACATGGGAGCAGGCAAATAAATGAGCCAGTTAGTAACAAAATTAAAGAAACACAGTGAAAATAAAACAATAATTGTAGGGGACTTAAAAGCCCTGTCACTACAATGGACAAATCATCTAAGAAGATCAACAAGGAAACAAAGGCTTTGAATGACACACTGGACCAGAGGAAATTCACAGATATATTTGGAACATTCCATCCTAAAGCAACAGAATGCACATTCTTCGTGAGTGTACATGGAACATTCTCCAGAATAGATCACACAGTGGGTCACAAATCATGTCTCAATCAGTACCAAAAGTTTGGGATTATTCCCTGCATATTCTCAGACCACAGTGCTTTGAAACTGGAACTCAATCACAAGAGGAAATTTGGAAAGAGCTTAAATACATGGAAGCTAAAGAGCATCCTACTAAAGAATGAATGGTTCAACCAGGAAATTAAAGAATTAAAATTCATGGAAACACGTGAAAATGAAAACATAACTATTCAAAACCATTGGGGTGCAGCAAAGGCAGTCCTAAAGAGGAAAATGTATAACAATACAAATATTTCTCAAGAAACAAGAAAGGTCTTGGAGTGCCTGGGTGGCTCATTCAGTTAAGTGTCTGCCTTTGGCTCAGGTCAGGATCTCAGGGTCCTGGGATCAAGCCCCATGTTGGGCTCCCTGCTCAGTATGGAGTCTGCTTCTCCCTTTACCCTCTACATGCTGCTCCTCCTGCTTGTGCTCTTTCTCTCTGTCAAATAAATAAATTCTTGAAAGAAAGAAAGATGTAAAATACACAACCTAACATTACAGCTAAAACAGCTAGAGAAAAAACAGCAAATGAAGCCTAAGCCCAGCAGAAGAGAAGTAATACAGATTAGAGCAGAAATCAATGAAATAGAAAGCAAAAGAACAGTAGAATAGATCAACAAACCAGGAGTTGGTTCTTTGAAAGAATGAGATTGATAAACCCTTGGCCAGACTTATCAAAAAGAGAAAGGACCTAAATAAAATAAACCATGAATGAGAGAGTAGAGATCATGACCAACACCAAAGAAATACAATTATAAGAACATATATGCCAACAAATTAGGCAATATGGTAGAAATGGATGCATTCCTAGAGACTTAAAGCTACCAAAACAAACAGGAAGAAAGAGAAAAACTGAACAGACCCATAACCAGCAAGGAAATTGAAGCAGTAATCAAAAATCTCCCAACAAACAAGAGCCCAGGGCTGGAAGGCTTCCCAGGGGAGTTCTACCAAACGTTTAAAGAAGAATTAATACCTATTCTTCTGAAGCTGTTTAAAAAAACAAAAGAAATGGGAGGAATACTTCCAAGCTCTTTCTATGAGTCCAGTATTACCTTGATCCCAAAACTAAAGACCCCACCAGAAAGAACTACAGACCAATATCCCTGATGAACATGGTTGCCAAAATTCTCACCAAGATACTAGCCAGTAAGATCCAACAGTATATTAAAAGTATTATTTACCACGACCAAATGGGATTTATTATTCTGAGCTGAAGGGTGGTTCAATGTCCAAAATCAGTCAGTGTGATTTTAATTAAAGAAATTAATAAAAAAGGACAAGAACCATCTGATCCTCTCAATAGATGCAGAAAAAGCATTTGACAAAGTACAGCATCCTTTCTTGATTAAAACTCTTCACAGTGTAGAGATAGAGGGTATATACCTCAATATCATAAAAGCCATCTATTAAAAAACCCACAGCAAGTATCTTTCTCAATGGGGAAAAACTGAGAGCTTTTCTCCTAAGGTTAGAAACATGGCAGGGATGTCCACTATCACCACTGCTGTTTAACATAGTACTAGAAGTCCCAGCCTCAGCTGTCAGATTACAAAAAGAAATAAAACATATCCAATTTGGCAAAGAAGAAATCAAATTCTCACTTTGCAGATGACATGTTACTCTATGTGGAAAACCCAAAAGATTCCACCCCCAAATTGCTTGAACTCAAACAGGAATTCAGCAAAGGCACAGGATATAAAATTAATGCACAGAAATCAGTTGCATTTCTATGAACTAACAATGAGAAGAAAGAGAAATTAAGGAGTTGATCTCATTCTCAATTATACCCAAAACCATAAGATACCTAGGAATTAACCTAATTAAAGAGGCAAATGATCTGTACTCAGAAAACTATAGAACACCCTTGAAAGAAATTGAGGAAGACACAAATGGAAAGACATTCCATGCTCATGGACTGAAAGAACAAATACTGTTAAAATGTCTGTGCTACCTAGAGCAGTCTACATGTTCAATGCAATCTCTATCAAAATACCAGCAACTTTTTTCACAGAGCTGGAATAAAAAACCCTAAAATTTGTATGGAAACAGAAAAGACCCCAAATAGCCAGAAGAATGTTGAGAAAGAAAACCAGAACTGATGGTATCCCAGTTCTGGACCTCAAAGCTGTGATCATCAACACAGTATGGTACTAGCACAAAAACAGACCCATAGATCAGTGGAACAGAGTAGAGCCCAGAAATGGACCCTCAACATCATGGTCAACTAATCTTTGACAAAGCAGGAAAGAATATCCAATGGAGAAAAGACAGTCTCTTCAACAAATAGTGTTGGAAAAATTGGACAGCCACATGCAGAAGAATGAAACTGGACCATTTCCTTATCCCATATACAAAAATAGACTCAAAATGTATGAAAGATGTAAGTGTGAGACAGGAATCCATCAAAATCCTAGAAGAGTACACAGGAAGTAATCTCTGACCTTGGCTGCAGCAACTTTGTGCTAGACATGTCTCCAAAGTAAAGGGAAACAAAGACAAAAATAAACTATTGAGACTTCATCAGGATAAAAAGCTTTTGCACAGCAAAAGGAAACAGTCAACTGTTTCCTTGGTGGTTACTATAATGCTTACATATAACAATTTATAACAGTGCATTTTAATCTGATAGCAACTTAAGTTGAATGAATTCTAAAGTTCTATGTTTTTACTCTCCCCTCCCATGTTTTATTTTTTGGTGTCACATTTTACATCTCTTTATCTTGTGTATCCCTTAAATAATTATTGTAGTTACAGAGATTTTTACAACTTTTGTCTTTAGCTTTTGACATTCTAATTATAATGTATCTTGGTGTGGGACCCTGGGTTCATCTTACGTTTGACTCTCTGGACTTCCTGGATCTAGATGTCCATTTTCTGCTTTAGATCAGATAAATTTTCAATCATTATTTCTTCAAATAAGTTTTCTACCTCTCTCTCTCTCTCTCTCTCCTGCTGGGAGCCCTATGATATGAATATGAATCTGTTTGGTTTTGTCCTACAAAATCTTAAGCTACATTCACTTTTTTATTTAAAAAAAAATTTTTTTCTTCCTGCTCTGGTTTTCTTCTGCTTTATCTTTGAGGGGATTGATCCTCTCTTCTGCTTCATCTAGTTTGTTCCTGAGCTCCTGTAGACTATTTTTCAATTTAGTCATTATATTTTCATCTTCAGGACTTCTACTTGGTAGTTTCTTGAATTTTCTCTGTTGAAATTCTTACTGTGTTCATTCTTCTCCTGAGTTCATTGAGCATTATGACCATAATTTTGGACACTTTGTGTGATAAATCCCTTACCTCTGTTTCATTAAGGACTTTTTCCAAGGTTTTATCCTGTTCTTTCATTTGTAACTTATTTCTCTGTGTTGGTTTCTGTGCATCCGATAAAATAACCAGCTCTCCCAGTCTTAATAAAGTGGCCTCATGTAGAAAAGGAACCTCATCATTCAACTGTACCCCAGCATTTTGTTGTCTCTCAAACCTTTGTGATGGACTGAGCAGACTACTTAAAAATACACACACACACATATATGAAATTATTTAAAGATTTTTTCAGAGAGAGCACAAAGAGGGAGAGTGGCAGGCCAAGCAGACAGACAGAGAAGCAGACTCCCTGCTGAGCACGGAGCCCAATGTGGAACTCATCCCAGGATCCTGGAATCATGACCTGAGCTGAAGGCAGATGTTTAACTGGCTGAACCACCCCAGGCATTCCCAGACTATTTTATTTTTAATGGCTCCAAACAGATGAGGTTGTTCCAGGACTTTTATTTTTTATATATGATCTACCTTTTGGCATTTGGCTTTTGTTGTCGTCTTCGTTGGAATTCTCTCCATATACTTCTTTGAATTGTGTAACCTAAAGCAGAATACAGTGTGTACTTTCTTCTTTGAAATTTTAACTGAAGCAGTTCTTCACTTCAATTTATCCTTTGTTTAATACACAATGAAGCTGCATTATGTACTCCCCAGGGTCCTTCCCTATTGTTATATATTTACCTAATTCATATTTAGCTATGGTCCTTTCTGAAATTCTCCTTTTCACCACTAGCAATTTTCTTTCTTTTCTAATGTTCAATCACTCTGTCTTGCATTTGTATGATTTATAATACCCAACTGTACTCCACTGCCATTTGTAAGAAAGCATCCTTTAACTATGGCATATATTATTTTAGATTCACATGGAAATCCCTAAGACTCATTTGATTATTTTACATCTCCAAGATGTTTCCCTCCATTTAATGATTGTAAACTGGTATCAAGACTAATTTTGTTTGGTTTTCATATCTGTAGGCTTTACTTTAAATAGTATTAACACTTTCAAATTGGCTGGCTCATGTTTTTGCCAATTGTTCCCATAACTACATGAAAATACTGTAGGACATCACTCTCACCACAGGCCCAGAGTGCATGAGCCCAGGAGGCAGGACTGCCTCCTCCTTGATTTCAAAGTGCAATACCAGCATACCAATGAGTGAAACTATGGGATCAGGCACCTGGAAGAGCCCTGGGGGAATAACCTTCACACCTTGGAGAAGTGTAGTATGGGCATCACCACTGCAAAGAGCCACGCATGGGCCATGCTCTCTGAACTGTGGCTTGGGGGAAAGGGGGAATGTCATACCACTAGATCTGGAATGTAAGACCTCCACCCCAGTGGGTCTGGTGGGTAAAACATCCAGCCAAAGAGAATTATCCTTAAACCTTATGGTTTAATATTTCCCTTGGGACCCACAAGGCCTTTATCTTTTCTCTCTCTCCTTTTTGGAATTAAATGCCTGTGTCTGTTCTGGAAGCCCATTATTTGGTTTCATAGGTTTACAGATAGAGAATAATTTGCCTCAGGATGAATTATATCTTGACTCTCACCCCTATTTGATTCAGAGGTAGATGAGACTTTAGAGGTGAAAATGGTTTAAGACTTTTAGGGCTGTGGGATGTAATGAATGTATTTTGTATACAAGACCATAATTTTGGAGGTGTGATAGTGGAATGTTATGTAATGAATGTCTGTGTCCTTCCCACCCAAATTTATATGTTGAAACTCTAAGTCCCAACATGATGGTATTAGGAAGTCAGGTTCTTGGAAGGCAATTAGGTCATGAGTTGTGAATGGGATTTCTAGCCTTATTAAGAGCCCAGAGAACTGTCTCATTCCTTCTGACATGAGGACACAATAAAAAGACAGCTGTCTATGAATTAAGAAGTAGGCCCTCACCAGGACTTGACCACGCTGGCACCTTGATCTCAGACTTCCAGCCTCCAGAACTATAAGAAATCAATGTTTATTGTTTATAAGCCATCTATTTTGTGGTAATTCATTACACCCATCTGAATTGACAAAGACAGCAATGTATGATACAGACTCCTAACATCAAATACAGAGTCTACAATGCAACTATTCATGAAATCTGTCACTGTTTCAAAAAAAAAAAAAAAGTTCACCCCAAAGAACTGTTTAAAATTATAAAGATAGACAAGTTTCATCTTGTGTCTATCTTCTTTGGCTTTAGACAAAACATAATTTCCTCCATTTATACATACTTTATTATTCTAAGGATTATAAATTCTTCATATTCAAACTCTTAAAGTTTTAGAAGCTGATAATTATGTACTGATAATGAAAAATGTCAGCAGATAACTACATTGTAACCTATTATTGTTAGCATTTTTCTCTGGAGATTTAGGAGTAACTTCGAGTTAGATATTAACAAACCTAACATGTATCACTCTGTACCAGTGTTATTTTATTGATTTCCCATAAAACCATTAATTCATATATTTACAACAGATCAGTTAAGTCTTATTCTTAATTATAAACACATTTAAAAGTTAAACTGTGTATTATTTTACCTACGTCCTACTCCTGTCTATAGGCATCCTGCTTTATCTATCTTATCTGACCTGGCTGGCTCAGTCGGTCAAGCTTGTGTATGTCAGGATTGTGTTTGAGCCCCACATTGGGTATAGAGATTACTTAAATAATAAAATCTTGGGATGCCTGGGTGTCTCAGTCGGTTAAGAGTCTGGCTCCAGCTCAGGTCACGATCTCAGGGTCCTGGGACTGAGTACCATATCGGGCTCCCTGCTCAGTGGGGTGTCTCCTTCTCTCTCTGCCTGCTGCTCCTCCTGCTTGTGCACACTCTTTCTGACAAATAAAATCTTAAAAAGAGCAACTTATATTTAAAAAATCAAATCAAATCTTTAAAAAAAACAGTGGATTTCTGTATATTAAATTAGTTTTAATATGTATATTTTTTGGTGGAGTCTTTAGACTTTTCTATATATAGTATCATGTCATCTGCAAAGGTACAGTAGCAGTTTTACCTCTTCCTTACAAATTTGGATGACTTTTCTTGGCTTTAAGCAGGCCAAACTTTATCATAGTCTTATCAAAATGGTCATGTGACTATTCTAGGGAGCTTTTCAAAAGGAGAGACAGTGTGAAGCCTCATTGTGATAGGAAGACTGGTTTTACAAAATTGTGTAAGTTACTCCTTATTTCCACAAGTTTCAAGTAGATCCATTACTATCTTTGAAGGTCCTTCTAAAATGTAATCATTCACATACCACTGATAACTATGTACGGCCAAAAAGACTTGTCAGAGAATTTGGCAACTTGAGTGAGGTAGTTCTGGGACACTTTTCATGGCTTTATTTCCCCATGTTTTGGGTTCTCTGGGTGGGTCCTAAATGTAATCACAACATCCTTACAAAGGGCAGAGAAGGTCACTGGACCTGAGTGAAAGATGGTAATGAGACAACTAAAGCAAAATGTTCCTGGCTTTGAAAATGGGAGGATGCGGCTACAAGTCAAGGAAGTCCGCTCTAGAACTAAAAAGGAGCAGGAAATGGATCCTCCTCTAGATCCTGCGGAAGGAGTACACTTGCCAACACCTTATTTTTGGTGCAGTGAAACTGATTTTGGAGTTCTGATCTCTACAACCATGGAATAAATGTGTGTCCTTTTCAGCCACCAAGTTTGTGGCAACTGTTACACCAGTCGTAAGAAACTAATATGAAGACTAAATAGCCTTGTACTTACTAGCAGAGCCACCTTTTTAAAGAAATTGCATCCAGTTTTCTTCAATTTCCTGTTGATATTGATCCTAAGCACCTAGCAACCTATAAGGATGTATGTAGTCTGTTAGCTTTATTAGACAAAACTTTTAATTAAGAAAGAAGAGAAAAATCCTACATTGGTACATTGGCCTCCTCTATTCTTTGTTTGCCACCTCTTCCTCTTTACCAGAAATATTTTTCCTAAGGGGTTATCCTTGACTTCTCTTTTCTTCATAATCCTGTACTTGTCAGTCTACTCATTGATGAAGCTTGATTACTATATAGCCAATTCTCTTGGCCCATCTGCTAATTTCCAGACCTCTGTTTCCAATGGTGTGCTCTAAATATTCAGCTGGGTAACTCACCGGCATCTTGCATTTAGTATAACTAGAAATGAATTCATTTTCCCAAGATAGATTTATAAACAGAAAACCAAATCACACCAGGAAATGGATGCTTCATCAAATAAGGCATGTTAAGAATTTTGTTTTGTTTTGTTTTACACAATAATGGAAACTAGAGGAGTATCTGATTTTGGAAGTTTTGCAGATGTCAATTTTGAGTAATATTTTTCAGCATTTCTTCACTTTACTTTGTTCCACATGGACCATCCTTACGGTACAAGTGACTACAGGAGTGGAAAATCTGTATTTGCGCTATTCTGTATTTGGATTCTGACAAGACAATTTTCTCAAGTATCAAAAACCTTGAATATATGGTTGATTATATCAAATGCTCACAGATCATGAACCTCACAAAGTGCTGCTTTGACATGACACTGAGGTTTGTTTTCATGTCTAAATCAACTTTATTGAGGTAAATTTACATATATTAAAATGTACTTATTTTAAGTACAGAACTTAATGGAGTACTTTCTAAGGTATAGTATATATAGTATGTACTATAATACAAAAGAGTACATATAGTATGCTTCCTTTTGTGTAAGAAAGTAAAATATGAATACAAATATATTTGTTCACTTTTGCAAAATGAAACGTGGGAAAGATAAATCAGAAAATAATAAAATTGGTTAAACTGCATGGAGTAGTAAGAATGGGACTCCTCAGACTAAGTACAACTTCTTAATACAATTTGCCTTTTTTTTGTTCTTTTTTAAAGATTTATTTATTTGACGTGGGATGGGGGTGGGCGGGAGGCAGGCGGAGAGGGAGGGAGACAGAGTCAGGCAGACTCTGCACTAAGCATGGAGCTGTTGCTGGACTCAATCTAACAACCCTGAGATCAGGACCTAAGCAGAAACCAAGAATCACATGCTTAACAAACTGCACCACCCAGGTGCTCCTACAATTTTGACTTCTGAGCCAGAAATTTTACATATTCAAAAAACAAATCAACAGGAGAGCCTGGGTGGCTCAGTCACTTATGCATCTGCCTTCAGCTCAGGTCATAATCTGAGGATCTTGGGATGGAGCCCAGCATCGGGGTTCCTGCTTAGCAGGGAGACTCTTTTCCCTCTACTTCCTTCCCCCTGCTCATGCTCTCTCTGAAATAAATAAAGTCTTAAAAAAAAAAAAAGCAACAAAAAAAAATCACAGATGAATACTAAGCAACAAAGGAACCTCATCTACATGAAAATCGACAATGTAAAGAATGAATTCAAGTAACATGGACCACAATACTCTATCTTCTCTGTAATTTCTTTCCGAAGACAAGAATTGTGAAGAAAACTTGAACTTTATCTTGCAGTTTGCTAATGATACATTAGCGATTTTAAGCCAGTTTTGTGTGTATTGTAGGACAGAATGAATAATGCACTGATGTTAGGTACAAGGATTCTCATTGTGAGAGAAGGCTGATAAAACATGAAGCGGGGTGCAGGGTGCAGAGGAAGAACTCTGAGCTACAAGAACGAAATAGGAAATTATCATCATGATGACGATGGTGGTGTGTGTTTGTGTGTATGTGTTGGACAGTGATCTTATGTGCTTCCAGAAGTGATTGAGAATATAAAATCACTAATTACTGGTTAGTGTTTGGTTACTGATCACTTGGTTCAAGTGGCACATCAGAATTCTCCATCATAAGATTCCTTTTATTTCTTTTGGTTAGTATGTAATTTATGGGTTGATACTTGAAATTGCATCAATTCTGTTTTCCAACAGTTTCACCAAGTTGTTTTAGTATTCTTTGGATTCTTACCAAAATGTTTAACCTGAATCTCACCATGAGGAAAAAATGAGAGAAATCCAAATTGTGAAACACTTTATGAAATGACTAGCCTGGATTCTTCAAAATTGCCCAATGTCATGAAAGAAACAAAACAGCAGGTGAACCGTTCAAAATTAAAGGAGATTAAATTCAATGCAGGATTACTGAGTGGGCCCTGGATTTTAAGAAAATCAGGGCAAAGAACAATATCGTAGCAACTTCACAAACACCTGAATATTAACCTGTACCAGTGATCAATTTTTTTTTATTGTGATAATGTTATTGTGGTAAATAGAAGAATGATGTCTTTTTTTTTTTTTTTAAGATTTTATTTATTTGACACAGAGAGCACAAGCAGGGAGAGCAGCAAGCAGAGGGAGAGGGAGGAGCAGGCCCCCCATAGAGCAGGGAGCCTGATGTGGGGCTCCACCCCAGGACCCTGGGGTCATGACCTGAGCCAAAGGCAGATGCTTAACTGATGGAGCCACCCAGGTACCCCATGAATGATGTCTTTTTTCAAGAGAGACATACCCCAAAGTATTCAGAGATGACATCATGATGTACGCACCTTACTCCTATATGAAAGTTATGTGCAAGAAGGAAAGGAAAACACATGTGACAAAATGTTCACTAGTATATTTAAGAGAAGGGTATATGAATGTTTATTTTCAACTTTTATTGTTTTAATAATAAAAATTTAGGGAAAATTCTAGTGAGAAGGACTTTAAAAATATGACCGGTGACCTTTAGATAAGGAGAAAACCTATTAAGTTATTATACATTAGTATCACATATCTTTGCTGGCAAACTTTATTCTCAAAATCAGCATGATATGCTTCCTACCATAATGAAACCTGGATTCTTTTTGTTAAATTGGTAACTGGAGACAGTGAAGCTTTTCATCAGGTTCCCAGAATTGTCAAATCCCAGCATTCTGTTTTCTTTGCCTAAAATCTAGCCCAACCAGGACCAAAGCACAGATGTTATTATTTCTATATTTCTGGGTGATCATTAGATCACAATTTAGAATCTAAACTTTTTTTTCTATTTTGGGATTTAATTTTCATTATCCATATAGATTTCCTATTTATCTTTCAGAGAAATCCAATGTAATGTATAATTAACTTTTTCCCAATTTTTGAAATTTATGGGATATTATTTAGGATGAAACACAAGACTGTTTAAAAAAAAAAAAAAAACCCGACTCCTAAAATTCAAAGAAAAATAACATTTAAAAATAACTCTCCAGGGGCGCCTGGGTGGTTCAGTGGGTTAGGCCCCTGCCTTCGGCTCAGGTCATGATCTCAGGGTCCTGGGATAGAGCTCCACATTGGGCTCTCTGCTCAGTGGGGAGCCTGCTTCCCCCCTCCCCTCTCTCTGCCTGCCTCTCTGCCTGCTTGTGATCTCTCTGTCAAATAAGTAAACAAAGTTAAAAAAAATAATAAAATAAAAATAACTCTCCAGAGGCATTTGCCTGGCTTAGCTGGTGAAGCATGCAGCTCTTGATCTCAGGGTTGTGGGTGTGAGCCCCATGTTGGGTATAGAGATTACCTAAAATCTTTAAAAGTGGTAACTCTTTAGTGCCTGGTCTAATTTTTAGTTGAGTGTAAACATCATTGACTCAAGCAGCTAGACCAGTAAATAACCACTAACAATTTCAAAGACATAGTAACTGAAAACCAAAAGAGAACGGGACGTATCAGCTTTGGTTTGTATAATCATCAAACTAAGCATTGTTTATTGAGTTTTCCCATGAATGAGCCTTTGCGCAAGACACTGAGAAAGAAGCTATAGTTCTTACTCTTCTCATTTACAGTATGGCTGAAGAGAGAAGTTCTACCTGTAAAAATATAAAAGCAAAAAATTAGAAAAATCTGAATGTTCAAAAAAAAAAAAAGTTAAATTGACCATTAAATATCCTGTTCTAGAAAAATGTCATGGGAAAACATACACTCAGTTAAAAAGTGATACCAATTCAATTTCTTTTTAAAAAATGTATGTACAATATTATTACAATTTGTTTTATAAAAGCAACATATATATATAATAGGGAATAGAAAAACAATACTAGGAACATATACACTAACTGTCTAATAATGTTTGTCTTGAGATAGGAGGAATTTGTGATTATATTCATCTTTAAGACTTCTATGTAGATCAAGTATTTCTGCAACACTTCTGTAATCAGAGTACAAATATCTTATTCGATTTTGAGAGTGAGCGAGCGAGCTGGGAGAGGAGCAGGGGTGGCGGAAGAATCTCAAGCAGACTCCATACAGAGCAGGGTGCCTCACTTGGGGCTTAATCTCATAACCCCGTGATCATGATCTGAGCTGAAATCAAGAGTTGGACACTCAACTAACTGAGCCATCCAGACACCCCCAGAGTACAAATATTTTAAAGAAAGAATTCTAAAACATAGTTTAAAATACAAAGCGATATATGCTTAGCACCAAATTGTCCTGTCGGTGAGTTCTGAGACCAGTCTCGTAGGACAGGAGTCCTCAAAGATGTCTTTCTACAAGAGACAGAATTCCTACACAATGTGTTGCAGTTTCCCCTACATGACATAGTAAGTGCTCAGCAAGCAGTTACTCTGATTATACCATTTGATGTGCACCTATCCCATTAGGTAAATACCTCCATTTTGGAGATGAAGAAATGGAGACTTAGAGAAATTTAATTAACTTTATAAGGATCACTAAGTTAGTAAGTGGTTGAACCAGAATTCAAGTCCAAGTAGCCTAAATCAATCTTCTTTACTCATACAAAATGACTAGCAATTGCTGGTAGAATATAAGCTCCCACTTTAGGTCTACAAGAAACATGAGAGCAGAGACTTTCCAGTCTTGTTCCACTGTAACCCCAGGGTGTAATGTAGTATATAACATAATATATAGCACAGAGTAGTCTTCAAGTAAAAACTTCTATTAATGAACAGATCACCTTTTTGTCACTACAGTTTACAACCAAAAACTAAGTAACTTGGGTTCAGGTTCAGTCAATAAAGGCAATAACTTGATATCCACAATCAAAAAGACAGTACCAAAATTTTTTAAAATAGTGGAAAAAAGTAAAGCAAATCTGTGTTGACAGTACACTTTAGTCTACTTGTAGACTGTGTTTTATTAATTGTCTTTTACATAACAGGATCCTTTAGCATTAAAACATAGGTTATAAAAATAAAGAGACATCTAGGTTATTCTTTCTTTTCAGATTTGTCATACTTACCCCAGAAGGGAAAAAAATCTCAAAAACAACAAATGATGCTAGTCTTATCGAAATTAATTAGAAATGATACTAAATATGAACATAAAAGTCACTCTATTGGCAGCACCTATGGAGTAATGAGAAAGATGGAAACCCAGAAACAGAGGTGCACTGATTTATTATGCAAATTAGGACCAGATAGTATAAAAGAACAATACTGACTTTTTCAACTAATGCAGGAGGTTGCCTAGGAAGCTAGTTCTACCAGAGTAACACAAAGAGTGCTATGCTGTATTACAAACCAAAGTGAAGGTGAAACACTAAGTCTCTTTTGGAAGAAAACTTTTGGAAGTCTCTTTTGGAAGGCAACTCGTGTTGCCTTACTGTATGTGATACAAACAGGTCTCTCTTTTTTTTTCTTTTTTTTTTTAAAAATATTTTATTTATTTGACAGAGAGAGAGATCACACGTAGGCAGAGAGGCAGGCAGAGAGAGGGCAGGGAGCAGGCTCCCTGCTGAGCAGAGAGCCCCGATGCGGAGCTCGATCCCAGGACTCTGAGATCATGACCTGAGCTGTAGGCAGAGACTTAACCCTCTGAGCCACCCCCAAACAGGTTTCTTTTTAAACTTACACCACTGAAGTATCTGTGGAATTTCTTAATAGCGGTATTTTAACATTTTGCAGTTTATTTGAAATAAAATTCTAATAAAGTAGTAATTTAAAATGTAGTATGTATAATTTTCAAGTAAGATATAAATTGTGTATAGATTTTGTAGTTATATATATTCGATTACACAGATAATATACCCTTATAGTAATATATTCAAACACTGTATTAAAAGTTGAAAGACCCAGGGTGCCTGGGTGGCTTAGTTGGTGAAGTGCCTGCTTCCCATTCAGGTCCTGATCTTAGGGTCCTGCCATCAAGACCTGGGTCAGACTCCCTGCTCAGTGGAGAGTCCACTTCTTCCTCTCCCTCTGCCCCTCCCCTTTTCCAGCCCCCTTCCCCACCTCGGTCCCCTCACGCTCTCAAATAAATAAAATCTTAAAAAAAAAAGTTGAAAGGTGTGCCTGGGTAGCTAAGGTGGTTGAGCATCCCAGGAGGTCCTGGGATCAAGCCCTGCATCAGGCTCCCTGTGACTCCCCTGCTTGGGCTCTCTATCAAATAAATAAATACAATTTTTAAAAATAAAAATTAAAAAATCCAAGACTCTCCTCCCCCCACAATAAGTGGTAAAATCATCTTACTAGTTTCTTACGTATCTTGCCCAAAATATTCTAGGTGCACATATGTATTAAGCACCTGTTGCCATACCTCACCCCCAGATGTTATCTACTATTCCTGTATTTTTCTACTTAGCAGTATATATTGAACACTGTTCCAAACCGCTCATAGATACTTCCTGTTCTCTTTAATGGCTATGTAACATTTAACTCCATTCCTCCTTTAATAAACATTTAAGTAGTTTCAACTTATCAGCTATTAGAAACCCTTCTGTAATATCTTTTTACATTCAACTCTGTGTATATCTATGGTCTATTTGTCAGGATGAGGATTTTTAGAATTAAATGGAATACATAGTTAATACTTTTGAGAAGAGCTTGCTCTTCAAAACTGTATTATACAAATTTATACTCTGATGTGTTTTCTTTGTTGCACTACGTCAATGTGCTTTTAGTATTTTTATGAAATATAATTGAGAAAGTACATAATTAGTATATAACTTTTGTAACAAAGAATTTATTAGCAATTCAGAGAAATCATCTGCCATTAATCCTATCTTTCTATAACTAAAGTAATTAAAAGTATGGGATGTGAAGACAGATATGGGTTCAAGTACCAGCTTTGACACTTGGGATTTGTGTGATTTTGAGGTTATTTAGCCCTATTAAGCCTTGATTTATGCCTCTGCAAAATGGGGGGATAATAGTGCCTACCTAACAGAATTATGATGAAGATTAGCATACAGAATGATTACTGAAGAGGCTGACAGGAATATATGCTTGATAACTCACACTGGATGACCTAAGTGATTAAGACCTAACAAGAACATGTACCTATGTCTATTTTACAAAAACAACAGTGACTGTAAAAAAATCTCTAATAACGAACCGATTATTTTCTTGGAGTCTTTCAATTCATAAGAATATAAAATCTTCATCTGAACCATACATAATCATAAATGTGAATTCCTGGGCAGTTTAGTACGGAACACAACTGATTCAGATTCAGACTCAAACTCAGAGAATATAAGGTTCTAATTAGAGAACCTCAGAGGCGCTGGGTGACTCAATCAGTTAAGTGTCTGACTCTTGATTTCAGCGCAGGTCATGATCTCCGGGTTGTGAGATCGAGCCCCAAGTTGGGCTGCTTGTAAAGCTTGCATAAGATTCTCTCTCTCCCTCTTCCTCTGCAACCCCCGTAAAATTAAGAAAACCTCAATAATAAAGAGATTTGGGTTTATTAGATTGCATTGTTATCTTGAATTTCTCTAACCTCAGATAAAACAGAAATTCTAAGACAGCATTATAATAATGATGGCTGGTAATTCATAAAAACTATTAACTTGAGAATGGCTATAAAGAACCAAGTATAAAACTTCAATGTTGCAGCTGATTTCAAGCATTCCTTTTAATAAATTTTAAGTACTGATATTTCCTAGAGGTATGATCACCTCAAATCTCTGTAAACAGGAAATTGAAATATGTTCACTTTGAGACATCAAAAAACATTTAAAACAGGCATCACAAAGTGTAGATTTGTGGTTAAAGGTCAAATTTATTAGGAGATTAAAAGATGTATTATACATAGACTATAAATACTGCACAGCTGACTTTATTCACAGTCAAGCACAGAGATATAGTCAGTGCCAACCTATTTTGTGGATACTCTTGTTCTTTTGTTCCAAGAAAAATTTGCACCATAAGACTTGGACTTGGGTTTTGGAACCTTCCTCTCGTCAATGTCATACCTCCACCCTAGAAAACAAAAACAAACCCACAGAAACAGAATTAAAGAGGATACCTCAAGAGCAGAGCAAGCAGAAGCTGTCATAAATTTAATGTTCATTTATCATGAGGAGTACATGTCAGCACATCTGAAATATAAATACTTAGTAATATTTTCCCTTATAATCCTTTGTGACAAGGCAGCCCAAAATATTGCCTGAAGATTATAAGTGTAACCCGTGATGTGACTTCTTGCTCAATATTCCTTATTCAATTACTGATGGTTACATATTCATGTAAATTTTTCTATTTCTCTATGTGGTTTAATATGTGTTGTCTTTAATAACTGCAGTAGGAACACTGAGCAGTATAACCTATTTCCTAAAAGCTCATGCCTTCACATCAATTTGGATCTCACTCAAAGCAATACAGAAAAGCATACATGTTCATGTGAACGTATCTATGTACACAGTTACCTGTATAAATGACAGAGTGGGAGTAGACCTAAAGATTATTTGGTTCAGCTCTCTGGGCTTTGACAGGCCACTGATTAAATTAAAAAACCTTTTCAGCATTTGCTTAAAGGGCTATCTATTTAGAATCCCATGAAAGTAGTAGATATCAATGCAGATTCTTTGGTCTGACGGAAGTTTAATTGCTAATTTCTGGCAGGAGCTTGGGAATCTGTACTTCAACTAACTGATCTAGGAGATTTTTATGCATAGAGGGATGAGAACTAGTGGCGGCGGGAACTGTCTGCTTCTGAGAGTCTTTGTATCTTATCTCCAAAGCCCTTCTCAGTGTTTTGTAATTTTGAAAACTGGATTTATTCATGGCCATCTCTTCTGCTTTAAGTCCAGTTCCTCAGTTCAAGGTATGGAGAACAACCCTTGAACATCCTCCTTCTTGAAGATCTAATTAAGTCATTGCTCTGTTCCTAGTCCAAGCAACCTCTATAACTTTCACTTTTCTTCATAGGATTCATTTTCTATCCCTGTAATTTATCATTCTGAGGACTTTCTTCAAATAATTAATCTTGAAACATTTGATCCATGGCTGCTGAATCATGCAGTCATGTATAAAATGTCTGAACTATTATATGTCTCATTAAGTAAACTTTTTGATCTTGTGAGTTGTTATGAGTTCTAGTGCCTCTTGGTGGGTATAATATTTGCTGCCACAAAAGCTTATGTTTCAGTAGCCCCTCAGAATGTAATTTTGCCACAAAAGTGAAGCCCGTAGAAATCAAGTCATCAAAGTATACTGCTACTACTGCTTATTTTAGTGCCCAAAAGAGGAAATAATTAATAATTCCATTGCTAGAACTCCCATCTTCAAAGAAAGTTCATGTGCTATAAGGAAACTGAGAAGCAGGAAAGCAAATGAAACAAATCGTTTAAAAATACAAACAAAACATCAGAATCCAGGAGCAAAAATATTGATTCAATTTACTTGCTTAAACATAACCTTACTTTCACAGAGTAAAGTTTTGAGTACTTTCTAATCCATTAAAACAGAAAAAAACCCCGAAAGCTATGTCTTACTTTAAGAGGACTTGAACTTGTAAGTACATTAACAAGTGGCTATTTGCATTTCAAAAACGTTACTAACTGGCCTAAGAATGGTACCTACTTCATAAGTTGTCAGGAGGGTTAAACAAACTTGTTCATGTGAATTGCTTAGAAAACACCTGACACTTAACAATCATTTATTGAGTTCCATGAAAAACGTACTTTTCTAAAATTTGTATATGAATTAATATTTCCTTTATGTAACTGAGAAAACTGAGGCACACAGTGATTAGGTGACTAGCACAAGCTCACTCACCTAGGAAAGGACCAGACTCAGGATTTAAACAAAGAATCTGATTCTGGAGCCTTTGCCTTAATTAATACTGTGTCTCTTGTGGTTTACAGCATAAGTAAGATATTCTTTCTGTCTCAAATCTGATTTGTAACTGTCTAGTAACACATCTTCTCTATGAAGTGAAGCATTAATGTAAATAAAACTGCCATCACACTGAAACACAGTAGTTTTGAATTAACCACAGAAAGGAATTTTGGTAAGCAAATTAATACCGTGAACTGAACATGGTATTTTTAACATTATAAACTTCTCAAGCACTTCCTACATTAACCAGCAAATGATGCTGTTAATTATAAAAAATAATTCAATAAAGGAGGTATAGCAATATTTACTAAGCATTTACTATTCATTTAATAAATATTATTGATTACATATTCTGTGTGAAGGACTGTTGAGAAACCAGAGATATAGCAGTGAATAAATCCCAAATTTCTTCAGGTTAGCAGAAGAGAAACTGGTAAGTAAATGCATGGTATATTAGGTGCTAATACAGTAATACCTATGATTAAATACATATTTTATGCTAATGAGAACTAAAGAAAAACATTTTAGACAGGGCACACAGGGAAGACCTTGCTTCTTGAGAAGGTCACATTTGCCTGAAGATCTGAAGGAGATCAGAGTGAGCTATGTGGATGTTCTAAGTCCTCTGCTAAGTGCTTTACATGTATTTTTATAGAATTTTAAAACTGAGATCATAGGTTGCTTGGCTTATGAAGTAGGCATTATATATACCACAATTTTATATTTAATTATTTAGGAAAAATAAAGCACAGAGAAGATAAATAAGCAGCCTAAAGCCACATGGTGGAATGGCAAAGTCAGGGTTTTTAACCGAGGTTGACTTTAAAGCTATGTACCTAACCACCTCATAAATAAAACTACATTTCTTTAAAAGCATTTTGTAACTGCAGTTTTTATCTATTTCACCCAACTTCTTTCAATCTTTGTGATTTTGTAACTCCCCTCAACCTTTGTTTTTATAAATGTATTGAAAAGACTGTTCCAAGAAAGCCTGGAAAGTAAGTCTATGTCTGCCATATGTCCATCCACCCCCACCCCACTTGTGGAGAAAGGAAAGGTTTCTAGTGTAGTAGGTTCTTTGTCTAGTTATAATGATTGCTGGCAAGTTACCCCACGCCTCCAGGAACTCTTCTTGCCAAGTGATGGGTCAGAGAAGCTAAGTTCCCTCTCTACTCCTGCTTCCTTCCCAACACACACTCTCCAGTCCAATGAAAGACAGTATCAGAGGAACTGAAGAAGAAATGAGAAAGTACTTGGACATATTTAGGAACTGGTATTATACACGAACACATACTGATAATCACTGTCTCATTTATGTCGTTAATCAGTTTTTCAGTGACCAGGGAGAAAAAAAAATTTATGTCAGAATGTAGACATAGCTCTATTATGTTTTGTTGATGGAGTCTCAAAATGCTGTCAGGGTCACTGCAATGTGAGAAGACTGGGATTTTGTACACATAAAAGAACAACTGGTTTGGGTTTTCTCCTGGTAACAAAGGAGTGACCTGGCTCTTGGGAATCATGAGCCAGATTATAGTTCTATTGATGGTGATAACAACAATAAATAGAAGTATCATTATAAGGACTGGAATGTGGATGGGCAAGGCACCTTGGGAAAACAAAAACACAAGGAAGAAACCAGCACTTGCTAAGAGTATCCATTTCTATATTACTGCTCTACCACAGCCACCCATAATTGTAAGGATGTATAGGGGGGAAAAAATCTCTTTTCCTCACATTTTTCTGTGGGAAACAACTTTGTTCCCAAAGCCGCACAAGTAACAATATGCTAATTCTAAGTAAAAGGAAAAGGATATGAGGAAGTCTAATGAGAAATCACAAGAGACTGAAACTCAACTCAGAGTCTACATAAATCTCCTTTTGGATTTTCTCTCCATAGCTGAGAAAACTTTTCTACTATGTGAGACTGATGCTAGGATGAACATTTGCTCTTTTGACTGGGAACTCGATTAAGAATCTGACCACGTTTCTAAGCATCTTTCTCTAAAGTGTTTACCTTACAATGCATGGATTAACGATTCTTCATACCACAATCTTTCCCAAGTTATTTTTCTGTAGTACTGTGGCAATATAAAGGCTACTGGAGCAAGCAATGAGCGTTAGCTAAAAAGAGAAAATAACCATAAGAAGAACAACACTTAAAAGGACATTAAACATGCGTACTTAATGGATAAGTTACATGAATTGTGCTTAGGGAAAGTTGTTCTTAAAAAGAACCTAATGTAACTTGCAAGAAATAGAATGTAAAAATTTAAGAATGGAATTTTATTTGTGAAATGTTAAGTTTGTGTACGAATTTTCTTTTCAACACTAACTTTTTTTAAAAAACCCTCAAACTTAAGTTTCTGAAAGAGATCATGGAGTGAAAACACTTGCATTCTCTGAAGAATGCTTTACAAAATCAAGGTGTAGTCTATGACAGTGGTCCTGATACGCTGTTCTATTAGGACACTGAAAACCAGCCTTCACTCTTCCCAGCTGTGTAACAGAAGAAGATCAAAGCAACTGAGTCCACAGCAGCTGCCCCAGGGATGGAGTAAGCTCCTAGGGCTGCTGTCACTTCCCACTGAGGAGAGCAGCCATATGGCACGGATTAACCACAAATCCAACCACCAGCACCTAAATGATGAGAAGCTGACTCCCTTTGCTGTTACACACACTGGAATGCTTTCACAAAGATATTTTGATCTTTAAGCCCTAGTATCAGAGAAGTACCTCTGGCAAATACTGTGGTAAACTTAAAATGTGACCTGTAATATCTCTTGCTCAATTTCTTTTTTGGAAAGATGCCCATTTATTTTGTTGATCTCCAGACTGTGGTTGAGATAGTCTACTTCCTAAGATACGAATGTTTGGTGTAATCTTTCAAATGTGCCCCAAAAAGCCCAAAGCTCAAAACCCAAAAATCAAAGACCAAAAAACATCCACAAAAGGCTTGTGAACAAAACCAGATCATGACAATTAACTTGTGAATTCTATGTATGAGACAGAAAATTAATTCCATTCACTTTTATTTACAGAACCACTTTATTTATGGTTCAGTAATGCAAAAAGAGAGAAATGGTCATCAGTGGTTTTATTGCTTGTGAAATGTTACCTCTAGTAACCCTGGTTCAAGTCCTATAAAATGTCTTTCTCCTGTAATAATCTAATCTCAAACCCTGACATTAGTTCAGAAGTGAATAGTTTAATGGTTTTTCCTACTGTCCATCTGTATATAAAGCGAGAAGTACTGCAAATCTGGCACAAACTGACATAACTGGCAGTCACTGCTAACAGAGGCACAGGATCAGAATAGAAAAGACTTTGGGAAGCCAAAGCGAGGTATGTGGATACTTGGAGGGTTTCAAGGGTTTTCACCAGGCCATGTACCTATATTATGCCTAGGTAAAAGCAAAGCGTAAACTTTTGAAGTATAATTTAAAGGGGGCTGGGGAGCTATGACAGTCTTTGAGGAATTTCATTTTAGAAGTCCCTCTACTTTAAAATTCCCAAGTACCTAATATTTGGCATGGGAGGAGTTCAGATTAATTTGAAAGTATCTTAGATCTTCTTTTAGAAAATATTATGGAGAAATAATGGGCTGGGATACATTGGCAAAGCAGTTCTTTCCACGAAAATTATATAAAATTATTTAAACAAGCAAATAAGGTGAAAATGTGAGGCACCTGAAATATTTATTAGATTAGTAACACCCCACACCTGCCACAGCTGCAACACCTCAAAAAAATCCAACCTTTGATGTAATAGTCAATGGCCCCCTTAAATTTTATCTCTTCAAATAATATAGTTGCTATACAATATTTTTTTATTTCCAAAGCAGTAATTGGAACCACATTATTCAGAATTTGCCACAAAATAAACTGGTTTGTGTTCCAAAAGTACATGTGAAAATCAGTCATTAGAAATTGAGAACACATTTTTTTTTCTAGAGAAAGAGACTATACAACAGTGGTAAATGTCCAAAAATCATTCTCAGAGATTTTGATGTAATTGGTTTGGGTGTGGTCCGTGCATAGGGATTTCTAAACCCCACTTAACCCACAATACACTAGGAATACACTAAACCACCATGTATAACATGATCTCCATGAGATAAATTATTTCAAACCTCCAACTGGGAATCTAAATACCTCTCCCCACCCAACATGTCTATCTCTGTCTCTCAGGAGTCTCAGCTCAGCAGCTCAGGAGTCAAACTAAACATTTCCCTGGCCACAAAGACAACTAGTACCTTGGACTGGGGACTAAGAAGAGGGAATGATGAAGAAAAAAGCTGGGGCTTCATCAGAAAACTATGCAGTGTCTACAGCACACCAGATCTCAGCTCTCTGATCATGGTCTTTATTTTGAAACCCTGTAAAATATAGGTTCAAACAGTCCTCGTAATTTGTGAATTTGTTCACTAAAATTTACTTGTAACCCTCAAATCAGTATTCACAATGCTTCCATGGTCATTAGCGACACACACAGAGCAATGAAAATTTGAGTCACTCAGTGTACATACGTGGTCCCAGAAGAGGTCAAGCAAGGTAATGCTCTGTGCCTTGTTTCAGATCTCATACTGTAAACAAGAGTACTTTTCGTGGTCTATTTACAGTGGCATTTTTGTGCTTCTTGATGATGAATTTTCCATTTAAAATGGCCCCACAGATGTAGTGTTCTAGCACTTACTAGTGTTCCTAAGGGCAAGAAGGCTTGGATGTGTGTGTGTGTGTGTGTGTGTGTGTGAATATATATATATATATATATATGTTAGATAAGCTTCATTCAGGCTTAAGTTATGGTGCTTCTGGCTATGAGTTCAATGTTCATGAATCAATAATACATATTAAATAAGGTGTTTTTAAACATTTGAACACAATCACATTTTTAATTTTTATTTATTTATTTGACAGAGATCACAAGTAGGCAGGGAGGCAGGCAGAGAGAGACGGGGGAAGCAGGCTCCCTGCTGAGCAGAGAGCCCGATGCGGGGCTTGAGATCATGACTTGAGCTGAAGGCAGAGGCTTAACCCACTGAGCCACCCAGATGCCCCTAGAATCACATTTTAAAACGGTTATGTATGTATTGATAAAATTTTGTGATCAGAGTCTCAAAAGAATCTAACTTTGTGTATTTCTTAGGAGGAATATTTCGGTACTCTCTAGTGTTTTTGGTGACCTTAGAGATCATAAATACTATGAATAATAAAAACCAACTGTAACAGATGCATAAACTCTGTCCTGCCTGGTGACTCTTCCCCACCTCCTCTGGAAAAACCAGTTTTATCTCCATTTGTAATTCATCTCAACCCTCTTTTACTCTATATAAATTTGTGCCTTACTGACTTTTCCTTTGAACTGGTTATAACATCTGCTTGGTTTCCTCATTTCATTAGTAAACTAAATTTTTTTTTTTTTAAGATTTTATTTATTTATTTGACAGAGATCACAAGTAGGAAAAGAGGCAGGCAGAGAGAGAGGGGGAAGCAGGCTGAGCAGAGAGCCCGATGCGGGGCTTGATCCCAGGACCCCGGGATCATGACCTGAGTCGAAGGCAGAGGCTAACCCACTGAGCCACCACAGGTGCCCCAGTAAACTAAATTCTTAAAAATGTATTAATCTATATGTATTAATCTATATCTATATATATGATTTTATGTTTTCCAGAAAATACTCTTTTCACAATTTTGGAAGTCCCACTGACACATCTAACAGATTCACCAACCAAAGCCTGGCAAACTTCTTCACCAAAAGTGGTGCACCTTATTTTAAGCTCAGGTATGTCTTTTCTTGGCCCCAAGAGGCAAATACAAGAGAATTTTGCTGACTCCCTGTTTTTCTATTTTTAACTTTGCTCTCTATTAAGTTTGGGAATTGGTTTTAGAGATCTATTCTCTAAATAGGATGAAAAGACAGAAAAATCTAGTCTTTTGGTCTTTGCAGTCTATTTGACCTTAAACAAATGAAAAATTTGTACTCAATGAGAGGAGGACAGCTCTTTAGTATACACCAGTGAACTTCATAATTCTGTGTTAACTGTTAACCCATGACTGAAATTTTAGAACTGAAGTTATAAACTGTGTGATGCTGGTCTGTCTACATGTCTGTTAATTCAGAAGTGTCTTTACTTCTCATTATATATGTATGAGTTATGTTTTCCTACCTGTACATGTCATTAATGAATTAGATAGTAAAATCTCTTAAAGAGGCTCTGTTTTGATTGGCTTCTAGAAAAAATAAGTGCTTATATAAGAATTCCTAAAATTCTTAGAAAACAAGGAAATTCAACTTCTAAATAGTCTTAATGTGCTAGATTTAAAAAAGGTATTCTTGGGGTGCCTGGGTGGCTCAGTCAGTTAGGTATCCAACTCTTAATTCCAGCTCAGGTCATGATCTCAGCTCAGGGTCCTAAGACTGAGCTCCAGTGGGTTCCAGGCTCAGTGGGGAGTCTGCTGGAGATTCTCTAGCTCTCCTTCTACCCACCCCCACTCCCTCACCTGCTGGGACTCATGTACAAAAAAAAAAAAAAAAAAAAAAAAAAAAGCATTATTAAGGAATTAAAGACCTAAGGAACATTTAAGAATTCAAATTCAAATAAGAAAAAACAGAGGTAAATCTTGGGCACGTGGCCGACTTAGAAGAGCTTGCAACTTTCAGTCTCAGGGTTGTGAGTTCAAGCCCCACATGGCGTACACAGGTTATGTAAATGAATAAACAAAAACTTTAAAAATATATATAGATATAGATACAGGTAACATATGGGGTGCTTGGGTGGATCAGTCGGTTGAGCACCCTACTCTTGGTTTCACGTCAGGCGGCAATCTCAGGGTTGTGTGACTGAGCCCTGCGTCAGGATCTGCGCTCAGCACCACCCCTCTGCTCCTCCGCCATTGCACATGTGCACACACTCTATTTCACTCAAATAAAAAATACATAAATCTTTTAAAAATATAGGTGATCTCTGGCAAACAAGACAAATTTAATCATTTTGATTTAATAAAAGCAGCTATATTTTCTCTAGTTTATTATTAAATATACCAAGCACAGATCTTTCTTTCTAAACTTAGTAAGTTTACTGATCAAATAAGCTAGCATTATTTTTGTTTAATGTTTATACTCCTAAAAAATATAAATTTGTATTTATCCAAAATGATTCTTCATTCTGGCAATTTTAATAGTAACTAAGTTTTGTAGTATGTCACTTTGAAAATTAATTTCCAAGACTTTGGGTTAATTTACAACCTTAGATGATATTAATCGATATTTATTAGATACTTAGAGTATTTCTAAGAATACTAAACTACTGATTACTAAGCAAAATTTAAGTTTATATATTTTTGCTTCTTTTTTTTATTTTGTATAGAGAGGTTGTATCTTTGGGTTTAATGGATGTATTCATTTTTGCCACTTGGAGAAGTTTATAAAGAATGCACGTGGTTGTAGAAGTTTTGCTAGTTTACTTAAATATTAGTATGTAACAGTTTGCAATGATCAGTTTTCTCTATGAAATCAGAATTAACTTTGGTTAAAAGATTTAATAAATGTGAAATTCTCCTAAGAGTAATAGTGGTAGTGAGGTAGAACTTTGTACGCAAGGTAATGAGATGTGTTTCTGTTTACCAACAGAAAAAGAGAATAGTTAGCATAGAGGTCTCTTTCAGGCAACCAACTTGAACAACGGAAACTTGATCAAGGCAAAGGGGCCGGCAGTGAACCACCAAGCTGAATGCAAATAGGCTCACGAACCGACCACACCTGGAAACAGCCATAAGCCCTAACTGACCAATTACAACCCAGCACAGTTCCAAATATTACCGAAAAAGGGAAAATTCCACACTCCCTCACCCTGTTCAGTAGCTGTGGTCCCTCACCACCCCTTTGTCCCAGTCTTTGCTATCTTGCCCACCATTTGCTCTGCCTTGGGTGAATTCTTACACCTCCCACACTGCAGCTGCCACCCTATTGGGTTGGGTCACCCCACAGTTAGGTCCTAAAGTAAATATTCAAAATGAGAAAGAGAATGGTGAAGGACAAAAACCTGAATGGATACTGAAAGTTATATATTTTATTTCCCTTACAGTATGTCTAAAAAGTATGAATAGCTATGAAAGGTATTAAAATCTTAGCAAAGCTTGCTCAGTATGGGTGGGCTTATTTCATTAGTTCACTATTTACTGCCTCTACCTACAACATGAAGGGTTATTCTTTTTGTCTAATCTGCCTAGATTTCCAAGTTTCTGTGGCTTACCAGAATAACCTTATATGAAGACTTCCTTATGACTTCCTAACCTTATGATGATGAAGTCTTTAATGACTTCCATAAGAGCTCAGGATCTTTACAGTCATGTTACCTTTTATGTTTGTAAGTTTTATCATCCCTTTGAAATGAGCAGTCAAGTACTGTTTGTCTCACACCCACGATCCTATTCCTATCCTAAGTGTGCAAATCTACTGACATTTTTAAAATTTATGCCTCCCCAGAATAGCCTAAATGGAAAATGAACAATTCAGATTACCTTTGTACCTAAAACTATTTTCAAGGTTCCTCAGAAGGCCTCTGGACTATCACAAGGATGTATTCTTTTAACCTCGTGGAAAGAGAGATATCAAAAATAATTAGTTTGACACAGTACTAATGAGTTATAACTGTAAGAGTTAACAAGTCAGAAGAGATACTTAGCCCTCTTGAGGTTAAATCTGTATGAGTAAAATGTTATTAATATAAATATTCCAGAAATTTATGCTATGTGCTAAGTATAGATTCTCACTGCCCTCACTGTCCATGTTTTATTTATCAGAGCCCTGGTATGCTCTGTATTACAGGTTATCAGACATAATTTCAGTTATCTTTAAAAACATCAACTTGGTTGCATCTTCTGTAGTTTGGATCTTGTATATTCTAGGCCAGTATATGTAAATTGGAGTCCATATCACTTATCAATGGAGTTTTATTAATATACAAATGTTTAGGACCTTCCCCAGACTTACTGAATCTCTTTACTTGATCTTCTTGACCTATTTCTCGTATATGCTTACTATGTGTTTGTCACATTCAGGGTATATTACATATCAGGACTATTATTATTTCTCTGTAAATATTCATCCATTTTTATAAGTTAGATGGACATTTATGGTCTTCTTTGAAACCAGGCTTTAATACTGATTACAGATATACTGTATATAACATTTTTGGAATGACTTTAAGTTGCATCATTCTTTTTATGAATGTTTACATTTCATTTCTGAAATTTACCAGTAATGTTCATTACAGCCAACTTAAACCTTTAATCACTTAGGGATAGATTTTTTTTTGTTTTACTCTGATGCTACCCTGAAAACTCCCGAAATCAGTTGCAGGCCACAGTACTTTGTCTTCAACAAAGGAAGACACCTTCAGAGCTCCATGGAGAGGACTGTTAGGTATTCCTGGGTACAGGCTTTTGATGGCATAAATAATTATAGGACATACCAATGAACTGAGTCAGGATTTCCAGAACTCTACCTGAGCTGCAAATAAATTTATGATCCAGGGAAACAAGAATTAATTATATAAGACTAAATGCACTGATGAAGGCTGAATGTAGTTTCTGTTCGGAGTACTTCTGATATTGTTTCAATATTCAATTTTTTTGGCATTTAAGGAAGTCCTTTCCCTTGTCTACAATTTAGTAGACAACTGTTTTGTAAACTAAACTGTGTATCATTTGTAAATGGTATAAGTCTCCCTGCATGACCACTACAGAATTCAGGAACTCTTGTTGAATATTCTTATATCCATGGCAATATAGGTATTTGTACATGTTCAATATGTCCTTCTTCTGTGGTTATGCAACAAAGGCCATACCTAGATTGACATATTTGACAATGTACTTATTTAATCAGAGACGACCAGACACTTTTAAGGAAAAAAGTAGACAAAATCCTTCCAGGAAAGTGACATGGCTCCAGGATAACAAATTACAAAAGTTCCCTAAGGTGGTAAGGAACCTTTTTAGAGGATCTTAGGATATTTTAGGGACCTTGAAAAGGGAGGAAAAATTTGCCCAAACTAATAGGCATCACAGAACAAGTCTGGTGGCAAGTAATTGGTCATGAAGACATACATGAAGAAATCTGAGAGTCCTTATGAAAAATTTCAGCAAAGCAAACTTAAGAGAGCTTATGTGGTAAAGAACAGCAGGACTTCTGCCCCCAAAAATGCCTTTTTGGCATAAGGATTTTGAGCTGGTTAGTTAAAGAAAAACAAAAACAAAAAACAACAACAGTAAACATAGGGAAATCTCCGAAAATGAAGAAATTGCCCTTTTTTGAGGGACATTTACATTTATAAGGGAAATCTCCATTTGTAAAGGTATCTCCCACTCAGTACTAGGAAGTGGAGGATGACTAAAATTCTGAAAATTCACCAATGGAGAAGCCTTGGAATTAAAATCTGCATAACATTTATACCCTTGTTTATGGTACTTTGCCCTATAACCTCCCAAGGTTCTCCCCAGTGCCCACTCCCCAAATCTTCCGTCTTCAGCTAGAGATGGTACTTAATGTGGTGGCAAGGGCCATTTCGGAGTTACCAGTTTCCCCGGGTATATAGGAGATATACACGTTATTAAACTTCGGTTTGTTTTTCTTTGTTAATCTTTTAGTTATAAGAGTCAGAGGTGTCTCAGCCAAGACCTATAAAGTTAAAGGGAAAATTATTTATCTTCTCCTACAGTTGCAAATTATTCATTCTTGCTATACCTAAATACATACTCAGGCCAAATATTAGCCCACAATTTTGTGATCATAAATAGTGTTTGAGATTTTTTAAATCACAAAAAGGAGAAGAGAGAAATCAGTAGAAAATCGCATTATCTATATAGTATGCCTTTTCTCTTCCAGGTTATCGGATTTCAGCTTAATTCCTTGTCTTTCAGCTATTTTATTTCTTTTTAAGTTGTATGACTGATAGATATGCAAATTATGTCCTGTGTCCTACTGGTATTGATTTAATTAGCTGCCCCTCCCCCACAAAACCTCCATCTGCTCCATTTGCATTCCTTTTTTCCACGTGTATTTGTGCTGTTTTGACTTTTACTTTGAACTGGTTTTAACATCTACCTAGTTCCTTTTTATCACATGAATAAAATAAATCCTTTAACACAGATTTTTTATCTGTAGGAATCCTGATTCTTAGCTTTTGAAACAAAGGTGTCTTCTAACAGATGAGTGAATGTGAGGTTGAGACCCTCATTAGAAGGTTTAAGTTAGGTGGAAATCCAGACTTTGCTGATGGGTCTACTTCTGGAATAATTCTAAATCCTGCAGCTCCAATTACCTCCTTATTTTCCTGAATCCAGGGCTCGACCTGTCTGCTTCCTCCACTGCTTCTACCTTCTAGGACTTCAGAGGCAGGTTTTCCTCCCCAAGAGACCCACTATGGACGGAATGCAGTTTCACAGTTTATCCTCTATCCCCCTACTCCTGAAAGAAACCTCCTCTATTTTGAGAATTTCAAAGAGTTTTTACAGCTAACAACAATGAGAAAAACACAGGGGGTAAAATGACCTACCAAAGGAAAGTCACAAAGTTTCAAATCAGATCAAACGGGGAAAAGGCCATTTCTGGTTTTCATTAGCATGTAAATGGTAGTAGATCCTAGCCTTCAACCATCGACATTTTTCCACAACTACCTTACTCCTCCTTTCTCCGTTGATGCAGCTTCTCCTCCCCGCCCTCAACCCTATCATGAAACACTAGGAAAGACAAAAGCCACAATGGGTGAGAAAGGTGGGTCTTTTCAGTACACAAAGAACTAAAGTGAGGTTCATCTACATTTCAGAGGAAACCCCAGATACTCTTTTCTCTTTTTACAAAGAAAGGTTATCTTTGAAGAGTTCCTCTGGAATATTTGCCGAGCTCAAAGAGAGACCTTCAGGATGAGGCCCTGGGGTTAAAGCCAAAAGACACAGGGTATTTATATCTTCTTTACTTAGTGTGTATGGTTGGGGAAGGTTGAGAAGTAAGATTTGGGGGAGTGGAAGGTAGGGAGAAGGGGGAAAAGCCACAGGGAGGCCATTCAATCTTTTCTTCTTTCCCACTCCCTAGTTTCACAGAATCAGTTCTCTGTAGTGACATCCTGTGAGAAGAGAGACCTAACCAAAACAGAAGCAGGGAGGGTAGTTACAGGAGTTATTAATAGCAGGAGGAAGAGAACTTCTTTTAGTCTCAGAAATTATATATTCTTACATAAAATTCTTATATAAAAAGATGAACCTGCACAATACCTTTTATGGTTAAGAAATGAAAAATGGGTGATTAATGGGATCTTGTGGTATAATTTAGGTCTCTTTTAGCTATTTTATTTCATTATTATATTACATGTAACATAAGAGTTTCCACTTATCCTGGATTCATACGGGGTATGAATAAAGAACAGAACTTTATTTCTTAAAAATATAAAATGTAGAGGCGCCTGGGTGGCTCAGTGGGTTAAGCCCCTGCCTTCGGCTTGGCTGGGGTCATGGTCTCAGGGGTCCTGGAATTGAGCCCCATGGACCCTCTGCTCAGCAGGGAGCCTGCCCCCTCACCCCCTGGCTCTGCATGCCTCTCTGCTTGCTTGTGATCTCTGTCAAATAAACAAAATCTTAATATATATATATATATATATATATATATATACACACACACACACACACACACACATATATATAAAATGTGAGGTTTTCAAAGTTGGATAAAGTTTTCCTATTTCTTACATTCATTATAGAATATTAGTGAAATCTTTAGAATATGTGTAGAATGTATATTCTGTGCATTGCTAAGAACTATACAGATCAGAACTATATAGATAGAAAAATAATGTGAATTACATACAACTTCCAAATAACTTTAAATTTATTTTAAAGTTTATCTATTATTTATTTATATAAGTAATCTCTACACCCAACTTGGTGCTCAAACTCACGATACCAAGATCAACAGCTGTACACACTTCTAACTGAACGAGCCAGGTGCCCCAATATAATTTTAAATTTCCTAGGAGGCACTTTAAAAAATGACTAGGAAATATTTTAATCGTATTTTCCTAGCCCAATATATATCCAAAATATTATCACTTAGATATGTAATCAATACAGAAACTTTAGATAATTTTTATACCTAGTCTTTGAAATAGTGTATATTTACACTATAGCACATTTCAACTTGAACCAGACACATTTCAAGTGCTATATAGTCATATGTGGGTACCATACTGGATAGTGCTGACCTAAATCATGTGGGAAACAAAGGCAAAAGAAAAAACTTAGAATTTCCTTACTGCCTACAGCCCACTGACAAGTCCTTGAAACAGGCAGGAGTGACCTTCCTTAAGGAGCTTAGCTGCCTCAATGTTGACACTTCCCTAAAGGCAAATGGCAATCTTATCCCAACCCCCAATCCTGTAAGTCTTAACATTAAAAAAAAAAACTCCTTTGAAAACTTTATCTCTAACCTCCAAGATACTCAGCAATCACCTTTCAAGCGTATGGCCCATGGAAATACATCGGAAGTATCTCAGGACTGAGTTATTACCGAACAGTAATAAATGACCTTTTCCTAACAATAGCAGCCCCCTCAGGATCCTGGAAACCTTGTTTCCAAAATTCCTTAGGGGCCTATGCTGTCCCTAACCCCCTCCCAACTTGAAACTATATAATCAGTCACCCATCACAACCAAAGTGCAGCTTTTTCTGCCCAAGAGTCCTGTCCCCATGCTTTAATAAAACCACTTTTTTATACCAAAGACATTTCAAGAGTTCTTTTCTCGGCTATAGCTCCAAACCCCAACCATTTCCTACATCATAACGATCGATTTTTAAGATCTACTAGCAGCATAGTATCATATAAAAAATACTGAATTTAGAATCTAGGAACTTGGGTCTTATCAGTTAAGAACTACATGATTGAGCTTAGTCTTGTTTTATTAATTTCCAGGCCTCTGTATCCTTAAAAAAAAGTTTATAACAAGTAACTTACATCTTGGGAAACAGCTCTAACATTATGGAATAATCTTCTTAAGTTTCTCTGTTAATAAACTCAAGATAAGCTCCATATTATATATGGTTATATTTTACTAACACTAAAATAGAAGAAATTGCTAATCATTCTATAAATTTTCTTTCTCCAGATTTCGAGTTACAGGGAAGTAACAGTTCTTCTGAAAGAACAATTAGCCAAATTAATTTAAAGTGATTTTTAAAAAGTTTAAAACATGATTTGGAAAATAATTTATAACATCACTACAGGTACAGTTCAAACTCACCAAATATTTATTAAGTACATTAAAAGATGAGTGGGACTGGGTGTTTTTTTTTCCCATGTAGGTGCTTATAATCTAGTAGGAGGAATAAAATATTAGTTTGAGTACAAGGACATGCCTTATTTAACTACTGATCCCCACAGCCTAGCCCCCAGTGCCAGCAACAATAGTGTCTGACAGAATGCAATACAAAAAGTACAAAACTGTACTGTTAAAGCTATAAGAAAGGAAAAAATTACTGTGTAAATTAAAAGAGAAAGCACATCCAGTAAAGGCTGGGAGATGGAGGTCGAAAGGGGAATAAGAAAAGGGAGCAGGAAAGAGTTAATGTTTAAACTGTATTATTGTAAGGGGTAGGTTGTAGTTCTTGGCAGGACTAAGGATGAAAAGGAACAACAGCATGAGTAAAATTGTAGATGGAAGAAAATATGCAACAAGCCTGGGGATAAGGCAGGACAAAGAGTTGGGACACATAAAGCTAGGTCCGTGCTTTTCACTGACCTAGTGATGTGTTTATATTGTGACGAACTTTGCTTTTTGTTGTTGTTTAGCTTTTTAAAAAATATTTTATTTATTTATTTATTTATTTGAGAAAGAGAGAGAGAGAGAGAAACAGCACGAGAGGGTAGAGGGTCGGAGCGGGGAGCCTAATCCAAGACTCATCCCAGGACTCCGGGATAGGATCATGACCTGAGCTGAAGGCAGTGGCTTAACCAACTGAGCCACCCAGGCACCCCTCTTTAGATTTGAAGTAATCTCCACATTCAGCGTGGGGCCTGAATTCACAACCCCAAGATCAAGAGTTGCATGCTCTACCAAATGAGCCAGCCAGGTGCCCTTGTGAAGAACTCTGAATTTTGAGACATCTATCCTTAAGCACAGGCCTTCAAGATGTTTAAAAAAAAATACTATTTTGCATTTAGAAAAATGTCACAAAGGGTCTTGATTTTTAAGACTGTGTATATGTGTATTTCTATATAATGGTTTAGACCATAAATTAGTAAATAAATTCTGTAAATGGCCAAATAGAAAATATTTTTAGATTTTGGGGGCTTTTATGGTCTCTATTACAATTATTTAATTTTACTATTGCAGCTAAAGAACAGTTATAGACAATACATAAATGAAAGAATACAACTGTGTTCAAATAAAACTTGTTCATTCAGCTACAAGTATAATGACCTTGTTAACTAATGTTAATTAATGTCTCTAAAACCTCAGTTTCTTTGCTCTACAAAATGGGTTGATAATTGTTCCTGTTTCACAGAGTTGCAGTGAGGATTAAATGGGACAAATGAAAAGCACTTAGCAGAGTGGAAAACTCAAGCCTTAGTCTTAGGAATGTTGGAACTTTGTGATGATGATACTCATTACCTGAGACCAAAATATAATCAGAAGGCATTAAAAATTTCTAGGAAGCAAATGAATCTGAAGCAAATGAATCTGAAAATCTTGTACTGATTCTCAAAACTGTTTAGAAGTAAGGAAAACAGGAAACCAAAGAAAGGAGATGAAAGGTGTAGGTTGCTCATTTTCAGAACAGTCCCTGAGTATACAAACTATCTTTTTTTTTTAAGGCAGATTTTCCCTAACCTGTTTCTTGACACTACTGAAAGGCAAATATTTAATATTCCTAAATGGAAAACTTTTGCCAGATTTTTTTGTTTATTATCAACACAGAATCAACGATATCACAAAAACAAATTTTCCCTCTAGAGCATATAATGAGTAAGTTACTGGGCTAGAAAGTAAAGAAATAAAACTGTATGAGTTGGCCCATGAGCTTAATATCCTTAAGTCTATAGTTTTTGAGTATTATCCAATCCAATTTCTCATTTCAAAGAGGAAGGACATGTTTATCAAAGATTGTTTAGTGAAACATGACTTGCTCAAGATCTCTGGTAAACCAGACAGTTATGGAATGAGAGTCCTAGTTACTAGTCTCTGAATCCAAGTTGTTATATGTTAGTAACAAGTTCTAAACCATTTCTTTCTAATGCTTTCACTAATCAGAACATTGGTTCACCCAACCTTCAACAGCATTAGCTCACAAAATGTTATTAGGTATGAGGGGAGAGGGAATCTTGAATATTCCTTCCACTATCCACCTACCCAAGAGATGTGGGTAGTTGGAAAAGATCCCTCACCCCAATGATTCTGTATCATTTCAATGATCTGCTTAGACCTGCTGCCTCAATACTAGAGAAACTGGACTTTATATATAAAGTCTTTTTACATATAATATACAATGCTGAATGTTTAGATAAATGAGGCAGATCACAAGTATTATAGTGAACTTAAGGATGGAATAATCAGGGAGAACTCTCCCAGGAGATGAGACTGGCTTCAAATTTCCAAGTAGAGAATGTATTTGGGAAAGTCAGTAATTTTACCAGATAACCCATGTCCATTATGTAGGTATTATGCTAGGTGCTGGGGACAAGGCAGTGACTAACATGGATATGGTTCCTACTACCTTGTAGGTTAAAATTCCTGATCCACTATAGTATTATAAGATACTATCTACAAAGCTTTTGCAAGTTACACTACTGACTTTGATAATGTTCTTCAATTTTCTTTCCCAGGGAGGCAGAAATTGGAGTGAAAGCATGTGATTTCAACAGCAGCAGTGGCTAGTTCACACCTGCAATTCACATGGCAACTGTAGTCATGCAGTCCTGGTGACCACTTAGACATTAACCAGAGATTTAACAATTTAATTAGATTTCCTGTTATTAAACTCACATTGCAAGCCTCAAATGAATAATTTTCAAGGTGTCAGACACAAAATATGGTAGGCTGCAAAGATGGAAAACATTTATAGAACTGTTTTTGATAAGCTATATTACAGTTTGATTAAATAGTAATTTAAATCAAAATAATATTTTAAAGACTATGACCACTCTGAGAATAATTCTGTAATTAAGAAATTTTGAAACTGCCAAGAACATGTTTTAATAAGCTTTACTTATAAATTTTTTTTCAGATTTTAAAAAGTCTAAAAAGAATAGGATAAACTTATATACAATTAAACTTAACTATGTTCTTACTTATGTTCTAAACACTTCTATTAACTAATTCAATCCTCATAACAATGCCCACTGTACACAGGAGAAAACAGAAATACGAAGACATACAAATAGTAAGAGACCAACAAGGATCCAAGCCCAGGCACTTGGGCCTCACACTCTTCATCATAAGGTATATAATACTAAGGGTAAAATATTTAAAAAGCAAATACCTGGGGTGCCTGGGTGGCTCAGTGGTTTAAGCCTCTGCCTTGGGCTCAGGTCATGATCCCAGCGTCCTGGGATCGAGCCCAGCATCAGGCTAGGCAGGGAGCCTGCTCTCCTCCCCCCACACCCACCTGCCTCTCTGCCTACTTGTGATCTCTATCTGATAAATAAAATCTTAAAAAAAAAATGGAGATAATGGTAGTCTATAAGAAAACAAAAAGCAAGTATCTTAGATAATAAGCTTTATAGTGCTTTCACATTTATAAGTCAAATATGTTAGATAACAGTAATAATCTTTTACATTTATTGTCTTAAAGTAAAAATATATTTAAGCAGACATTATCTCATTCAAATAGATAACTCAGATTCAAATTCAACTGACCATTTAGAAAAGAAGAATGCATTAGGTACAAATACACAGTAGTGCTAGCAAATCCAAGAGAGAGAAACAGCAGAAATAGCAGATGTAGAGAGTTAAGGGTCAGAACCAATAGTTTAAAGTATCTTTTGTGTATCAGGTACTAGATTAGATAGACTATGAGTAAAGTATCATGATTTCAACAATGAGAAAACATTAAGTTCATTATGAAATTAATCCAAAATCATATACAGTCTAAGTGGCATAAGGATCAGAATTCAAACTGGACTGACTCCAAAACCTCTCTTCACTACCATGTTGCATGGCTTAATAGATAATGGAGAAAAAAATCTGCATTTTTTTGTTGATAGTAGTATCAATATAAATAATAGTTTTAGGTGGCTATCTCAAAAACTAATACCCTCTTAGGCTGCATTAATTTAATTGTAAAGTGAGATTATGCTTGGTGTTATACTCACCATATATAGAAAAGTGACCCACAGACATTTAGGCTTACATGAAATTTTAAGGTACTTTAAGGAATTTTAAGGAAAATTAAAGAATAAGGTAATGATAACTATTTTCCAAATAATTAAAGAGCTACGAGATAGAATTATAGATTTGAGATTTTGGATCAAAGTAAGAATAAACAGAGTTCTCAAAACTGGAATAGGCAGTTCACTTAGAGTTTAAAAACCAAGTATCTGAGACATTCACTTAGAGTTTAAAAACTAAGTATCAGTGATTTTGCAGAGCAAGCCATGATCAAGGTAGGAGATGAATTAGTTTTACTCCCTGCCTCTCTTCCTAATTAGAGCATTGGCTTTTACATGTTATGTGGTTATTCCATTTTAGTTTTTGGAGGGGGGAGGTGTTTTGATGTGTATAAAAAAATCTAAAAACCACTAGATTAAACATACTACAAGATGTCTTTCAACTCAAATTCTATATTCCTGCCTGGTTCTGATTAAGGTCAAGAACATAAAATCATATCTTGATTGCACTTGTCAAAGCAAAACAAAAACAGACCAAACATACCATTTTTTTCTGCAAAGGCAGCTGCGTCTTCTTTAGTACTGAAGGTTAGAACCATGTTGGACAAGGGATCAGCCCTGTAAGAAATAATTTTTTTTCCAGGATTTAACATTAAGCTTTAGCAGGGAAAAAAGGCTTATTTAAGTAAAGTAAAATGTTAGAAAATAAATACTTGCTATAATATCAGAGAAGTATAATACTAATGAATTACCTTATTTTAAAATGTTAACTTTTAAAATATATTTCCCTGTGTTAAACTGAGATTTTCTAACCTGTACTGTCAAATTAAAAAATTTGTAACTATAAAGACATTCAGCAATTTTTAGTCCTTAATAAAATCATTTATTGAACTCTTCAAAAAAAAAAAAAAAAGATTTAATTGAATTAAAAAATCCCAAAGGAATTCTCAAATTGACCTTATAAATTCAATATCAAGAAATCTACTGGTGAGTGCAACTGGAATCATCATTATCTCAAAAAACAGATGGCAATAACCTCTAAATGAACCTTCCATCATTACAGACAATAATTAAGCATATGGCCCCATGAAAAAATAAGGCTCCAAGAATCAACATCTGAGTTTTTCAACCTAGTATTAGTGATAATGTTTACAAGTCTATACAGAACCTTAAAAAAATATATAAAATATCACATAATTTCAGAAATATCACTTTTATTAGTACATTTATAAAAAGGTACAACACTGGGGCTCCTGGGTGGCTCAGTCGTTAAGTGTCTGCCTTCGGCTCAGGTCATGATCCCAGGGTCCTGGGATGGAGCCCCACCTCAGGCTCCCTGCTCAGCTGGAAGTCTGCTTCCCCCTCTCCCACTCCCCCTGCTTGTGTTCCCTCTCTTGCTGTGTCTTTCTCTGTCAAATAAATAAAAATCTTTAAAAAAAAAAAAAAAAGGTAGAACACTGCTACAAATGTTTATTATTAGTCTCTCAAAGGTGAATACAACATTCTATGAAACATCATTTAGAAATGTGGAAGTAGGGGATGCCTGGGTGGCTCAGTGGGTTAAGGCCTCTGCCTTTTGCTCAGGTCATGATCCCGGGGTCCTGGGATCGAGCCCCACATTGGGCTCTCTGCTCAGCGCGGAGCCTGCTTCCCTCTCTCTCTGCCTGCCTCTTTGCCTACTTGTGATCTCTGTTTGTCAAATAAATAAATAAAATCTTTAAAAAAAAAAAAAAGAAACGTGGAAGTAAGAAAGTAAACATTTAGGATGTAATATGGATAATGAAAAGACACAAGATACACAGGGAGAGAATATACAAGAAGTAACCCTCACTGAAATGAAGATCCACAAATTATTGCTGCTTAAGTTCTAGTCCTCTACAACGGTTACTGTTCTGGGGCTCCTATGAGATCCCTATAATGATATGTATTCTTACCATACTCCCTCCCCCACCCTGAAAGAAAAAGAGCTTCTCATCAGTTAGCTGTATTAGTACCAATAACACAATTTTATACTGATCCCTCCTTTTTGAAGCATATATGATTTCCCAGTTGATAGTTTAGATAAACTATACTGAGAACAGAAATGTCAACATAAATATCCAGTAATTTTTAGAAAAGATTTTATTTATTTATTTGACAGAGAGAGAGATCACAAGTAGGCAGAGGGGGCAAGGGGAAGCAGGCTCCCCGCTGAGCAGAGAGCCCGATGTGGGGCTCAATCTCAGGACTCTGAGATCATGACCTGAGCTGAAGGCAGCAGCTTAATCCACTGAGCCACCCAGGTGCCCCTATTTTTAACGTTTTTAGAAGATTATTTATTTGACAGAGAGCACAAGCAGGGAGAGCAGCAGAGAGAGGGAGAAGCAAGCGCCCTGCTGAGCAAGGAGCCTGAAGTAGGGCTGGATCCCAGGATACTGGGATCATGACCTGAGCTGAAGGCAGACACTTAACCAACTGAGCCACTCAGGTACCCCCAGTTAATTTTTTTATATATATATATATTTATTTTAGAGAGAGGGAATGAGCAGAAGGGTCAGAGGGAGAGGGAGAATTTCCAGCAGACTCCCTCCCCACTGAGCACTGAGCCGGACGGTGGGCTGGATCCCACAACCCTGAGATCAGGACCTGAGCTGAAACCAAGTCAGATGCTTAACTGTGCCACCTAGGAGCCCCTGATCCTATAATATGATTAGTGCTGACATTTATGTTAGCTTAGTTGAGAACAGGAAGCAAAACAGAAAATTGTAGGAAAAACTCAGGAGCCAAGAGCTCTATAATCTGCAAAGGTGGTATAGCTTTTATTTTTCTCACTTTATTTAGGAAAAATTACATAGGTTGAACAGTAACAACCTGCATCAATAAGCCAACATTTTTCCAGCCATTCCATTTCTATTCCTATTCTCCATCTCCTATATTTTGAAGTTCTTTTCTAAGTATATTGCCTCAAGTAGCTTTCACCCTTTCTTATCCTTACCCAAAGTGCTATACATTCCTAACTAATCTTTCCTCCTCCTCAACTCCAATCTACCCTTCAACATGTTGTCGGATTAACTTTCCTAAAGTTCGACTCTCAAACCCATTGTCCAACTTTAAAACTTAAAAGGAGGCGGCACCTGGGTGGCTCTGTCGGTTAAAGCCTCTGCCTTTGGTTCAGGTCATGATCTCAGGGTCCCGGGATGGAGCCCCGCATTGGGCTCTCTGCTCAGCGGGGAACCTGCTTTCCCCTCTCACTCTGCCTGCCTTTCTGCCTACTTGTGAACTCTGTTTGTCAAATAAATAAATAAAATAAAATCTTAAAAAAAAAAAAAAGAGGGGTGTCTGGGTGGCTCAGTCATGAGGCAGCTGCCTTCTTCGGCTTGGGTCCTGATCCAAGGGTCCTGGGATTAAGCCCCCATCGGGCTCCCTGCTCAGCAGGAAGATTGCTTCTCCTTTTCCTACTCCCCCTATTTGTATTCCCTCTCTTGCTGTCTATCTGTCAAATAAATAAAACCTTTAAAAAAATAAGTAAAACTTAAAATAGTTCCCAGTGTCTACCAAAAGAATTTCTAAATCTCTTACACTTTAGCATTCAAGCACTTCTACAATATGATCAGAACACAGTTTCCAGTTTTTTAAATTATTCCCCTTGGAGGTAACCAACTAGTCAAACAGATAGCTAAGTGATTCTCTAAATGTAGCCTGTAAGTTCCCACCAGCTCAGTCTGTTCCTTCCACTAGGAATACAGAGAGAGGCCACTACCTCAGCATACAGAAGTCCATCCCAAATATCTCTCATGGTTTACTATGAATCTTTTCCATGAATCATTTATATCCTACCCTCCTCTAAGTATAAATCAACTCTTTTCAATCTTTACTTATATTTCTAAACTTCATTTGCTCAGTTCCTAATTACTGGGGTTCCAATTTGGGTAACGGCAGATTTACCTACCATTAAATCAGACTTATTTGCCCAACAATTACATAATAAACTACAGACAATAAAAAAGCCCAACTGTATGAAGGGAACAGAGTGGCCAAAAGCAGGAATGAAAATGGAGAAGATTCAACTTTTGAAAGGAGGGAGCCACAGAGGATTAGATCCAGTTGATAGTTTTTCCTCTAAAGGTATGCTCTGGTCCAGACATTAGGACCATCAAGAACTCAAGCAGAAAGTCTTACCAGCACAAGCAATCTGGAGACAGGAGTTTAGGATTGCCAGAGCAGCTAGAAAGTTAGGGGAGGAAACAGTGAAAAGGAGGAATCTGCAGAGGAGGGAACTTCTGAACTGCACACAAATGTCTAAGGTGCTAAAACAATAGCTGAGAAGGCTGAAAAAACTAAGCAGAGATTTCAGCAGCTGTTTCCTTGCTATAGGGGAGACTGAGTTTGAAGTTCCACGGAGACAGAAGGACTTGGTAAGGGCCTTGTGCTTTCCACTGAAACCTTAAAAGGGCCATGCCTTTTTATTATTTTTATTTTAAGTAGGCTCCACGCCCAGCATAGAGCCTAACCTGGAGCTTGAACTCATGACCCTGAGATCAAGACCTGAGATGATACCAAGAGTGAGACACTCAACCAACTGAGCCACCCAGGTGCCCCCATGCCTTGTTATTTTTTTTAACACTATGTTTTAGGACTAAGACCAGAGTAAAACTGAAAGAGACCCAACCTAACAAAGCATAAAGTAAATCCTCCACAAACTCAAGGTAATCTATTCAAAATTAACTATCTTCTAGAGCAAAACTCACTCACATTACCAGTGTCATTAAGTGGATAGGCATAAGGATAGAAAAGTAACGGAATAACTTTTTTCTTTTCCTTTTTTTCAGAATTAAACTTCTTAATAGAAATTAGCTGGATCAGGATTAATTAGCATATTAATATGAAGCCATATGTTCACCAGAAGATATGTACAAGAATCTTCATTTTAGTATTATGCATAACCCCAACTGAAAACTGTTACAAAAAGACAACAGAGCCAAAATGGAGTCACTTGTACTTGGCCCCACATCAGCAAATCAAGACTTCACTTTAACATAACTGCAATTTCAATTTCTCTCAGGAACGTAATCTTAAAAGAATTAATCTGGAATACCAGAGAGGTGAGATAATCAGCTCTTTCCTTGTCCTTGCCCCCTTCTTCCTTTAAGTCTTTCATTTCACACACCATTTAGAAGCTTTTCTATTTGCTAGATGGAATGCTGCCGGATTCATGAATCATTGAATAAAACCAATTCGTTCTTTAAATTTACTCAGCTGAATTTTGTTTTTAACCAATTTAATGGCAGCAGTGGGATCTGAAGCAACTTTCTGATGGCATTCAGAGACAATGAGTGACAGGTATATGGGACCCACAAACCCTTGAGTTCTTGGTCTTTTTCACCATTTCCAAGAGCCATGGGTAAGTTCTTCTTGATTCTCAGCTCCACTCTCTATCAATCTCAAGCTAACTGACTTACTAGTCAGTCCCATGCTGGGAGCTGCTGATAGATAACATCACAATTCTGGAATTCCGGTTTAACTGGTGAAAAACCCTAGTCCTTGATTCTGTCCCAAGAGCCATATGGGAACTGTTAGTGGCAGCTGCAGTTTACCACTGATATGGAGCCTCCAGACCCCGTTTGTTGGTATTTGCTAGTTCAATCCTTTCCCCAGTCCAAGGTTCCATGATGGAAAATACTGGTGGTACAGCATTCCGGGGCTCCATATAATAAACGAGATCACCCAATTTGCTCTAGCTGCCCTATTTGTAAATGGATTATTTCCTGAGATTAGTGGATCGATAAATAAGCAGAAAACATGATGGGAGACAACTGACTGAACTTGTGGTTAACAGATGAGCATTTTCAAAGAACTGGGGAACACCACCACAAACAAAGGTCTGCCAAACTACTGGCCTTACAGCTATAATAGCTCCAAGGCCAGGCATCTGGATCCCCCACACCACACCTTCCTAGGGGCTCACAATCAAAACAATGGCCCAAGGGTTGGTGTTTCATTTGTAATCAACTGGGACACCAGAAAAAAGTATCCTCAAAGGTCCTAAGCAAATCTGTCAACATCAGCTCAAGTGAAGTAGATATTTCCTCCAGAAATATTAGTAAAAAATATTTAGCCAACTGAGCAGGTAAACTTAACTTATTCTAGCTACTAGAAAAAGAACTTAGATCCAACTTATTTTATACTTAATGAGTTGTGTATTTACTGTACCTGATTCATGGCAGTAATTTTAACATAGAAGTTGTAAGTTCTGGGGCACCTGGGTGGCTCAGTTGGTTAAGCAGCTGCCTTCGGCTTGGGTCATGATCCCAGCGTCCTGGGATCGAGTCCCACATCGGGCTCCTTGCTCGGCGGGAAGCCTGCTTCTCCCTCTGTCTCTGCCTACCACTCTGTCTGCCTATGCTCGCTCTCTCTCCGTCTCTCTCTCTGACAAATAAAAATAAAATCTTTAAAAAAAAAAAAAAAAAAAAAAAAAGAAGTTGTAAGTTCTCCATTACATCTGTCTGTATGTCTACTGAATCAAAGTAATCGGAATACAAACTCTAAGTATTTGGATCTATTAACAAACATGTTTTGTCCAAGAAATTTACTACAGGACAACATGCATTTCCAGAAATAATAAAAAGTATTTATGAGTCTGCCAATTCACAGAGTGCTAAAGAAAAAAAAATTCATAACCATTTACTTCTTTATTTTCATTAATAATTAAGATTTTTAGGGCATCTGGGTAGCTCAGTTGGTTAAGAAACTGCCTTCAGCTCAGGTCACAATCCCAGAATCCAAGGATCGAGTTCCACATCAGGCTCCCTGCAAGTCTGCTTCTCCCTCTGACCCTCCCCGTTCTTGTGCTTTCTTACTCTCAAATAAATATATAAAATCTTCAAAAAAAAATTAAGTATTTTAGGGGCACTTGTCAATTGGTAGAGCATGCAGCTTTTGATCTCAGGGTCATGAGTTTAAGCCCCACTTTGGGCACAGAGCCTACTTTATTTTAAGGTTTCTAGGGTTAAAAATTCTAATATATGTAATTAGAGCCACTAAAGTTTGAGGAAAAGGAATCTTTGGACAGGTACATTAGGCATGGTCAAGATTGTCTAAGATTAGAATGAATATAGGTGAAGGTGTTTTATGGTAAGCTAGCATAGGGGCACCTAGGTGCCTCAGTCCCTTAAGCATCTGATTCTTGATTTCGGCACAGGTCATGATCTCAGAATCATGCGATGTTGCCCTGCATCAGGCTCCACGCTGAGTGTGAAGCCTACTTAAGATTTTCTCTCCAGGATACCTGGGTGGCTCAGTCTGTTAAGCGGCTGCCTTTGGCTCAGGTCATGAAGCCAGGGTCCTAGGATTGAGTCCCACATCTGGTTCCTTGCTGGGCAGGGAGCCTGCTTCCCCCTCTCCCTCTGCCTGCTACTCTGCCTGCTTGTGCGCACGTGCTCTTTTTCTCTGTCAAATATATAAATAAAATCTTAAAAAAAAAAAAAGATATTCTCTCTGCCTCTGCCCCTCCCCTACTCACATGCACTCTCTGAATAAATTAAATAAACAAACTAGTGCTAAATTAGAATGTGGGTTTTTTTCTCTGTGAAAAGGACAATGTTTTCTTGGACTACTGGTTTGCTTTTGATAAGAGACTAAAAAATCTTCTTCCTTTACCTTTTAAAGTAATCTGCCTAGAAAACAAAGATTTTATAATCTCAAAATAATTTCATATGTTTCATGTTGTTTTTATCAGGTCTTTTATTACTTAAGAACACTGAATTCTCCCTATTAGAACAACTAAGGTTATTATTTTATAATGATTTAACTTTTTGTATTTGCCCCCCAAGTCTTTAATTTATGGTTAATGGGGTAACTATTGTTTCAAACACAGTAATCTATGATCCTACTTGATGGAGTGTTTTTGTTTATTTTTTTAAAGACTTTATTTATTTGACATATGGAGATCGCAAGTAGGCAGACAGGCAGGCAGAGAGAGGAGGAAGCAGGCTCCCTGCCGAGCAGAGAGCCTGATGTGGGGCTTGATCCCAGGACCCTGGGTTCATGACCTGAGCTGAAGGCAGAGGCTTTAACCTACTGAGCCACCCAGGCGCCCCTGATGGAGTGTTTTTTAATCTATGATATTTTTAATCAACTTCCCACAAATTAAACTCCAAATGAAGTATTTTTTACCTTGAGCTAAACTGAGGATTTTCTAGGGGTCCCTGGAAAACTGGAAAAGATCTGTATTCTCTCCTTATAAAAAGAGAGATGTTAAACTGATTAGGCTTATTTGGTATGTTAAATGACAGGAGAAGCATAGTCAAAATATTAAGCCTTCTTTATGTTGTATTTACACAGGTACGGATTTTAAGTGTTCTAAAAATTATATGAAATTCTTAGAAATCTGACATCCTGGTATAATGTTATCACTCATAATTCTACTTTTTATCTTAAAATATTGTGTAACACAAAAATAACCAAATTTCCTTGTCAATTCCATTATAAGGGACTCTTGTCAGATCCTTAACCACAGACATTTTTAAGTCTTGTCATTGAGAGAGATGTTGTTTTACTCTGATGCTTAAACGTTCCTGCAAAAGTGCTACATTTTCAAGGAGATTCATGGAAAGGATTTTGAGAAGTATAGGTTTCCTTTTTTAAGATTCTTTTTTTAAAGTAATCTCTATACCCATTGTGGGCTCAAACTTACAACCCCAAGATCAAGAGTTATATGCTCTACTGAGTCAGCCAGATGCCCTGACAAGTATAAGTTTCTGATAACTAAAATCATAAAACTGAACTGGGCAGGAATTTCCAGAACTATTAGAAAAAAACCATATTCAAAAATTAATAACATGGGGCGCCTGGGTGGCTCAGTGGGTTAAGCCGCTGCCTTCGGCTCGGGTCATGATCTCAGGGTCCTGGGATTGAGTCCCGCATTGGGCTCTCTGCTCAGCAGGGAGCCTGCTTCCTCCTCTCTCTCTCTGCCTGTCTCTCTGCCTACTTGTGATCTCTCTCTATCAAATAAATAAATAAAATCTTTAAAAAAAAAATTAATAACATGGTGGGTAGGGCATATGTGGCTCTCACAGCAGTGAGTCAAGCTCCGTGTTGGGCAAAGGGCCTACTTAAAAAACCAAAGAATTAATAACGGGAATGAATGAGGACAACTTATTTTTTATCATTTCTTATTTGAAATATTGCTGGTTCTTTAATATTTTTTATTTCCAGATTTTATAAAACTTTTTACCTTAAACTATTTATGACTTACCACAGTTTGGTAAAGTATATCTTTGTAAATAAAGATGAAATTCTTGAGTATTTTTGTTTTTAAGTAGGCTCCATGACCAATGTGCAGCCCAAAGCAGGACTTGAACAAACGACCCTGACATCAAGACCTGAGCTGAGATCATGAGACGGCTGCTTTACCAACTGAGCAACCCAGGCACCCCATGTGTATTATCTTCATAGTAATATAGTTAATTAATTACACAGCTTAAATAAAAATATATTCTCCTTATAACAAGATGGAAATATAACAATATTCTCCTTGTAACAATTGGAAATATTGGCTATGTCACCAAGGCTTTGACTGGAATGGTTCTGGAAATAAAATCTGATGGCAAATCCATTAGAAGCTTTTGAGAGTTCAAAGATTCCTTATGAAAAGTTCCCGGAAAGCAGTCTTCAAAAATAATTAAATGGTCAATCACTATTCTCATTGTACTTATACAAACAATCAGGCCAAGTTTACTGTTAATATATTAGTTTTATTGTGATTATCTTTGGTTAAAAAAAAAAAGTTGAGTTCATTGTAGAGAGTAAGATAATGTGTGCATCTTTTAAATGTTAGATCTTGTCCTATTAACTATTTTTGAGGTTTTGTTATATGCCTGTAAACTGGACTAGATCCTGAATTTTTCTAGTTTCCTCAAATACCTGGCTACAACTTTCCAAAGTAATATTTTTAATTTTCTCCCACCCTTGGAATCACTAAGTCCAAAGATAACCCTTGACTCTCCTTGGAAGGGGTTCTCCCATTTTCTCCTCACCACCAAATGGCAGACAAACTCCAAGGACTAGAACCTCAGCCATGTATTTCACAGCTTAAAAAGGCTTTGCTTAACATCTACTCCCATAAAAACATTGGAAACCTTCAAAACAAATTGAAGTAGAGAAGAAGGTGACACTGATGTATGCTATTTCCTCCCAAGACACCAAATCAAGATGTTATACTTGAGCCAAAACCCTTTCTCTTTTTTTCTTTTAATTAACATATAAGGTATTATTTGCCCCAGGGGTACAGGTCTGTGAATCATCAGGCTTACACACTTCACAGCACTCACCATAGCACATACCCTCCCCAATGTCCATAAACCAACCACCTTCTCCCTACCCCCTCCCCGCCGGCAACCCTCAGTTTGTTTTGTGAGACTAAGAGTCTCTTATGTGAAACCCTCTCTTTTTGTCATCAAAAACTCTGATCTATATACTAGAGACCCCTTGGTTCATTTCCATGTCTTTTGTTGAAAACCTCAAAACTTGAAGAACTCTGCATCCAGGCTCTATATAAAGAAAGGGACACAGGCAAGGGTAAGCAGAATAGAAGTGCCGGTGTGCTCTACAATTAAAATATTACTGGCTTCCATGGCTGTCACCTTTCTAGTCTGGAGCCACAGATTAAGATGGGAATTACTGGGAGGCATTCAGGATTCACTTCCTTTGGCAGGACTCTACTTCCCTGGTCAACACCACCTGTTATGGATTACCACTTCTGAGGAAGCTGAAACTTAGTTACATAAGATCACTGAGAAAGCCACTTGGTGTAAAAAGGTGATTCCTTCCATGGAGTCTTGAACTTAATCAATTTTGATTGGTTTGGGTCTTGGAGACCATGGTCTGAAAATCCAATCGAAATGCTGGGAATTATCTAGCTTATTATAATCATAGTAGCCTCCCTGGCATGCCATATTCTTCAAGGCTTTAAATAAATGCATGTTTGTAGCCTCTACCCACTGAAGCAAATGTTCTCCCTAAGACTGAAACATCAAAAAGGAACAAAAAGAATGATCAACTTAAAAATTACAAACCTGAAGTCGGGGTCTGTCAAAGGGATCAAGACCTATATATACACCACACAAAGGATCAATAAAAGCTGTGAGTATTTCAAAGTGGTAGCTGGGAGTAATGCTAATGCCTTAAATTTTAATCGTATCTCTCAGTTAAGCTAGGAGTCTAATTCTAACTGGGGTGGGGCAGGGGGTGGGGTGGGGGAGAGGAGGGATTGTTTAAAAAAAAAAAAAAGGTCCCAAATGGAGTCACTTGTGCTAACCTCACATCAACAATGCAAGACTTCATAAGTAACCTAACTGTAGTGTCAAGCTCTTCCAGAAATGTAATCTTAAACTAGTCAATCCTAGAATTTCCTAGTCAGCAACAATGAGGCAATCCACCTAACAGACCCCTTCTGTCCCCAAGAAAGATGAGGTGATCTGTGCTTTCCTTGTCTCTATCCCTTCTGCCAATAAAAGTCTTCTATTTTGGGGGTGCCTGGCTGGCTCTGTTAGTAGAGAATGTGACTGACTTTTGATCCCAGGATTGTGAGTTCAAGTGCCATGGTGGGTGTAGAGACGACTTAAAAATAAAATTAAAAACAAACAAAAAATCCAAGTCTTCATTTTGCATAGTTCTTTAGAGCTCCTTTCTATTAGCTAGATGTGATCCTACTTGATTCATAAATCACTAAATAAAGCCAATTTGATTGTTAGATTTATTAACAAAACTATGCAAATGCCATCAATAAATAGTACAATTGTTGAGTCTTGCATATATAGAAGAAAACATTAAAATCTCATGTGACTGAAAAAGTAATTATGACATTTCAGGGGTGCCTGGGTGGCTCAGTCTGTTAGGGGGTTTGCTTTCAGTTCAGATCATGATCCTAGATCCTGGAATTGAGCCCTTCCCTGCATTGGGCTCCCTGCTCAGCAAGGAGTATGCTTCTCCCTCTCCCTCTGCTGTGCTCTCTCACTCTCTCAAATAAATAAAACTTAAAAAAGAGAGAGACAGAGAGTAATCATGACACTTCAAACACTGAGTATGGACACCTAAAAATTCTGCCTGTGTATTATTTTGCCAAATAAAATATAATTCTACTAAATTATCATTCTACTAAAATAGAGTTCTACTAAAATAATTCTATTTTGGGGGCACCTGGGTGGCTCAATGGGTTAAAGCCTCTGCCTTCAGCTCAGGTCATGGTCCCAGGATCCTGGGATCGAGCCCCACGTCGGGCTCTCTGCTCTGTGGAGAGCCTGCTTCCTCCTCTCTCTGCCTGCCTACCTGCCTACTTGTGATCTCTATCTCTGTCAAATAAATAAATAAAATCTAAAAAAAAAAAAATCTATTTTTTAAAAGATTTTCATTTATTTGAGAGAGAGAGCACAAGCAAGCAAGCACATGTTGGGGGAGAGGGAAAGGGAGAAGCAGACTCTCTGCTGAGCAGGAAGCCTAACACAGGGCTCAATCCCAGTACCCTGGGACCATGACCTGAGCCGAAGGCTGGGCCTGAACCAACTAAGCCACCCAGGAGCCCCCACAGTTCTATTTAAATTGCAGCATGGCAGACATTTTTAACAAAAACTCTCCCAGGTACTTAGATAAGATGTTAAATATCATGCTTTTCTACCATTAGACATAATTTAAACAGATAACCACTTTCAACTACAGACTGGATATAAAGTGTTCCAGGAGTCTCAACAAGACTGATCATTTTCTAGCTTATCTGGCTATTTTCTCTAGTAAGAACAACTTTAATTCAGCTAGAGGTAGTTCTGCTATTTAACATTTGAGTTTTATTCCACCACAGAGATTTAGGTCACTGACTTATTTCATTGGTGCCACAGAATTTATAACCACTTTATTCCAATGCACTGTAAATTTGTTAATCACAAGATCACAGGAACTTACAAGTTTCCCTCAAAATAGCTAATTTCTAAACTCTTCTCCTTACAAACAAAGATGAAAAAATAAATAAAAGTGTCATTAAATTATTAACACTATTCACACATTGTATCTAAAACTAATATACATCATCTGGGGCCATGCTAACAGTGCTCACACTGTCAGCCATTTCATTCAATAAACAGTACTCTGAAAAGACTGTTTCTAGGATTTATTGTGCTGGGCCCCACTTAACATGAATACTAAATATATATATATGTAAATGTAATACATTGTCTATCATTGAACAGGATACCTACACATATGGCCTCAAAAAGTATACCATATAAGAAAAAATTTACACTTCAATGTATTTACAAGGAAAATCTAGAAAGAGCAGAAAACAATATTCAAATTAAACCAAAGTACTCACGTTGATGCCCAACCCATCAAAGGATTTTCCCATCGCTCCCTGGTATCAAACTCCATCTTCCATTTCTTTGTGTTATTTACTCCAGACTGCATGTTATTGCGAGCAGGAACAAAGATCCTGACTTTTCTAGTTTTGATGTGTTCTTCTGGAACACCAGTTAAAGTGGTAATATCCTAGAGAAAAACAAGCAAACACATTTCCAACAGCCCATATGCACTCTGATGTACTTTTACTGCTTTGTATACCCATGCAATTCTGTTCAGATTTATAAACTAGGGTTTTTGGCTTTCTGACTTCACTACTCTACTGTTTTACCCTATAATTTGCTATTTTGATATATGGAAAAGGTATATTGGGAGGAGTGTTAGGGTACAGGGGGAAAGGGTTCATGAAAAAAATTTAGGTCCCTTCTGTCCAACAAAGCATTGGTAATTTCTAAAGAGTCTGCTGGTAGAAGAGCCTGTCATCAGTAGACTCTTATTACATGAGCTGGTGTAACTAGTAAGGAGAGAAAAAAATGTGAATGGATATTAAAAGTAAGGACATTTTAAAAATTAGTAATTTTTAAATAGAAAAAAAATCTATTACCAGTGATTTCAGTGTCAAACTGCTTACAACAAGGCATTTTCTTTAAGGAAGGCCTTAGCCTTTTGGTAAACAAAATCAATTAACAACTTTAATTAGCATGTTATCTCCCTTTGGTGAAATCTAAGAAAAAGAAAATTTCATTTCAATTTCATTTTCAAACTCAATTCCAATGAATTTCTTTTTCAAATCTATTTTGAAAAAGTAAACCAAAAAGTTACAACATTTTTGCAGAAATGTGAAATGAAAACAATGGTAACTTTCTTGACTTTTTTAAAAATAATTTTTACCCAGTAACAAATGCTCAACTGATAAATGCACATAATTTTGATGCCTCAGATTAGACCTATTTATCAAATATAGTAAAAATTAGGAAACAAAAGAGTGAAGTTAATTCAGAGTTTAAGTCTCCATTCAGTAATGGTAGTAATACCATTATTTGATTATTTGATTACGATTTTGATACCAATGGTAATCAAAGTAAGATCATTATAACATCATGATTCATTTACTAAAGTAAATTTTAAATAACTGGTTAAAAATAAGAGTTAACATGAAAATGATACCAAATTTGTGAAAACCAGGAAATTTTGTGAATTTCAATTTCATTGTAATATATCTGCTAAAGAAGACGAATGTTTATTTATAGTTCCATTCTAAATGATGCTATGGACCAAATAATTAGTGTTAACACTTGGTGCTGCGGTATGTATTGGGAAAATACTAAATGTATTTCTGACTGCACTAGTCTTTCTACTCACAGATTTTACAAAATTGTTTAAGTTATTTTAACTGGCTTCCAATCAATCTTCTGCTTAACACAATACCTTTCTACTTGTACCAATAATTAATTAGGTGTGGTTACTTTGTCACAGCTTGTCTGTTTGGCGAAACAAGCAAAACAATCCATACAAGTATTTATACAAATATGCATTTCCAGTATGCACCTACATTTTTAAAGTTTCTTTACATACAGGATAAAATAAAAGCAAAAAGTACAACTGGTTCATAATTTTTAAATGTATGAATATAAGTTTTAACTGATAAGTTTTAATTGTCAAGTTCAATTTCAAAGAAATTTCAGGTATGATGATATTTGGTGACTTTCTGAAGCATATTTCTCTACTCAAGAGCTGAAAGAGACTCCTGGGAAGTCCTCAAAAACCCATCATATAAACTTATTTTTTAGTATTATATATCTTTATATTAAAGTCATATTTTCTCTGCTAGAGCTGAAGTGGCTTATAAACAAACAATGTAAGTGTGTTACAAAATTACAGGGTAAGGCATCTTTTCCAAATTCCACAGCAAACCCTCCATGCTCAGTTCATAAAAACTACAGCTATAAATTAGCTCCTCTTTAAGACTTACAGGAAAGGAAATGTATTAAAACTCAACACTAGTTCAGGAAGATGAGATTATAGGAAACATTTACTTTTTCTTTATAACCTCCTATATTTTGATAAATAAATGCCAAAATGATTTTAAAAAAACATTTTAAAAAGGAAATAGCATTTCTTGATTTGTACTATTAACCTAGTTTCTTTCTTTCTTTCTTTCTTTCTTTCTTTCTTTCTTTTTTTTTTTTTTAAAAAGGACGGAAAACCTCTCTTAGTGGCTATAAAATGTTGCTAAGCTCTTTTTATTTTGAACTATCAGGGCTTCCATGGCTTCTCAAAGTATGGCATTTTTTTTTAATTGATATCATTCCCCAATTTAAAGTTGGCACTGGCACAAATAAGTTCCTGAATTTTGAAGCCTAAGTTGTCCTGACACAGAATCCCTGTTTTTGCCTGCAGAAGACATGTAAGGTACTGCAGCGGAGTTGAGCTGCTGCCAAAGACTGAGGATGAAAAGGCTTGGCATCTCTCACATACTTGACACCTAAAGGGCACAGAAGCTCTAAAATTCCTAGTCCCTGTAGGCACACTCTTAGTCTAGACAAACTGATTTCTCACACTTTTAAAATGCATTACGACACTATTGTTATCATTTCATCCACACAGCTTCAGCTAGTGACAGAAGAACCTGTCCTTTAAGCCACATTTCAATGGGCTAAAAGCTCCCACTCCAAGATTCCATTAAAACAATGTAATACTTGAAAAGAACTATGAAGCACTATGTTGAAATCTTTACTTGTGTTTTGAATTCTTTGTTCTCCCTCAAAATCAATAAATAAAACATCTGCAAACTAAACAATATTGAACCAAAGACATTATCTCTAGATTCTATGTTGGTATTGCAATACAGATCACCTGTGGTTTTTTAAAAAACCCACTTATAAAAGATACAAATGCTCTGAAGATGTCAATGCTGCCTTTTATAGATTTCTCATTTTATTGGTAAAATATTTATAAATAACAATTCATAATTTTCTATGACTACAAAAAAGCTAAATCACATTGGATGAGTAACAAGTCTTGAAGTTTGTACCTGAAGAAACTCAAGACTCACTAGCTAATAATTACCTATAAATTCTAATAAATCAAGTTACCCTTCAGATAATACACACTAATTTCTGAATTTTAAAACTTTTACTTTTAAATAGATGAGTCAAACATAAAACCTATATTCCAAATATTAAAGAATACCACTATCTTAAGTTTCACAAACACAATCTTAGGTACAATAATGCAATTTTAAGAAACAATAATTAATGATTTGCAGACTGAAGGGCATTCAGGTATTTGCTACTGAAAGGATGAATATCATAATTCTGAGGTTCCACTCTTTCAGCACCCATCTCTTCCACAATTTTAAATTCTGGAAGAGCTTACATCTGACTTTCTAGTACAGAAGTCTAGTTAAATGGAGGAGGAATTTTAAAAATCATTAATAAAGTATATGCCAGCACATGAAAATCAACTTTATTCTTTCAAATACCAATTTCCATTATAAAATATTAGTTTTCCATATAAAAACTGTATGATTCGGTTATCAACTGTCCCCATTTATGTTGTGTGAATTCAACTTTTTTTTTTTTTTTTTTAAACAAAGGAAGCAGGGAACAAGCAATGGGAAGTTGGTGTCAAAATGCAGAAAAACCTCCCAGCAAGCTTCTTGCAACCACCCAGGATTTAGAGTCTTGCTGGTCGCTCTCTTTTCAATACCAGAATTTCACACATTTCAATGACTATTATGACTTCAAAGAATCAAATTTTCATCATTGTCCGTCATCTGCCGGTTGATTTGTATAAAGGAGTTCTTCTGCATGCACTCCAAACAAAAGCCTCCTTACTTTTGTGGCTATATATCAAGTTTAAAAGTTTTGTTTGTGACAGTTGTGTCTTTGGTAAATTAGGGTAACACTGAAGGAGTGCAGCTGCTCTGCAGGAACCTCCTTTTTGGCACCATTTCACTTAAATAAAAACTGAATAATTAGCTTCTGCCTTTATTAAACCACAAAAATGCCACTGGCCTTAGTAATTACTTCCAGTTGCCCCACCCACTTAACCTTAATAGTTTACACTTGTCATAAAGAGAAATAAACGAAAAAGGTTTTCACCACTTTGGGGGAATTTTTGATAGATCTCCCAGTACATCCAGAAGAGCCAAAATTTTAACCAGGCTTTTTGGTAATAAGTTCACTAAATTGCATGTATGGATCAATGTTGAAAAGTTTTAAGGCAGAACATACTGGAATATTAAGTACAAATACTGTTACAGGAACTTCTACTGCAAGCTTTTAGTTACCAATTATGTATTTAAATTTATTCCAGGGCTAAAACGGGTCTAAATTTGAAGATTGCGTTTATATTCTACTTCAACCACGAAAGATTTTAAAAAGAAAATAATTTTAGATCTGTAATAAAAACTTCTTTTCAAGTACCCTACAGATACTTAGTACAAGAAAACTCATTAAATGGTCTCATAAATAATGAAGGACATTTTACAAAATAAATTTTACAATTTGAAAAATAGAGTGGACAGAATAACCAAATGTATTTAAGCACTTCTAAAAAGTCAGGGGCCGTAAAAATTCAGATACAAATAAAAACTGCAAAAATACATTGATGTGGGAATCCAACCAGGTGATGAAACCAGTGTTGGAATGTAACATTACACTTTGCATAGTAGGCAAGGCTATCAGGAAACCAAAAGTTAAGTTTTAAATAAAATGTTTAGATACAAATAGCAACATGCAAATGACTGCAAACATAAAACAAGTAAAAAACTAAGAATTAGAGAAGTTTCTCAATCTCAAACTATTTTTTTTAAAAGATTTTTATTTATTTATTTGACAGAGAGAGATCACAAGTAGGCATAGAGGCAGGCAGAGAGAGAGAGAGGAGGAAGCAGGCTCCCTGCTGAGCAGAGAGCCCGATGCGGGACTCGATCCCAGGACCCTGAGATCATGACCCGAGCCGAAGGCAGCGGCTCAACCCACTATTTTCATTACTCCTAGATTCTTCTGAGCAGGAGCAATGGTTAAAAGAAAAGGGCTAAGTAAGTCAAATTAGGTTAGGAGAATCCCAACCCACTGTGGACAAATTAATGAACTTTTCTTAATTCACCATTTATTTTTCTTAATTCACCATCTATATAATCAACTAAATGAGGTAAAATGATGACTAACGTATGTAAAATGTTTATCTTACACAATAAAAAGAATGTATCTCATTTATTCAACACCATTTTTCAGCACCTACTATGTATTACTTACTGGACACAATGCTCAAAACAGTACAAACATCATCTCTATTTTCATGAAAATTAATATTGAACTTTTTAAAAAGGACAGGGTGAATAATATAAAACTGGTGTTAAGACACAGAAAATCTCCTATCTTCCTTGAAAACTGAGTTACTAATCAAAATACAACAAAGGGTTTTATAATTAGAGTCAGTAAGTTGCTTCAAGTCTGGAGAGAAAAATATACGTTTTATAGAGCTGAATGTCCCATTTATTTTATACATCAAAAACACTGAGTAAAATATATGTTAAATTGGCTTTATTAAGTATGAAAACACACAGGGAAACCTATGACATTCATGAAACTGAAAGAATAAGATATAATTTACGCTTATTTGTTTCAACTCCAAATCAAAGATCCTACTATGCCAAGTTAATTACGCCAGGGGATGCAGAGCATATAAAGACAAAATTTTTATTCCTGCTAAGTTTACAATTTGTGAACCCATGATGCAGGTGATGTGTGGGAGAAATAACTAAATAATCATACTGTGAAATACAATACCGGTTAAGAGCAAGGAAGTATAATTCAGATAAATCTGGACGAGATTTATCTGAATCTGGAGGAATCTCAGGCACTGTCTGCGACCTGTGCAGTACTAACAAGCTGTTTAAGCTCTCTGTATGTCAATTTCCTACTTTAAAAACTGTATCACAGAGCCTAGTCACAGCACTGTTTGGAAGGATTAAATCAGGTTTTAAAGGTAAAAAGGTATCAGAAAATACCTGACCAAAGAGGGACACAGAAGATGACTCCTTCAGGATACCTATGATTTCACTGATACTGGTGAACAATGTAACAATATTAAAGAGAAAGTTATTAAAATATATCCACATACTTATTAGCAACTGTTTTCTTAACTGTTTTACCTACCAACAATTATCTATATACATATCCATTTTACATAGTTATAATATTTTGCGCTGGTTATCATATCACTACCTTTTTAAACATGTAGTTACCCAGAGTTCATATTTGTTTTCATGACCTCATTAAAAATCTATTAAGTTGATACGTCACAATGTCGTAGCCAATTTTGTCAGTCAGCCCTCTTGCTGAACTACAGACATCAACAGTTAACCAGAAATAGACAAGACCACTTAACTCATTTTCTAACTAAAACTTACTGTGCTTATTTCTTACTGCATTTTCTTCAGGTGTTGACAAAGATATTTTGTAATGACTGGAACATTCCAACCACCGGACGAGAAAACCCCAGATTAGCAATGGGAATACCTAGAAGAGCACACCCCACACATCCCATCCCCAACCCATATAGGATCATGGGCTAAACACATACTGACTGCTACCCATGACCAGACACTCTCTGCTTACTTTTTGTCTGGAACCCCACCACCAAACTCCTCCTATGAAACTCTAGATATCCATTTTGCCAGCTGAGAGGTAGGCTGTTAAGGCTTGAGCCTGCCACTTCCAAAGGCTACAGGCACCTGAATTAAATTTCTCCCTTTCTCTTTTCCAAAACCTTGTCTCTTAAGTTATGGGCTTCTCTTGCAAATGATTTTTTTCAGTAATAGTGTTGGCAAACACAGCCAGAAGCTAGGCTTCTGATTTGTCCAGCCCCCTCAGGAATCCCTGGGACAGAGCAGGGACTCGCCCATTTATTTCCTAAGTTCATGGCTATGATAAATCAATCTGCAACAATTCCTTATTACTGAAAAATCAAATTGTTTCATTATTTCTGCCTTTCAAGTATACTGCAATGAAAACCCCAGTAAATTAATTCCTTTAATTGTCACTGAGGAAAGAACTGATGAAGTGAAGGTTGTAAGAATTTTCATGCTCCCTGAAATGTTATCAAATTGCTTTCCAAAACTGTGGCCAAATTTTATATTGCCACCAACAAGGTAGGCCAACTTCCACTTATTCTCTTAAGGCACAGAAACTGTATTTCTGTGTATATATTAATATATAATATATATTTATTACTGTATATATTATATATATGTATATATATAATTATTTATATATTAAATATTATACAATCATATATAAACCTGTGTATATATTAATCAGCTTAAATTTATTTAGTGTCTTTTCACAGAAAACTATAAAGGAGAGGATGTGTTTGGTGTCTGACTCATAAAAACATACCAAAAAATTAACAAAATTTCCTCAAAATTAACCCAAATGATATTATGTTACTTTGTAAGAGCAGCTACCAGAAGAAACCAGAATAAGAAGGTAACACTTGCCCAAAATCTAATTAACTGCCCCAAATATAACTCATACAAACATACAATCTCTTTCTAATTGTAGGGACCAACAGCAAGCGACCTCAAGATGGGCCAATTTGGCATGAACATTATTTTGAATTAAAAGCCATCAAAACTCAGCAGATTTAGGAAAAGCTCTTTACCTCCCCCTTAACTGCCTACTTATACCAGAAAGAGAGCTATTAACAGATTCCTCTTCACCTAAGAAACTTACCTATAAAATGAGGGAACTTTTGGGGTTTTTATAAAACATCTCTTCTTAGTTTACTGCTAATGGTCTTTCTCCCCTTTGTATCCTCAGACTTCCTACCCTCTCCTTAGCTCATAAAAGCATCATATTGCTCAACTGTCTTTGGAACTCCATGTCATGTGAATTGCCATGTGTACCCTATTAAATTTGGTTTTCTCCTGTTAATCTGTCTTACATCAACTTGATTCTTAGTTCATCTAGAAGGACCCTGAAGGGCAGAATAAATTCTTCCTCAACATGATAGTATAAGGATTGCAAATATTTTCAGATTTGTATTGTACATAGTTCTATTCTGTAGTACATAATTTGACATATGGCATAGGCAAATCAAGTCTACTAAGCTGCTATTTTATGGCAGAATACTAAAATTTTTTTCAAAATGCTACAATTTTAGAGGTGCCTGGGTGGCTCAGTAATTAAGCATCTGCCTCGGCTCAAGTCATGATCTCAGGGTCCTGGGATAGAGCCCCCCCCTCCGCCCCCAATGGGGCTCCCTGCTCAGCAGGAGGCCTGCTTCTCCCTCTCCTAATCTCCCTGCTTGTGTTCCCTCTCTCACTGTGTCTCTCTGTCAAATAAATAAATAAAAATCTCTTTTAAAAAAATGCTACAATTTTTAAAAAATTGATGTGGAAATAAACTTCTCTCCCTCAAATCAGGAAAATCCATTGGAACATATCAATCACTTTTATAAGGAAACACCTGAAGCAATCTTTGTTCTCTACTAACTTTGAAACAACTGAAAGTTACTAAAAATATCATGCTTTACAAATAAATGATCAATACTGCCTCAGTGAAGACCAATATGCTTCACTGAAGCTTTCTGAAGGTTAGTAAGCTAATATATTTTTAATTGACAAGAAGAAACTTATAATAAAATGATCTTTTTTATTATTAAAAAGACTTTATTTTTTAATCCAATGCTCCAGAAGATTTTGAATTTTTAAATCACTAAGACATGCAGCTATATCAGGCATGTAGAAACTTTTTAAGAAACTGAAATAAAAGGACAAGAAAGTGAAGCCACTATACACTTGGAACTCACATAATGCATTACAGTTTGTAAAGATCTGATTTGTTAATCAAATAGTGCTTCTCATACCCTGGTAACAAATTAAAAGGCTGATATACACACAATATACATTAAGAATTACTACAAAAGCCACAGCACAAAATATCAAGGAAAAGGAAAAGAAGATAGATGAACTTCTTAAAATCAAGAGATGGTTTAAGCAATAAGTGAAACTAATTAAATCTGGAAAGGAAGCTGGAAGTAATAGAAAATAATGGATTCAAAGCTAAATGCTTCTGGTTTAATAAAGCAATATTCAAGAGGCAACAATATGAAAGTCAAACTAGATTGTGAGGAGGCACATAAACTGTATAAGACAATTCCTTGTTAATTTAGTGGAAGATAAAAGTTAAAGGACCCAACAGAAGTCTTTTTGACTTAGGAAATGATACTCAACTGACAATATTAGTGACGATAAGAGACTTCTACATAGGGGTGCCTGGGTGGCTCAGAGGGTTAAGCCTCTGCCTTCGGCTCAGATCATGATCTCAGGGTCTTGGGATTGAGCCCCACATTGGGCTCTCTGCTCAGCAGGGAACCTGCTTCCTCCTCCTCTCTCTCTGCCTGCCTCTCTGCCTACTTGTGATCTCTATCAAATAAATAAATAAAATCTTTAAAAAAAGGGGGGGCTCCTACATAAGTAAATACATGCATGCACATTCACCCTTAAACATTGTATTGTAACTCAAAAAGCATACATGTACACTCTTTTGATAACAGGGCCAGTACTTTTTCTTTGAGCACAGGTCTTGTGATTAAATTTGAAGTGTCATTTCTTCCACAAGCCACCAAGAAAATGTCACCTACAATTTATAGTTTTGGTTTCTTAAATGTAAAGTTAGAATTTAAAGATATTTGTGAAACACTTTGGGTCCAAAATCTGTTTAGAATTTTGTGATTTTCTTTCACATGGCAATCTTTTATAATTGTTTCACCTCCACCTAATTTGACAGAAATTGTTTATTAGAAATTCACCATTCTTTCCAAAGTATTCTTTGTTCCCTATATAGCAATCAGATCATAGTATTCAATTAAATTATATAATTACAATTTCAAGTAAGACTGGCATAGAAACTTGTGGAAACAAACACAACTCAGGTCTTGGTAAGCATATGACTCAATTACTGAGAGAGTCTTGTGGTATACTAAAATGAAACCTAAACTAAGCCACTGTGTGTTGGGGTGTCAGTAATTATGTTTTATAGAAAGAACTGAGAGAATCAGTAGCTGAACAAATTTTTAAAGGTAGGTTAAAACAAAGGAAAAGATTCATTAACAAAGCCATTATTGTAAAAGAATTGTCACAATGTGTAAGTATGTGGACTTTCCCCACCATCCATGATGGAGTAATTGTTATCAGACTTGCTCTTCCCATACAAAACTGGGAAAGTTATTTTAAGCAACTATTTTCAGATACTGGACAACTGGATAGTAGGCAGAATCATACTGTAATCCCTAAAAGAAGAATTCATGATGTCGTCCTTAACTGTCTCAGTTCTATGCCTGGAAGCACACTGTAGACCACTGTGAAGCCCAAGCAGAACACAGTAGTCTCTAAGCAGAGAAGGTAATCAGAGTTTAGGGCTGGTGAGGAAACAAATATTTATGAAGCAGAGTTCTGAAGAGGAGCAATCAGGCAAGATAAAAGGTATCCAGGGGCGCCTGGGTGGCTCAGTGGGTTAAGCCTCTGTCTTCAACTCAGGTCATGATCTCAGGGTCCTTTGATGGAGCCCCGCATCAGGCTCTCTCTGCTCAGCAGGGAACCAGCTTCCCCCCCACCCACCCCCGCTGCTCTGTCTCTGCCTGCCTCTCTGCCTACTTGTGATCTCTCTCTCTGTCAAATAAATAAATAAAATCTTCAAAAAAAAAAAAAAAAGATAAAAGGTATCCAAATTAGAAATGAAGCAAAATTATTTGTTCACAGATTCTATTCCATATACACCCACAAAACCTGTTACAGCTAACATATAAGTTCAGCAAAGTGGCAGAATTAAGAAAATATACACAAAGCCTAGTTGCGTTTCTAAATGCTACCAATAAACAATATGAAAAGAAAATTAAGAAAACAATTGCATTTACAATAGTATCAAAAAGAATAAAATACCTGGGAATAAACTTAACCAAGAAGGTGAAAGACATGTACATAGAAAACTACAAAAAACTGCTTAAAGAAATTAAAGAAGACAAAAATAAATGGGAAGACATGTCATATTCATGGATTGGAAGTCTTATTAAGATGACAGCATTACCCAAATCAATCTACAGATCCAATGCAAACTCTTATCAAAATCTCAGTGATGTTTTCTGCAGAAACAGAAAAATTCATCACCAAATTCATATGGAATTTCTGCTTCAAAACAACTTTGAAATAAAAGAACAAGTTGGAGGATGAAAACATTTTGATTTCAAAACTTATTACAGGTGTACCTGGGTGGCTCAGCCGTTAAGCATCTGCCTTCGGCATGGGTCATGATTCTAGGGTCGTAGGATCCAGCCCCATAATGGGCTCCCTGCTCCTCGGGAGGCCTACTTTTCCCTCTCTCACTCACTGTCTCTGTCAAATAAAATCTTTAAAAAAAAAAAAATCCTATTACAAAGCTATAGTATTTGAAATAGTGTGGTACTGGTATAAGAGCAGATACAAGGCAATGAAAGAGAACAACTTCAAAATAAAAAGTTGCATATACGGTCAACTGATTTCAACGAGAGTACCAAGACCAGTTTACTTCGAAGTTTACTAACAGTGAAGGGAGAACACCAAAGCACAAAGGGGACTTCGGGTACCTTCCAGATTATGAGACCCAGCATCCCTCTCCCGCTCCCCACAGATCTTTCTCCCCTTTATCTTTGAAAAGATAAAAGATACCTTTTATCTTTTTTTTAATTGAAGATTTTATTTATTTGTAATTGTGATTCTATTTGTAAAAGGAGCCAATGATATAGACAGAGAGTACAATAAAGGTTACCAGAGACATGGGGAAGTGTGTCAAGGAGAGTTATTATTTAATGGGTTCAGAGTTTCTGTTTGGGATCATGAAAAAGTTCTGGTAATAGATACTGGTGATGGCTGTACAACTTTTTTTTTTTTTTTTGACAGAGAGAGAGGGAGATCACAAATAGAAATAGAGGCAGGCAGAGAGGGGGAAGCAGGCTTCCTGCTGCGCAGAGAGCCCGATGCAGGGCTCAATCCCAGGACCCTGAGATCATGACATGAATTGAAGGCAGAGGCCTAACCCACTGAGCCACCCAGGCACCCTGACTGCATAACATTTTAAATGACCTTAAGGCCACTGAATTGTATACTTAAAAATGGCTAAAATGTTATATATATTTACCACAATTTAAAAAAAAAAAGAAAGAAAATAGAATGGCATCTTTAAAGTGTTAAAATAAAAACCTTCAACCAAGAAGAATAAAAACCTTCAACCTATATCCAATGAGAAGGTTGTTATGGACAGAATGTCTCTTATAATCAGTGTCCCCTTGCCCCATAAATTTTGTATTAAAGGCTTAAGCCCAAATATGATGGTATTTGGAGACATGATGAGCCTTTGGGAAGTAATCTGGGTTAGATGAGTTATGATGTCAGTCCTTATAATGAGATTAGTACCTATATAAGAAGAGAAACCTGAGCACTTGTTTGCTCACGCCCACCCACATGCTCACATTCACTCTTATTCTCTTTTTCTCTCTCTCCCCCCAACCATCTCTGCCATGTTGTGAGGACAAGGTGAAAAGGCAGCCATCTACAAGCTTTGGAAATTGACCTAATCAGAAACCAACCATCCTGGCATTTGGATCTTAAACCTCTAGCCTATGAGAAAATAAATTTGTTACTATCAGAAAATAAATTTCTGTTAAATACACCACTGAGTCTATGGTATTTTGTTATGGCAGCTTGAGCAAGGTCTTTCAAAAGCAGAGGCAAAATAAGTCATTTCTACATACAGAGCTGAGAGATTCTGTCCCAACAGAGCTGCACTATAGGAAGTGTTAAAATGAAGTTCTTCAGACTGAAAGAGACACCAGAAGAAATATGGAGGAACAAAGAATACCAAAAATGGTAAATTAGTGGGCTAATATAGAAGATTTTTCTCCTTTTTGCTTAGTTTCTTTAAAGATAACTGATTATTTAAAGCAATATTAATAATTTACAATGAGGCCTGTAACATATTGGAAATAAGATGTATGTTAACATCAATACAATGGACTAAACACAAAGCAGTGTTTCAAGGTTATGTTACATGTAAGTGATATACTACTAGTTCATGTAGAATGTAAAAACTTAATAATGCACACTGTAATCCCTAAAGGAACCACCAGAAAAAAACACTGATAAAAAAGATAAAATAGGTTTCTAAAAATAATTTCAATCTAAAATATGAAGGCAAAAAGGAAGGGGAGGGGATAGCAGATAGGAATTAAAAGGCAGAGATTACACATTGACAGAAATACACTACATTAACAAAATGAAGCATAAAGTTACATGGTCAACTCAAAAGATGCAAAAACAGCTAACATCATACTCAATGGTAGAAAGCTGAAAGCTTTTCCTTTAAGATCAGAAACAAGACAAGTATGCCCACTCTTTTCACTTCTGTTCAACATAGTACTGGAAGTCCTAGCCAGAGCAATTAGGCAAGAAAAAGATGAAAAAGACATCGCAATAGGAAAAAATGAAATAAATTTGTCACTGGTGATTGTCAGAGATGGGGACTGGAGTGAAAAAAATGGGTGAAGTTGTCCCTTCCCCCAAAAAAGAGAAAGAAAAGAGAAATCACATGAGAATCAAAAGCCAAATATTTCAAGCTAGATAAAATAAAAGCAAGAGCCAAATGTATACATACTTTATTTACTTTTAAAGATTTTATTTTATTTACTTTTATTTACTTTTAAAGATTTTATTTATTTATTTGAGAGAGAGCACCCACGGTGGGGAGGAGTAGAGGAAGAAGCAGACTCCCGCTGAGCAGGGAGCCCCATGAAGGGTTCAGTCCCAGGACTCCCAAGATCATGACCTAAGTCCAAGGCAGACGCTTAACCAACTGAGCCACCCAGGCATCCCAACATGTGCAAGAGACAAACTTTAAATATAAGCTCACAAATATTAGGTTAAAAGTAAAGGAGTAAAATATGATGCATATTTTATACCATGCAAAACTAAGAAAACAGGAGTGGTGTTATTAATATCATCAAAGCAGGCTCCAGAATAAGGATTAGCACCAAGAAAAGAGGGACATTACATAACAGATAAAAACATCAATTCATCAAACACACGTAACACTCTTCCATGTTTACGGATCTAATAGTGGACCTTTAAGATAAGAGAAGCAAAAAAGTGACCAACATAAACATAAATTATAGACTGAAATGTTAACACTATTCTCAGTAACTGACAGAAGATTTGGTCAAATTAGGAAGGATGAAGAAAATGTGAACACTATTAGCCCAATTTTAAACTCAAATGAAGGGGTGCCTGGGTGGTTCAGTCAGTTAAGTGGCTGCCTTTAGCTTGGGTCATGATCCCACAGGCCTGGGACTGAGCCCTACATTGGGCTCCCTTGCTCAGCAGTCTGGAAGAGTCTGACTCTTCCTCTCCCTCTGCTTGCCACTCTGCCTGCTTATGCTCTCTGTCAAATAAATAAATAAAACCTTAAAAAAAAAAAAAAAAGAAAGAAACCCAACTCAACTGAAATTTATAAAATACCAAACCCCAAAACTAGAAAATGCACATTCTTTCCAAGCATACATGGAACATTCATCAAGGTAAGCCACATTATGAGGCATAAAAATAAAGTCTTGAGAAATTTCAAAACTGAATTCAGAGTGTGTTTTTGACTACAACAAAGTTAAATTAGAAATCAGTAATAATGTAGTTCACCAAATAAATGACAAAGAGAAGCAGTATAGACATTTTTAAGGATGATCACCCTGCATTGTTCTGGAAAGGTGCTGGAACAAGAATGAGAAAGAATACAGACTTAAATATAAGACAAGGAGAATGTTTCATATATAACAAACTCTGCTAAAATGTATTATAACAGCAATAGCAGTAGCACTAACTGCTATCCATTTTATATATATTTATGATAGAAATCTCATCAACCTGCATATCCAGAAACTGAGATACAATGATAGCTAACTTCATAATGTTGATCCTCAGGATAAGTATTACGTCCTTTTACTATTTTCTAATTCTTAGACATATTAGGTAGAATCTGTTATATCAATGTGCCAGAATCTGAAAGGCATCCATAGAACCGGACCACATATGCTAGGAAAAAGGAACAGGCTATGAGGAAGCATAATCCTAAAATTAGATAAGAATTAATTAGTAAAAACCTTTGGAGTATTCTGTATCAATTACAGGTACCAAAAAATATTTGTAATATTAATACTAATCCCTCCGATTTAGTAATCCCACTCAAAGAATCAACCCTAAAATAAAGATGTTATCGAAGATTAGACTTAGGTATAATTGTTCATTCTAGCATTACATATAATTATGAAAATTTTGAAATAATGGGAAGTGTAGCAATAATTGTTAGTATGGTATAGCCATAAAATGGGAGGCTATATATCCATTTACAATTATGCCTTTGAATAATTTTAAAGATATTCACAATATAAAGCAAATAAAAAGAAAAAAAGATAGGCTATCAAACTATAAAGCATTATTTTTGTTATATATAAATATGTTGGATGTCGGTGTGATTAAATATTCATATAAAAATGGAATAATATCACCAAGACTGTAATTAAAGAGGATTTTAATTTCCTTTTACATTTCCAGATTAATATTTCTATAATATGCATATTTTACTGTTAAAATCAGTAAAGTTTTTAAGTTACATGCAGCTTAATGACTGAATATAATGTATAATAAAATGAGTAAGGCCTCAGAAACCTCATTGGAGCAATACAGTTTAAAATTCCCATCAAAAATAGGTTATATACAGTCAGAATGGCTAAAATTAACAAGTCAGGAAATGACAGATGCTGGCGAGGATGTGGAGAAAGGGGAGCCCTCCTACACTGTTGGTGGGAATGCAAGCTGGTGCAACCACTCTGAAAAACAGCATGGAGGTTCTTCAAAAAGCTGAAAATAGAGCTACCCTATGACCCAGCAATCGCACTACTGGGTATTTACCCTAAAGATACAAACATAGTGATCCTAAGGGGCACGTGCACCTGAATGTTTAATAGGAGCAATGTCCACAATAGCCAAACTATAGAAAGAACCTAGATGTTCATCAACAGATGAATGGATAAAGAAGATGTGGTATATATATACAGTGGAATACTATGCAGTCATCAAAAGAAATGAAATCTTGCCATTTGCGACAATGTGGATGGAACTAGAAGGTATTATGCTTAGCGAAATAAGTCAATCGGAGAAAGACAACTATCATATGATCTCCCTGATATGAGGAAGTGGAGATGCAACATGGGGGGTTTGGGGGGGGTAGGAAAAGAATAAATGATGAAACAAGATGGGATCGGGAGGGAGACAAACCATAAGAGACTCTTAATCTCACAAAACAAACTGAGGGTTGCTGGCAGGGGAGGGGGGTAGGGAGAGGGTGGTAGGGTTATAGACATTGGGGAGGGTATGTGCTATGGTGAGTGCTGTGAAGTCTGTAAACTTGGTGCTAAAATACATTATATGTTCATAAAAAAATTAAAAATTATAAAAACAAAAACAAAAACAACTTACAGCACTTACAACATTTTGGTGACTATCTTTCCAGGCTTTGTTCTATGCATGCCTTTCTTTATATATATATATTTTTTTTTTAATATAAAAACAAGATCCAACTATAGATACTACATGATAACCTGCTCTTTCACTTAATATAATGTGCATATTTTCTGAAGCATTAAATATTTTCCCCAATGGCATTTAAACAACTGCAGGAATTTCCATCATAAAATTAAGCTGACCCACACTGTACTTGTTTCATACATCACTGTCCAGAATGTGTGCCCAAGCAGGTAAAAAACATTCAATAAAAGTATGATAATTAAATAAAAAAAATAGGTTATAAATGACTAAAGAAATTTCTCATTGAAATGATAATTATGTAATAACATATCTACACAACTAATTGTTAGAAACTATGTAATAAGACAGTAATATCAAAGATGATTTAGTAAAATGCCATAGGCTGTTAGAAAAAGGCAGGTTATATAACAAAAATTATTAAATACACAAACATACATATACAAATGAACACAACTGATATATTAACCCAAGGCCATTATAACCAAGGTCAATATTTTGCTCCAAGATCCCCTAGCACTAGATGTCTGAGTAGAAATGTGACTCAGAGTATCTCAATTACTTCAGATTCAGTTACAGATAACAATCGTAATTCTAGTTTGCTTCTCTCTTCACAAAAACAACTCCACATGGTGGGGGAAAAGGGAGAAAAAGAGCTTTTACTGAATGATTAAATAAATAGGATATTATATCTCCTCTGGTTTAATGCAGATACTCTCAATTAACTTCCAAAACAAATCTGAAAAGGTGTTTTAATTTTATAAGATGAGGACAAAGAAGTTAGATAATCTGTTCAATGTCTTACAGTTAAAAGAAGGGATTTAAAGATCTAATGTTACATCTGTAAATCAGTCCACAGTCTTTCCAGTGGACTGGAAAGTCTCTCACTAGGGTTAAAATTCCAAATAATATAATGTACAAATCATGCTGTTTCTTTTTCCAGTTAGTAAATATCTTCAAAAGTTCTATACGTTCTCAAAGGGGGAAATAAGGTAACAAGAGAAAAAAAGCTAGTAGAGGGTAGGGTCACCTCTGTCTCTCCTCTCTAGGTCTGATTTAAAGAAGAAAGAAGAAGTAAGAAGAAAAAGGACAAAAGTAACAAATGTGGAAGAAAGAAGAGGAAGGGAGGAAAAATAAGAATAGAAGAGAGTGGAAAAAGGAAAAGAATGATAATGTCCAAAGCCATATTTCTTTATATCCAGCTGCTGAAAGGGGAAATTGTCAGGGGTGAAGAGGAAACACAAGCAGTCAGAAAGAGAGATGACTGCCAACTTCAGAGTCAGCAAAAATGAACAGAGAGTCACAAAGACAGAGGGAAATGGCTATACAAACACAGGAAAGAGAGACAAATCTCAAAAAGCAGAAAGAAAGAGGGAGAAAGGAATGGCATAGACAGAGAGAAGTAGAGTCAAAGTTAAGATGAAGACAAACAACCATCATCACCGGCCCACACCACCAGCTGAAGCAAGGTACGGAAACTTAAATGTATTTGGGGCCTTGTCAGCACCTACTTGGTGGACAGCAGCTCAGTTAATTTATCTTCCTTCACAGTGATGACAGACCTCCAGTTTTTTCCCCCATTTATGGGGAGGGAGATGTGAGAGGGCCAGAGAAAGTGGAGACTTAGAGGAGATAAATTTATTATTTCAGGTCCCAATATGATCTTTAACAAAAAACATTTCAAATTGAGAAGATTCTCTAACAGGAAGAATCACTGAATTGTTATACCATATGTAAAAAAATCTAAAATGCCAAGACAAAAACCAGGATCCTTTTTTAAATGTCTGTTAATAATTCAATCACTTGTAGAAAACTTTATGTAGGAAACTTTATGAAAACTATAAAAATTATTTCATGAAGGTCAAAAAGAGGCATAGCAATGAGTAAAAATGGCAACAAACGAACCAATTCCTTTGAGCTTCTTTGAAGTGATCTTTAACCATTAATAGCTAAGTAATTCTCAAGTTTTGATTAGTAAATCAAATCAAATCAAATCACTTTCCTACTTAAAACCCTAAATGGCTTCCCTTTATAATTAAGACAAAAATTCAAACATTTTACCACCAACCAAAAAATTGTACTTGATCCAATCCCTGCCTACCTATTTGACCTCATTTTGTTTAATCTCCCCCTTCTCATTATGTCACAGCTTTCCTTCTCTTGACTACGACCAGCTGGTTTACACTTTGGAGCATGGACTTCTTCCTCTGCCTGGTATGTTCTATTGGATTCTCACATAGCTAACTCTTTCTCATCACTCAGATCTCGATTCAAATATTACACCTTCTCAAAGTGACTTGCTTTGACTACCCTATAAAAAATTCCTATTCTACCCAACACCCCCAGTTACTTTCTATCCCAACACCTTGTTTTTTTCTTTCTTTCTTTTTTTTTTTTTAAAGATTTTATTTATTTATTTGACAGACAGAGATCACAAGTAGGCAGAGAGGCGGACAGAGAGAGAGGAGGAAGCAAGCTCCCTGCTGAGCAGAGAGCCCGATGCGGGGCTCGATTCCAGGACCCTGGGATCATGACCTGAGCGGAAGGCAGAGGCTTTAACCCACTGAGCCACACAGGCGCCCCACCTTGTTTTTTTCTATAACATTCATTAATCTATGGAAGTATTTATTATTTAGAAAGTTGGCATATGCTTACACATGAGAATATAAGTTTTAAGGGCAACAATGTTATTCCATATTTATAGCCAAATGCTCAAATAATATATATAGGTGCTCAATAATGGTGCCATACACACACACACACACATACACACGCAAATATATACACACAAACATACATATATGTTTAAAAAATGGAATAAACATATGAAAAAGTACAGTAAGATTTTATGCTATAAATAAGAGACAAGTAAAAAAAAAATCCCTTGCAGGATCTTGACAAACTACTACCAATTGTCATAGTTGAAAATTCCAATCCCTAGAGGTGCCTGCGTGGCTCAGCTGGTTAAGTGCTCGACTCCTGATTTTGGCTCAAGTCATGATCTCAGGGTTGTGAGATTGAGCGCCACCTGGGGCTCTGTGCTTGAGGTGTAGCCTACTTAAGATTCTCTTTTTCCCCTCTCCCTTTGTCCCTCCCCCTGCTTCCCTCTCTTAAAAACAAAACAAAACAAAACAAAAAACCCATAAATAAATAAATAAATAAAAAGAAAACAGGCCCCATTGGCCATATTTGAAAGTTTAATACATCATGACGCTTATTAAACAAGGAACCTCATTTTAATTTCTTGGATGTTAAATCTCAAACTACTCAATTAAGTCTAAAAATCTTTTTAATTGACAGATTTTAATTATAACGATATATGCTTAGCAATCACTGTAATAGATGCAAATCTGTACACTAATCAGATCCTCAGTTCTTGAAATTAGATTAGCGTTCTCAACCGAACATATGTCCTATGTGTTGCTTAGAGAAAGCCAAGATCATTTTTTTAAACCTATTTTAGTGGAAGCATTAAAATTTAAAAAACCCACACAATTACTAATATGGAATATACTCAAAGCTGAAAGAAGTATTAAACATGAAACAGGAATGGAACAAAAAGCCTATTCATACACTCTTGAAAAGTAAGCCTTATGAAGAAGCGGAGTTTTGTGAAGACAGTACACTGCATACAGTAAGGGTTCCATATCACTACCCTTTTTTAAACTTTCTCATCTTGTATAACATGAATGATATCTGCAAACTTGCAAGTGGTATTTCAAGGAGTTAGAATCAGCACAGACTAAGTCATATAAAATTAAAAAGCCTAAACACAGAAACAGAATCGTTTGCTAGTCTCAAAGTCTAACGTCTGCACTCTTCTTTCCTTTGCTCTAATACTATTCCCCAAGATACATGCAATAAAGAGAAAAAAGTAACTACCACCAAAATATATTACTCCCATTTTCTTCACTTCCTTTCACCTCTGCATTCTTTAAGAACTTACTATAATATGATGAACATCAGGCTTTAACAAGTCTGAAGCAGATATCTGGATGAATTTTTGAATTTTTAAATTATCTGGGTAAGCCAGACAATTAAAAAAGCAGCAACTCTAAAAACAAAATACTCTTTCTACTAATAAAAAGCAACCATAAAAAAAGCCACCTATATTCAAACACAGTACAAAATATCATCTACATCTACATATTCTGATAAAACACTGATGATTCCTCTCAATTATATTCAAATGAATAAAATTAGACAAGCAATTTCCAAGGAGGTAACATATAGCTTATGTACCTTGAATTCATTGAAGAAAAACAGATAATGTATTTTCATATATAAATTGTATAATGTCTAAAATACGACCAAAGAATCTTAATCAAAATCCAAACAAGTAAAATATTATCAATTCTATTTTATTGGGAACCAAAGCTCCTACATAATACATGCAAGAATTTTAAATTTGTGAAAGCAAGTGTCAAGTACTACACACAATTTCCATACACAGCAGGTAGTAAAGCAAGAAAAGAACTGACACAGTTACCCTCCTTAAAAGAGACATACAATGGAGAACTGTTATACAGCCCTAGCATACTACAGATCTATGCATTAAAGATGTTGTGGCTATTAACAGTTTAAACCTTTACTGTATTTTGCTAATTGGTACATAGAACTTTAAATCTTTTGAAAGATAAAACAGTCCAGTCAGTTCAATTCTCCAGCATTGTTCAAGTATTCCAAGTAGGAACAAAGAGGAAAATAAATCTGCTTTAATTGCTGAAGAATCACAGATAATAGAGATGGCTGAATACTGTAGAGGAAAGATCTTTTGTTCCTTAAACAATTTTAATATAGAAAGACCATTCTCTATTTTAAATTAAATGGTTCCTGACCGCATATAAAAAATACTATTAACATCTATTTCATCTGTAAGTACTTAATAAATACAAGTTTTATATAACTTGAAAATATGTGAAAGTAACTTTATTGGGAGTGTGTTTCAGACAATGAAGTTATGTACTTAACATAATTTTATTTAAAATAACTATACAAAATATTATCTGACTTGTTCTAATCAATATTAAATGTAAGAGTTAATTGAAGTTGTTTTAAATTTAATATGCTATTAATGAGAGTAGAAATACTTCTATTTCAAAAGATTAATTTACTCTATTTAGAAAAATTAAGAGCATGTTTCATCTATAAACACAAAAATAAGCTATTTTAGTATTAGTCCATATGCTTAGGTATATGTGTCATGCAATATAAACATTAATTTAATAACCTAAACATATAAGCAATCACTTATGTGATTAATATTATTGGTAAAAATACATTTACTGATTAGTCTAGCCCAAATATGTAGGAAGAACATTTACTTCTAAGCCATACCAAATCTTTACATTTTTCATTACTTCCTAGTTTTTGATATTTTCCAAAATCTGAATCTCTTCCGTCTCCCTCCTCTGTCTCTCTCCATCTCTCCCTCTCTCTTTCTCACACATACACACACACACACAGACAAACAAACACACACATACAATAGTGCCTGAAAAAAAGGCTAATTAAAGAATGGCCATTTCACTATAAAATTTACACTTCCAAAATCATCAGTCATTACTTCTTTAGAATTTTAATCAATAGTATTGCTACAATTTTAAAGGCTATTCAACAATTTTTTCAGTAACTAATGGGTAGTATAAAACCACAGAGAGAAGTACATTGTAAAAAAAAACAAAAACTATAGTTGTTTTTAAAACATAAAACTATCTTGCAAACTAACATTTACATTTAGTCAATGCTTTTTCTCTCTTTATTTTAATAGTCTCATCTAAATACAAGATTATAAAAAAGCATCTGTAGACTGAAAAACACGAAGAAACATTATTCCATATTTAACGAAAGTCTTAAAGAAAAAAACCACAAATGCTAAACTGCCACCATGGAAGGTTCTCAAAGACTGCTATTCTTTGATGTAAAATGAAATACTACTTAGTGAATAAAACATAAAAACTCCTGTCTACCCTTCAAAGAGACATATCCTTTGACCCAGTGCTCCAGACTAAAGCCTTGAAATTTTTGCACAAGAATGCTGCGTGAGGAAAGTCCAGACAAAACAGACACTTGAGATGCTGGAAGGCTGTATAACCCCAATTGCAGACACTAGTCCTTCCAATAATCTAGCAGAGATAGCGCTGCCATGCACCAGAAGTAATCTCACCAAAAGAAAACTGACCCCCCACCCCCACCAAAAAAGCAAGCAGTCAAAGCAAATCTAAGCCTTTAACTGAGGTTTATCTTTTCGTGCTGGTCACTTCTTAATGACTGCTTTTTATTTCAAGTTTGCAGACTTATGAAAGTTTTCACCTATAAACTTTTAATATGTTAGGAAGCAAAAACAACATAAAACAAATACTTGTGTAGCAAACATGATTGTTTCATTTTCTGAAGGCTTGCAAACATTATTCATTTTCACAATTCTTAGAGCAAGTTCAAGTATTGAAAAAATTTTTAAACCTGTTCAAGTGACAAAAAAATTCTATTAAATAACTTTTGCTGCTCACAGACATTCTAAAACAGACATTCTAAACAGACATTCTAAAACAGCAATACTGCCATCCAACTGGATGGACTGACTGAGCTACTAATACCATGTATTTAATCCAACAGCAATTATATACAGCAAATTATCAGCAAGAAACAAAGCTTTAACTGCTGTGTTACTACACTCTTTGGAAGAAACCGGCAAGTGGTAAAATAACAAATTGGTAACATTCAGAACACTGACTCTATTTTACATGCACACCTTATTTTTAAAGATATAAATACAGACTACTTAAAATGTCCAAAATATGTATTAGGATCTTACATTAACAGTGTATACTGCAATTTCTCAAGAAAAAGCTTAGAAACAATACTCATACCTCCCACTCAATCAACCTGAGTTGTATTATAAACTGCTCAATAAAGTTTCCTTTTTCATATGCATTTGTGTTGAGGATGCATGGATAACCATAATACTTTTTTGTAAGATTTAAAGCAGGTGTTACATAATAGGTTTTAAATAAAGTAACTAAGCACCTACACGAAAACAAGCCGTTCAAATTTACATATATGCCTAGCACACACAAGTGCCCAATAAATGTTTACTGAATAAATAAATGAAAAATGAAGAAAATATGGCAGTCAACATAATTTTACAGGATATACTAATGTTCAAGTTATTAAAGCTCATTTTACATTTTTTATTAATAAACTGAAATAATTCTTATATATTATAAGGGTATTTTTCTACTTTTTGTATAGTTAATATATAACTGTGACAAACAGGAGTGTTATTTTAAAGAGGTAATAAAAATCATTAAAAACAAACAAAACAAATCGAAAATGTACCTATGGTCATTTAATGTATGTTTTGGTTGTTCTATGGGGGAACATCTACAAAAAATCTTTAAAGAGTACTGAAAATTTAATCTCTTTTTGTAGTCCAAGTGAATACAGAAAGACAACATTTCATGGAACTTGGGTTTTCAACAAATACACTGAAAGGAGATGAAGGAAGGTGGCATAAAAGAAGAAAAGTTACTCTCTTAATAAAGCACAGATGCAAAAACATTTTTCACCCAACCTCCATGGCACAGCAACTCCTACAACAAAAACTAAGGGCCAAAAAACCATTTGTAAGCTTTACTTATTATTTTTAGGGAGTATCTGATACTTGGAAATAATAATGGTGCAACCCACAAAAAGCTTTTTTTTTTTAACACTGTGCTTCTACATAAATGGACAAGATTATTTTAAAATGCTGTCATCTACTCCTTTTGGTATTTAAAATTTTACTAGTTCATTTATTAGTAAGTGAAAAAGAGAGCTTATGCACAAGAGAACACATTCTTAAAACTGACCAATTAGAGGGGCACCTGGGTGGCTCAGTGGGTTAAGTCATGGTCTGCCTTCAGTCATGGTCTCAGGGTCCTGGGATCAAGCCCTGCATGGACCTCTCTGCTCAGCAGGTAGCCTGCTTCCCCTTCTCCCTCTGCCTGCCTCTTTGCCTACTTGTGATCTCTCTCCTTCTGTCAAATAAATAAGATCTTAAAAAAAAAAAAAGACTGACCATTTAGAAATTTACCATGTGCGCTGACAAAAAAAAAAGTATTATTAACAGTAATCCAGGAAATACAATTTTAATCTCTGAAGATTTGTTTTCTAGTATGTCAACACTGAATACAGTTCTAAAATTAGGGAACTTACTCTTTACATTAGAAAATGCAAGGCAGGGGCACCTGGGTGGCTCAGTGGGTTAAAGCCTCTGTCTTTGGTTCGGGTTATGATCCCAGGTGATAGAGCCCCACATCGGGCTCTCTGCTCAGCAGGGAGCCTGCTTCCTCCCTCCCTCTCTGCCTGCCTCTCTGCCTATTTGTGATCTCTGTCAAATAGATAGATAAAATCTTAAAAAAAAAAAAAAGAAAGAAAATGCCAGGTAGATTTACCCCTTCTACATTCTATGTCTTAAGAAGAAACCAGAAAATATGTTGTCAATATACAACTGATGCCCAGAATAAAACGTTTTTATTAAATTTGGCCTGTCAGATGTGAGAGAGAAAAAAAAAAAAAAAGGAAAAAGAAAAAAAATTAAGCTTCTTTTGATTAACATGCTGTTTGAGCTAATCTAAGAATAACAGTTAAAAATAAAAACAGCATATATTTAAGATGAAAGAACTGAAACAGGACTTGGTAACAGTACAAATAAGAAAGGATCCGAGGTTTTAGCTCTCCCTGAAATCCACACTAAGAAAGCAGTATGAGAACCTAAATTTTAAGCTGTTTTACTAGAACTGCTGAGATTAAAAGGAATAGAGGCAATAATCCCTGCCATACCCTGCACCATACGTCTGGAGTATCATAAGAAATCCTGGCAACAACATTTAAAAGGGATTCAGTCAAACTGGAAAATAATCAAGATGATGAATTAATTAGAACTCAAGTGTAATGAATCAAAGCCCTGAGGATGTTTAACCCAGAAAAGAGAAGACTTAGGATAATGATTATCAAACACTTTGGCCTCAGGACTTCTTTATATAGCTTAAAAATTACTGAGACCCCCAATGAGGTTTTATTTATATGAAATATTCTATAGATATTTACCATAAGAAATTAAAATGGAGAAAAATGTAAATATATACTTAAACTGATTATATATCTACATAAATAACATTATAATAAAAAATAACTATATTTTCAAAAACTAAGAGTAGCAATGATTTGCATTTTTGAAAATCTCTAATATCTAGCTTAATAAAAGATGAATTCTAACATGTTTCTGAATTCAAACTGTTGGGCTAAGTTGTCTTGGTTTCAATAAATGAAGCAAATCCATCCTCAGATATGTAATTAGAAAAGGGAGCAATATTTTATTTTTATTTTACTTTTTAAAAAGATTTTATTTATTTATTTGATAGAGATCAAAAGTAGGCAGAGAGAGAGGAAGGGAAGCAGGGTCCCTGCTGAGCAGAGAGCCTGATGCGGGGCTCAATCCCAAAACCCTGGGATCATGACCTGAGTTGAAGGCAGAGGCTTCATTTTTTTTTTGACAGATCACAAGTAGGCAGAGAGGCAGATAGAGACAGAGCGAGGAGGAAGCAGGCTACCCACTGAGCAGAGAGCCTGATGCGGGGCTTGATCCCAGGACCCCAGGATCATGACCTGAGCTGAACGCAGAGTCTTTAACCCACTGAGCCACCCAGGCGCCCCAAGGGAGCAGTATTTTAGTAGCCTTAATATTTTCATACCCAGTTACATTAAATTCATTGTTCTTTCTTGCACTTTAAATGAAACTTTTACCCATGCATGATTTTATAATATCACACACTGGTCGTATGGAAAAGACTATTTCATAGAGGTATGCACATTTTCCAATTGTCAGCATATTTCATTACACAATATTTTAAAAAATCAGTCATTAATACCACCACCAACCCTATTAAAACAGTCTTTAGGTATTAAGAAAGATATCAAGCTCAATCAGATTAAGTGCTAGAATAAAGACCTACAAAAATTTTTTCACTTGAAAGCTTGCAGTTTACTACTGGCAATACTTCTTGAAGTTAGTTTTTGAGAAAATGTCTGCCATGTGCTGAAAATTGAATAACCATCATTTGTCTGTCATCTGTTACTGTTTTTTCACTTAAAAGGTGTTCCATGAAAAATGTGACTAAGTTCAGTTTCCAACAGCAACTCAATCACACAGGTGCTTTCCTTGAGACAACTGTGGTACTTTAGTATGCAGCAAAAGTGTTTTATGTATATGACTTCTCTTTTGTTACACGGGACATAAAAAGATGGTGACGCAGCACTAAAATTTTTTAAATTAGTAATTTTTGCTGATTCATCAAGGACATTAAGTGAAATTGGGTTTTTAAAAATCACGAATGCAAGAAAGTGAAGAGTAAAATGACTAGCAGCACAGATGTGCCAAAATTGTTTTTGTACCTTAAATGTCAATGGCAACACATCTTTGTATAATTTTAAAAATAGTTTGATTTATGGACTCTTATGAGGGTCTTGGGCCACCCTCCACCTCCACCCTGCCCAGACCATTCTTTTTTTTTTTTTTTTTTTTTAAGATTTTATTTATTCGACAGAGAGAGAGAGATCACAAGTAGGCAGGAGCAGGCAGAGAGAGAAGGGGAAGCAGACTCCCTGGCAAGCAGAGAGCCCGATGCTGGCCTTGATCCAGACTCTGAGATCATGACCTGAGCCGAAAGCAGAAGCTTAACCCACTGAGCCACCCAGGCACCCCTGCCCAGACTAATCTTTGAGAACCCCTGAGTTAGAATGACCAAAGAGCTGTTTTCAAATATACAGAAGGCTGTCATGTAGGGAAAAAATGGCATGCCCTACATAAAAGGGCAAACCTTGAGTCAATGGTATTAGTTATAAAGGAAGCAGATTAGCAGGGCACCTGGGTGGCTCAGTTGGTTAAGGGTCTGCCTTAGGCTCAGGTCATGCTCCCAGGGTCCTAGGGTCAAGACTCATATTGGGCTCCCTGCTCAGCAGGGAACTGCTTCTCCTCCTCCTGTGCTCTCTCTCCTCTCTCAAATAAATAAAGAAAAAGAATTTTTTAAGGATTTTATTTATCTATTTGACAGAGAGAGACACAGTGAGAGAGGGAAAAAAAGCAAGGGGAGTAAGAGAAGAGTAGCAGGCTCCCTGCGGAACAGAGAGCCCAACACGGGGCTAGATCCCAGAACCCTGGGATCATAACCTGAGTTGAAGGCAGGCACCTAATGACTGAGCCACCCAGGAGCACTCAAGTAAATAAATAAAATAAAATAAAACAAACAAACAAAAACCAAATAAGGCTCTGAAAAAAGAACACATAATCAAGATACAGAAGAGTTACATCACCCCCACCAAATTACCTAATGCCCTTTTTTGAATATTCTGCTTCGTACATCTGACCTTAACAACAGGGATCAATTTTCTGTTCCTAGAGTTTTGCCAGCTCTAGAATGCCAAATAAATGGAATCACACAGTAGGCAGCCTGTGAGTCTGGTTTCGTTTACTTAATATATGCACTGGAGATTCATCCAGATTTGTTATTAACTGCTGAGTAAAAGTTTATTGTATGGGGTACTGAAGTATAATTGGGGTGTTTCCACTTATTGGAATTATGAATAAAGCTGTTAAAAACATGCACATGCAGGATTTTGTGTGAACATAAGATTTCATTTCACTTCCTTTCACTTGAGTAAATACTGAGAAGTGAAGACTGCTAGGTCATATGGCAAGGATACATTTAACTCTATAATAAACTACACACTCCATTCCAAAATGGCTGTCATTTTGCATTCCCACCAGCACTGTATGAGAGTTTCAGTGGGTCTGCATCCTTGCTAGCACTTGGTAGGGTCAGTTTTTTTTTAAGCTATTCAGATATATGTGTAGTGGTATCTCAATGTAATTTTAATATTCATTTCCATAATCACTAATGATGTTGAGCATCTTTTCATATGCTCATTTGCCATCTGAATATTTCCTGAGTAAAGTGCTCATTTTTATTTGAGTTAAAATCATATTATTTAGTTTTAAATGTTGCTGACTTTCTGGATACAACTCCTTTATCAGGTAAGTGTTTTGTAAATATTTTCTCCTAATCTGTGCCTTGTCTTTTCATATTCTTAACAATCTCAAAGAGTAGAAATTTCTGACTATAAGGAAAACCTACTTTATAATTTTTTTTTTAAAGTAGGCTCCACACCAAGCATGGAGCCCAATGTGGGTCTTGAACTCATGACCCTGATATCAAGACCTGAGCTGAGATCAAGAGTCAGACGGTTAACCAGCTGAGCCACCCAGGCACCCCCCAACTTTATAGTTTTTTAAAAAATGGATTGTACTTTGGTTTGTATCTATAAAATATATGTCTAGGGGGCACCTGGATGGCTCAGTTAATTAAGCAGCCTTCATCTCAGGACATGATCCCAGGTTTCTGGAATCGAGCCCCACGTTGGGCTCCCTGCTTAGTGGGGAGTCTGCTATTTCCTCTCTCTCTGTCCCTCCCCCAGCTTGTACTCTCACTCACTCACTCCACTCTCTCTCTCTCTCAAATAAATAAATAAAATCTTGGGGAAAAAATAGTAAAATAAATGTCTAACCCAAAATTACAAAGAGTCTATCCTACATTCTCTTCTACCAGTTTTATACTTCTTAGTTTTACATTTACAACTATGAGTTTACATTTAGAACTTTGAGTTAATTTTTGCATATGGCACAAAGTATGGATGAAGGGTTTTTGTTTTGTCTTGCATTTGGATATACAATTGTTCCATCTTCTTTTGTTGAAAAGACTTTTTTTTCTCAGTAAGAAATAGCTTTCTAGTAATTATGGCTGGTAAGTAATATAAAGAGTAGCCTCAAAAGAAATGAGAACGAGTTAACTGGAAATTTTTAAACAGAAGTTTGAGAGCCAGGTGTTCAGTCTAATAAAAAAGGACAGAAGATTAAATTATCTTTCCAAATCTCGGTCCCCATCCACGGTTTCACTTTCTGCAGTTTCAATTACCCACGGTCAACCACGGTCTGGAAGCTAATGATTCTCCTTCTAACATAGCTATCTGAAGGTCAATAATAGCCTAACACTATGTCACAATGCCTACATCATCCACCTGACTTCATCTTATCATGGAGGCATTCTATTATCTCACAGCATCACGAGAAGGGTGAGTACAGTCCAGTAAGAAATTCTGAGAGAACACATTCACATAACTTTTATTAGAGTATACTGTTATAATTATTCTATTATTGTTGTTGTTAATCTCTTACTGTGCCTAATTTATAAATTAAACTTTATCATAGGTATGTACGTATAGATAAAACATAGCATATACAGAGTTTGGTACTATCTGTGCCTTCAGACATCCACTGGAGGTCTTAGAATGCATACCCTGTGGATAAGGATGAGGGGGGCTACTACATATTTTTGGAATAATTCTTGTTCAAAATGCAAATATAATCAACTCCAATTACTTAATATTTCTGCAAATATCTTCAGCCAATTGTCTTGTCTTTATGCTATCAACTCAACCTTTCATTCAGTAGGTAGTGTGTGGGAACAAGAAGACCTGAAACCCCTATCAACATTATGTCACCTATTTGACTATTTAATATTTGCATTTTAATATAAACCTAAATGAATGGCTAAAACTCATGTTTGAAAATTACCTATGGGTTTCAGTTATCTGTTTAAATATTACTTCAGTAACTATGAATAATTTATAAGTAAGACTTGAACTGATTTCAGCTGGAATAGACATTTTGACTAATACACTTCAAGAAAGACATAACAGGGGTGCCTGGGTGGCTCAGTGAATTAAGCCACTGCCTTCGGCTCAGGTCATGATCTCAGGGTCCTGGGATCGAGCCCCCGCATCAGGCCCTCTGCTCAGCAGGGAGCCTGCTTCCCCCTGTCTCTGCCTGCTTCTCTGCTTACTTGTGATCTCTCTCTCTGTCAAATAAAATAAATAAAATCTTTAAAAAAAAAAAAAAAAAGTAAGACGTAACAAAGCTGGGAAAAATCTATACAGGGCAACAAAATTCATTGAAAGTATGCAACTGATTTAATAAGAGAAAAACAAAACTCAAAGCAGTCTGTTTACCTCTCTGGTAAGACTCAGCATCTTGTTTAGAGCAACAGACTGCTACCTCACTTATTCTTCAAACTAGAAAGAAGAGAACTTAGAACCATTACTAATAAACTCTATAGAACTTGAAAATCTTATGAAGTGAACCCCACAATATTAAAACAAGAAGCCAACCTCTTTTTAAAAATGGTCACTGGAAAAATTAGAATAGTACCCTCATTAATTAATGAACATATGGCATGTGTAAATCATCCTCCTTTTACACACATACCATCTCACTTCTTTTATACTTGACTAAGCAAGTGGTGTTTGATTAATACTTGAAGAGCAGGTAGAAGGTCCCTGGATAAGAACTAGGGGATTGGTGAAAAGCACCTCGGCAGAATAAATTGGAATGTGAATGCCCTGAAGCAGGGAAAGGAACTGCAAGTTCCAGGTTTGGTGTGGCTGGAGCACAGTATATAAAACACAGCGGTACAAGATAAACCTAGGAAAGAAGGCAGGACTTTAATCATGTAAGATCTTGAAAACCATGCAGGGATTTTAAAGTTTACTTTTAGGTCAGTAAGAAAACCTATAGTTCTTACACAAGAAGTGATAAGACCAGCATTTAAATGACTATCCTGTCTATCCTTTGGAAAATGAATTAAAGGAAGATTAAAGTATCTATAAAGATCAATTTAAAAACTACTGCAGCAATCCAGGTGAAAGATGATGGTAGCAGCCTAAACTAGGATGACAGCAATGTCAGCAAGCAGAACTAAGAGGCAGTTTAAAGATAAAACTAACCAGCCTTAAGCATAAGATCAGAGTTTTCCAAACTACCTATTCATTGTCTGTCTGTTTACTTATCTATTTATATATCTGTTTATATCTTTAGTGGTATAAACAGTGTTTTTATCTTTAAGTGTGACCTATTATTTAAACTATGCTTACAGTCAAAATTGAGAGATAAAAGAATGTATAAATGAATGAAGAGTATTTAAGAAACACACCCATACATTTGATGATAAACCAGATAAAAAATGGAAGCACACTTACACTATTACATATTTTTACAAGTCTTAGATATTACAAAATTTATGCTATTTTACAATGTAAGCATAAATAGTAAGTTGCATCTAAAGTAACATCACACATAGAAAAAATTTTTAAGTTATGGTATCATAATTCTATCTGCTAATTAACAGAAAACTATTTATTTGTTGCTAGTTGTAATCTCTCATACATAATGCAGAAATGTAATGTGTGTGTACATACACATATACACATACAGTAACAACAACAATAACTAGTTTCATAAAAACCGAATATACTTAAGTTTAGGTACTACCTGGTAAGTGTCTTACAATTTAATTAAACAGCAGTATAGTGAGAAAATAAAGAACACACATATTCATTTATATTTATATTCATATTCATGTTCAATTCATATACATTAATTTAAAATGTTCTGATTGCTACTTATAAACACCACAAAAATGAAGGTTTTTGCAATTTTAATCTGTTAATATCTGCATATGACTTAATATTTGTGTATATTGCTTAGCACAAATTATCTTTTTGTGATGACTATTTTCTGTTAAAATTTATATACAATCTAGAAATTTAAATTCAAATCACTCTCTTGGAAGAACGCAAAACACCATTCTGAAAAGATACTGTACAAAAAGAACCCTGAAGGCAGAATCATAGCAAAGTAATAATAGAAAATTCTTACCAATTTTTCATCAACTGTTATGAGTTGCCTGTCTCGAGCTTGGTCTTGTGCCAGCCTCCATGTGGAAGTGCTTAATGACCTGCAGTGCAAGACTGTAAGTTAAAAAATGATCCGTGCAATGAGAAAAGAGAGGCAGACAAATCTTACACAAATGAGCTACTTTAACAATATCTGTCTTATAAAACAAAAAAGAATAGAAAGAAAGAGAAGAGGGCACAGAAATCCTTTTTCTCCCCAATTAGTTCTGTCTGCTGAGTTTTTGGCAGACTCACTTAAGAGTTCACAACAGGCTGCACTTTATGTCAGTCTATAGGCTCTCTGTCACAGAAAAGCCGTCAGTGACAAGTACCAAACTCTGTCAGTGTACAGTAGCTGGTTTGTCACCATTATGATGAAAAATGCAAAGCTATATCAATCCTTCTAGAATGCTGATTCCTAAATGACCACATCAGAAAGAAAAAGTAAAATCTCAATCATATACTTCATGGCTGAAAGTAAATATCATAGAACTAAATTATATAATGTTAACAAAGTTTCTAATTTTGAAACACTAATTTCACTTAACACTCTTAATTTCACACAATGCACAAAATTCACTCTAATTTCAAAACAAAAGTAGTTTAAATAGAAATTATTTCTATCATCATTTTATTTTTTTTTAAGATTTTTATTTATTTATTTGATAGAGAAAGAGAGGGAACATAAGCAGGGGGAGTAGGAGTGGGAGCAGGAGTAGGAGTGCTCTGCAGGGAGCCTGAGGCAGAATTCGATTCCAGCACCCTGGGATCATGACCTGAGCCCAATGCAGACACTTAACGACTGAGCCACCCAGGTACCCTCTATGATCATCTTAACTAATGTTATTAGTTTAGTCCTGTATCTCATTCACAGAACTGAAGAAAGCCTAAACAGTTAAAACAGAAATATTAAGTCAGAAATAAAATGGGCACCAAAGCTAGCTCCTTTATATTAGCATCGTCTGACCCTCATCCCAAAGAAATCACTTAAAGAGAACAGGTTTTTGTTTTTTTTTACTTCATATATACATTGCAGTCTATACTAACCAATACTGTACTGTCGCTGATCATTAAATTTAACATTTTACATTTTCCAAAATATTAAGCCATCTTATGTAGATTTCTCTTTTGAAAGTTAGCTTATCATGACTCAATCATGAGTCATGTCATGTCATGTCATGAGTCCTTACAATCATAACTCAAATTTCAAAACCAACAGAATATACAGTATTAAGTTCTTTCTTCTTTATTTCTTTTAAAGATTTTATTTATTTATATTAGAGAAAGAGAAAGCGAGCACAAGCTAGGGGAAAGGGCAGAAGGAGACCAATCCCAGGACCCTAGGATCAGGACCTGAGCCAAAGGCAGACACTTAACCAAGTGAGTCACCCAGGTGCCCCAAGTTCTAATGCAAAAATTTCATGTAAAAGTTCAACTTTCAACAGCTATGGTGTACAGAGCTTTATAGAAAATCTACCTACCAATAGTGTAATTTAAAGATAACGATAACACAAAGACTTTTTTGTTTTATGAATATGTATTTTTAAAAAAATCTGTAAGTTATTTCCCAAAATTAATGTAATGCCTTATTACTTGTAAGATTTTATTTATTTGACACAGAGAAAGAGAGTGACAAAGAGAGAGAGGGAACACAAGCAAGGGGAGTGGGAGAGGGAGAAGAAGGCTTCCCCCTGAGTAGGGGCCAGACACAGGGCTCAGTCCCAGGATCCTGGGATCAAGACCTGAGCCAAAGGCAGACACTTAACAACTGAGCCACCCAGGCGCCCCTAAATCCTTATTACTTTGAATACCCTTCTAAGAAATACATATACACAAAATACATCTACATGGAAATTATTTTAAATTATTTACACAAATAGTTAAAATACATGTGTTGGTTGTTGTATTAAAGGAGTATCATTAACTCTTTTAAAAATCTATTTACTACGGAAATCATTAAGACCAATAACATGACAATAAAAACATTCTGAATACTCTTAACCAAATCCATGTAAGAAAAAAATTAGGCAATGATAAGAGAACTCAGGAAAATTTGAAATACTGGAAATATTTAAAAACATAGCTACATTTCAAGAAAATGAAGCTGCAGAGTTCCTCTAATGAAGAGAAGTGCTAGATCAAAACTGCAAATTATTCTATACAGATTAAAACTCTATAATCCATGAACTGTGTAACTTCAGATTACACAGTGATTTTTATTTAAACAAATTTCTCTTAAACTGTGTAATAAAATCTTACTGTATACTAGTCATAACAAAACAAATTTTTTAAAGCATATATAAGGATGTATTTTTAAAATTTTTAGATTTATCTCCAACTAACCATAAGAATGATGCTATACATCACTTTCTGGAAACATAACTTTTATAAACAAATACACAGACAAAAAAATCTCATATTTTTATCAGACTGTATATAAAAGAATAATAAAAAAGTGGCAAAAGATGTTAAGTAAAACAATCCTACCAGAAAGAATTAAAAATTACAATTAAAACATTTTGTAAGAAAAAACTTTAAAGGGGCACCTGGGTGGCTCAGTCATTGGGCGTCTGCCTTCTTCGGCTCAGGTCATGATACCATGGTCCTGGGATAGAGCCCAACATTGGGCTTGCTGCTAGGCAAGGAGCCAGAGGCAGGACCCAATCGCAGGACCCTGGGATCATGACCCAAGCCCTGACTAAGCCACCCAAGCATCCCAAAACAGCAATTATTTTTTTTTAAAAAATCAAAAATCAGATGTAGGGAAAAACTTTCCTCCAATTATAAATAGTTAAGGTGGCAACAGAGATCTAGAGTCAATTACAAACATAGTAAATTTAATTAATTAGACCTATAAAATATAAGCTACAGTTAATTTTAGATTAAATGTAAATTATATAGCAAATATCTATTTGCTGATTAGCCTTTAAACAATGTTACATCAGTAAACTGGCAGCAGTAAATAAAGCGTTTTTTAGTAAGAGTATAAAATGTATAAACATTAAACAAGAAATAAAACCTAGAGGGCACCTGGGTGGCTCAGTGGGTTAAAGCCTCTGCCTCCAGCTCATGTCATGATCCCAGGGTCCTGGGATGGAGCCCCGCATCGGGCTCTCTGCTCTGCGGGGAGCCTGCTTCCCCCTCTCTCCCTGCCTGCCTCTCTGCCTACTTGTGATCTCTGTCTGTAAATAAATAAATAAAATCTTTGGGGGGGAAAAAAAAAACCTGGGAAAAGGATGGAAAAGGACTTGAATGACATTTGTCCAAAGATCTATATATAATTAGCCAGTAGAAAGAGATGCTCAATATTACTAATCATTAGGGAAATATAAATCAAAACCACAATAAGATACCACTTCATACCTATTTGGATGGTTTTCAAAAAAAAATAAGTGTTGGTGGGATATAAAGAAACAGAACACAGTACATTGCTGATGGGAATGAAAATCATGCCGTCGCTATGGAAAGCAGTATGGCAGTTCCTAAGAAAATTAAACACAGAATTACCACGATTCAGCAATTTCACTTCTCAATATATACCCCAAAGAATTGAAAACAGGGACTCAGGGTGCCTGGGTGGTTCAGACAGATAAGCAGCTGCCTTCCGCCTGGGTCATGATCCCAGGGTCCTGGGATCGGGCCCCACATCGGGTCCTTGGGTCAACAGAGAGCACAAGGACTCAAATAGGTATTTTTAAACCCATGGTCCTAATAGCACAAATTCCAAAGAGCCAAAGGCAAAAACTGCCAAAATATAAATAATCTTATGTTATTGGGCAATGTATCACAACACTTAAAAAGTATACGTGTAGGAATGATCAATATATAATCACTAGTAAATAGGTTGTAATTTTAACTTTGCTATTTGGTACCTATTTTTGAGAAATTAGAAATTTTATTTGCCTCATGAACTTGCCTTTCTGTCTGCCTACCTGTTGTCTTAATTGGCCTTTTCACATTTCCAGGTTTCTTAAGAGTCAACTTAAATTCTGAGCCCAAAGAATAAACTATGAGGGCTGTAATTATTACTGAGCAAGCTGTTTATTATATTTAGTTTTCTGGTACAAGTTTCCCATAAGAAAATGAGATATCCTGGAAATAGAAAATAAGAGATCTTTTTTTATTTTATTTTTTTAAAGATTTTATTTGTTATTTGACAGAGACACAGCAGGGGGAGTGGGAGAGGGAGAAGCAGGCCTCCTGCCCAGCAGGGAGCTGGACATGGGGGCTCGATCCCAGGACTCTGGGATCATGACCCAAGCCAAAGACAGACGCTTAACAACTGAGCCACCCAGGCACCTCAAGAGGTCTTATTTCTAACTCTGGTTTTAGTACCTACTATTTCTACGAGCAAATCACTTAACCTTTCTGCACCTCAATTTCCTTCTTTGTAAATTTGCAAAATGAGGACTTGTTGCTCTCAAGTTTCTTTTAGTGATGAGACTCTGTGATTCTAATAACTGGAATAAAGTATAGTTCCACTTTAACAATTCCTTTTGGAAATGCTATGTAATAGTAACTCATAATCTATTTTTCTTTAAAACCCTAAGGCAATAAAACTTTGAAAAATATATATACCACATTTGTTTATCCATTCATCTGTTGATCAACATTAAGGTTTTTTCTGGTAATGACATTCATGTGCACGTTTCTGTGGAGACGTAAGTTTGCAACTCATTTTGATAACTACCTAATAGCACAATTACTGGATTGTATGTTAATACTATGTTTAGATTTAAGAAACCGCCAAACTGTGTTCCAAACTGGCTGTACCATTTGTGTTCCCATGAAAGCATGAGTCAGACTCCTTGCAGCTCCACATGCTTCTATTTGGTGTTGTTGGTTTTTTGGATTTTAGCCATTCCACTAAGTGTGTAGTGGCATCTCATTGTTTGAGTTTTTAATTTCCTGATGAAATATGCTGTGAAACACCTTTTCATATGCTTATTTGCCACCTGCATATCATCTTTGGTGAGATGTCTGTTCAGATCTTTTGCCCATTTTTTAACTGGATTGTGTTCTTGTTGAGTAGGAAGAGTTCTTTATATGTTGTAGATACAAGTTCTTCATCAGATAATGCGTTTTGCAAATATCTTCTTCCAGTCTGTGCTTGTCTTTCGACGGTCTTTAAGTACCATCCACAGAGCAGAAGCTTTTAATTTTCATGAAGTCCAACTAATACATTTTTTCCTTTATGGATTTTGCTTTTGGTGTTGTATCTCAAAACTCAGAAGCAAACCGAGGTACCTGGAGTTTTATGCTTTTTTCTAGAAGCTTGATAGTTTTGCTGCTTACATTTAGGTTTATGATCCATTTTGAGTAAATTTTTGTGAAAGGTGTAAGGGTGGTGTATAAATTCATTTTTTTGCATGTGGATATATTCCAGTTCCACTTAATGAAAAGATTATCTTTTCTCTATTAGACTGCCGTTGCTTCTATCTCAAAGACAGATCAGTTGACTTTATCTGAGTAGTCTATTTCTGGGCTCTTGGTTATGTTCTGTTGATCTATTTATCTGTTCTTCACCAATTCTACACTGTCTTGATTACTTTAGCTGCGAAGTAAAGTCAGTACCATTGCTCTGACTTTGTTATTCTTCTCCACTATTACACTGAGTATTTGGAGTCTTTTGCCTTTCTATATAAGCTTAGAATCAGTTTCTTGATACCACAAAGGGAGCTTGCTGAGGTTCTGATTGAGACTGTGTTGAATCTACTAATTAAGTTGGGGAGAACTGGCATCTTAACAATACCGAGTCTTCCAGTCTATATATATTAGGATCTTTGACTTCTTTGATTGGCATTTTATAATTTTCCTCATTTACATTTGCAAATACTGTTTTTATTACTTCAAAATACACTCTTCAAAAAGTCTTAATGGTGAAAAGATAAAAAGAAACCATTTTCAATGGAAAACAGTGTCTGAATAAGAATAAATAGTACTGATTCAAAGTACTAACACTATTCTCCCTTTGAAGCAAACTAACTTTATCAACTAAGGAGAATAAAATTCCCATATCACTTGTAGCAGCTTGAAACACGGCTCCAAATTTTTCTGACACTCATCCCTCCTATCAAGAGTTGCAGGTCCCCTATTCCTAGAATCTGAGCGCTCTGACTGCCTGGTCAATATAATACAGAACTGAGGCTATTTGTATTTCCAGGCTCAGGCCTTAAAACACTAGCAATTTCCATTTCCTGTCACTTAGAACATTGCTTCTTTGGATATTCACTCTTGGAATCCAACTACCAAGTTGTGAGGAAATTCAAGGTGCCCCACAGAGAGACCCAAATGAGGAGAAATCAGTAACTAACATTGCTTTGCCAGGCATGTGAATGATCCTCCAGCCCAAGTCCAGCCATCCCAGCAGACATTACATGAAGCAGAGACAAACTTCCCTGCTAAACACTGCCCAAAATGCAGATCTGTGAGCAAAACAAATGACTACTATGGTTTTAAGGAACTGAATATTGGGGTAGCCTGTGTCCAACTATAAATAATAAAAACATCCCTACAAATAACTGAAGATGATTTTATAAACATTCAAATTGAACCACTAACTTCAAAAACCAGAAATGAATGGATCAACTTACAAAGTAAAATTCCTAATCCTATAGAAATTATTAAGGAATCAATTAATCCTCAACCATTTGATTAAAACCAATTATATCTGTTGTCAATTTATTGGACATTGAATTATAATCCAAATTCCCCTTAAATCAGAAAGTGTTTAGTTCCACAGAGAAGTGTTAAACCACAAGAAAATATTACTAAGAGTTCTAACTGAAATATTAAAATAAAAACATATGCACATTTTCCATATCATAATAATTATCTCAGCCTTAAAATATGCTGGCATTTAGGTCAATCACTTTCAAGTTAATGATCTTGAAGCTTTTCAAGATCTTAAATCAACAGAGAAAACTTAAACTGTCATAATACTGTACTCACTAGAGAGACACAAGAAAGAAGTAATTGTTAATGGAAAAAATAAAGATAAGGGGGTCAAGGGACCATTTTATTTACTTATTTTTAAAGATTTTATTTATTTATTTGACACACACAGAGAGAGAGAGAGAGAGAGAGAGAGCACAAGCAGGGAAAGTAGCAGGCAGAGGGAAAGGGAGAAGCAGTCTCCCCGCTGAGCAAGGAGCCCAATGTGGGAGCTCAATCCCAGGGTACTGCGATCAAGACCCAAGCTAAAGGCAGACGCTTAACTGACTGAGCCACCCAGTGCCTCCAAGGAACCATTTTAATATTCTGTGAAAATATAGGAAGTGAAAGGAAAGGATGTTACAAAATACTCTGGTTAAGTTCAGTAGAAATAACAATAACTTATAATCTATTCACAAACAAGTTCCCTGATTCTAATTCAGATTTATCACAAAATTTCTAATCTTTACCTATAGGACTCCTGTTCGTAGATATCCTTTTCCCCATTCTTCTGAGCCAGGAGGAACTTGTAGCATGGACTAATAGCAGTTGTGTCTCTGCACACAACTCAAGCCAAAAACTTAAAACTAATCCTTTGAGTGTCATCCAACAGATGAAGGAAAGATTTGTGCAAGAGGCATAAGAGGGATAATTATGCTTACATAACAAACTTTGGAATGAAACTGAGGAGTAAAAGGAGAATGTGGGCAATGTTTTGGAGGGTGATAATGAAGAAATTGGAGGGCATGACGGAAAATATAAAGGAAAGGAGAAACTAATCTACCCATGTTTGTAATAACAGGTTATCAAAATAAACAGAACTGAGGTGAAAAAAAATGGAATAAGAAAACAGATGTCATACTGATGATAGCAATTATATTACAAAACACAATGACTATATGAAAAGTTCACATTTACAAAGGTCAAATCATTGAGTATACTGGCCAAGAAAAAACAACTACTGGTTTGGAATGCCTTAAGGGCAGGAACTGAGTTGCTGTACTTTAGAATGTCTTATAAATAACTGGAAGCAAATTTACTGTAAAAATGTCAATTACTAATGTAAATTAGTTAATTATCATTGGGAAGAAAAAAATTCACAAAAATAACCAAGAATATTTTGAAAAAGAACTAGAAAGCAGGATCTACCTTTCCAACTAATATGCTACAATAATTAAAAAATGTATTAATACAGACACCGACACACAGATAAGAAACAGTACAGATCATAGTGCCAAAACAGATAATGTAGATTTGTAAATCTATTATATAATAAAAGTACAATTTCACATTAGTGGTGAAAGGATGGACTATTTAATAAGTAATACAGAAACAGCTGGCTAGCCTTTCGTGGAAGAAAAATGTTTAAATCCGGTTATAAAATAGTTATACCATCTACCAAAGAGCTCCAGATGGATACACACACACACACACACACACACACGCTGTGTTGTGTATAAATTACTAAAATAAAAGGGTTTTTTAAAATAACATTTGTATGGAAAAGTTTTCTCAACCAAGACACAAAGCACAATACCCACAAACTGTGAAAGCAAAATAACTTCTGAACAACAAAGGGTACTACAAACTAAAGGAAATATCAGATATGATAAGTACAATCCACATAGTGGTTAAAACACTAATATCTAGAATATATAAAGGACTCTCAGAAAACAAGGCAAAAAGCACCTAAAAAAGGGAGAAAGAGAGCAGAGGATATATATATACACGGTACATAATAATACCAACTATACACCAACTGAAAGAGAATGTATGTCAGAATGGATTAAAAAAGCAAAAACTGAACTGTATGTTGCCTAAGAGAAACCCATTTTAAATACAGAGATACAGATAGAATTAAGGTGAAGAGATGGAGAAAGATAAAACATGAAAACAGTAATCAAATCTTACTGTAATAATAATATTAATCTCAGAAAAACTAAATTTCACAAGGAAAATTATTAAGATTAGAGGCACCTGGCTGGTTAACTCGATAGAGAAAATGACTCTTGATCTTGGTCAGGGTCATGAATTTGAACCCCACGGTGGGTGTAGAGATCACTTTAAAAAAATTATCAGGAATAAAAAGGGGTATTTACATCCTGAGAAAGGGGTCAATTCTCGAAGAAGACATTAACAACCCTTAAGGTATAAATGCCCAACAAAAGAAGGTCAAAATATGTGGGGCAAAAATCAAAAGAGCTACAAGAAGAAAGGCAAATTCATTATTATAGTTGGGAGACTTTAACACTCTTCTTTAAAAAAAAAAATTATTTTCAAGTGATCTGTACGTAGCCAGCCAAAGGAACATCAGTAAAGATACAGTTGAAATAAAAAGAGGTCACATTCTGAGCCATAAAACACACCTTAACAAATTTTAAAGAACAGAAATCAGGGAGCCTGGGTGGCTCAGATGGTTAAGTGTCTGCCTTTGGTTTAGGTCATGATCCCAGGGATTCTGGGATCTAGTACCGCACTTCAGGTTCCTTGCTCAGCAAGGAGCCTGTTTCTCCCTCTGCTTGTGCACGCACTCTCTCTCTCTCTCTCTCTCTGACAAATAAATAATATTTTTAAAAGTACATAAATAGGGGCAACTGGGTGGCTCAGATAGTTATGCGTCTGCCTTGGGCTCAGGTCATGATCCCACATCTGGCTCCTGGCTCAGTGGGGTGTCTGCTTCTCCCTCTCCATCTGCCTCTCCCCCTGTTCATGCTCTTTCTCTCTCTCTGTATCTCTCTGTCTCAAATAAATAAATAAATTCCTTTTAAAACTTGTTAAATAAATAAATAAATAAAAGAACAGAAATCATAGAATGTATGCTTTTAGTCAATAGTGGAATTAAACTAGAAACCAGTAACGGAAAACTGGAAAATTCCCAACTCTTTGGAGATTAAACAACATACTTCTAAAGAAACTGAGTCAAATGAAGCCTCAAAGCAATTTTAAAATATTCTGAACTAAATGAAAATGAAAATACAGCTTTTCAAAATCTGCTGGATGCAGCAATTGCAGTTTAGAAACTTAGCATTAATACATAGATTAGAAAAGAAAAAGTCTAAATTCAATAATCCAAGGTTCTACCAAAGGGAACTATAGAAAAGTACAATATAAACCTAAGGCAAGCAGAAGAAAAAAATAACAAAAGTTACAGCAGAAATCAATGAAACTGTAAACAGGAAATTGGTAAAGAAAAATCAACAAAACTATAACCTGCTCTTTGAAAAGATCAGAGGAAGTGATAAATCTCTGGCCAGACTAACCAAGAAAAAAAACACAAGACAGAAATTACCAATTTCAAAAACAAAAGGAGTGTCGGGACGCCTGGGTGGCTCAGTTGGTTAAGCAGCTGCCTTCGGCTCAGGTCATGATCCCAGCGTCCTGGGATTGAGTCCCACATCGGGCTCCTTGCTCTGTCTCTGCCTACCACTCTGTCTGCCTGTGCTCGCTCTCTCCCCCTCTCTCTCTCTGATAAATAAATAAAATCTTTACAAATAAAACAAAAAAACAAAAGGAGTGTCATCACTATTCATACCATAGTCATTAAAAGGATAATAAAAAATATTATAAATACCTCTGTGCTCACAAATGTGGTAACTTTGAGGAATTAAACTAATTGTTTGAAAAACACAAACAACCAAAACTCATACAAGAAGAAATAATCTGGGGCGCCTGGGTGGCTCAGTGGGTTAAGCCTCTGCCTTCGGCTCAGGTCATGATCCCAGGGTCCTGGGATGCTCCACATCGGGCTCTCTGCTCAGCGGGGAACCTGCTTCCCTCTCTCTCTCTATCTCTCTGCCTACTTGTGATCTCTGTCTGTCAAATAACTAAATAAAACCTTAAAAAGAAGAAGAAGAAATAATCCGAATAGGCCCACAGCTATTAAAGATATTGAATAAGTAATTCATGACCTTACAAAAAAAAAAAAAAAAGAAGCAGCAGCAAACAAGCATCAGGCCCAGACAGTCTGGTTCTGCCAAACATTTAAGAAATGATACTAATTCTCTACAATCTCTTCCAGAAGGGAAATGTCTTTTTTTTTTTTTTTAAGATTTTATTTATTTATTTGACAGAGAGATACAGAGAGCGCACAAGTAGACAGAGCAGCAAGCAGAGGGAGAAGGAGAAGCAGGCTCTCTGCTGAGCTGGGAGCCCGATGCCGGCCGGGCTCAGTCCCAGGACCCTGGGATCATAACGTCAGCCAAAGGCAGCAACTTAACCGACTGAGCCACCCAGACATCCCCCCAGAAGGAAATGTGTCTTAACCTATTTGATGAAACCAGCATTATCTTAACCACCAACACCAAAAAAACCCACAAAAAACAAAAACAAACAAAAACCCAAAAGAACTACAGACCATTATCTCTTACAAACATAAATGAAAAATCCTTAACAAAATAAAAAGATTTATACAATATGACCAAATGGGATCTATTCCAGGTATGCAAGGCTGGATCAATATTTAAAAATCAATTAATATAATCCAATACATCAACAAGCTAAAAACAAAAAACAAACAAAAACATGTTCACACTGTCACATAAAAGGCATTTGACAAGATCCAAAACCATTCATACTAAAACCTCTTCAGCAAACTAGGAATAGAGGGAAACTTCCAAAACTGATAAAGAATATATGCATGAAATCTTCAACTAACATACTTAATGATGAGTAACTACTCCTAAGACTGGATAAAGGCAGGATATCCCAAATGATATGGAAGTATGTTACAAAAGAAGAAACACTGTCCTAGTTTACAGAGGACAACAACATCTATAAAGAAAAATCCCAAGTAATTAACAAAAAACAACCTAGAACTATAAAGTAATTATAAGAGCAATTTCTGAGATATATTAACATAAAAAACCAATTGCTTTCTTATATCACCAGCATGACTAACTGGAATGTGATATTAAAAATATAATACCAACTGCATTACCATCAAAAAATAAATACATGGATGTAAATGTAGCAAAATACATATAAGATCTATATGAAACAAGACTAGAAAACTGATGAAAGCACAAAATCTCTAAATAAATCAAGGTACATTCTGTGTTCGTTGGTAGGAAGACTCAATCTTAGGATGTCAATTCTTCCGAACTTGATCTACAGATCCAACACGTAACAAAATCAGAGGATTAAACACTGATTTCAGTCTCACTACATATATCAGTAACCAAATAGTGTGGCATTGGCAGAAGAATAAACAAGTAGATCAACAGAACATATCCAAGAGCCCAGAAATAGACTACTCAGATAAAGTCAACCGATCTGTCTTTGAGATAGAAGCAACGGCAGGCCAATGGAGAAAAGATAATCTTTTCATTAAGTGGAACTGGAATATATCCACATGCAAAAAAATGAATTTATACACCACCCTTACACCTTTCACAAAAATTTACTCAAAATGGATCATAAACCTAAATGTAAGAAGCAAAACTATCAAGCTTCTAGAAAAAAGCATAAAACTCCAGGTACCTCGGTTTGCTTCTGAGTTTTGAGATACAACACCAAAAGCAAAATCCACAAAGGAAAAAATGTATTAGTTGGACTTCATGAAAATTAAAAGCTTCTGCTCTGTGGATGGTACTTAAAGACCGTCGAAAGACAAGCACAGACTGGAAGAAGATATTTGCAAAACGCATTATCTGATGAAGAACTTGTATCTACAACATGTAAAGAACTCTTCCTACTCAACAAGAACACAACCCAGTTAAAAAATGGGCAAAAGATCTGAACAGACACCTCACCAAAGATGATAAGCAGATGGCAAATACACATATGAAAAGGTGTCTCACAGCATATTTCATCAGGAAATTAAAAACTCAAACAATGAGATGCCACTACACACTTAGTAGAATGGCTAAAATAAAATAAAGTAAAATTTAAAAAAAACCACCAAATACTGACAAGCATGTGGAGCTACAAGGAGTCTGACTCATGCTCATGGAAGCACAAATGGTACAGCCAGTTTGGAACACAGTTTGGCGGTTTCTTAAAACTAAACAAGGTCTTAACATACGATCCAGCAATTGTGCTACTAGTTATTTACTCAACTGAATTAAAAGCTTTATATCCACACAAAAATCTGTACAAGAATATTTATCACAGCATTATTCATAACTGCCAAAAACTGGAAACAACCAAAATGTCCTTTTATAGGTGAACTGATAAACTGTGGTAGAGCCATGCAATGGAATATAATTCAGTGAGAAAAAGAAATTGGCTAAAGAATGTATCTAAAGGGGTGCCTGGGTGGCTCCGTGGGTTAAAGCCTCTGACTTTGTCTCAGGTCATAATCCCGGGGTCCTGGAATAGAGCCCCGCACTGGGTGCTCTGCTCAGCAGGGAGCCTGCTTCCCCCATCCCCCTACCTGCCTCTCTGCCTACTTGTGATCTCTGCCTGTCAAATAAATAAATAAAATCTTTAAAAAAAAAAAAAAGAATGTATTTGAAAACTACATAGTCTGAAGAGGGATATCCAGAATATATAGAGAACCACCAAAATTCAGTAACAAAATAACAACCCAATTCAAAAATGAGCAGAGTACTTGAACAGACATTTCTCAAAGGGAGATATATGAATGGACAATAAACCCATGAACAGTTGTTCAACACAACACTAGTTATCAGGGTGATGCAAATCAAAAACAAAAGGCACAACTCATTAGATACTCATTAGAATGAGGAAGGAAGGGAGGGAGCAAAGGGAAGGGAACAAGTGCTAGCACAGTGTGAAGAAAATGGAACTGCTGGTGGTAAATGTAAAATGGTACAGATACTATGGAAAATAGTATGGCAATTCATTAAAAAATTAATAATTACCATATTATCCAGCAAGTCTACTTCCATATACATATCCTGAAGAAATGAGAGCAGGGACCTGACTAGATTATTTGTTCACTAATTTTTATAATTTATTCACAGTAACCAAAAGGGGGAAGAAACCCACAGATGGATGGATTAAAAATAACTTAGTGTGCATATATATATGTATACATATATATATACATACACTATATATATACATATATATATATACACATACATATACATACATACACAACAAAGTATTATTCAGTCTTAAAAAGGAAGGAAAATTCTGACACACACTAGAACACAGATGAACCTTGAAGAAGTAATAGGTGATATAAGTCAGTCACAAAAAGACAGTGTATGATTCCACTCATATGAAGTACCTAGAGTAGTGAAATTCATAAAAACAAAAGTACAACGGTGGTTGCCAGGGACTACGGAGAGAGGAGAATAGAGAGTTTTTGTTTAATGAGTAGATAGTTTCAGTTTTAGAAGATAAAAAAACAAATCTGGAGATGTATGATGGTGATGATTGCACAACAATATGAATGTACTTAATGTCCCTGAAGTACACTTAAAAATGTTTAAAAATGGTAAATTTTGCATTATGTGTATTTTACAATCTTTAAAAAAGAGTATGCCTTGTAAAGAAACTGTTGATCCTGTTTACAACCTCTAATAAGGAGGAATACACATACAAGTCTGTCAAAGCCAAAGATGTACAACTTTGCCTAGAAAAAGCTTCTTCATGGATGTATGCAGAAGTCTATCTATAACTCATCTCTTCACAAATTTCTAGAAGGTCAAATTGAAGCTACTGAACTTTAATATATCACTCTCTCTACTGCCTCAGGTAGCATATTTTTCAAAAAAAATCTCTAGTCCATGTCTGTAACACAAAATAAGTGAAACTTTACTAACACACTTAATACAAATTACCACTTTAGTGATTTTTCAGACCGTTGCTTTAGCACCATTTTTCAACATGTTTTACACAGTAGTTACACTTTGTATGTCATTAATAGTTAGTGGTTAAAAGCAAAACTTCTTAATATACTTATGAAGTTATAAAGAATAGAACACAAGGTAAAGCAAGCCCAGATAAACAAACGGACTGGTCAAATAAATAACTACTAGACATTTTCAGTTATCTACCTTGTTTACCTTTTAGCATCAAGATCCTTAATTCATCACATTAGTATTACTTCATAGGTACTATCTTTAAAAAGTGGGGGGGGGGGTCTTAATTTATTGATCAAACACACAAAATAATCTATGTTCAGGATGCTTGGGTGGCTCAGATGGTTAAGTGTCTGGCTTCAGCTTAGGTTATGATCCCAAGGTCCTGGGATCAAGCCCTGCATCAGGCTTGTTGCTCAGACCTTTGCCTGCTGTTCCCCGAGCTATTGCACTCACACGTGGGTACTGTCTCTCTGACAATTAAATAAAAACTTAAAAAAAAAAATTCTCTATAATCCTCATAAGGCTTATGTGTTAATCATTATAGTTGTGCCCAGTAATTTAGCTCTCATTCCAAGTATATGGTAAGATTACACTTCACTGCTATCTCTGAAGTTTGGTGTGGGCATATGACTTATTTCAGCCAATGAAAAAAAAAGAAGTGACACTATATAGTAGCCTTAAAAGTCAGTGCATCAATGCCTCTTTTCCCCTGTCAGAGAAACCAACAGGGGTTAGTCTCACTTCCCAAGTGAGGACAAATGGTGGAGGAACAGCTTCTGGCTATCCAATTAGGGACATGAAACAAGAACAAGAAATGAATCTTTGTTAGTTTAAGCCACAGATATTTTGGGGTTTAGTATCTTGAATGATACAATTCTCTACTCATGTACTTCTCTAGGGAATGCCATATGAGAATTTAAATTGTATGATGTCTGTTTCACATTGACTGAGATCGGGAGTATTACATATTAAGAGTGTACCATTTTCAAGTGAATCAAGATGTCACTTTTTTTTTTTTTTTTTTTGTCTTTAAGGGCAACATGATTTAGTTTCTTATAGCTCCAAAGCTTACAGGTATGAACTATGAGATGATTTGCTTCATACCAGCTTTAATACTACTGTTTCGTCTTGGGACAGCTTAACTAACTGGGGGGAGAGGGGAAGCTATGTATTTTATCCTCATTTATCTTCACTTTGAAGTATTCTAAATTGTTGCTTATTTCCTTCAGTTTAGGAATCTTTTAGTTTAAAACTTCTAACTGCCATAAAACCACTGGAATTATGATTTATCATAAATATATATTTATATGATAATATACAATAAATCTAACCTGAAATTACAAGACCTGAAAACTGAACAGATTCATATTCATCATCTAGCAATACTCCATCACAGAGAAAGCTAGTTGGTAAGTACTGCTTACTCTTCAATTCAAAGATGAAGTATCTGTCCCTTAGCAAACTTGGCACTCTTGGGCACACAATTTCTTAAAGGCTGATGATTACATGATTAGGAATAATTACAAATACATTCAGAAGGAAAAAAACTCTAACTTTTTTTTAAACTTCATGAAACAATTTGAGAAACGGTCACGTAGTGACTTCAGAATCAGTCAGACCCATGTTAAAATTCCAGATCTACCACTTAAGAGCAATATGATCTTGAACAAATTACTTCACAACTCTGCACTTCAATTTCCTCATCTGCAAAAATAAGGATAATAATACCTCACAGAATGACTGGCAGAATTAAATAGCATGTTAAGTAATTGGCATGGAGTGCCTGCTGTACAAAGAAATGTTCACTTCTCTCCCTCTAGTAACAACACTACCAGCTCATTTAGGGGCAAGATAGGAAAAGGAACCCTACAAAAGACGAACAAACACATCTTTTCCAGAGTTTCTCTAAAAAATGTAAACAGCTTTTTCTGTCCAATTAACTACAAAGCAATACCAAATCCACTGATTCTATCCTTATTCCCTCCTACCTCAACTAACACAACAATCACTTAATTGGTCTCCCTGACTCTAGTCTTATTATTCTTAAAGGCATCTTCCACTTCACCAAGTAATTACGCCCAATCATTCCACTCCTTTGCTTAAAATCCATCATTGACTAGTGGTAATTTACTTAAAATATGAAGTATTCAGGGATGGAATATAAATATACATACATACATTAAATACATTTAATAATAATTCCACAATAATTCCATTTCATTAAATATAATCATTAAATATATTTTATAATATATCTCATTAAATATATAAATTTATATATATTATATATTTTCATTAATATAATATAAATATAATAAATGATAAATAATATATCATTAAAATATATAAATGTTTATATATATATTTACACACACACACACTTTGCTTACCCATATACACGTTACACAAAAGCAAAATGAGCAAAAAACACCAAAATCTTAACAATGGTAAATGTAGGTGGTGGGCTTATAGATTCACTGTAGTCTACCTTTTTTTTATACATGTCAAGATTTTAATAAAAAGTTGAAAAATTGAGGCACCTGGCTGACTCAGTAGAGCATTCAACTTTTGATCTCAGAGTTGTAGGCTCAAGTCCCATGTTGGGTACAGATTACTTAAAAAAAAAAAAAGTTGAAAAACTGAAAGAATGAAAAATATTATTAGTATGCTTTATTTACAGAAAAATGGAAAGGAGTAAAAATGTATTTGCTTGAATATGCACAAACTCCAAGCATAAGAAACTAGTAACAATGATTTCTTGGGGAGTGGGAAAGCAGTGATAAAGGAGCAAAAGAAATCAGAAACAGGTATGAAAAAGACTCTTACAATTTACTTTATACAGAAGTCTATAACCACATTATCTCTTCAAAATATTACATTAAAAAGTAATGTAGACCATATTTTTACTCACTGCATGTGGTTACTGTGAGATTAAATGAGACAATGTATATAAAGCTTTTAGTAAGTACTTGGCACTTGGTCAAGACTCAATAAATGTTAGCTAGTCCAGCTGCTGAGGTAAGGAAAAATAAATCTTCAGTATTAATAGCACCATCTAATACCTACAAGTTCACTTTAATCTATATCCATGGATGGTTAATTGTGCTCTCCAGAAATGGCTACTTATGTATGTTGTCTGAAGCGGCGGGATGTGGAGCTGACGGCCCACAAAGAATTCTTCAGACATCTCTAGTGCAAAAAGGTTTTTTGTTTTAAGATTTTATATATTTGAGAGAGAGAAAGAGAGAGAGTACAGGTAGGGGAAGGGGCAGAGGGACAAGAAGACTTTCTGCTGAGCCCAGAGCAGATGCAGGCCTTGACTCCAGGACCCCGACATGACATTATGACCTGAGCCCAAGTGAGGCACCTCAAAAGGTGTTTTTTAATATTCTCAGTAGGATGAGGACAGGATCTCTGGGCAGAAAGAACTGTACTGGGATCATAGAGATTGGCCAATTATATACTTTGAAGTTGGGAGGGGGTCAGGGATAGCTTAAGTCTAAGGAATTTTAGAAGCAAGGTTTCTAGTACCTTGAGTGGGCTAGCTATTGTTAGGTAAGGGTCATTTATTACTGATCAGAAAAACTCAGTCATGAGACCCTTCAGAAGACTCAGTGGGCCATACGCTTAGAGGATGGTTACCAAACTAAAACTTGCAGAATAAAGATAAAAAACAGTTCCAAAGGAATGTTTATATGTTAAAGAAGACTTAAAGGATTCTGGGGAGTCAGGGTAAGATTGCCTCTTACCCTTAGCAAAGTATTAATATCAAGACAGCTGAGTTTCTAGAGAAAGGTTACTCTGTTTCAAGGACTCATCAGTGTGCTGTAAGTAGTAAAGAAATTTTCTTTTGCTTTGTTTCCACATCACTTATAGACATGAATTCCAAATATCACTATCAAAATGTATATCAAAAGATTTTCTTGGGTGCCTGGGTAGCTCAGTTGTTGGGCATCTGCCTTCATCTCAGGTCATGATCCCTGGGGGTCCTGGGATTGAGCCCCACATCGGGTTCCCTGCTCTACAGGGGGCCTGCTTCTCTCTCTCCCACTCCCCCTACTTCTGTTCTCTCTCTAGCTGTGTCTCTGTCCCTACTTCTGTTCTCTCTCTAGCTGTGTCTCTGTCAAAATAAATAAAATCTTTAAAAAAATATATTTTCTTGAATGGTGTAAAGCAGGACTGAAATTATTTTTCTTTGGATGCCTGGGTGGCTCAGTCCAGTTAAGTGTTTGCCTTCGGCCCAGGTCATGATCCCAGGGTTCTGGTATCAAGACTCGAATCAGGCTTCTCCCTCTGCCTGCTGCTCCCCCCTCTCCCTGCTGCTCCTTCTGCTTGTGCTCTCTTTGACAAATAAATAAAATCTTAATATATATATATATATATATATATATATATATATATAGCCTTGATAAAATGAATGATATTTGAAATCTATGATTGCAAGGAAAACCATATGGGCACCACTGAAGAAAGCTTAACAATTTAGCAAGCTCAGCAGCCTACACTTTTAAAACACTCAAGGTCATATGGACCTAGGATCTCCCACTTCAAAGACTGCACTGTTTGGACACATACATGGCTCAGTTGGTTAAGGATCTGACTTCTGCTCAGGTCGTGATCTAAGGGTCCTGCCATGGAGCCCACAGCCCTGCTTGTCCCTCTGCCCCTCCCCCTGCTCATGCTTGCTCACCCTCTCCCTCTCTGTCTCTCCCTCCCTCTCTAATAAAATCTTTTTAAAAAGAGAATACACTGTTGTCTGACATAACCATTCTTGCTATCAGACTAATGCTACTGTTCGTATCTAGTAAACCAAGTCTCTCATCATAGGGCCTGTGACAAACCTCTTCATGCAGGACCCTGCTACCTGACAACACACCATTCTGCTATAGCGTGCGCGCACACACACACACACCCAGAGGCCCAAAATATAGTCACTTATGCTGAGCCAAGTCACCAAACTGGGGCTTAATATCCAACTAACTGTAGCTTCAACTTCCCCGAGAAATGTGGTTTTAAACAGTCAGTTTGGAATTTACTGGTCAGCACCAATGAGGTAATACGGGCCTTTCTCCATCCCCCAAAGAAAGATGAGATAATCAACCTAATAAGACACCCCCTTCCCTGCCCAAAAGGTGACCTTACCAAAAGAACCCTTTTTCTGTTCATAACCTCCTTATCCTGCTCTTAAAAACCTTTCCCACTCTGTAACCTCTGGAGCATCTTTCTACTTGCTAAATAGCATGTTGTCTAATTCATGAATCAATTAATAAAGCCAATTAGATCTTTAAAATTTACTTCACTGACTTTCTGTCCTTTAACAATTCTTATCATCAGAAGTTGTTACCATCTACCCTTAGTGAGCTAAGGGATCACCTCCCAGAGCTACTGAGAATATTAAAATCAGGTATAAATGATAATAAGCACTTAGCACAGTTCCTGATCTATTCCAAGTAACATTATTAACAATCTATTATTTTTGAGAAACTAAATTTGTTAAATTAACAATTCCATTTAGAAGTTTTAAGTTTTGAGGGCACCTGGATGGCTGAGTCAGTTGAGTGTCTTGATTCTTGATTTTGGTTCAGGTCGTGATCTCTGGATAGTTAGATCCAGCCTCACACTGGGCTGGCTACCCACTCAGTACAGAATCTGCTTGTCCCTTGTCCTCTGCTCCTCCCTCTCCCCCTCACTTGCACGTCTGCTATCAAATAAATAAAGTTTTAAGTTTTTATTAGATTAACTCTAAAAAGATTCACACCAACTCTAAGACACGGGTGAACTACAAAAAATTTTCAGATTAAAAGCTATAGATATTTGTTACCTGTATCCTGTTTTAGAGCAGTCATTTTTTGAACTCAGACACAAATCAAGTAAAGATTTAGTAATAAATTACTGTAACTAAAGATGAGTTATTAATAAAGGAAAAACTGGAAATATTCTGTACAGGTTTAACAAGGCAGTACCACTTTGAATACAGTGTTATTTTTTAAGTAATGCATGTTTGTGTAAAGTTAACAGACCTATTAATTTGTTTAAATTCAAATAAGGACAGCTGGGTGGCTCAGTCTGTAAAGCATCTGCCTTAGGCTCGAGTCATGATCCCAGGATCCTAGGATGGAGCCCTGCATAGAAAGCCTGCTTCTCCCTCTCCCTCAGCCACTACCCCTGCTTATGCTCTCTCCTGCTCTGTCCAATAAATAAAATCTTTTTAAAAAATTTTTTTAAATAAATAAAATTTAAAAAAGAATCTAAAACAACCAAAAGTATAAAATATGATCTGGACTTTCATCATTTCATAACCACAACAAAATACATATGCACAAGAGCACAAAAGGCTACATAATACAAAGACACACACATACATACACACATAAAACTGCATAGTAGTTTAATAAAGAAAACAGGCTGCTTATTATTCAACTAATCATTTTATAGGCCTTCATGCCTTTAAAAATAAAACAGCAAGCACTATAAAATTTATACAAATCTAGTCAGTCAAACTGTAGACTGATAATCTCTTTTTTTAAGATTTTATTTATTTATTCGACAGACAGAGATCACAAGTAGGCAGAGAAGCAGGCAGAGAGAGAGGGAGGAAGCATGCTCCCTGATGAGCAGAGAGCCCGATGCGGGGCTCCATCCCAGGACCCTGGGATCATGACCTGAACCGAAGGCAGAGGCTTAACCCACTGAGCCACCCTGGTGCCCCTAGACTGGTAATCTTGAACAAAGTAATTAAAAATCCCACTGACTTCCTTAAGAAAATTGTTTAGCTAAACCTGAGACCACAGACCTAAGTCTATGATGTTTAAATAAATATTGTCATGTGCATATATAATTTTGATTTCAATCACAAAACTAATATAATCAGTAAGAAAATGAAGCATGAAACCAGTACTTTCTCCATTGACTTTTCATAATTACATTTCATCTTTTAAAAATATACACATTGCGGCACCTGGATGGCTCAATTGCTTAAGCTTCTGACTTCAGCTCAGGTCAAGATCTTGGGGTCCTAGGGACGCTTGGGTAGCTCAGTGGCTTAAGCATCTGCCTTTGGCTCAGGTCATGATCCCAGAGTCCTGGGACAGAGCTCCAGGGCAGGCTCTCTGCTCAGTAGGGAGCCTGCGTCTCCTCACCCTCTGCCTTCCTCTCCCTCTACTCACATTCTCTCTCTCTTTCTGTGTCAAATAAATAAATAAAATCTTAAAAAAAAAAACGTACAAAAAATAAAAATTATCTTTGGAAATCCTTTAGGAAGCCCCCACCAGTAAAGATATACTTTTTTAAATTTCGAGTTTTTATTTAAATTCTAGTTAATTAACATATATGATAAAATTGTTTTCAGATACAGAATTGAGTGATTCATCACTTACATATAACACCCAACGCTCATCACAAAGGATATATCATCTCTTCGTAAGCCAGTCCTCTAGCACTGGAACAACTGCTCTTTCTTGATTGGGTACTAAATAATAACTAAGTAGAATAATGAGAGAATTAAGTTGCATTTTTAAATGTTTTTACAACATTTTCATAGCTCAGTGGCTTAAGCATCTGCATTTTCAGGATGCCTGGGTGGCTCAGTTGGTTAGGCATCTGCCTTCAGTTCAGGTCATGATCCCAGGGCCCTGGAACAGACTCCTGTATTTGGACTCCCTGCTCAGCTGGGAGTCTGCTTCTCCCCCTCCTTCTGCTGCTCCCCCTCCTTCTGCTCGCTCTCTCTGTCAAATAAATATATATATATATATATATATATATATATATATAATTTTTTTTTTAAGATTTTATTTATTTATTTGACAGACAGAGATCACAAGTAGGCAGAGAGGCAGACAGAGAGAAAGGGGGAAGCAGGCTCCCCGCCGAGCAGAGAGCCCGATGCGGGGCTTGATCCCAGTATCCTGGCATCATGACCTGAGCCAAAGGCAGAGGCTCTAACCCACTGAGCCACCCAGGCGGCCCCTAAATATATTTTTTTTAAGTTGTGGGGAACACCTGGGTGGCTCAGTGGGTTAAGCCTCTGCCTTTGGCTCGGGTCATGATTTCAGGGACCTGGGATTGAGCCCCTCATCGGGGTCTCTGCTCATCAGGGAGTCTGCTTCCCCCTCTCTCTCTGCCTGCCTCTCTTGTGATCTCTGTCAAATAAACAGTCTTTTAAAAAAAAAAAGGAACTTCTAAGAAAAGTATATATGATGCAAATGAACTATATTTACACTTTAGTGCAAATAGATGGTAAGTGAAGTCATGGTAGATAATGAGATACAAGACCATATTAGTTTTCTATGGCCACTCTAACAAATTACCACAAAGTCGCTGGATTAAAACATGAATTTATTCTCTTACAGTTCTGGAGGTCAGAAGTCCAAAATGTGTCTCACAGATTTAATAATGTGTCATTCAAGACTGGTTCCTTCAAGAGACTCCAAGAGAGAAGCTGTTTCTTGTCTTTTTTAACTTTTAGAAGCTGCTGGCATTCCCTGGCATATAGTCACATCACTCCAGTTTCTGCTTCCATGGTCACATTTCCTCCTCCTCAGACTCATTCTGAGTCCTTTTTAAGAGAACCACTGTGATTACATTGGGCTTACCAGAATTACCTCCCATCTCAAGATCTCAACTTAATCCTATCTACAAAGTCCCTTTTGCCATCTAATGTAACATTTCACAGGTTCTGAGAGTTAGGAGATAGATATATTTGGGAAGAAGGAACAACTGTTCAGCCTACCACAGAGTGTACAAAGAATTAAGGTATTAGTAATTCTCTAGTTCTTAAAACTGGATGATGGGACCACATGAATTCATTGTGTCATTATATTTCCTAACGTATATACGTTAGATATAGTCAAGTGCAGATAAAATATTATATAATATAAATTATTTTTAAAAGTATAAAGATCTATTAAATCAAATGAGAAATGCTAAAGGCTCAAGGAATGGGCAAAAGATGATGGGACATTCAAAGGTAACTGAGAAGGAGGAAAGCCAAAGTATAAGACAAAGGAAGAATCTTTCAATAATCAGAAAGTCATCTTTTTGGATTGCAACAGTCACATAAGATAAGGACTGAGATGAGCTTATTAATTTAGCAACAGGGTCATTGTCGACCTTGATGAAAGCTATTTCAGTGGAATGGTGAATGCCAAAAATAGACTGCATTGAGCTGAAGAGTGCATGGGAGGTCACAATCTGGAAAAAGCCAGGTGCAGATAATTCTTTTATATACTCATGAATAAAATACTGTAAATAAACAAAATCCAGTTTGCTCTCATAATCCAGGAAGAAGAACTAAAATCCAGGAAAGACTTGTGAAAGGAAAAAAGGAATGGTGAGGAAGGAAGGAACAGAAAGGGAAGAAAAAAGCCACAGAAGAAAAGAATAATGATAACGTTATTGTTACAATTTAGCAGGCACTTAGCATACACCAGGCACTGCCCTAAGGACTTCATATACTTTATAAAAGTGATTATGATGTCCATTTTATAAAACGGAAAACAGGCACAAGGTAGGTAGGCAAAGAGCTAGAAAGTGGCATAGGCAGAACATGTACTCCTAACTGCCATGTTGGACTGAAATGTTTGGCTGGACTGGTAAATGAAGTAAAGTAGAATAGTTCAAGTATGAGGCTAAGAATATAGCCTGGCAGCATGGCTAATATCAGTAGTTAATACATCTGTATTTGGAAAGCAGTTTTTCCTGTAGTTTGGGTCAAGGACACTAGCAAGAGTTTATTAAGCAGACTGGCCAAATTAACAGTCTGAACTTGAAAGTTGAAAGGTAAATTTGAGACCAAAATAAAAACCTGAGCCCTAATGAGAGGTCACCTACAAGCAGTAACTAAGATGTACTTAAACCATGAACTTCATCAGCATCAGAATAACTATACTTTAAGTCTCAAGGGAAGAGGAAACTGAATTTGTAAAATAACTTCAGATGCAAGTTATATCCATTCCAGAACCAACTATGCATTAAAGTGGTAACTGAAACACATTAGTAAGATAGAAGACAAAGCAACCACCATATTAACAGTCAAAGATGACAATGGGACAGGAGCAAGAGCTTAAATGCAGCTATAGGAAAAAATAATTTTAACTATCTTTGAATCATTAAGGCAGTATCAGTGAAAATGTATGCTCAACCCAGAGTATGAGATCATGTAAGTCACCAGTCACTAGCCTTATCTGTTGATATTCTCAAATTCAAAAGGAAATCTGTAAATTGATCTTTGATTGTCAGTCTTGGATGTCAACTACCTAGCACATAGTTCAGCAGTATTCTGCCATCATGAATTCCTTAAACATGGTATTTTACAGAAGAAACCATCTCTTTCCTAAAGAACTTCTATTATTATTTAGTTGAGTTGTAAGACCTCAGTTTCCCAATTCTTTGTCATGTCCTTCAGAGTACTGGTGAATAAAGAAAATTCTAATAAATGTGAATTATTTGCAAGTCTAGGAATAAACTACAATTGTCAACAGATCACCTAAAATGGGATCATTCATTTTCACAATATGAAATAACACATAAAGCAATTACCTCAGTGCTTAAGTGCTCAATAAATAATAGGTACTAGAATTCTTACTATTAGCACCCTCTGCCCAAAAATCGGTTATAAAGACCCTTGAGTTATAAGGAAACCTATAACAAACACCTTTGGTGCTCATGTCACAAACGCTTGGCCCTATCAGTCATTTGCCACAGCTACAGAAACGCAGACTCAGGTTATCTACCAACATTTCATGTCGAGTGAACCCATAAACCTCAGGTCTTCAGGAGCAGAAGTATAGCTCAAAGTACGGAAGAGTTAATACCTTCCGATCACAGGTAAATGAAAACCAGTGAATAAATGTTCGAGATTTCCATCTTTCAAATGGACAATACCGAGAAGCATTTCTGTATGTTTCTCAGGAGGTTCCAGGGGGAACTGAGCCTCTTTTGCTTACCGCAACAATTTCAGTATCACGCTTTTTTCTTCCTTGCCTATCTCCCAAACTCCAAACTCCTCACACTAGTTCCTATCAACTCAAATAAATCACCTACACACATATCCCCGACTCAGGCTCTACTATAAGAAATGCCAATCTAAGACAAAGCCCATCTACAAGACCCAAGAAATGATCATCTAGCCTTTGCTTGAATACTTCTATCCTACACATTTATCCTCAAAGCAAATGTTCCAAGAAAATATCAAGGCAGATGTTCTAAGTAAAAGCCTATAGAAATGCAGTCTTTTGCAAGTAGAAAAAATATAGAAATATTTGCTGAATGAGTGAATAAACTTTAGCAGACAAAATCCCAAGGTTCATTAAGAAAAAAGGTAAAAAGGGGCACCTAGGTAGGTCAATCGGTTAAGTGTCTGACTTCAGCTCAGATCGCAGGATCCAGGGATTGAGCCCTGTGTCATGCTCTACATTTAGCAGGGAGTCTGCTTCTCCTTCTACACCTTCCCCTGCTCCTGTGGTCACTTGCTCTCTCTCACATAAATAAAATCATTTTTTAAAAAAAGAAAAAAGGTAAGAAGTCAGCCTACACAATATATACACAAATTATTTGTTCCTGAAAGATTCCTAAAGATATCTCAATATAAAATACTCCCATTCTTGGGGTGCCTGGGTGACTCAGTGTGTTAAAGCCTCTGCCTTCGGCTCAGGTCATTATCCCAGAGTCCTGAGCAGAGAGCCTGCTTACCCCTCTCTCTGCCTGCTGCTCTTCCTACTTGTGATCTCTCTCTCTCTCTCTGTTAAATAAGTAAATAAAATCTTTAAAAAAAAAATACTCCTATTCTTAATTTTTGTTCAGGAGACCTAGCTTTCATTACAACAAATTGCCAGAGTTCTTATATATGTATATACAATAGTTCTTATATATATATATAAGTAGAATTACAAACAATAACATCATTATTATAGTAAACCCTTGGTCTACTTAATTCCCCAAGATTTTTATTTTTTTATTTTTAAAAATTTTATCGATTTATTTAAGAGAGAAGGCATGAGCGGGAGGGGCAGAGGGAGACAGAGAAGCAGATTTTCCACTGAGCAGGAAGCCAGACACAACCTGGGGCTCTGATCCCAGGGTTCTGGGATCATGACGTGAGCTGACGTGAGCTGAAGGTAGACCATTAACCAAATGAGTCGGTCAGGTGCCTCTCTCCAAGATTTTTAAAACTTGGTACCAAAGGAAAGGCTTTTTAGTCTCTCCCTGGTGATAAAGATATGAGCTATAAGCCCAAAAAAACTTTCATCAGCTATGATAACTGCCACATAGGAAAAAAACAATCTGAAGTAGTAGCTGTCACTCAAAGAATGACAGAGATAAATTAGAAAGAGCCTGGTAGCTGTCTAGCTCTGGTCCCTGAGACGAGTTAGCTGTACCCTTGCCCTTTCCATTGCTTGGTAATATAAACCAATTCCCTCATCTTGCATAAGCTGGTCATTTGAGTTTCTAGGTTTCTGTCACCTGTAACTGAGAAAGGTCTAACACAAGAGCTGGTATAAACAAAACATCTTGTAAGATCTAACACTCTCTACAGAAGGGCTACAAAACATGGGATCCATGAATCCCTTAAAAACAGAACTCTGATTTTATATATGAGTACATATTAAAGTTACTAAAATTTTCATCAGCTACTCAAAATAAATCTGACTACCGTATCCTCTAAACAAGTTAAGATTTATTGGTTGGTGATCTAAGTCAGTGACTTAATGTATATCTTTGTATATTTATATGGTCAACAAACTTCCATCTTTTATTAAATATCATGGTTTTCAACCAAGGGCACTCGTACTTTGAAACCCTTTCTCTGTCTCATTTCTAAGATTCTGGTATGTTAATTCATCCCTTCCTTCTACAAAAGTTGAGAATCGGTGGTTTAGAATCTATATGAAGAAATTTTTTGAATCATTTTTACATCTTTTAAATCTATTCAGATGTGCTAAAATACAAGAAATATTAGAATTTAGCTTTTTAAAAAATTATCCTAAAATGGTCCTGGTAAGGTGTAGTAAGCACACTCTACTCTGTCTCTCTCACTGACTAGCAGAATACATAGAACTCAGGACAGAATACATAGAACAGCTTTCTGAAGACTAAAAAGCAAACAGCAGGCAGATCAGGGAATATCACCAGAATGTGAAGTATCAACCAAAATAAGTTTATCATATTTTCCCTCCAGTATCCCTTAATGCAGCAAGAAATTAATGAACTTAATGCAGGTGGAAATCCAGGAGTGAACACTTCTCCAAAAGAATCATTCTGACCCAAGGAGCTAGAAAGACAACTAATGGAAATGAACAAGTGTGGAAATTGCCCATGTTTTTCTTCTTTTTCCCATTCTCTCATGCACTACATGCACAAGCCAAAGGCAATCTCATGGCCACATGGAAACCTGCAAGAGCCAACATCTGAGGGAAGGAAACCTTCTTCCCCATTTCTCTAAGAAGGCAGGACCAACATACACTGGTTTTTTTGTTGGTTTGGTTTGGTTTGGTTTGGTTTTTTCTGTCTCTCTTTAGCCCCTGACTACAGAACAGAGTAACAAGATCCACATTTTCTGAATGGAAACTGAAAAGGGAAACCCAGGGAACTGGGTTTTCAGAATCTAATGCAAATAAACTAGAAATTAGTTAACAGAAAAATGAGACAAAGATCTCCAAATACTCGGAAATCAAACAAAACTTCTTGAAATAATTCACGCATCAGAGGAAGTCTCAAGGGAAATAAGAAAATACTTTAAACTAAATAAAATAAAATACAACGTATCAAAATCATGGCATGAAACCAAAGCAATTCAAAAGAAACCAGAAGATGGGGAAATACTTCCTAGTTCATTTTAGGAGTCCAGCATTACCCTGATACCAAATCTAAACAGTTCAAGAAAGCAAGTAAGCAAGCAAACAAACTAACTACAGGCCAATATCCTCCATTAACATAAGGCAAAAATCCTCAACAAAGTATCAACAACAGGACCCACAGGAGTTTTATCCTAAGAATGCAAGGCTAGTTCAGTATTTGAAAATCAAGCAATATAATGCACAATATTAACTATCTAAAGAAGAAAACCACAGAAATATGTCAACTGATGCAAAAAAGCCATTAGGTAAACAGAACATCCATTCATGATAAAAACTATTAGCAAACTAGGAATTCCTTAATCTGATAAAAGGCATTTTAAAAAAATGAAGCTAACATTATACTTAATGGTGAAAAACTGAATGTTTTCCCCTAAGATTGATAAATGGCAAGAACATCTACTTTCACTACTCTTAGTTAACATCTTCTGGGAAGATAAAAAGAAACAGCACAGAGACTGCAACAGAAGAAATAAATCGTTCTTATTCACAGACCACATGATTACCTACTTTAAAAAATTCCATAGACTCTACGAAATACTTATAGGACAAATAAATTTAGCAGGGTTATGGGATACAAGGTCATTACACAAAATCAGTCCTTTTTTTTTTTTTTTTAAAGTAAGCTCTATGCTCAATGTGGGGCTTGAAATCATAACCTCAAGATCCATAGTTGCATACTCTACCCACTGAGCCAGCAAGGTGCCCTAGAATCTCCTATTTCTGCATACAGCAATGTAGTATTAAAAACTGAAAATGTAAAAACAATGTAATAAATAAATAAATATTATGATATCTACCATAGCTCCCCAAAACTGAGATGCTTAGACATAGATCTAACAAAACATCTGTAGTATCTGAACATTCAAAACTAAAATTAAAAAAATTTTTTTTGATGAAGACAATCAATAAATGAAACACACAATGTTTACAGACTGGGAGACTCAACATAGTAAGAAGGACAATTCTCATCAAATTAATCTATAAATATAAAGCAATACCAATCAAAATCTCAACTGGATTTCTATAGATATTAATAAGTTGATTCTAAAATTTAGAAGGAAAAGGCAAAGAAACTAGAATACCTAAAAATTTTTGAAAAAAAAATGAAATTGGAAAAATCATAATCACTCAATTATAACACACATTTACTACAAAGCTATAGTAATCAAGACTTTGTGGTACTGCCAAAGGGATTTAGATCAATGGAACAGAATGGAGAATACAGAAACAGACACAAATATAACCAAATAATTATTGATAGAGGTGCAAAAGCAATTCAAAGTAAAAAGGATGATCTTTAAGGGTGCCTGCCTGGCTCAGTCAGTAAAGCATTCAACTCTTGATCTTGGGGCTGTAAATTCAAGCTCCATGTTGGATTAGAGATTATTTAAAACCTTAACAAAAAAAAAAAAAAAAAAAAAAAGGCAGTCTTTACAATAAATGGTGTTGAACAAGTACACATTCATATGCAAAAAAATTAACCTCAAATTAAACCTCACACTTTATATAAAAATTCACTCAAAATGGATCATAGATCTGAACATAAAACATTACTTCAAAACTTTGAGAATACAAAAAAATCTTCATGACCAGGGGTTGTTACCCAACATATAGCTAACTAAGGAAACGCAAGGGTAAACCCTGACACTGCCACAGTCATCTGCTCCTCCAAGGGAATCCCAAGGGGGTTGCCAACATTATTTCCAAACAAACTCAGATAAACTCATCTCAAGAAAAGCCAGTAACTCAATAGACAAGGGTTTGGTAAAGAGAAAGGGAGAAATATACTTTGGGTGCCAACAGACAGGGTAGGTGGCAAGCTTGGGCCTTAACAACCAATCTCTCCAACAGCAAGATAAACACCCCGAGAGTTTTATACAAAGAGTTCAGGGGGGATATGGGTGAGAGAGCAGGCAGAGAGTGTGTGATAATTATGAGGGAGGGTCAGCTCAGGGCCTAGAGACGGAATGGGTAGGGCGTAGTTTTTTAGCCATTCTGTTGCTATCCAGTCTTTTTGGTCTGATGGTTGAAATGCTTAGGTCTTTGCAAAATTTCTCCGTCAGTGCCTCAAGAAAGTGCAGTGAGAAATTCAGCTGTTGGGAGTCTACAGCTGAGCAAGAGAGTTCATTGACAGGGTTAGGCAGAGTTCTTAGGATAACCAAAGTACAGGTCATAAAAGAAAAAAAAACTAGTAAAGTATACTTTATCAAAATTAATACTTTTACTCTATAAGATACCATTAAAAGAATGAAAAGAGGGGCGCTGGGTGGCTCAGTGGATTAAAGCCTCTGCCTTCCGCTCAGGTCATAGGATCAAGCCCCATATCCGGCTCTCTGCTCAGCAGGGAACCTGCTTTCCTCTATCTGCCTGCCTCTCTGCCTACTTGTGATCTCTGTCTGTCAAATAAATAAATAAAATCTTTAAAAAAAAAAAAAAAAAAGAATGAAAAGAAAAGCTACCGAATGGGGGAAAATATTTACAAATCACATACCTGTCAAAAGGCTTATATTCATAATATTTTAGGAACTCTCAAAGCTCAACAATAAGAAAACAAACAGTCTGGGGCACATCAGTGGTGCAGTCAATTGGGCATTTGACTCTTGGTTTCCACTCGGGTTATGATCTAGGGCCAGGGGTCTTGGGATCTAGCCCCACGCAGGGCTCAGCACAGAGTTTCCCTCTCCCTCTATCCCTTTCTGTAGCATGCATGAATTCTCTAAAATAAAGAAATCTTTAATAATAAAAAGGAAAACAGCCCAATTAAAAATGAGCAGAAGATATAAACAAACATTCCCCAATATTCAACATCATTAGCCATCAGGGAAATAGATATAAACCACAATAAGTTACCTATCACAGAAATACAAATCAAAACCACTGGATACCATTTCACACTCAACTAGGATGGTTATAATAAAACAGCAACAAGTGTTAGCAAGGTTGTGAAGACACTGGAACCCTCATTCACTGCTAGTAGGAATATAAAATGATACAACCACTTTGGAAAGAGTCTGGCAGTTACTCAAAAGACCAGAGCTATAACATTATCCAGCACATTTAATTCTTCTGTATATCCCCAAGAGAATAAAAACATGTCTACACAAAAACTTGTATATGTTTCATAGGTCATTATTCGTAATAGTCAAAAGTGAAAGCAACCCCAATGTCCATCAAGAATGAATAAATAAAATGTGGTATGTCCATACAACAGAATATTATTATATCAATAAAAAGGAATAAAGTACTGATACATGCTACAACTTGGACAAACCTTGAAAACATTATGCTAAGTAAACAAAGCCCATCACAAAAGATCACATGTGATTCCATTTGTATGAAATGTCCAGAGCTGACAAATCTACAGAGACAGAAAGTATATTAGTGGCTACCTAAGGCTGGGGAAAGGGAGAAACAGGAATTAATAGTGCGTGGGCACAGACTTTCTTTTTGGGGCCATAAAAATGTTCTAAACTGACAATGAATCGTTGTACAACTCTGTAAATATACTAAAACCCATCAAATTTTGAGTGATTTTATGACCTACATTATTTTTCAATAAAGTTATTATTTAAAAACCACAATGAAAGGACAGCTCAGTGGCTCAGTCAATTAAGCATCTGACTTTGGCTCAGTTCATGATCTAAGGGTCCTGGGATCAAGCCCATGGAGGGTTCCACATTCAGTGGGAAGTCTGCTTGTCCCTCTGCTGCCCCCTCCCAGCTTATGCTTTCTCTCTTTTTTGTTTTCCTCTCTCAAATAAAATCTTTTTAAAAAACGAAATAAAAAAGTAAAAACCAGAATGAAGTTATCATGATACATCTAATGTATAAATGTATAAATTATATGTATAAATATATAAATGTATGTATATGTATAAATTAAATATATAAATGGCTAAATTAGGGGCGCCTGGGTGGCTCAGTGGGGTAAGTCTCTGCTTCCACTCAGGTAATGATCTCAGTAAGGGTCCTGGGATCAATCCCTGCATCAGGCTCTCTGCTCAGCGGGGAGCCTACTTCCCCCTTTCTCTCTGCCTGCCTCTGTGCCTACTTGTGATCTTTCTCTCTGTCAAATAAGTAAGTAAAAATCTTAAGAAGAAATAAAATGGCTAAATTAAAAATACTGACAATATAATGCCAATGAGGATGCAGAGCAACGAAACTTTCATACATCCCTGGTGGAAAAGCAAAATGGTACAACGACTCTAAAAAATGTTTTAGCAGTACATTATAAAGTTAAACATGTTACCAATGACCCAGGAATCTCCCTCCTGAGTAGCTACTCTAGAGAAATGAAATCATGTTCACATAAACTTCAGTACACAAATGTTTATAGTGGCTCTATCTGTAACTGTCAAAACCCAGAAATGATCCAAATGCCCTTCAAGGGGTCAATGGATAAACTGTGGGGTACATCCACACAATAAAATATGTACTACTTAGCAATAAAAATAATAGACTACTGATAAACACAACAACTTCCATGAATCTCATTATGCTGAGTGAATGAAACCAATCTTCTCAAGACTGTATTATGGTTCCATTTATATTACAGTCTCAAAATTACAAAACTATGGAGATAACTATGGGGCGCCTGGGTGGCTCAGTCTGTTAAGCATCTGCCTTCAGCTCAGGTCATGATCCCAAAGTCCTGGGATGGAGTCCTGCATCAAGCTCCTTGATCAGCTGTGAGTCTGCTTCTCCCTCCCACCCACCCCGCCCACCCTGCTCCTGCCCACCCTGCTCCTGCTCTTTCTACTTTCAAATAAGTAAATAAATAAATAAATAATCTTTTTTAAAAAAAGAAGAGATAACTTACTGCCAGAGATTATAAGAGCTGAGAGGCATAACAGGAGGGAGTTTTTTGGGGTGATGAAGTCTTTTGGTATTCTGTACCCTGATTATTGTGGTAACTTCACACAAATCTATACATGTACTAAATTCTAAGAGCTAAAAAATTTCAAAAGGAAAAAGTGAATTTTTCTTTATAATTTTATTTTTTTTAAAGATTTTATTAATTTATTTGATAGAGATAGAGAGCACAAGCAGCGACAGCAGCAGAAAGAGAAGGAGAAGCAGGTTCCCCGCTAAGCAGGGAGCCCAATATGGGGCTTGGTTCCAGGATCCTGAACCCATAATTCATATTAAAAGCAGACACTCAACTGACTGAGCCTCATAGGTGCCCCTTTTCTTTAAAATTTTAAAGATAAAATTTTAATTCTTTTTTAAAAGATTTTATTTATTTGTCAGAAAGAGCCTGGAGCATAGACTTACAGGCAAGAATGAGTAATGACAAAGGTTTTCAATTATCCAAAAGGCTGACATATGCATGGGGTTAGAATTTTTCTGTGTAGTATTAGAGGGAAATATCATTTACCAACGAATCCAAAAGTACAAAGGGTTTTTTAGGGCTTCCCGAAATTCGGCATTTATTCTTCAATTCTTAGACAATCAAGAAGCAGGAAATTCTAGAAATTCTTGCATTAAACAAAAGGTCAGGCAGGATGATCCTACAGTTTTCTCCCAACTCAAACACTGTATGAATCTATGGACTGTAACTTCTACAGTTAACCTATTAAAGCAGAAGGCACTGAACATCTAAAAAGACAACTTATCCTGTCAAAATATCACCTTTCACTGCATAAAGGTAAACACTATATAGCACTTTGAGTTACAAATTTTGAAAAAGACTAAATAAATACAAAATCTTAACAAAAGCCATATTGAGGCCTACTTTATTTCCCCAAATCTGATTTATTCTAAGGATATTAAAATTAAACTCAAATTACTAATGCCTAATTAAATATAATTTCATTAGGCTTAAAAGACAGAAGTTATAAATATCAATTTCATGCAAATTTCTATAAGTATAGTGAAGAAATCTCCTGAAAAAGAAGTGTTCTTTCCACACAAAAAGTGGTAGTCCTCAAAAGAGCCAAAACATCTGCATTCACTTTAAAGCTCATCAAGACAGACTGACATTTTTAGGAGAAGCATATGGCTTGCTGAACAGTCATCTAGAACAGGATCTTTTGTCTAGTAAACCCTATTCAAGGACCATTTCCTTATGTATGGAGTGGCTGAATAAAGGAAAGAACATATTTTCAAGTCCTAGAAAACACAAAGAAATAAACTCTTCATCTAGCTTTGTTAAGGATATAGCAAAACATATTACAAAAGCAGCCAGATCTTTACTCTCAGAGACTGTGCTCTCAATATCTGAAACAATTCTAAGAAAACACTGAAACAAAAGAACTCTAGAAAAGCATGCAACTTTCTTAGAGAACTGTATCTAGCCAAAGACCACCTCCCTAAAAAAGGCATTTCCATTTTAAAGGATAAAACACTTTCTTCTTAAAACTTAGAAGGGCAGAGTTCAACAGCTGTGCTGTATTAAACCTGAGACCTTCCAAAAGGAAGAACAAGAGTCTCTAGAGAGCCAGTAACATGGCCTGCTTTCTCCAAAATTATCAAAATGCCTGCTCTGCCTCAAAGAAATATTTCTCCAAGAAAAAACCTCCATACAGTGCATGGGTAAAAAGCAGAAAACTTTAGATTAGGGAATATGCAAAAATGGGAGAATTTTTGTTTGTTTCTGGAAATCTCCAACCTTTCCCCCAAGGAAAAATGCATTTCGAAAGTCTTTCAAGATATATAGCATGGAAACTATTTTAAAACACAAACAATAATTTTCAGCCCTAGCTTCCCATCAGAATCACCACGGAGCTAAACCTCAACCTAAATTTATTGAACTACTATATACTGGAGCCAAGGCATCTCAATTTTTTATGCACACAACAGGTGATTCTGAGGCACAGCAAGGGTTTGAAAAGCACTAAACTAGAGCAAGATCCCATAAAAGAAAAAATTAAGTCTAATGAGTAAAGGCAAAAAAAAAAAAAAAAAAAGTCACATTTGACAACTAGCTAGTTCTAAAGAACCTAAGGTTGTATTCACCTTATCAAAATAAGACAACAGAAAGGAAATCTAAAACAGGAATTCTAAATTGCTCTCCTGCCACTATTTAAAAGACAAGACTTAAATAGTTTGCTAAGTATCCAAATATTTAGATGAAAGTCATTGTGAAGGATCTAGTCACTCCATAATTCAGGCACAGTAAGGTTCCATGAGGGTCTTTGGATACTGTAAACTAAAAAAAAAAAGTTATAATAAGAGCGCATGTATTATATGTAATTATCTGTCAACCTTAAGAAAGCTCAAGGTTTGTTTGTTTGTTTAAGATTTTTTTCAAAATTATTTATTTATTTATTTATTTGACAGATAGAGATCATAAGCAGGCAGAGAGAGGGAGAGAGGACAAAGCAGGCTCCCCGCTGAGCAGAGAGCCTGATGTGGGGGCTCAATCCCAGAACCCTGGGATCAGGTCGGACCCTGGGATCATGACCTGAGCGGAAGGCAGAGGCTTTAAACCACTGAGCCACCCAGGCGCCCCAAAGCTCAAGGTTTTAATCACAGCAAAATAAATTTCAGCCATCATCAGAGCTTCATTAAGCCTACTTTGTTTTATACAAAATCCTAACAGTTTTACTTGCTTGGTATTCAAACTTATGATAAATGAAAAAGGATAGTGAAACTGATAAAGAGAAGTGAATCAGTCAAAGGAGGACATAAAAACACTATTAGAAAGCAGACAAAAGAACTGAGAAAGTATAGCAAACACTTGATAGTTTTTAAAGGAATAAGAATACAATAACTTTTTTTCTCATGATCACTGTAATAAGAAAAAAAGAGAAACAGGTTCAGTTTACCTTTTTTAATACATGTATCTCATGAGTTTTTTATAAGAGGATAAGAAAGTATAATAAGTCACATATAAAAAGTTTCTCACCAAAAATCATTACCAAACTTAAGAGGACAAAATCCTTACTACAAAAAAATAAAACAAAAAAACCTAATTTCTCAACTGGAGACTCTCACTGTACAAAAGGAACAGTAGAGTCAAAGTAAAGAGCATCAGATAGTTTCTCAAAGATATTTTGCTAAAATAAAAACAGAAGACACCAAGGTTTTAATTTTCTATTATCACACCTGTATTTCTCACTACTAAAGTCAAGACATTCCTTTAGACTGCTAAACCGGACTATTTCCTAGCAATGTAAATTTTAAAATCTGTTTTCTCATCTGTATGTCTGAAAAATGAGAAAAACAAGAACACCTAAGTTCACAGGATTACTGTGAAAAATACAGAATATAATGCAGGTGAAGTAGTGGCACAGTGGCTAATACAGAGTGAGGAATAAATGTCAGCTATTAGTAATTTGTGCTCAGAACAAATACCATAAAAATGATTCTCAACTTTCACCAAGGGATTTATTTTAGAAGCATCTCCATTTGAAATTGCCTTATTCTTTATTCATCCCATACCAAGAAAACATGTATTAGAAAGGAATCAAATTGCTCCTTCTTTCTCCATTAAGCCCAACATAAAATTAATTAACTTTTAAAAAACTTCATGTAAAGTGGTTTGCAGAACACAAATCTAACAATCACATTTAGTTACTATTATTCCAAAAAAATTATCATGTTCCATGAATACCCTTTCCCAAGTAAATTCATTTCCACCTCTTTTTAAAAATTTGAATATAAGAATCAGGACATTTGTCAAGGAAATTTACGAGTTCAAAAAAATCTGTAAGACAACTTCAATCCAGAAGCATAGCACAGTTTTAGGTTAATATCCTAAACTAAGACCACCTCAAGTAATTAAAAAAAAGTATGTCCTGTAGATATTTTATATTCACATTTATGTAGGTTAGTTATAGGTTATAGGTTAGTTATAGGTTATGTAGGTTAGTTATATATTAGGTAGTTATATTCACATTTATGTAGCTTCCTTGGCTTTCATTGACGAGGCTACTAATAGAAATAGTACCCATGGCTTCCTGTTTTTCCTCACAATCACACATCTCTAAATATGTATTTACTCATCTATGTGATAAACATTTACCTATTATGTGTGTGCTATTACATGGGTGTCATGAAGTATACAAAAATACAAAAAACTTTTTGCAGTCAAAAAAATTTTCCAGCACTACAAAAGCCAGTGGCCTCACTACTGATTATCAGTCCATGTGCTAAAAATTACTCATTTACAAGTGTGTGTACATGTACATGTGTAACGAAAGGATCAGTATAGGTTGTTATGCTGAGGCAACTACCAATCTAAATATCTTTGTAACATACAACAAAGATTTATTTCTTAGTGACTTTATATTTTACACAATCTGCTAAGAACCAGCTTCTATCTTTGCTCCATGTGCTCTTCATTCCAGAATCTAAGCTAAAAGAAAAATATCCCACCTAATGTCTACCTCATAGGCAGAGGGAAAAGAGACATGGTAAAACATAGGACAAGTCCTATAGCTTTTGCCTAACATGGTGTATTATTGCCAGTAACGTTACATTGGCCCAAACAAATCACTTGGCTAAGGAGGCAGTGATGTATAATCCTGCACAGGGAACAGAGGCAAGTATTTTAAACAATAACAGCAATAACAGCAATTACCACAATATCACAAGATTAAAGAAAAGAAACATGGTCAGATATTCAAACCAAAAATAAAAGTAGAGTTTATTTAGGTAAGATTTACTGTGTACCAGACACTGTGATGAATGTATTAAAATATTTAATTCTAAGAAGAATTCAACAAAGATGTCCACTACTGAAGAAAATAGACCAATTAAGGGTATTTCTTAATGAGGAAAATAAGCAAAACAATGAAATCTATTAGAAGACATTTTAGTGGAGCCTTTGTGGCTCAGTCAGTTAAGCTTCCGACTCAAACTCAGCTCAGGTCTTGAGC